>NC_137706.1:0-600000 GCF_964034855.1 Anser brachyrhynchus
TGGGGATGCAGTGCAGTGAATCCTGTGAGTACACTGGCACCACTGGGGATGCAGTGCAGTGAGTCCAGAGAGCTCACTGGCACCACTGGGGATGCAGTGCAGTGAGTCCAGAGAGTGCACTGGCACCACTGGTGATGCAGTACAGTGAGTCCAGTGAGTGCACTGGTACCACTGGGCCTGCAGTGCAGTGAGTCCAGAGAGTACACTGGCACCACTGGGGATGCACTGCAGTGAGTCCAGAGAGTGCACTGGCACCACCGATGATGCAGTACAGTGAGTCCAGTGAAGTGCACTGGCACTACTGGGGATGTAGTGCAGTGACTCGAGAGAGTGCACTGGCACCACTGGGGATGCAGTGCAGTGAGTCCAGAGAGTGCACTGGCACCACTGGGGATGCAGTGCAGTGAGTCCACAGAGTGCACTGGCACTACTGGGGATGCAGTGCAGTGAGTCCAGAGAGTGCACTGGCACCACTGGGGATGCAGTGCAGTGAGTCCAGAGACTTCACTGGCACCACTGGGAATCCAGTGCAGTGAGTGCAGAGAGTGCACTGGCACCACTGGGGATGCAGTGCAGTGAGTCCAGAGAGTGCACTGGCGCCACTGGGGATGCACTGCAGTGAGTCCAGAGAGTGCACTGGCACCACTGGGGATGCACTGCAGTGAGTCCAGAGAGTGCACTGGCACCACTGGTGATGCAGTACAGTGAGTCCAGAGAGTGCACTGTCACCACTGGGGATGCACTGCAGTGAGTCCAGAGAGTGCACTGGCACCACTGGGGATGCACTACAGTGAGTCCAGAGATTGCACTGGCACCACTGGGGATGCAGTGCAGTGAGTCCAGAGAGTGCACTGGCACCACTGGGGATGCACTGCAGTGAGTCCAGAGAGTGCACGGGCTCCACTGGGGATGCAGTGCAGTGAGTCCAGTGAATGCACTGGCACCACTGGGAATGCAGTGCAGTGAGTCCAGAGAGTGCACTGACACCACTGGGGAAGCAGTGCAGTGAGTCCACAGAGTGCACTGGCACCACTGGGGATGCAGTGCAGTGAGTCCAGAGAGTGCACTGGAACCTCTGGGGATGCAGTGCAGTGAGTGCAGAGAGTGCACTGGGAACACTGGGGATGCAGTGCAGTGAGTCCAGAGAGTGCACTGGCACCACTGGGGATGCAGTGCAGTGAGTCCAGAGTGTGCACTGGCACCACTGGTGATGCAGTGCAGTGAGTCCAGAGATTGCACTGGAACCACTGGGGATGCACCTCAGTGAGTCCAGAGAGTGCACTGGCACCACTAGTGATGCACTGCAGTGAGTCCAGTGAGTGCACTGGCACCACTGGGGATGCCGTGCAGTGAGTCCAGAGAGTGCACTGGCACCACTGGTGATGCAGTGCAGTGAGTCCAGAGAGTGCACTGGCACCAGAAGGAATGCACTGCAGTGAGTCCAGTGAGTGCACTGGCACCACTGTGGATGCAGTGCAGTGAGTCCAGAGAGTGCACTGGCACCACTGGGGATGCAGTGCAGTGAGTCCAGAGAGTGCACTGGCACCACTGGGGATGCACTGCAGTGAGTCCAGAGAGTGCACTGGCACCACTGGGGATGCACTGCAGTGAGTCCAGAGAGTGCACTGGCACCACTGGGGATGAAGTACAGTGAGACCACAGAGTGCACTGGTACCAGTGGGGATGCAGTACAGTGAGTCCAGAGAGTGCACTGGCACCACTGGGGATGCACTGCAGTGAGTCCAGAGACTGCACTAGCACCACTGGGGATGCAGTGCAGTGAATCCTGTGAGTACACTGGCACCACTGGGGATGCAGTGCAGTGAGTCCAGAGAGCTCACTGGCACCACTGGGGATGCAGTGCAGTGAGTCCAGAGAGTGCACTGGCACCACTGGTGATGCAGTACAGTGAGTCCAGTGAGTGCACTGGTACCACTGGGCCTGCAGTGCAGTGAGTCCAGAGAGTACACTGGCACCACTGGGGATGCACTGCAGTGAGTCCAGAGAGTGCACTGGCACCACCGATGATGCAGTACAGTGAGTCCAGTGAAGTGCACTGGCACTACTGGGGATGTAGTGCAGTGACTCGAGAGAGTGCACTGGCACCACTGGGGATGCAGTGCAGTGAGTCCAGAGAGTGCACTGGCACCACTGGGGATGCAGTGCAGTGAGTCCACAGAGTGCACTGGCAGCAGTGGGGATGCAGTGCAGTGAGTCCAGAGAGTGCACTGGCACCACTGGGGATGCAGTGCAGTGAGTCCAGAGACTTCACTGGCACCACTGGGAATCCAGTGCAGTGAGTGCAGAGAGTGCACTGGCACCACTGGGGATGCAGTGCAGTGAGTCCAGAGAGTGCACTGGCGCCACTGGGGATGCACTGCAGTGAGTCCAGAGAGTGCACTGGCACCACTGGGGATGCACTGCAGTGAGTCCAGAGAGTGCACTGGCACCACTGGTGATGCAGTACAGTGAGTCCAGAGAGTGCACTGTCACCACTGGGGATGCACTGCAGTGAGTCCAGAGAGTGCACTGGCACCACTGGGGATGCACTACAGTGAGTCCAGAGATTGCACTGGCACCACTGGGGATGCAGTGCAGTGAGTCCAGAGAGTGCACTGGCACCACTGGGGATGCACTGCAGTGAGTCCAGAGAGTGCACTGGCGCCACTGGGGATGCACTTCAGTGAGTCCAGAGAGTGCACTGACACCACTGGGGATGCGGTGCAGTGAGTCCAGAGAGTGCACTGGCACCACTGGGGATGCAGTGCAGTGAGTCCAGAGAGTGCTCTGGCACCACTGGGGATGCAGTGCAGTGAGTCCAGAGACTGCACTGGCACCACTGGGGATGCACTGCAGTGAGTCCAGAGAGTGCATTGGCACCACTGGGGATGCACTGCAGTGAGTCCAGAGAGTGCACTGGCACCACTGGTGATGCAGTCCAGTGAGTCCAGTGAATGCACTGGCACCACTGGGGATGCTGTGCAGTGAGTGCAGAGAGTGCACTGGCACCACCTGTGATGCAGTACAGTGTTGTCAGTGAGTGCACTGGCACCACTGGGGATGCAGTGCTGTGACTCCGGAGAGCGCACTGGCACCACTGGGGATGCAGTGTAGTCAGTCCAGTGAGTGCACTGGCACCACTGGGGATGCAGTGCAGTGAGTGCAGAGAGTGCAATGGCACCAATGGGGATGCACTGCAGTGAGTCCAGAGAGTGCACTGGCACCACTGGGGATGCAGTGCAGTGAGTGCAGAGAGTGCACTGGCACCACTGGTGATGCACTTCAGTTTGTCCAGAGAGTGCACTGGCACCACTGGGGATGCAGTGCAGTGAGTCCAGAGAGTGCACTGGCACCACTGGGGATGCACTGCAGTGAGTCCAGAGAGTGCACTGGCACCACTGGGGATGCACTGCAGTGAGTCCAGAGAGTGCACTGGCACCACTGGGGATGCACTGCAGTGAGTCCAGAGATTGCACTGGCACCACTGGGGATGCACTGCAGTGAGTCCAGAGATTGCACTGACACCACTGGGGATGCAGTGCAGTGAGTCCAGAGAGTGCACTGGCACCACTGGGGATGCAGTGCAGTGAGTCCACAGAGTGCACTGGCACCACTGGGGATGCTCTGCAGTGAGTCCAGAGATTGCACTGGCACCACTGGGGATGCAGTGCAGTGAGTGCAGAGAGTGCACTTGCACCACTGGGAATGCACTTCAGTGAGTTCAGAGAGTGCACTTGCACCACTGGGGATGGGTTTCAAGCCAACTGCATTAACCGCTCATGCTTCTTTCTTATGAGACGTTAGTAAACCAATTACATAGCCTTGTCAAGACTAAATCACAGGTAAAAATCCTGTACATCTCATGTGGCCAACCACTCCCAACTAGGATTCCAAGAACCAGGAGGTTCGGTGAAAATAGGGCTAGTGCTATTAGAGGGGTGATTATTAGGGTAAGCCCTAAGCTGTCTTTAATGGAGAAGTATGGGTGGAATGGGATTTTGTCGCAGTCTGATACGATTCCTAGTGGGTTATTTGAGCCTGATTCGTGTAGGAAGGTTAGGTGGACTAGGGTGATTCCTGCAATTAGGAAGGGCAGTAGGAAGTGGATGGCGAAGAATCGGGTTAAGGTTGGATTGTCTACTGAGAATCCTCCTCAGGCTCATTCTACTAGAGTTTGCCCAATGTACGGGATGGCTGAGAATAGGTCGGTGATTACGGTGGCCCCTCAGAATGACATTTGTCCTCATGGTAGGACATACCCTACGAAGGCAGTTGCTATTAGGGTGAGTAGGAGGATTACTCCTGTGTTTCAGGTTTCTTTGTATAGGTAGGAGCCGTAGTAGAGGCCTCGTCCGATGTGTAAGTAGATGCAGATAAAGAAGAGCGAAGCACCGTTGGCGTGGAGGTTGCGGATGAGCCATCCGTACTGGACGTCTCGGCATGTGTGAGCTACTGAGGAGAAGGCGAGTGAAGTGTCTGCGGTGTAGTGTATGGCTAGTAGCAGGCCTGTTAGGATTTGTGTGGCTAAGCAGATGGCTAGAAGGGAGCCGAAGTTTCATCAGGCAGAGATGTTGGAGGGGGCGGGTAGGTCGATTAGGGAGTTGTTGATTATTTTTAGTAGGGGATGGGATTTGCGGATGTTAGGGGCCATTAGTGAGTCTGTGTGTTATTAGGATTATTACCAGGATGGAGAGGGCGAAGGATCCTAGGTAGGCCTTAATTAGCCCTGTGTGTATTGAGGTTGCGGCTTTGCTTGCGGCTACTTGTAGTTCAGCAAGGCCCTCTGGCCCTATTTTTTTGAGTCAGGAGAGGTCGATCAAGTGTAGGGCAATGTTTTGTCCCTTTTCTAGTAGGTTTTTGGAGAAGAATCGGTGTACTAGGGGGTTGAAGTACCCTAATGCAGAGGAGAAGTTTATGAGGGGGTTTGGTTTGGGGTGAGTGAGGGTGTGTGTTATGTTCGATAGTTCTAGGGCTAGGATGATTCCTAGGATTGTTATGAGGATGGCAGCGGTTTTGGTGATAAGGGGTATGGTTATTGGGGGGGTTTTGGTTGGTGTGATGAAAGAGGTAATGATTATTCCTGCTGTAATGCTGCCTAGGGCGAGTCGGGTTAGGGGGGCGGTGATTAGTGGGTTGTTTTCGTTTATTGATACTATTGGGGGGATTCGGGTTTGTCCAGCTTGGACTAGGATGGTTATGCGGATGCTGTAGGTTGCGGTGAATGCTGTGGCTATAAGGGTTAGGAGTAGGGCTCAAGTATTTAGGTA
This sequence comes from Anser brachyrhynchus, assembly GCF_964034855.1. Taxonomy (NCBI): domain Eukaryota; kingdom Metazoa; phylum Chordata; class Aves; order Anseriformes; family Anatidae; genus Anser; species Anser brachyrhynchus. The sequence goes on from NC_137706.1 coordinate 5,268, forward strand.
TGATGTGTTTAAGCTTTCGATGATGAGGTCTTTTGAGTAGAATCCGGCTAGGAATGGGGTTCCTATCAGCGCCAGGTTTCCGATGGTTAGGCAGGAAGTAGTGACTGGGAGTATTTTCTGTAGGCCTCCTATCTTTCGGATATCTTGTTCTCCGTTTAGGTTGTGGATGATAGACCCTGAGCATAGGAATAGTATGGCTTTAAAGAAGGCATGGGTTGAGATGTGTAGGAAGGCTAGTTGTGGGAGGTTTAGTCCGATAGTGACTATTATTAGTCCTAGTTGGCTGGATGTTGAGAAAGCAATGATTTTTTTGATGTCATTTTGGGTTAGGGCGCATGTGGCAGCGAATAGGGTTGATAGAGCACCTAGGCATAGGCAGGCAGTTAGGGCTGTCTGGTTGGTGGCTAGCAGGGGGTGCATGCGGATGAGCAGGAAGATTCCGGCTACTACTATGGTACTGGAGTGCAGTAGGGCTGATACTGGGGTGGGGCCTTCTATTGCTGCGGGCAGTCATGGGTGGAGTCCAAATTGGGCGGATTTTCCTGCGGCTGCGAGGATTAATCCTATGAGGGGGAGGATTGGGGTTTGGTGGGGGTGTACGGCTTGTTGGATCTCTCAGGTGTTGAATGTTGAAGCTAGTCATGCTATGCTCAGGATCAGTCCGACGTCTCCGATTCGGTTGTAGATTACGGCTTGTAGGGCGGCGGTGTTGGCATCTGCTCGGCCTTGTCATCAGCCGATGAGAAGGAAGGACATGATTCGTACTCCTTCCCAGCCTACGAATAGGAGGAATATGTTGTTTGCGGTTGTTAGGAGGAGTATGGCGACTAGGAATGTCAGTAGGTAGGTGAAAAATTTTGTTACGTATGGCTCTGAGGCCATGTATCATATGGCGAATTGTAGGATTGATCATGTTACAAATAGGGCGATTGGAAGAAATGTTATTGAGTATTGGTCTATTTTTAGGCTCAGGGGGATTTTAAAGTTTATAATGAATTTTCACTCCCAGTGGCAGGTGACAGATTCTACTCCCGAGTAGATGAATGCGGTTGTAGGGGCTAGGCTAATTAGGAATGCGGTTTTAACAGCGCGGGTGGTGGCTTGTGGGGTGTTTTTAAAGTTTTTAAATAGAAATGGCAGGATGATTGGGGTTAGGAGGATTGTCAGCGTGAGTAGTGTGAGGGAGTTGATTAGTAGTGTGGGGTTCACTACTTTTACTTGGATTTGCACCAAGATGGGTGGTTCCTAAGACCAGTGGATTGCTGTTATCCTTTAAAAGTAAGGGGGCTGAGGTTTTAGGCTCAGATGTAAGAGTTAGCAGCTCTTGTTGGTTAAACCCTCCCCTCGGCAGGTAAGAAGGTTTGAACTTCTATTCTTAGAATCACAGTCTAATGTTTGGTTTAAACTATACTTGCATGAGGGGATTCCGGAGATCAGTTCGGGTTTGAGGATTAGGAGGAATATTGGGATAATGTGGAGCGTTATGAGCAGGTGTTCTCGCGTGGTTGAGTTTTGCATAGATGTGATGTGGGAGGGGATTGAGCCTCGTTGGGTCATTAGTAGTATGAATAAGGTGTAGGAGGCGGTTAGTAGGGTTGCGATTCCTGTTAGGATGATCGTGAAGGCAGATCAGTTGAATAAGGTGATTATAATGGTTAGCTCTGCTATGAGGTTTGTTGTTGGGGGTAAGGCTATGTTTGTTAGATTGGCCAGCAATCATCAGGTAGCTATGAGTGGTAGGAGAGGTTGTAGGCCTCGTGTGAGTAGTAGAATTCGGCTGTGCGTACGTTCATAGTTTGTGTTGGCTAGGCAGAATAGTATGGAGGAAGTTAGTCCATGGGAAATTATTAGGATCATTGCCCCTGAGAATGATCAGTGGGTTTGGATTATTCCTGCGGCGATAACTAGGCCTATGTGGCTAACGGATGAATAAGCGATTAGTGATTTTAGGTCTGTCTGTCGTAGGCAGATTGAGCTAGTCATTAGGGCGCCTCATAGGGCCAGGGTTAGGAAGGGGTAGTGCAGGAGGTTGGACAGTGGGCCCATAAATAGAGTGACTCGTATAATTCCGTATCCTCCTAGCTTTAGTAGTAGGGCGGCGAGGAGTATTGAGCCTGCGATGGGTGCTTCTACGTGGGCTTTTGGCAGTCAGAGGTGTAGGCCGTATAGTGGGGCTTTTACTATGAATGCTATGAGCAGTGCTAGACCTGATAGTATTCCTGTCCATGAGGTGGATAGGGTTGGGTGGGTTAGTTGTAGGGTTGGCAGGTGCAGGGTGCCAATTTTCACGTATAGGTGTATGATTGTGATTAGCAGGGGTAGAGAGCTTACTGGCGTGTAGAATAGCAGGTAGATGCCAGCGCTTAGGCGTTCTGGTTGGTTCCCCCATCGGGTGATTAAGATTAGGGTGGGAATGAGGGTTGCTTCAAATGAGATGTAAAATAGTGCTAGTTCTGTGGTGGAAAAGGCTAGTAGGATGAATGGCTGGACTGCGACTAAGGTTGAGATAAAGATTCGTTTGCGTTGTAGGGGTTCTTGTTGCAGGTGGTTTTGGCTTGCTATGATTATGAGTGGGAGTAGTCAGCAGGATAGTACTAGGAGGGGGGATGAGATTTGGTCAATTCCTGTTCAGTTGGATAAAAATTTGTAGGGGTAGTAGGTTGGGATTAATCACTGTAGGCTTAGGGCAGCGATTAGGAGGCTGTATAAGGTGGTGTTAGTCCATAGAAATTTTGGTGGAGACAGCAGGGCTGTTGGAAGAAGTATGATTGTGGGTAGGATGATTTTTAGCATTGCAGGAGGTTTAGGTTGTGTAGATGGTCGGAGCCATGTGTGCGGGTGGAGGCTACTAGGATGGCCAGGCCTGTGCCCGCCTCACACGCTGAGAAGGTTAGCATGAGAATTGGTACCATGGTGAATGAGGAGACTTGGTTTTCGATGGATCATATTGATAGGCCTACGAATATCGATAATATTATGCTTTCAAGGCATAGTAGGGCGGATACTAGGTGGGTTCGGTGGAAGGCTAGTCCTAGTCCGCTGAAAATGAAGGCTGAGTAGAAGCTTAAATGTAGGGGCGACATAAGAAAGTTACAGGGTTGGCTGTAATCTGCTGGGTCGAAACCAGCTATCTTTTTGGTTAGACTAACTTTCTGTTATTCTGCTCATTCTAGGCCCCCTTGAATTCACTCGTAGGCCAGTCCGAGTGTTAGGAGAAGGAGGATCACTACAGTTCAGGTGAGGGTCATTAGGGGGGATTGGAGTTGGACGGCTCATGGCAGGGGGAGTAGGAGGGCGATTTCTAGGTCGAATAGGACGAACAGGATGGCTACTGAGGAAGAATCGGACTGAGAATGGTAATCGAGCAGATCCAAGTGGGTCGAATCCACATTCGTACGGTGAGAGTTTCTCTGAGTCGGGGTTTATTTGGGCGAGTCAGAAGTTTAATGCGGTTAGGGCGGCGCTTAGGATTGATGATAGGGCGAATATGAACATGAGTGCGTTCATTGCTCTCCTCTGGGTTTATACCAGAGATTGGAAGTCAATTGTAATTAATATACTAGAAGAGCAAGATCCTCATCAGTAGATGGTTATGTAGAGGAATAGTCAGATGACGTCTACGAAGTGTCAGTATCAGGCTGCTGCCTCGAATCCGAAGTGGTGGTCTGATGTAAAGTGGAACTTGATCAGTCGGAAGAGGCAGACGGTCAGGAAGGAGGATCCGATGATTACGTGGAGTCCGTGGAATCCAGTGGCAACGAAGAAGGTAGATCCGTAGACGCTATCGGCGATTGAGAATGGGGCTTCGTGGTATTCTATTGCTTGTAGGGCTGTGAAGTAGAATCCCAGGAGGATCGTTAGGGTTAGGGCGTGGATGGCGTGTTTTCGGTTTCCTTCTGTGATGCTGTGATGGGCTCACGTTACGGTAACGCCTGAGGCTAGTAGGATGGCTGTGTTTAGTAGGGGGACTTCTATCGGGTTGAGTGGTTTAATTCCTGTTGGGGGTCATTGGCCTCCTAGTTCTGGGGTTGGGGCCAGGCTCGAGTGGAAGAACGCTCAGAAGAACCCTAAGAAGAAGAATGCTTCGGATGTGATGAAAAGGATTATGCCGTATCGTAGGCCTTTTTGGACTGTGGGAGTGTGATGGCCTTGGAAGGTGCTTTCTCGTACAATGTCTCGTCATCATTGGAGTATTACTAGGAGTATTGAGATGAGGCCTAGGGTTAGTAGTATGGATGAGTTGTAGTGGAATCACATGATTAATCCTGAGGTTGTGAGTAGGGCGGCGGCTGCCCCGAAGATTGGTCAAGGGCTTGGGTCAACTATGTGGTATGAGTGTGCTTGGTGTGCCATTAGATGTTTTCTTGTAAGTATAGGCTTAGAAGGAGCACGAAGACGTAGGCCTGGATTATGGCTACTGCTACTTCTAGGATGGTTAGGAGTAGTAGGATGATTATTGTTAGGATGGATACTGCAGGAAGGGTGGGTATTAATGCAATGGAGGCTGTAGAGATGAGTTGGATGAGTAAGTGTCCTGCTGTAAGGTTGGCTGTAAGGCGGACTCCGAGGGCTAGGGGGCGGATTAGTAGGCTGGTTGTTTCGATCAGGATTAGTGCGGGGATTAGGGGTGTAGGGGTACCTTCGGGTAATAGGTGGGCTAAAGAGGCTGATGGTTGGTTTCGTAGGCCTGTTAGTAGTGTGGCGAGCCATAGTGGGAAGGCCAGGGCTATGTTCATAGATAGTTGGGTGGTTGGGGTGAATGTATATGGAAGGAGGCCTAGAAGGTTGATTGTAAGAAGTATGATTATTAGGGATGTAAATATTATGGCTCATTTGTGGCCATTTTTGTTGAGTGGGACTATTAGTTGTTTTGTGATTAGGTGAAGGAGTCATGTTTGGATAGTAGAAAGGCGGTTGTTGATTCATCGGTTGTTTGGGGACGGGAATAGTAGGGCTGGGAAGAGTAGGGATAGTAGGATTAAGGGGATGCCAAATAGATTGGGGCTGGAAAATTGGTCAAAGAAGCTTAGGTTCATGGTCAGGATCATGGTGTGGGTTTGGTAGTGAGGGAGGTCTTATTTGATGGGGGGTTGGTTGTGGTGAAGGCTAGTAGTTTTGGTTGGATGAGGAGTGCTAGGGTTAATCAGGTTATAATTATGATTGAAAATCATGGTGCGGGGTTAAGCTGTGGCATATCATTAAGGAGGGGGAAGTCCCTCTTTGGCTAGCTTAAAAGGCTAGTGCTGTTGCATAGCTTCTTAATGATTAGGATGATGATAGAAGGGACGATCAGGCCTCGAAATGTGGGAGTGGGGTTGATTCTACTACAATGGGTATGTAGCTGTGATTAGCCCCGCAAATTTCTGAGCATTGTCCGTAAAAAATCCCAGGCCGGGTGGTAATGAATGAAGTTTGGTTTAGTCGGCCTGGGATTGCGTCTGTTTTAACTCCGAGCGTTGGGACTGCTCAGGAGTGGAGTACGTCTCCTGCAGTAATGATCACGCGGATGGGGGATTCTATTGGAATAACTACACGGTGGTCAACTTCTAGCAGTCGGAAGTGGCCGTTGGGTAAGTCTGGGGTGGGCACTATGTAGGAGTCGAATGATAGGTCTTTGAAGTCTGTGTATTCGTAGCTTCAGTATCATTGGTGGCCGATGGCTTTTAGGGTGAGGTCTGGTTCGTCGATTTTGTCCATTATGTAGAGGATTTGTAGGGATGGGAGGGCGAGGAGTACCAGGACGATAGCAGGTAGGATTGTCCAGATCAGCTCTACTTCTTGGGCGTCTACAGCATTGGACGAGAGTTTTTCTGTTAGTATGTGGGCTAAAAGGTAGAGAACTAGGCTGCAGATAGCTAGGGCAACGATTAGGGCGTGGTCGTGGAATTCAACGAGTTCTTCTATGATGGGTGATGAGGCGTCTTGGAATCCTAGTTGGGAGTGGTTGGCCACATGAGATGTACAGGATTTTTACCTGTGATTTAGTCTTGACAAGGCTATGTAATTGGTTTACTAACGTCTCATAAGAAAGAAGCATGAGCGGTTAATGCAGTTGGCTTGAAACCAGCATGTGAGGGTTCGATTCCTTCCTTTCTTGTACTTGGACGAAGGCCGGTTCCTCGAAAGTATGGTATGGGGGAGGGCAGCCGTGGATTCATTCAACGTTTGTGGTAGTTAGTTCTGGTTGTAGGACTTTTCGTTTGGCCGGAAAGGCTTCTCAGATGATGAATATTAGTATGATTACGGCTACTATTGAGATTAGGGAGCCGATGGAGGAAATGGTGTTTCATAGTGTGTAGGCGTCGGGATAGTCCGAGTATCGTCGGGGTATTCCTGCTAGGCCTAGGAAGTGCTGGGGGAAGAACGTTAGGTTTACTCCTGTAAATATTACCCCGAAGTGGGCTTTTGCTCATGTTTGGTGTAGGGTAAACCCAGTGAGTAGTGGGAATCAGTGAGTAAATCCTGCTAGAATGGCAAAGACGGCGCCTATGGATAGGACGTAGTGGAAGTGGGCAACTACGTAGTACGTGTCGTGCAGGGCGATGTCTAGGGAAGAGTTTGCAAGAACGATTCCTGTTAATCCTCCGATGGTAAATAGGAAGATAAATCCTAGAGCTCATAGTATTGGGGGGGGTCTCATTTGATTGTTCCTCCGTGCAGGGTGGCTAGTCAGCTAAATACTTTGATTCCGGTAGGGATGGCAATGATTATAGTGGCTGATGTAAAGTAGGCTCGGGTATCAACGTCTATTCCTACTGTAAACATGTGGTGAGCTCAGACGATGAATCCTAGGAAGCCGATGGATAGTATGGCTCAGACTATTCCCATGTAGCCGAAGGGCTCCTTTTTGCCTGAGTAGTATGTGACTACGTGTGAGATGATTCCGAACCCCGGTAGGATCAGAATATAGACTTCTGGGTGTCCGAAGAATCAGAATAGGTGTTGGTACAGGATTGGGTCTCCTCCTCCAGCGGGGTCGAAGAATGTGGTGTTTAGGTTTCGATCAGTTAGTAATATTGTAATACCGGCGGCGAGTACGGGGAGTGATAGAAGGAGTAGGATGGCGGTAATTAGTACGGATCAGACAAATAGTGGGGTTTGGTATTGTGAGAGTGTGGGGGGTTTTATGTTGATGGCTGTGGTGATAAAGTTGATGGCCCCAAGGATGGAGGAGATACCGGCTAAGTGGAGTGAGAAGATAGCCAGGTCTACTGAAGCTCCGGCGTGGGCAAGGTCACCTGCTAGGGGAGGGTAGACAGTTCAGCCTGTGCCGGCGCCAGCTTCTACAGTGGATGAGGCTAGTAGGAGGAGGAATGATGGGGGGAGGAGTCAAAAGCTTATGTTGTTTATTCGCGGGAATGCTATGTCGGGGGCACCGATTATGAGGGGGACTAATCAGTTGCCGAATCCTCCGATCATGATGGGTATGACTATAAAGAAGATTATTACAAAGGCGTGAGCGGTAACGATTACATTGTAAATTTGGTCGTCGCCTAGGAGAGTTCCTGGTTGTCCTAGTTCTGCGCGGATTAATAGGCTGAGTGCGGTGCCGACTATTCCTGCTCATGCCCCGAAGATGAGGTACAGGGTGCCAATATCCTTATGGTTAGTGGAAAATAGTCATCGGTTGATGAAGGTGACGGGTAAGATGGCTGAGTGTTGAAGCGTTAGGCTGTAGTCCTTTTTACAGAGGTTTAATTCCTCTTCTTATCGGCTCTGTAGTGAAATTCATGTTGAGTTGCAAGCTCATCGATGCGCACTAGGGTGCGTCAGGGTCTTTGTAGGCAGAAGCCAATTGGTTTAGGCATTTAGCTGTTAACTAGAGTTTTGTGGGATCGAAGCCCATCTGTCTAGGGAGGCTTTAGCTTAATTAAAGCGTCTGACTTGCATTCAGAAGATACAGGTTAATATTCTGTAAGTCTTAATGTGCAGAAACTAAGAGGGTTTAACTCTTATTTAAGGCTTTGAAGGCCTTCGGTTTGGGGTGTTATCCTAAGTTTCTAGACAATGGCATGTATTATTGGGGACAGGGGAAGTAAGAGGATTGATAGTGAGGCAAGGACCGCAGTAGGTGTGCTTGGGGCTTTGCTAGTGTATCATTGTTTTATGTGGTTAGAGGAGTTGGGGGGAAGGGTAATTGTTGAGTGGTATGCGAGGCGTAGGTAGAAGAAGAGGCTGAGCAGTGATAGCATGGCAATTGCCATGGCTGCTGGTGTTATTTCCTGTTTAGTTAGTTCTTGGATGATAAGTCACTTTGGTATAAAGCCTGTTAATGGGGGGAGGCCTGCTAGGGATAAAAGTACTAGTATTAGGGTGGCGTTTAGCACTGGGGTTTTTGTTCATGAGGTTGTGATCATGGATAGGTTAAGGGCTTTGATTTTGTTAAGGGCTAGGAATACGGCTGATGTTATGATTGTGTATAGGTAGAAGGTAAGTAAGGCCAATTTGGGGCTGTAAACTAGGATGATGGCGATTCAGCCTAAGTGGGAGATGGACGAGAAGGCTAGGATTTTGCGTGTTTGTGTTTGGTTCAGTCCTATTCAGCCTCCTAGTGCTGTTGAGGCTAGGGCCATGGCGGTGAGTAGAGCTGGGTCGAGGGATTTGGATGTTAGTAGGAGCAGGGTTAGTGGGGGGAATTTTATGAGGGTCGAGAGTAGCAGGGCTGTTATTAGTGGCGATCCTTGTAGTACTTCTGGGAATCAGAAGTGAAATGGCACTAGGCCCAGTTTAATAGCGATTGCTGCTGTCAGTAGTAGACAGGAGGTTGGGTGGTTTATTTGTGTGATGTCTCATTGGCCGGTGACTCAGGCATTGGTTATGCTAGAGAATAGGACCAGGGCGGAAGCAGCTGCTTGGGTTAGGAAGTATTTCGTTGCGGCTTCTACTGCTCGTGGGTGGTGGGATTTGGCAATTAGGGGAATGATGGCTAGTGCGTTGATCTCCAGTCCTGTCCAGGCCAGAACTCAGTGGTTGCTGGAAATTGTGATTGTGGTGCCCAAGATGAGGCTGAAGGTTATGATTGGGGTCGCGTAAGGGTTCATTAGTAGAGGAGGGGGTTAAACCATCATTTTCGGGGTATGGGCCCGATAGCTTGATTAGCTGACTCTACTAGAAAATAATATAAGGGAAGTATGGAGAATTTTGATTTCTCTTGTGTGGGTTCAATTCCTACTTTTCTAAGGTCAACAGGAAATGAGAGGGCTGTTATACCTCTATGTTCACTTTATCATAGTGACCCTTTGTAGTTCAGGCACATTTCCTTATGTAAGGAGGTAGGCCTGCATAGCAGATAGGTATGCTGATGTGTCAGAGGCACAGAGCTAGTGTGAGGGGTAGGAAGTTTTTTCATAGTAGGTGCATTAGTTGGTCATATCGGAATCGTGGGTATGAAGCTCGGACCCATAAGAAACCAGAAGATAGTAGGAGGACTTTTGTGGCTAGGATGACGGGGAATAGTTCTGTGGGTGGCCCTAGGGCGCTTGGGTTTAGGAATATGATGGCTGTAAGTGTATTTATTAGCATAATGTTCGCATATTCAGCTAGGAAGAATAAGGCGAAGGGTCCTGCGGCGTATTCAACGTTAAACCCTGAGACTAGCTCAGATTCACCCTCTGTGAGGTCAAAAGGAGCTCGGTTTGTCTCTGCTAGGGTGGATACGTATCATATTATTGCTAGGGGTCATGAGGAGAAAATGAAGTATAGAGGCTCCTGTGCGACGGCAAAGGAGCTGAGTGTGTAGCTTCCGCTTAGTATGATTATTGATAGCAGGATTATGGCCAGTGTCACTTCGTATGAAATGGTCTGTGCTACTGCCCGTAGGGCTCCGATTAGTGCGTATTTTGAGTTCGAGGCTCAGCCTGATCATAGGACTGAGTAGACGGCTAGGCTTGACATGGCTATTAGGAAGAGAACTCCGAGGTTTAGATCTGCTAGGGGAAATGGGAGTGGTAGTGGTGCTCAAGTGGTGAGGGCTAGGACAAGGGCTAGTATTGGTATCAGAATGAATAGAAGTGGGGAAGAGGTAGAGGGTCGGATGGGCTCTTTGGTAAATAGTTTCAGTCCGTCCGCAAATGGTTGAAGTAGGCCAAAAGGCCCGACAACGTTAGGGCCTTTGCGGGATTGTATGTAGCTTAGGATTTTCCGTTCTACTAGGGTTAGGAAGGCTACGGCAATCAGGATTGGGATGATGTATAGGAGGGATATAATGAGGCAGCTTAGTGTTGTTATTTGAATCATGGGTGAAGCTAGGGAGAGGATTTGAACCTCTGGGGAAAGGGCTTAAGCCTTCTGCACTTGCCGGGCTCTGCCACTCTAGCTGGTCCTTTTCTAGGATTGAAAGTGGTGGGGGAAGGCCCTCTTCACGGTTTAGTTGGTTTCACTGCTTAGAGGGGGGGGGCGTGCTTGTGGTATTGGCCCCACTTTCCCGGTCCTTTCGTACTGGGGAGAGTGTGTCATAGATAGAAACCGACCTGGATTGCTCCGGTCTGAACTCAGATCACGTAGGACTGTTAATCGTTGAACAAACGAACCCTTAATAGCGGCTGCACCATTAGGATGTCCTGATCCAACATCGAGGTCGTAAACCCCCCTGTCGATATGGGCTCTTGAGGGGGATTGCGCTGTTATCCCTGGGGTAGCTTGGTCCATTAATCAATTATATTGGGTCTGGTCACTGTTAGCACTTTGAGGGGTAGCTCTAGGTAAAGAGGTATGGTCTTGTTTTTGGAGGATTTGTTCTCCTCCAAGGTCGCCCCAACCGAAAAATATCGACCAGGCTCTGCGATGGTAGTGGCCCCAGTGGGGTTGATTGAGGATTCGCGGTGGTCGTTGATTTTTAAGTTCCACAGGGTCTTCTCGTCTTATGTTCACATCCCCGCTTTTGCACGGGGAGATCAATTTCACTGATTATCTGTGAGAGACAGTTAAGACCTCGTTTAGCCATTCATACAAGTCTCGATTTATGGGACAATTGATTGCGCTACCTTTGCACGGTTAGGATACCGCGGCCGTTAAACCTAAGTCACCGGGCAGGCATCACCTTCAATACTTGTTTAATTTGCTGAAGGCTATGTTTTTGGTAAACAGTCGGGCCTTATTAATTTGCCGAGTTCCTTTCACAGATTTTAATCGCTCTTATAGGCGCTCCTGAGTCGGGTTAACAGGGTTAGTTAATACGTGGTCTTGTAGGGGTTTTTGTATCTGTCTAGGTCTGTTAATAATGTTTCTATGTAAGCTTGCGCCGTTAGAGGGGTGTGGCCCTGAGTTACTTATTTTAGCATTAATTCTCCTATATTCATAGGTTGACCTGTTTGTGATAAGGGAATCATCTTATTTTGGTATTTTTAGGTGGTGGAGCTTTGACGCACTCTTTTTTGATGGCTGCTTTAGGGCCCACGGTAGGATCAGTAGTAAGAATTATCCGCTAGTCGAGGTTGTGTCCTTTTTTAATGGAGCTGTCCCTCCATTAAATAGCTCTTAATCATCTCATTAGGGTTCAGGATGTCCGGTAGGGAGGATTAAGGGGGAACTTAGATTCGTTTCACAGGTAACCAGCTATCACCCAGCTCGGTTGGCTTTTCACCTCTACTGACAAGTCATCCCACTCTTTTGCAACAGAGACGGGTTCGCTCTCTTTAACTGCTTGAAAGTAGCTCGCTTGGGTTTCGGGGGGGCAAACTTTAGTTCACTTTGCTTGGTTGTTCTCGCTAAACCATGATGCAAAAGGTACAAGGGTTGATCTTTGCTGTCTGTCGCTTTGATTGTTTCACTGCTATTTCATCTTTCCCTTACGGTACTGGGGTCTCTATCGCGTCTAAGTGTCTTTTCTATCACCTATACTAAGACTGTAAAATGCTTTAGTTTAATTAGTTTAGTAAATTCTTTAGTTTTGGTGTACTATTTGTGTGGTTGAGCTAGAGGGGGGGCTTCAAGACGATCCGGTCTAGTAGATATCTTTCAGGTGTAAGCTGAGTGCTTTGGTGTTATAGCTACGTCTTGATATTCTAAGTACACCTTCCGGTACACTTACCTTGTTACGACTTACCTCATCTTCAGCGTATTTATGGTATTAGTTATGTGGGATGTGGCTTTTGAGGAGGGTGACGGGCGGTATGTACGTGCCCCAGGGCCGGCTTAAAGTAGGCTCTATTGTCCCACTTTACTGCTAAATCCGCCTTCCAGAAGTGGTTTCACGCTTCTTTCCGTGTGCCCTATGAATAGGGAATGTAGCCCATTTCTTCCACTCCATAGGCTATACCTTGACCTGTCTTATTAGCGGGGTGCTATTGTGTCCACTGTTGTGCTCTCATTCGAGGTGGGCTGGCGACGGCGGTATGTAGGCTGTGTTGGCAAGGGGTGGTTGGGTTAATCGGTGATTATCGATTGTAGAACAGGCTCCTCTAGGTGGGTTTGGGGCACCGCCAAGTCCTTAGAGTTTTAAGCGTTTGTGCTCGTAGTTCTCTGGCGGATACTTCGGTAAAGTAAGTATCAAGATTTAGGGCCAGGCATAGTGGGGTATCTAATCCCAGTTTGGGCCCTGGCTTTCGTGGGTTTAAATCAGTCGTTAGTTCCTAAGATCATCTTAATGGTGTGTTTAGGTGCATCTTGGGCTTATGACAGCTCAGTTGCATTTTGATCTTAGTTAGCTAGGATAGGCATTTTACCACTCTTTACGCCGTGTCAATAGGACGGTTGATTTGGGTTTCTTGTATGACCGCGGTGGCTGGCACAAGATTTACCAACCCTTGAAGTTAGGCTGTTGCTATAACTAAGTCAAGTTTGCACTCATTGCTTAATGTTAATTACTGCTGAATACCCGTGGGGGCGTGGCTTAGCGAGGCGTCTTGGGCTACTACTTGGGTGTGCCTGATACCCGCTCCTCAAGGCCTGTATGGGGGTAGGTGGTCGAGGGCGTTTACACTGGGGCGCGGATACTTGCATGTATATATTTAGCAAAAAACAACCGTAAGGTTAGGACTAAGTCTTTTGTCCGCAGGCATGTTTTATGCCATCTTGGCAACTTCAGTGCCATGCTTTGTGTTAAGCTATGTGGACGGGGGTGTGGTTAGCTGATAGTTGAGTGGTGAGTGAGAGTGAAGTATATGAAATTATTGCTTGTGTTTACTATTTTTAGTACTGGAGTTTCTCTAAGTCCTAGGACTAGGAGGAAATGGTGTTTCATAGTGTGTAGGCGTCGGGATAGTCCGAGTATCGTCGGGGTATTCCTGCTAGGCCTAGGAAGTGCTGGGGGAAGAACGTTAGGTTTACTCCTGTAAATATTACCCCGAAGTGGGCTTTTGCTCATGTTTGGTGTAGGGTAAACCCAGTGAGTAGTGGGAATCAGTGAGTAAATCCTGCTAGAATGGCAAAGACGGCGCCTATGGATAGGACGTAGTGGAAGTGGACACTATTTGTCTGATCCGTACTAATTACCGCCATCCTACTCCTTCTATCACTCCCCGTACTCGCCGCCGGTATTACAATATTACTAACTGATCGAAACCTAAACACCACATTCTTCGACCCCGCTGGAGGAGGAGACCCAATCCTGTACCAACACCTATTCTGATTCTTCGGACACCCAGAAGTCTATATTCTGATCCTACCGGGGTTCGGAATCATCTCACACGTAGTCACGTACTACTCAGGCAAAAAGGAGCCCTTCGGCTACATGGGAATAGTCTGAGCCATACTATCCATCGGCTTCCTAGGATTCATCGTCTGAGCTCACCACATGTTTACAGTAGGAATAGACGTTGATACCCGAGCCTACTTTACATCAGCCACTATAATCATTGCCATCCCTACCGGAATCAAAGTATTTAGCTGACTAGCCACCCTGCACGGAGGAACAATCAAATGAGACCCCCCCAATACTATGAGCTCTAGGATTTATCTTCCTATTTACCATCGGAGGATTAACAGGAATCGTTCTTGCAAACTCTTCCCTAGACATCGCCCTGCACGACACGTACTACGTAGTTGCCCACTTCCACTACGTCCTATCCATAGGCGCCGTCTTTGCCATTCTAGCAGGATTTACTCACTGATTCCCACTACTCACTGGGTTTACCCTACACCAAACATGAGCAAAAGCCCACTTCGGGGTAATATTTACAAGAGTAAACCTAACGTTCTTCCCCCAGCACTTCCTAGGCCTAGCAGGAATACCCCGACGATACTCGGACTATCCCGACGCCTACACACTATGAAACACCATTTCCTCCATCGGCTCCCTAATCTCAATAGTAGCCGTAATCATACTAATATTCATCATCTGAGAAGCCTTTCCGGCCAAACGAAAAGTCCTACAACCAGAACTAACTACCACAAACGTTGAATGAATCCACGGCTGCCCTCCCCCATACCATACTTTCGAGGAACCGGCCTTCGTCCAAGTACAAGAAAGGAAGGAATCAAACCCTCACATGCTGGTTTCAAGCCAACTGCATTAACCGCTCATGCTTCTTTCTTATGAGACGTTAGTAAACCAATTACATAGCCTTGTCAAGACTAAATCACAGGTAAAAATCCTGTACATCTCATGTGGCCAACCACTCCCAACTAGGATTCCAAGACGCCTCATCACCCATCATAGAAGAACTCGTTGAATTCCACGACCACGCCCTAATCGTTGCCCTAGCTATCTGCAGCCTAGTTCTCTACCTTTTAGCCCACATACTAACAGAAAAACTCTCGTCCAATGCTGTAGACGCCCAAGAAGTAGAGCTGATCTGGACAATCCTACCTGCTATCGTCCTGGTACTCCTCGCCCTCCCATCCCTACAAATCCTCTACATAATGGACGAAATCGACGAACCAGACCTCACCCTAAAAGCCATCGGCCACCAATGATACTGAAGCTACGAATACACAGACTTCAAAGACCTATCATTCGACTCCTACATAGTGCCCACCCCAGACTTACCCAACGGCCACTTCCGACTGCTAGAAGTTGACCACCGCGTAGTTATCCCAATAGAATCCCCCATCCGCGTGATCATTACTGCAGGAGACGTACTCCACTCCTGAGCAGTCCCAACGCTCGGAGTTAAAACAGACGCAATCCCAGGCCGACTAAACCAAACTTCATTCATTACCACCCGGCCTGGGATTTTTTACGGACAATGCTCAGAAATTTGCGGGGCTAATCACAGCTACATACCCATTGTAGTAGAATCAACCCCACTCCCACATTTCGAGGCCTGATCGTCCCTTCTATCATCATCCTAATCATTAAGAAGCTATGCAACAGCACTAGCCTTTTAAGCTAGCCAAAGAGGGACTTCCCCCTCCTTAATGATATGCCACAGCTTAACCCCGCACCATGATTTTCAATCATAATTATAACCTGATTAACCCTAGCATTCCTCATCCAACCAAAACTACTAGCCTTCACCACAACCAACCCCCCATCAAATAAGACCTCCCTCACTACCAAACCCACACCATGATCCTGACCATGAACCTAAGCTTCTTTGACCAATTTTCCAGCCCCAATCTATTCGGCATCCCCTTAATCCTACTATCCCTACTCTTCCCAGCCCTACTATTCCCGTCCCCAAACAACCGATGAATCAACAACCGCCTTTCTACTATCCAAACATGACTCCTTCACCTAATCACAAAACAACTAATAGTCCCACTCAACAAAAATGGCCACAAATGAGCCATAATATTTACATCCCTAATAATCATACTTCTTACAATCAACCTTCTAGGCCTCCTTCCATATACATTCACCCCAACCACCCAACTATCTATGAACATAGCCCTAGCCTTCCCACTATGGCTCGCCACACTACTAACAGGCCTACGAAACCAACCATCAGCCTCTTTAGCCCACCTATTACCCGAAGGTACCCCTACACCCCTAATCCCCGCACTAATCCTGATCGAAACAACCAGCCTACTAATCCGCCCCCTAGCCCTCGGAGTCCGCCTTACAGCCAACCTTACAGCAGGACACTTACTCATCCAACTCATCTCTACAGCCTCCATTGCATTAATACCCACCCTTCCTGCAGTATCCATCCTAACAATAATCATCCTACTACTCCTAACCATCCTAGAAGTAGCAGTAGCCATAATCCAGGCCTACGTCTTCGTGCTCCTTCTAAGCCTATACTTACAAGAAAACATCTAATGGCACACCAAGCACACTCATACCACATAGTTGACCCAAGCCCTTGACCAATCTTCGGGGCAGCCGCCGCCCTACTCACAACCTCAGGATTAATCATGTGATTCCACTACAACTCATCCATACTACTAACCCTAGGCCTCATCTCAATACTCCTAGTAATACTCCAATGATGACGAGACATTGTACGAGAAAGCACCTTCCAAGGCCATCACACTCCCACAGTCCAAAAAGGCCTACGATACGGCATAATCCTTTTCATCACATCCGAAGCATTCTTCTTCTTAGGGTTCTTCTGAGCGTTCTTCCACTCGAGCCTGGCCCCAACCCCAGAACTAGGAGGCCAATGACCCCCAACAGGAATTAAACCACTCAACCCGATAGAAGTCCCCCTACTAAACACAGCCATCCTACTAGCCTCAGGCGTTACCGTAACGTGAGCCCATCACAGCATCACAGAAGGAAACCGAAAACACGCCATCCACGCCCTAACCCTAACGATCCTCCTGGGATTCTACTTCACAGCCCTACAAGCAATAGAATACCACGAAGCCCCATTCTCAATCGCCGATAGCGTCTACGGATCTACCTTCTTCGTTGCCACTGGATTCCACGGACTCCACGTAATCATCGGATCCTCCTTCCTGACCGTCTGCCTCTTCCGACTGATCAAGTTCCACTTTACATCAGACCACCACTTCGGATTCGAGGCAGCAGCCTGATACTGACACTTCGTAGACGTCATCTGACTATTCCTCTACATAACCATCTACTGATGAGGATCTTGCTCTTCTAGTATATTAATTACAATTGACTTCCAATCTCTAGAATCTGGTATAAACCCAGAGGAGAGCAATGAACGCACTCATGTTCATATTCGCCCTATCATCAATCCTAAGCGCCGCCCTAACCGCATTAAACTTCTGACTCGCCCAAATAAACCCCGACTCAGAGAAACTCTCACCGTACGAATGTGGATTCGACCCACTTGGATCTGCTCGATTACCATTCTCAGTCCGATTCTTCCTCAGTAGCCATCCTGTTCATCCTATTCGACCTAGAAATCGCCCTCCTACTCCCCCTGCCATGAGCCGTCCAACTCCAATCCCCCCTAATGACCCTCACCTGAACTGTAGCGATCCTCCTTCTCCTAACACTCGGACTGGCCTACGAGTGAATTCAAGGGGGCCTAGAATGAGCAGAATAACAGAAAGTTAGTCTAACCAAAAAGATAGCTGGTTTCGACCCAGCAGATTACAGCCAACCCTGTAACTTTCTTATGTCGCCCCTACATTTAAGCTTCTACTCAGCCTTCATTTTCAGCGGACTAGGACTAGCCTTCCACCGAACCCACCTAGTATCCGCCCTACTATGCCTTGAAAGCATAATATTATCGATATTCGTAGGCCTATCAATATGATCCATCGAAAACCAAGTCTCCTCATTCACCATGGTACCAATTCTCATGCTAACCTTCTCAGCGTGTGAGGCGGGCACAGGCCTGGCCATCCTAGTAGCCTCCACCCGCACACATGGCTCCGACCATCTACACAACCTAAACCTCCTGCAATGCTAAAAATCATCCTACCCACAATCATACTTCTTCCAACAGCCCTGCTGTCTCCACCAAAATTTCTATGGACTAACACCACCTTATACAGCCTCCTAATCGCTGCCCTAAGCCTACAGTGATTAATCCCAACCTACTACCCCTACAAATTTTTATCCAACTGAACAGGAATTGACCAAATCTCATCCCCCCTCCTAGTACTATCCTGCTGACTACTCCCACTCATAATCATAGCAAGCCAAAACCACCTGCAACAAGAACCCCTACAACGCAAACGAATCTTTATCTCAACCTTAGTCGCAGTCCAGCCATTCATCCTACTAGCCTTTTCCACCACAGAACTAGCACTATTTTACATCTCATTTGAAGCAACCCTCATTCCCACCCTAATCTTAATCACCCGATGGGGGAACCAACCAGAACGCCTAAGCGCTGGCATCTACCTGCTATTCTACACGCCAGTAAGCTCTCTACCCCTGCTAATCACAATCATACACCTATACGTGAAAATTGGCACCCTGCACCTGCCAACCCTACAACTAACCCACCCAACCCTATCCACCTCATGGACAGGAATACTATCAGGTCTAGCACTGCTCATAGCATTCATAGTAAAAGCCCCACTATACGGCCTACACCTCTGACTGCCAAAAGCCCACGTAGAAGCACCCATCGCAGGCTCAATACTCCTCGCCGCCCTACTACTAAAGCTAGGAGGATACGGAATTATACGAGTCACTCTATTTATGGGCCCGCTGTCCAACCTCCTGCACTACCCCTTCCTAACCCTGGCCCTATGAGGCGCCCTAATGACTAGCTCAATCTGCCTACGACAGACAGACCTAAAATCACTAATCGCTTATTCATCCGTTAGCCACATAGGCCTAGTTATCGCCGCAGGAATAATCCAAACCCACTGATCATTCTCAGGGGCAATGATCCTAATAATTTCCCATGGACTAACTTCCTCCATACTATTCTGCCTAGCCAACACAAACTATGAACGTACGCACAGCCGAATTCTACTACTCACACGAGGCCTACAACCTCTCCTACCACTCATAGCTACCTGATGATTGCTGGCCAATCTAACAAACATAGCCTTACCCCCAACAACAAACCTCATAGCAGAGCTAACCATTATAATCACCTTATTCAACTGATCTGCCTTCACGATCATCCTAACAGGAATCGCAACCCTACTAACCGCCTCCTACACCTTATTCATACTACTAATGACCCAACGAGGCTCAATCCCCTCCCACATCACATCTATGCAAAACTCAACCACGCGAGAACACCTGCTCATAACACTCCACATTATCCCAATATTCCTCCTAATCCTCAAACCCGAACTGATCTCCGGAATCCCCTCATGCAAGTATAGTTTAAACCAAACATTAGACTGTGATTCTAAGAATAGAAGTTCAAACCTTCTTACCTGCCGAGGGGAGGGTTTAACCAACAAGAGCTGCTAACTCTTACATCTGAGCCTAAAACCTCAGCCCCCTTACTTTTAAAGGATAACAGCAATCCACTGGTCTTAGGAACCACCCATCTTGGTGCAAATCCAAGTAAAAGGAGTGAACCCCACACTACTAATCAACTCCCTCACACTACTCACGCTGACAATCCTCCTAACCCCAATCATCCTGCCATTTCTATTTAAAAACTTTAAAAACACCCCACAAGCCACCACCCGCGCTGTTAAAACCGCATTCCTAATTAGCCTAGCCCCTACAACCGCATTCATCTACTCGGGAATAGAATCTGTCACCTGCCACTGGGAGTGAAAATTCATTATAAACTTTAAAATCCCCCTGAGCCTAAAAATAGACCAATACTCAATAACATTTCTTCCAATCGCCCTATTTGTAACATGATCAATCCTACAATTCGCCATATGATACATGGCCTCAGAGCCATACGTAACAAAATTTTTCACCTACCTACTGACATTCCTAGTCGCCATACTCCTCCTAACAACCGCAAACAACATATTCCTCCTATTCGTAGGCTGGGAAGGAGTACGAATCATGTCCTTCCTTCTCATCGGCTGATGACAAGGCCGAGCAGATGCCAACACCGCCGCCCTACAAGCCGTAATCTACAACCGAATCGGAGACGTCGGACTGACCCTGAGCATAGCATGACTAGCTTCAACATTCAACACCTGAGAGATCCAACAAGCCGTACACCCCCACCAAACCCCAATCCTCCCCCTCATAGGATTAATCCTCGCAGCCGCAGGAAAATCCGCCCAATTTGGACTCCACCCATGACTGCCCGCAGCAATAGAAGGCCCCACCCCAGTATCAGCCCTACTGCACTCCAGTACCATAGTAGTAGCCGGAATCTTCCTGCTCATCCGCATGCACCCCCTGCTAGCCACCAACCAGACAGCCCTAACTGCCTGCCTATGCCTAGGTGCTCTATCAACCCTATTCGCTGCCACATGCGCCCTAACCCAAAATGACATCAAAAAAATCATTGCTTTCTCAACATCCAGCCAACTAGGACTAATAATAGTCACTATCGGACTAAACCTCCCACAACTAGCCTTCCTACACATCTCAACCCATGCCTTCTTTAAAGCCATACTATTCCTATGCTCAGGGTCTATCATCCACAACCTAAACGGAGAACAAGATATCCGAAAGATAGGAGGCCTACAGAAAATACTCCCAGTCACTACTTCCTGCCTAACCATCGGAAACCTGGCGCTGATAGGAACCCCATTCCTAGCCGGATTCTACTCAAAAGACCTCATCATCGAAAGCTTAAACACATCATACCTAAATACTTGAGCCCTACTCCTAACCCTTATAGCCACAGCATTCACCGCAACCTACAGCATCCGCATAACCATCCTAGTCCAAGCTGGACAAACCCGAATCCCCCCAATAGTATCAATAAACGAAAACAACCCACTAATCACCGCCCCCCTAACCCGACTCGCCCTAGGCAGCATTACAGCAGGAATAATCATTACCTCTTTCATCACACCAACCAAAACCCCCCCAATAACCATACCCCTTATCACCAAAACCGCTGCCATCCTCATAACAATCCTAGGAATCATCCTAGCCCTAGAACTATCGAACATAACACACACCCTCACTCACCCCAAACCAAACCCCCTCATAAACTTCTCCTCTGCATTAGGGTACTTCAACCCCCTAGTACACCGATTCTTCTCCAAAAACCTACTAGAAAAGGGACAAAACATTGCCCTACACTTGATCGACCTCTCCTGACTCAAAAAAATAGGGCCAGAGGGCCTTGCTGAACTACAAGTAGCCGCAAGCAAAGCCGCAACCTCAATACACACAGGGCTAATTAAGGCCTACCTAGGATCCTTCGCCCTCTCCATCCTGGTAATAATCCTAATAACACACAGACTCACTAATGGCCCCTAACATCCGCAAATCCCATCCCCTACTAAAAATAATCAACAACTCCCTAATCGACCTACCCGCCCCCTCCAACATCTCTGCCTGATGAAACTTCGGCTCCCTTCTAGCCATCTGCTTAGCCACACAAATCCTAACAGGCCTGCTACTAGCCATACACTACACCGCAGACACTTCACTCGCCTTCTCCTCAGTAGCTCACACATGCCGAGACGTCCAGTACGGATGGCTCATCCGCAACCTCCACGCCAACGGTGCTTCGCTCTTCTTTATCTGCATCTACTTACACATCGGACGAGGCCTCTACTACGGCTCCTACCTATACAAAGAAACCTGAAACACAGGAGTAATCCTCCTACTCACCCTAATAGCAACTGCCTTCGTAGGGTATGTCCTACCATGAGGACAAATGTCATTCTGAGGGGCCACCGTAATCACCGACCTATTCTCAGCCATCCCGTACATTGGGCAAACTCTAGTAGAATGAGCCTGAGGAGGATTCTCAGTAGACAATCCAACCTTAACCCGATTCTTCGCCATCCACTTCCTACTGCCCTTCCTAATTGCAGGAATCACCCTAGTCCACCTAACCTTCCTACACGAATCAGGCTCAAATAACCCACTAGGAATCGTATCAGACTGCGACAAAATCCCATTCCACCCATACTTCTCCATTAAAGACAGCTTAGGGCTTACCCTAATAATCACCCCTCTAATAGCACTAGCCCTATTTTCACCGAACCTCCTGGTTCTTGGAATCCTAGTTGGGAGTGGTTGGCCACATGAGATGTACAGGATTTTTACCTGTGATTTAGTCTTGACAAGGCTATGTAATTGGTTTACTAACGTCTCATAAGAAAGAAGCATGAGCGGTTAATGCAGTTGGCTTGAAACCCATCCCCAGTGGTGCCAGTGCACTCTCTGAACTCACTGAAGTGCATCCCCAGTGGTGCCAGTGCACTCTCTGGACTCACTGCACTGCATCCCCAGTGGTGCCAGTGCGCTCTCTGGAGTCACAGCACTGCATCCCCAGTGGTGCCAGTGCACTCGCTGGACTCACTGCAGTGCATCCCCAGTGGTGACAGTGCACTCTCTGGACTCACTACACTGCATCCCCAGTGGTGCCAGTGCTCTCTCTGGACTCACTGCACTGCATCACCAGTGGTGCCAGTGCACTCTCTGGACTCACTGCAGTGCATCCCCAGTGGTGCCAGTGCACTCTCTGGACTCACTGCACTCCATCCCCAGTGGTGCCAGTGCACTCTCTGGACTCACTGAAGTGCATCCCCAGTGGTGCCAGTGCACTCTCTGCACTCACTGCACTGCATCCACAGTGGTGCCAGTGCGCTCTCTGGAGTCACAGCACTGCATCCCCAGTGGTGCCAGTGCAATCTCTGGACTCACTGCACTGCATCCCCAGTGGTGCCAGTGCACTCTCTGGACTCACTGAAGTGCATCACCAGTGGTGCCATTGCACTCTCTGCACTCACTGCACTGCATCCCCAGTGGTGCCAGTGCACTCACTGGACTGACTGCACTGCATCCCCAGTGGTGCCAGTGCGCTCTCCGGAGTCACAGCACTGCATCCCCAGTGGTGCCAGTGCACTCACTGGACACACTGTACTGCAACACAGGTGGTGCCAGTGCACTCTCTGCACTCACTGCACAGCATCCCCAGTGGTGCCAGTGCATTCACTGGACTCACTGGACTGCATCACCAGTGGTGCCAGTGCACTCTCTGGACTCAATGCACTACATCCCCAGTGGTGCCAGTGCACTCTCTGGACTCACTGCACTGCATCCCCAGTGGTGCCAGTGTACTCTCTGGACTCACTGCACTGCATCCCCAGTGGTGCCAGAGCACTCTCTTTACTCACTGCACTGCATCCCCAGTGGTGCCAGTGCACTCTCTGGACTCACTGCACTGTATCCGCAGTGGTGTCAGTGCACTCTCTGGACTCACTGAAGTGCATCCCCAGTGGTGCCAGTGCACTCTCTGGACTCACTGCAGTGCATTCCCAGTGGTGCCAGTGCACTCTCTGGACTCACTGCACTGCATCCCCAGTGGTGCCAGTGCAATCTCTGGACTCACTGTAGTGCATCCCCAGTGGTGCCAGTGCACTCTCTGGACTCACTGCAGTGCATCCCCAGTGGTGCCAGTGCACTCTCTGGACTCACTGCACTGCATCCCCAGTGGTGCCAATGCACTCTCTGGACTCACTGCACTGCATCCCCAGTGGTGCCAGTGAAGTCTCTGGACTCACTGCACTGCATCCCCAGTGGTGCCAGTGCACTCTCTGGACTCACTGCACTGCATCCCCAGTGGTGCCAGTGAAGTCTCTGGACTCACTGCACTGCATCCCCACTGCTGCCAGTGCACTCTCTGGACTCACTGCACTACATCCCCAGTGGTGCCAGTGCACTCTCTGGACTCACTGAAGTGCATCCCCAGTGGTGCCAGTGCACTCTCTGGACTCACTGCTGTGCATCACCAGTGGTGCCAGTGCACTCTCTGGACTCACTGAAGTGCATCCCCAGTGGTGCCAGTGCACTCACTGGACTCACTGCACTGCATCCCCAGTGGTGCCAGTGCACTCTCTGGACTCACTGCACTGCATCCCCAGTGGTGCTAGTGCACTCTGTGGACTCACTGCAGTGCATCCCCAGTGGTGCCAGTGCACTCTCTGGACTCACTGAAGGGCATTCTCAGTGGTGCCAGTGCACTCTTTGGACTCACTGCAGTGTTTCCCCAGTGGTGCCAGTACACTCACTGGACTGACTGCACTGCATCCCCAGTGGTGCCAGTGCACTCTCTGGACTCACCGCACCGCATCCCCAGTGGTGCCAGTGCACTCTCTGGAGTAACTGCAGTGCATCACCAGTGGTGCCAGTGCACTCTCTGGACTCACTGCACTGCATCCCCAGTGGTGCCAGTGCACTCTCTGGACTCACTGCACTGCAGCCCCAGTGGTGCCAGAGCACTCTCTGGACTCACTGCACTGCATCCACAGTGGTGCCAGTGCACTCTCTGGACTCACTGCACTGCATCCCCAGTGGTGCCAGTGCACTCTCTGGACTCCCGGCACCGCATCCCCAGTGGTGCCAGTGCACTCTCTGGGCTCACTGCAGTGCATCCCCAGTGGTGCCAGTGCACTCTCTTGACTCACTGCACTGCATCCCCAGTGGTGCCAGTGCACTCACTGGATTCACTGCAGTGCATCCCCAGTGGTGCTAGTGCACTCTCTGGACTCACTGCAGTGCATCCCCAGTGGTACCAGTACACTCTCTGGACTCACTGAAGTGCATTCTCAGTGGTGCCAGTGCACTCTCTGGACTCACTGAAGTGCATCCCCAGTGGTGCCAGTGCGCTCTCTGGACTCACTGCAGTGCATCCCCAGAGGTGCCAGTGCACTCTCTGGACTCACTGCACTGCATTCCCCAGTGCTGCCAGTGCACTCTCTGGACTCACTGCACTGCATCCCCAGTGGTGCCAGTGCACTCTCTGGACTCACTGCACTGCATCTCCAGTGGTGCCAGTGCACTCTCTGGACTCACTGCAGTGCATCCCCAGTGGTGCCAGTGCACTCTCTGGACTCACTGCACTGCGTCCCCAGTGGTGCCAGTGCACTCTGTGGACTCACTGCAGTGCATCCCCAGTGGTGCCAGTGCACTCTCTGGACTCACTGCAGTGCATCCCCAGTGGTGCCAATGCACTCTCTGGACTCACTGCACTGCATCCCCAGTGGTGCCAGTGCACTCTCTGGACTCACTGAAGTGCATCCCCAGTGGTGCCAGTGCACTCTCTGGAGTTACTGCACTGCATCCCCAGTGGTGCTAGTGCACTCCGTGGACTCACTGCAGTGCATCCCCAGTGGTGCCAGTGCACTCTCTGGACTCACTGCACTGCATCACCAGTGGTGCCAGTGCACTCACTGGACTCACTGCAGTGCATCCCCAGTGGTGCCAGTGCACTCTCTGGACTCACTGCACTGCATCCCCAGTGGCGCTAGTGCACTCTCTGGACTCACTGCAGTGCATCCCCAGTGGTGCCAGTGCACTCTCTGGACACACTGAAGTGCATTTTCAGTGGTGCCAGTGCACTCTCTGGACTCACTGCACTGCATCCCCAGTGGTGCCAGTGCACTCTCTGGACTCACTGCAGTGCATCCCCAGTGGTGCCAGTGCACTCTCTGGACTCACTGCAGTGCATCCCCAGTGGTGCCAGTGCACTCTCTGGACTGACTGCTCTGCATCCCCAGTGGTGCCAGTGCACTCTGTGGACTCACTGCAGTGCATCCCCAGTGGTGCCAGTGAAGTCTCTGGACTCACTGCAGTGCATCCCCAGTGGTGCAAGTGCACTCTCTGGACTCACTGGAGTGCATCACCTGTGGTGCCAGTGCACTCTCTGGACTCACTGCACTGCATCCCCAGTGCTGCCAGTGCACTCTCTGGACTCACTGCACTGCATCCCCAGTGGTGCCAGTGCACTCTCTGGACTCACTGCAGGGCATCCCCAGTGGTGCCAGGGCACTCTCTGGACTCACTGCACTGCATCCCCAATCCTGCCAGTGCACTCTCTTGACTCACTGCACTGCATCCCCAGTGGTGCCAGTGCACTCTCTGGACTCACTGCACTGCATCCCCAGTCCTGCCAGTGCACTCTGTGGACTCACTGCACTGCATCCCCAGTGGTGCCAGTGCACTCTCTGGACTCACTGAAGTGAATTCTCAGTGGAGCCAGTGCACTCTCAGGACTCACTGCACTGCATCCCCAGTGGTGCCAGTGCACTCTCTGGACTCACTGCACTGCACCCCCTTTTGTGCCAGTGAACTCTCTGGACTCACTGTAGTGCATCCCCAGTGGTGCCAGTGCACTCTCTGGACTCACTGCACTGCATCCCCAGTGGTGCCAGTGCACTCTCTGGACTCACTGCAGTGCATTCTCAGTGGTGCCAGTGCACTCTCTGGACTCACTGCACTGCATCCCCAGTGGTGCCAGTGCACTCTCTGGGCTCACTGCAGGGCATCCCCAGTGGTGCCAGTGCACTCTCTGGACTCACTGCACTGCATCCCCAGTGGTGCCAGTGCTATCCCTGGACTCACTGTAGTGCATCCCCAGTGGTGCCAGTGCACTCTCTGGACTCACTGCAGGGCATCCCCAGTGGTGCCAGTGCACTCTCTGGACTCACTGCACTGCATCCCCAGTGGTGCCAGTGCACTCTCTGGACTCACTGCAGTGCATCCCCAGTAGTGCCATTGCACTCTCTGCACTCACTTCACTGCATCGCCAGTGGTGCCAGTGCACTCTCTGGACTCACTGCACTGCATTCGCAGTGGTGACAGTGAAGTCTTTGGACTCACTGCACTCCATCCCCACTGGTGCCTTTGCACTCCCTGGACTCACTGCACTGCTCCAGCCGCGGCAGCCGCTCCAGCCGCGGTAGCCCTCCAGCCGTGGTAGCCGCTCCACTCGGTAGCGGCTGGAGCGGCTGCCGCGGCTGGAGCGGCTGCCGCGGTTGGAGCGGCTGCCGCGGCTGGAGCGGCTGGAGCGGATGCCGCGGCTGGAGCGGCTGGAGCGGCTGCCGCGGCTGGAGCGGCTGGCGCGGCTGGAGGAGCTACCGCGGCTGGAGCGGTTAACGCGGCTGGAGCGGATGCCGAGGCTGGAGCGGATGCCGCGGCTGGTGCGGCTGGAGAGTCTGCCGCGGCTGGAGCAGTGCAGTGAGTCCAGAGAGTGCACTGGCACCTTGGGGATGCAGTGCAGTGAGTAAAGAGAGTGCACTGGCACCATTGGGGATGCAGTGCAGTGAGTCCAGAGAGTGCACTGGCACCACTGGGGATGCAGTGCAGTGAGTCCAGAGAGTGCACTGGCACCACTGGGGATGCAATGCAGTGAGTCCAGAGAGTGCACTGGCACCACTGGGCATGCAGTGCTGTGAGTCCAGAGAGTGCCCCGGCAACACTGGGAATGCACTGCAGTTAGTCCAGAGAGTGCACTGGCACCACTGGGGATGCAGTGCCGTGAGTCCAGAGAATGCACTGGCACCACTGGGGATACGGTGCCGGGAGTCCAGAGAGTGCACTGACACCACTGGGGATGCGGTGCCTGGAGTCCAGAGAGTGCTTTGGCACCACTGGGGATGCAGTGCAGTGAGTCCACAGAGTGCACTGACACCAGTGGGAATGCGGTGCAGTGAGTCCAGAGTGCACTAGCACCACTGGGGATGCAGAGCAGTGAGTCCAGAGAGTGCACTGGCACCACTGAGAATGCATTTCAGTGAGTCCAGAGAGTGCCGCTCCAGCCTCGGCATCCGCTCCAGCCGAGTCAACCCCGCGGTAGCCCCTCCAGCCGCGGCAGACGCTCCAGCCGCGGCAGCCGCTCCAGCCGCTCCAGCCGCGGCAGCCGCTCCAGCCCCTCCAGCCGCGCCAGCCTCTCCATCCGCGGCAGCCGCTCCAGCCGCGGCAGACGCTCCAGCCGCTCCAGCCGCGGCAGCCGCTCCAGCCGCTACCGAGTGGAGCGGCTGCCACGGCTGGAGCGGTTGCCGCGGTTGGAGCGCCTGCCGCGTTTGGAGCGGCTGCCGCGGCTTCCGCGGCTGCCGCGGCTGCCGAGGCTGGAGGGCTACCGCGGCTGGAGCGACTGCCGCGGCTGCAGTAGTGCAGTGAGTCCAGAGAGTGCACTGGCACCACTGGGGATGCAGTGCAGTGAGTCCAGAGAGTGCACTGTCACCTTTGGGGATGCACTGCAGTGTCTGCAGAGAGTGCCCTGGCACCACGAGGGATGCAGTGCAGTGAGTCCAGTGAGTGTACTGGCACCACTGGGGATGCAGCGCACTGAGTCCAGAGAGTGCACTGGCACCACTGAGAATGCACTTCAGTGTGTCCAGAGAGTGTACTGGCACCACTGGTGATGCACTGCAGTGAGTCCAGAGAGTGCACTGGCACCACTGTGAATGCAGTGCAGTGAGTCCAGAGAGAGCACTGGCAGCAAAGGGGATGCAGTGCAGTGAGTCCAGAGAGTGCACTGGCACCATTAGGGATGCACTGCAGTGAGTCCAGAGAGTGCACTGGCACCACTGGGGATGCAGTGCAGTGAGTCCAGAGAGTGCACTGGCACCATTCGGGATGCAGTGAAGTGAGTCCAGAGTGCATTAGCACCAATGGGGATGCATTCACGCGAGTCCAGAGAGTGCACTGGCACCACTGGGGATGCAGTACAGTGAGTCCAGAGAGTGCACTGGCACCACTGGGGATGCAGTGCAGTGAGTCCAGAGAGTGCACTGGCACCACTGGGGATGCAGTGCAGTGAGACCAGAGAGTGCACTGGCACCACAGGGGATGCAGTGCAGTGAGTCCAGAGAGTGCACTGGAACCACTGGGGATGCGGTGGCGGGAGTCCAGAGAGTGCTTTGGCACCACTGGGGATGCAGTACAGTGACTCCAGAGAGTGCACTGGCACAACTGGGGATGCAGCGCAGTGACTCTAGAGAGTGCACTGGCACCACTGGGGATGCGGTGCAGTGAGTCCAGAGAGTGCACTGGCACCACTCAGGGTGCAGTGCGGTGAGTAAAGAGAGTGCACTGGCACCACTGGGGATGCAGTACAGTGACTCTAGAGAGTACACTGGCACCACTGGGTATGCAGTGCAGTGAGTCCAGAGAGTGCACTGTCACCACTGGGGATGCACTGCAGTGAGTCCAGAGTGCACTAGCACCACTGGGGATGCACTGCAGTGAGTCCAGAGAGTGCACTGGCACCAACGGGAATGCACTGCAGTGAGTCCAGAGAGTGCACTGGCACCACTGGGGATGCACTTCAGTGAGTCCAGAGAGTGCACTGGCACCACTGGGGATGCAGTGACGCGAGTCCAGAGAGTGCACTGGCACCACTGGGGATGCAGTGACGCGACTCCAGAGAGTGCACTGGCACCACTGGGGATGCACTGCAGTCACTCCAGAGAGTGCACTGGCAGCACTGGGGATGCGCTGCAGTGAGTCCAGAGAGTGCACTGGCACAACTGGGGATGCAGTGCAGTGACTCTAGAGAGTGCACTGGCACTACTGCGGATGCGGTGCAGTGAGTCCAGAGAGTGCACTGGCACCACAGGTGATGCAGTGCAGTGAGTCCAGAGAGTGCACTGGCAGCACTGGGGATGCAGTGCAGTGAGTCCAGAGAGTGCACTGGCACCACAGGTGATGCACTCCAGTGAGTCCAGAGAGTGCACTTGCACCACGGGGGATGCAGTGCAGTGACGCCAGAGAGTGCACTGGCAGCATTGGGGTGCAGTGCAGTGAGTCCAGAGAGTGCACTGGCACCAATGGTGATTCAGTGCAGTGAGTCCAGAGAGTGCACTGGCACCACTGGGGATGCACTGCAGTGAGTCCTGAGAGTACACTGGCTCCACCGGGGATGCCCTGCAGTGAGTCCAGAGAGTGCACTGGCACTACTGGGGATGCAGCGCAGTGAGTCCAGAGAGTGCACTGGCCCCACTGGGGATGCACTGCAGTGAGTCCAGAGAGTGCACTGGCACTACTGGGGATGCAGTGCAGTGAGTCCAGAGAGTGCACTGGCACCACTGAAAATGCACTTCAGTGAGTCCAGAGAGTGCACTGGCACCATTGGGGATGCACTGCAGTGAGTCCAGAGATTGTACTGGCACCACTGGGGATGCAGTTCAGTGAGTCCAGAGAGTGCACTGGCACCACTGGGGATGCAGTGCAGTGAGTCCAGAGAGTGCACTGGCACCACTGAGAATGCAGTTCACTGAGTCCAGAGAGTGCACTGGCACCACTGGGGATGCAGTGCAGTGAGTCCAGAGATTGCACTGGCACCACTGGGGATGCAGTGCTGTGACTCCAGAGAGCGCACTGGCACCACTGGGGATGCACTGCAGTGAGTACAGAGAGTG
The DNA here is from genome assembly GCF_964034855.1 of Anser brachyrhynchus. Taxonomy (NCBI): domain Eukaryota; kingdom Metazoa; phylum Chordata; class Aves; order Anseriformes; family Anatidae; genus Anser; species Anser brachyrhynchus. The sequence goes on from NC_137706.1 coordinate 35,295, forward strand.
CACTGGCACCACTGGGGATGCACTGCAGTGACTCGAAAGAGTGCACTGGCACCACTGGGGATGCAGTGCAGTGAGTCCAGACAGTGCACTGGCACCACTGGGGATGCACTGCAGTGAGTCCAGAGAATGCACTGTCACTACTGGGGATGCAGTGCAGTGAGTCCAGAGAGTGCACTGGCACCACTGAGAATGCACTTCAGTGAGACCAGAGAGTGCACTGGCACCACTGGGGATGCACTGCAGTGAGTCCAGAGATTGCACTGGCACCACTGGGGATGCAGTACAGTGAGTCCACACAGTGCACTAGCACCACTGGGGATGCAGCGCAGTGACTCAAGAGAGTGCACTGGCAGCACTGGGTATGCAGTGCAGTGAGTCCAGGGAGTGCACTGGCACCACTGGGGATGCAGTGCGATGAGTCCAGAGAGTGCACTGGCACCACTGTGGATGCACTGCAGTGAGTCCAGAGAGTGCAGTGGCTCCACTGGGGATGCAGTGCAGTGAGTCCAGAGAGTGCACTGGCACCACAGGGGAAGCACTGCAGTGAGTCCAGAGAGTGTACTGGCACCACTGGGGATGCACTGAAGTGAGTCCAGAGAGTGCAGTGGCACCACTGAGAATGCACTTCAGTGAGTCCAGAGAGTGCACTGGCACCACTGGGGATGCAGTGCAGTGAGTCCAGAGAGTGCACTGGCACCACTGGGGATGCAGTGCAGTGACTCCAGAGAGTGCACTGGCACCACTGGGGATGCACTGCAGTGAGTCCAGAGAGTGCACTGGCACCACTGGGGATGCAGTGCAGTGAGTCCAGAGAGTGCACTGGCACCACTGGGGATGCAGTGCAGTGAGTCCAGAGAGTGCAGTGGCACCACTGAGAATGCACTTCAGTGAGTCAAGAGAGTGCGCTGGAACCACTGGGGATGCACTGAAGTGAGTCCAGAGAGTGCAGTGGCACCACTGGGGATGCAGTGCAGTGACTCCAGAGAGTGCACTGGCACCACTGGGGATGCAGTGCAGTGAGTCAAGAGAGTGCACTGGCACCACTGGGGATGCACTGAAGTGAGTCCAGAGAGTGCACTGGCACCACTGGGGATGCAGTGCAGTGAGTCAAGAGAGTGCACTGGCACCACTGGGGATGCACTGAAGTGAGTCCAGAGAGTGCAGTGGCACCACTGAGAATGCACTTCAGTGAGTCAAGAGAGTGCGCTGGAACCACTGGGGATGCAGTGCAGTGAGTCCAGAGAGTGCACTGGCACCACTGGGGATGCAGTGCAGTGACTCCAGAGAGTGCACTGGCACCACTGGGGATGCACTGCAGTGAGTCCAGAGAGTGCACTGGCACCACTGGGGATGCAGTGCAGTGAGTCCAGAGAGTGCACTGGCACCACTGGGGAAGCAGTGCAGTGAGTCCAGAGAGTGCAGTGGCACCACTGGGGATGCAGTGCAGTGAGTCCAGAGAGTGCACTGGCAGCACTGGGGATGCAGTGCAGTGAGTCCAGAGAGTGCACTGGCACCACTGGGGATGCAGTGCAGTGAGTCCAGAGAGTGCACTGGCACCACTGGTGATGCAGTGCAGTGAGTCCAGAGAGCGCACAGGCACAACTGGGGATGCAGTGCAGTGAGTCCAGAGAGTGCACTGGCACCACTGGGGATGCACTGCAGTGAGCCCAGAGAGTGCACTGGCACCAGTGGGGATGCACTGCAGTCAGTCCAGTGAGTGCACTGGCACCACTGGGGATGCAGTGCAGTGAGTCCAGAGAGTGCAGTGGCACCACTGGTGATGCAGTGCAGTGAGTCCAGAGAGTGCTCTGGCACCACTGGGGATGCGGTGCTGGGAGTCCAGAGAGTGCTTTGGCACCAGTGGGGATGCAGTGCAGTGAGTCCAGAGAGTGCAGTGGCACCACTGGGGATGCAGTTTAGTAAGTCCAGAGAGTGCACTGGCACCGCTGGGGATGCAGTGCAGTGAGTCCAGTGAGTGTACTGGCACCACTGGGGATGCACTGCAGTGAGTCCAGAGAGTGCAGTGGCACCACTGGGGATGCACTGCAGTGAGTCCAGAGATTGCACTGGCACCACTGGGGATGCAGTACAGTGAGTCCACACAGTGCACTAGCACCACTGGGGATGAAGCGCAGTGACTCAAGAGAGTGCACTGGCAGCACTGGGTATGCAGTGCAGTGAGTCCAGGGAGTGCACTGGCACCACTGGGGATGCAGTGCGATGAGTCCAGAGAGTGCACTGGCACCACTGTGGATGCACTGCAGTGAGTCCAGAGAGTGCACTGGCACCACTGGGGATGCAGTGCAGTGAGTCCAGAGAGTGCACTGGGACCACTGGGGATGCACTGCAGTGAGTCCAGAGAGTGTACTGGCACCACTGGGGATGCACTGAAGTGAGTCCAGAGAGTGCAGTGGCACCACTGAGAATGCACTTCAGTGAGTCCAGAGAGTGCACTGGCACCACTGGGGATGCAGTGCAGTGAGTCCACAGAGTGCACTAGCACTACTGGGGATGCAGTGCAGTGAGTCCAGAGAGTGCGCTGGAACCACTGGGGATGCAGTGCAGTGAGTCCAGAGAGTGCACTGGCACCACTGGGGATGCAGTGCAGTGACTCCAGAGAGTGCACTGGCACCACTGGGGATGCACTGCAGTGAGTCCAGTGAGTGCACTGGCACCACTGGGGATGCAGTGCAGTGACTCCAGAGAGTGCACTGGCACCACTGGGGATGCACTGCAGTGAGTCCAGTGAGTGCACTGGCACCACTGGGGATGCAGTGCAGTGAGTCCAGAGAGTGCACTGGCACCACTGGGGAAGCAGTGCAGTGAGTCCAGAGAGTGCAGTGGCACCACTGGGGATGCAGTGCAGTGAGTCCAGAGAGTGCACTGGCACTACTGGGGATGCAGTGCAGTGAGTCCAGAGAGTGCACTGGCACCACTGGGGATGCAGTGCAGTGAGTCCAGAGAGAGCACTGGCACCAGTGGGGATGCACTGCAGTCAGTCCAGTGAGTGCACTGGCACCACTGGGGATGCAGTGCAGTGAGTCCAGAGAGTGCAATGGCACCACTGGTGATGCAGTGCAGTGAGTCCAGTGAGTGCACTGGCACCACTGGGGATGCGGTGCTGGGAGTCCAGAGAGTGCTCTGGCACCAGTGGGGATGCAGTGCAGTTAATCCAGAGACTGCACTGGCACCACCGGGGATGCAGTGCAGTGAGTCCAGAGAGTGCACTGGCACCACTGGGGATGCAGTGCAGTGAGTCCAGAGATTGCACTGGCACGACTGGGGATGCAGTGCTGTGACTCCAGAGAGCGCACTGGCACCACTGGAGATGCAGTGCAGTGAGTCCAGAGAGTGCACTGGCACCACTGGGGATGCACTGCAGTGAGCCCAGAGAGTGCACTGGCACCACTGGGGATGCACTGCAGTGAGTCCAGAGAGTGCACTGGCACCACTGGGGAAGCAGTGCAGTGAGTCCAGAGAGTGCAGTGGCACCACTGGGGATGCAGTTTAGTAAGTCCAGAGAGTGCACTGGCACCGCTGGGGATGCAGTGCAGTGAGTCCAGTGAGTGTACTGGCACCACTGGGGATGCACTGCAGTGAGTCCAGAGAGTGCAGTGGCACCACTGGGGATGCACTGCAGTGAGTCCAGAGAGTGCTTTGGCACCAGTGGGGATGCACTGCAGTTACTCCAGAGACTGCACTGGCACCACTGGGGATGCACTGCAGTGAGTCCAGAGAGTGCACTGGCACCACTGGGGATGCACTGCAGTGAGTCCAGAGAGTGCACTGTCACTACTGGGGATGCAGTGCAGTGAGTCCAGAGAGTGCACTGGCCCCACTGGGGATGCAGTGTAGTGAGTCCTGAGAGTGCACTGGCACCACTGGGGATGCACTGCAGTGAGACCAGAGATTGCACTGGCACCACTGGGGATGCAGTACAGTGAGTCCACACAGTGCACTAGCACCACTGGGGATGCAGTGCAGTGAGTCCAGAGAGTGCACTGGCACCACTGGGGATGCAGTGCAGTGAGTCCAGAGAGTGCACTGGCACCACTGAGAATGCACTTCAGTGAGACCAGAGAGTGCACTGGCACCACTGGGGATGCACTGCAGTGAGTCCAGAGATTGCACTGGCACCACTGGGGATGCAGTACAGTGAGTCCACACAGTGCACTAGCACCACTGGGGATGCAGCGCAGTGACTCAAGAGAGTGCACTGGCAGCACTGGGTATGCAGTGCAGTGAGTCCAGGGAGTGCACTGGCACCACTGGGGATGCAGTGCGATGAGTCCAGAGAGTGCACTGGCACCACTGTGGATGCACTGCAGTGAGTCCAGAGAGTGCAGTGGCTCCACTGGGGATGCAGTGCAGTGAGTCCAGAGAGTGCACTGGCACCACAGGGGAAGCACTGCAGTGAGTCCAGAGAGTGTACTGGCACCACTGGGGATGCACTGAAGTGAGTCCAGAGAGTGCAGTGGCACCACTGAGAATGCACTTCAGTGAGTCCAGAGAGTGCACTGGCACCACTGGGAATGCAGTGCAGTGAGTCCACAGAGTGCACTAGCACTACTGGGGATGCAGTGCAGTGAGTCCAGAGAGTGCGCTGGAACCACTGGGGATGCAGTGCAGTGAGTCCAGAGAGTGCACTGGCACCACTGGGGATGCAGTGCAGTGACTCCAGAGAGTGCACTGGCACCACTGGGGATGCACTGCAGTGAGTCCAGAGAGTGCACTGGCACCACTGGGGATGCAGTGCAGTGAGTCCAGAGAGTGCACTGGCACCACTGGGGAAGCAGTGCAGTGAGTCCAGAGAGTGCAGTGGCACCACTGGGGATGCAGTGCAGTGAGTCCAGAGAGTGCACTGGCAGCACTGGGGATGCAGTGCAGTGAGTCCAGAGAGTGCACTGGCACCACTGGGGATGCAGTGCAGTGAGTCCAGAGAGTGCACTGGCACCACTGGTGATGCAGTGCAGTGAGTCCAGAGAGCGCACAGGCACAACTGGGGATGCAGTGCAGTGAGTCCAGAGAGTGCACTGGCACCACTGGGGATGCACTGCAGTGAGCCCAGAGAGTGCACTGGCACCAGTGGGGATGCACTGCAGTCAGTCCAGTGAGTGCACTGGCACCACTGGGGATGCAGTGCAGTGAGTCCAGAGAGTGCAGTGGCACCACTGGTGATGCAGTGCAGTGAGTCCAGAGAGTGCTCTGGCACCACTGGGGATGCGGTGCTGGGAGTCCAGAGAGTGCTTTGGCACCAGTGGGGATGCAGTGCAGTGAGTCCAGAGAGTGCAGTGGCACCACTGGGGATGCAGTTTAGTAAGTCCAGAGAGTGCACTGGCACCGCTGGGGATGCAGTGCAGTGAGTCCAGTGAGTGTACTGGCACCACTGGGGATGCACTGCAGTGAGTCCAGAGAGTGCAGTGGCACCACTGGGGATGCACTGCAGTGAGTCCAGAGATTGCACTGGCACCACTGGGGATGCAGTACAGTGAGTCCACACAGTGCACTAGCACCACTGGGGATGAAGCGCAGTGACTCAAGAGAGTGCACTGGCAGCACTGGGTATGCAGTGCAGTGAGTCCAGGGAGTGCACTGGCACCACTGGGGATGCAGTGCGATGAGTCCAGAGAGTGCACTGGCACCACTGTGGATGCACTGCAGTGAGTCCAGAGAGTGCACTGGCTCCACTGGGGATGCAGTGCAGTGAGTCCAGAGAGTGCACTGGGACCACTGGGGATGCACTGCAGTGAGTCCAGAGAGTGTACTGGCACCACTGGGGATGCACTGAAGTGAGTCCAGAGAGTGCAGTGGCACCACTGAGAATGCACTTCCGTGAGTCCAGAGAGTGCACTGGCACCACTGGGGATGCAGTGCAGTGAGTCCACAGAGTGCACTAGCACTACTGGGGATGCAGTGCAGTGAGTCCAGAGAGTGCGCTGGAACCACTGGGGATGCAGTGCAGTGAGTCCAGAGAGTGCACTGGCACCACTGGGGATGCAGTGCAGTGACTCCAGAGAGTGCACTGGCACCACTGGGGATGCACTGCAGTGAGTCCAGTGAGTGCACTGGCACCACTGGGGATGCAGTGCAGTGACTCCAGAGAGTGCACTGGCACCACTGGGGATGCACTGCAGTGAGTCCAGTGAGTGCACTGGCACCACTGGGGATGCAGTGCAGTGAGTCCAGAGAGTGCACTGGCACCACTGGGGAAGCAGTGCAGTGAGTCCAGAGAGTGCAGTGGCACCACTGGGGATGCAGTGCAGTGAGTCCAGAGAGTGCACTGGCACTACTGGGGATGCAGTGCAGTGAGTCCAGAGAGTGCACTGGCACCACTGGGGATGCAGTGCAGTGAGTCCAGAGAGAGCACTGGCACCAGTGGGGATGCACTGCAGTCAGTCCAGTGAGTGCACTGGCACCACTGGGGATGCAGTGCAGTGAGTCCAGAGAGTGCAATGGCACCACTGGTGATGCAGTGCAGTGAGTCCAGTGAGTGCACTGGCACCACTGGGGATGCGGTGCTGGGAGTCCAGAGAGTGCTCTGGCACCAGTGGGGATGCAGTGCAGTTAATCCAGAGACTGCACTGGCACCACCGGGGATGCAGTGCAGTGAGTCCAGAGAGTGCACTGGCACCACTGGGGATGCAGTGCAGTGAGTCCAGAGATTGCACTGGCACGACTGGGGATGCAGTGCTGTGACTCCAGAGAGCGCACTGGCACCACTGGAGATGCAGTGCAGTGAGTCCAGAGAGTGCACTGGCACCACTGGGGATGCACTGCAGTGAGCCCAGAGAGTGCACTGGCACCACTGGGGATGCACTGCAGTGAGTCCAGAGAGTGCACTGGCACCACTGGGGAAGCAGTGCAGTGAGTCCAGAGAGTGCAGTGGCACCACTGGGGATGCAGTTTAGTAAGTCCAGAGAGTGCACTGGCACCGCTGGGGATGCAGTGCAGTGAGTCCAGTGAGTGTACTGGCACCACTGGGGATGCACTGCAGTGAGTCCAGAGAGTGCAGTGGCACCACTGGGGATGCACTGCAGTGAGTCCAGAGAGTGCTTTGGCACCAGTGGGGATGCACTGCAGTTACTCCAGAGACTGCACTGGCACCACTGGGGATGCACTGCAGTGAGTCCAGAGAGTGCACTGGCACCACTGGGGATGCACTGCAGTGAGTCCAGAGAGTGCACTGTCACTACTGGGGATGCAGTGCAGTGAGTCCAGAGAGTGCACTGGCCCCACTGGGGATGCAGTGTAGTGAGTCCTGAGAGTGCACTGGCACCACTGGGGATGCACTGCAGTGAGACCAGAGATTGCACTGGCACCACTGGGGATGCAGTACAGTGAGTCCACACAGTGCACTAGCACCACTGGGGATGCAGTGCAGTGAGTCCAGAGAGTGCACTGGCACCACTGGGGATGCAGTGCAGTGAGTCCAGAGAGTGCACTGGCACCACAGGTGATGCACTGCTGTGAGTCCAGAGAGTGCTCTTGCACCACAGGGGATGCAGTGCAGTGACTCAAGAGAGTGCACTGGCAGCACTGGGGATGCAGTGCAGTGAGTCCAGAGAGTGCACTGGCACCACTGGGGATGCACTGCAGTGAGTCCAGAGAGTGTACTGGCACCACTGGGGATGCACTGAAGTGAGTCCAGAGAGTGCACTGGCACCACTGAGAATGCACTTCAGTGAGTCCAGAGAGTGCACTGGCACCACTGGGGATGCAGTGCAGTGAGTCCACAGAGGGCACTAGCACCACTGGGGATGCAGTGCAGTGAGTCCAGAGAGTGCGCTGGAACCACTGGGGATGCAGTGCAGTGAGTCCAGAGAGTGCACTGGCACCACTGGGGATGCAGTGCAGTGAGTCCAGAGAGTGCACTGGCACCAGTGGGGATGCACTGCAGTGAGTCCAGTGAGTGCACTGGCACCACTGGGGATGCAGTGCAGTGAGTCCAGAGAGTGCACTGGCACCACTGGGGAAGCAGTGCAGTGAGTCCAGAGAGTGCAGTGGCACCACTAGGGATGCAGTGCAGTGAGTCCAGAGAGTGCACTGGCAGCACTGGGGATGCAGTACAGTGAGTCCAGAGAGTGCACTGGCACCACTGGGGATGCAGTTCAGTGAGTCCAGAGAGTGCACTGGCACCACTGGGGATGCAGTGCAGTGAGTCCAGAGAGTGCACTGGCACCACTGAGAATGCACTTCAGTGAGTCCAGAGAGTGCACTGGCACCACTGGGGATGCAGTGCAGTGAGTCCAGAGATTGCACTGGCACCATTGGAGATGCAGTGCTGTGACTCCAGAGAGCGCACAGGCACCACTGGGGATGCAGTGCAGTGAGTCCAGAGAGTGCACTGGCACCACTGGGGATGCACTGCAGTGAGCCCAGAGAGTGCACTGGCACCAGTGGGGATGCACTGCAGTGAGTCCAGTGAGTGCACTGGCACCACTGGGGAAGCAGTGCAGTGAGTCCAGAGAGTGCAGAGGCACCACTGGTGATGCAGTTTAGTGAGTCCAGAGAGTGCACTGGCACCACTGGGGATGCAGTGCAGTGAGTCCAGAGAGTGCACTGGCACTACTGGGGATGCAGTGCAGTGAGTCCAGAGAGTGCACTGGCACCACTGGGGATGCACTGCAGTGAGTCCAGAGAGTGCACTGTCACTACTGGGGATGCACTGCAGTGAGTCCAGAGATTGCACTGGCCCCACTGGGGATGCAGTGCAGTGAGTCCTGAGAGTGCACTGGCACCACTGGGGATGCACTGCAGTGAGTCCAGAGATTGCACAGGCACCACTGGGGATGCAGTACAGTGAGTCCACACAGTGCACTAGCACCACTGGGGATGCAGTGCAGTGAGTCCAGAGAGTGCACTGGCCCCACTGGGGATGCAGTGCAGTGAGTCCACAGAGTGCACTGTCACTACTGGGGATGCACTGCAGTGAGTCCAGAGAGTGCACTGGCACCACTGGGGATGCAGTGCAGTGAGTCCAGAGAGTGCACTGGCACCACTGGGGATGCACTGCAGTGAGTCCAGAGAGTGCACTGGCACCACTGGGGATGCAGTGCAGTGAGTCCAGAGATTGCACTGGCACCACTGGGGATGCAGTGCAGTGACTCCAGAGAGCGCACATGCACGACTGGGGATGCACTGCAGTGAGTACAGAGAGTGCACTGGCACTACTGGGGATGCACTGCAGTGACTCGAAAGAGTGCACTGGCACCACTGGGGAAGCAGTGCAGTGAGTCCAGAGAGTGCACTGGCACCACTGGGGATGCACTGCAGTGAGTCCAGAGAGTGCACTGTCACTACTGGGGATGCAGTGCAGTGAGTCCAGAGAGTGCACTGGCACCACTGAGAATGCACTTCAGTGAGACCAGAGAGTGCACTGGCACCACTGGGAATGCACTGCAGTGAGTCCAGAGATTGCACTGGCACCACTGGGGATGCAGTACAGTGAGTCCACACAGTGCACTAGCACCACTGGGGATGCAGCGCAGTGACTCAAGAGAGTGCACTGGCAGCACTGGGTATGCAGTGCAGTGAGTTAAGGGAGTGCACTGGCACCACTGGGGATGCAGTGCGATGAGTCCAGAGAGTGCACTGGCACCACTGTGGATGCACTCCAGTGAGTCCAGAGAGTGCACTGGCTCCACTGGGGATGCAGTGCAGTGAGTCCAGAGAGTGCACTGGCACCAGTGGGGATGCACTGCAGTGAGTCCACAGAGTGTACTGGCACCACTGGGGATGCACTGAAGTGAGTCCAGAGAGTGCAGTGGCACCACTGAGAATGCACTTCAGTGAGTCCAGAGAGTGCAGTGGCACCACTGGGGATGCAGTGCAGTGAGTCCACAGAGTGCACTAGCACTACTGGGGATGCAGTGCAGTGAGTCCAGAGAGTGCGCTGGAACCACTGGGGATGCAGTGCAGTGAGTCCAGAGAGTGCACTGGCACCACTGGGGATGCAGTGCAGTGAGTCCAGAGAGTGCACTGGCACCACTGGGGATGCACTGCAGTGAGTCCAGTGAGTGCACTGGCACCACTGGGGATGCAGTGCAGTGAGTCCAGAGAGTGCACTGGCACCACTGGGGAAGCAGTGCAGTGAGTCCAGAGAGTGCAGTGGCACCACTGGGGATGCAGTGCAGTGAGTCCAGAGAGTGCACTGGCAGCACTGGGGATGCAGTGCAGTGAGTCCAGAGAGTGCACTGGCACCACTGGGGATGCAGTGCAGTGAGTCCAGAGAGTGCACTGGCACCACTGGGTATGCAGTGCTGTGACTCCAGAGAGCGCACAGGCACAACTGGGGATGCACTGAAGTGAGTCCAGAGAGTGCACTGGCACCACTGAGAATGCACTTCAGTGAGTCCAGAGAGTGCACTGGCACCACTGGGGATGCAGTGCAGTGAGTCCACAGAGGGCACTAGCACCACTGGGGATGCAGTGCAGTGAGTCCAGAGAGTGCGCTGGAACCACTGGGGATGCAGTGCAGTGAGTCCAGAGAGTGCACTGGCACCACTGGGGATGCAGTGCAGTGAGTCCAGAGAGTGCACTGGCACCAGTGGGGATGCACTGCAGTGAGTCCAGTGAGTGCACTGGCACCACTGGGGATGCAGTGCAGTGAGTCCAGAGAGTGCACTGGCACCACTGGGGAAGCAGTGCAGTGAGTCCAGAGAGTGCAGTGGCACCACTAGGGATGCAGTGCAGTGAGTCCAGAGAGTGCACTGGCAGCACTGGGGATGCAGTACAGTGAGTCCAGAGAGTGCACTGGCACCACTGGGGATGCAGTTCAGTGAGTCCAGAGAGTGCACTGGCACCACTGGGGATGCAGTGCAGTGAGTCCAGAGAGTGCACTGGCACCACTGAGAATGCACTTCAGTGAGTCCAGAGAGTGCACTGGCACCACTGGGGATGCAGTGCAGTGAGTCCAGAGATTGCACTGGCACCATTGGAGATGCAGTGCTGTGACTCCAGAGAGCGCACAGGCACCACTGGGGATGCAGTGCAGTGAGTCCAGAGAGTGCACTGGCACCACTGGGGATGCACTGCAGTGAGCCCAGAGAGTGCACTGGCACCAGTGGGGATGCACTGCAGTGAGTCCAGTGAGTGCACTGGCACCACTGGGGAAGCAGTGCAGTGAGTCCAGAGAGTGCAGAGGCACCACTGGTGATGCAGTTTAGTGAGTCCAGAGAGTGCACTGGCACCACTGGGGATGCAGTGCAGTGAGTCCAGAGAGTGCACTGGCACTACTGGGGATGCAGTGCAGTGAGTCCAGAGAGTGCACTGGCACCACTGGGGATGCACTGCAGTGAGTCCAGAGAGTGCACTGTCACTACTGGGGATGCACTGCAGTGAGTCCAGAGAGTGCACTGGCCCCACTGGGGATGCAGTGCAGTGAGTCCTGAGAGTGCACTGGCACCACTGGGGATGCACTGCAGTGAGTCCAGAGATTGCACAGGCACCACTGGGGATGCAGTACAGTGAGTCCACACAGTGCACTAGCACCACTGGGGATGCAGTGCAGTGAGTCCAGAGAGTGCACTGGCCCCACTGGGGATGCAGTGCAGTGAGTCCACAGAGTGCACTGTCACTACTGGGGATGCACTGCAGTGAGTCCAGAGAGTGCACTGGCACCACTGGGGATGCAGTGCAGTGAGTCCAGAGAGTGCACTGGCACCACTGGGGATGCACTGCAGTGAGTCCAGAGAGTGCACTGGCACCACTGGGGATGCAGTGCAGTGAGTCCAGAGATTGCACTGGCACCACTGGGGATGCAGTGCTGTGACTCCAGAGAGCGCACTGGCACGACTGGGGATGCACTGCAGTGAGTACAGAGAGTGCACTGGCACCACTGGGGATGCACTGCAGTGACTCGAAAGAGTGCACTGGCACCACTGGGGAAGCAGTGCAGTGAGTCCAGAGAGTGCACTGGCACCACTGGGGATGCACTGCAGTGAGTCCAGAGAGTGCACTGTCACTACTGGGGATGCAGTGCAGTGAGTCCAGAGAGTGCACTGGCACCACTGAGAATGCACTTCAGTGAGACCAGAGAGTGCACTGGCACCACTGGGAATGCACTGCAGTGAGTCCAGAGATTGCACTGGCACCACTGGGGATGCAGTACAGTGAGTCCACACAGTGCACTAGCACCACTGGGGATGCAGCGCAGTGACTCAAGAGAGTGCACTGGCAGCACTGGGTATGCAGTGCAGTGAGTTAAGGGAGTGCACTGGCACCACTGGGGATGCAGTGCGATGAGTCCAGAGAGTGCACTGGCACCACTGTGGATGCACTGCAGTGAGTCCAGAGAGTGCACTGGCTCCACTGGGGATGCAGTGCAGTGAGTCCAGAGAGTGCACTGGCACCAGTGGGGATGCACTGCAGTGAGTCCACAGAGTGTACTGGCACCACTGGGGATGCACTGAAGTGAGTCCAGAGAGTGCAGTGGCACCACTGAGAATGCACTTCAGTGAGTCCAGAGAGTGCAGTGGCACCACTGGGGATGCAGTGCAGTGAGTCCACAGAGTGCACTAGCACTACTGGGGATGCAGTGCAGTGAGTCCAGAGAGTGCGCTGGAACCACTGGGGATGCAGTGCAGTGAGTCCAGAGAGTGCACTGGCACCACTGGGGATGCAGTGCAGTGAGTCCAGAGAGTGCACTGGCACCACTGGGGATGCACTGCAGTGAGTCCAGTGAGTGCACTGGCACCACTGGGGATGCAGTGCAGTGAGTCCAGAGAGTGCACTGGCACCACTGGGGAAGCAGTGCAGTGAGTCCAGAGAGTGCAGTGGCACCACTGGGGATGCAGTGCAGTGAGTCCAGAGAGTGCACTGGCAGCACTGGGGATGCAGTGCAGTGAGTCCAGAGAGTGCACTGGCACCACTGGGGATGCAGTGCAGTGAGTCCAGAGAGTGCACTGGCACCACTGGGGATGCAGTGCTGTGACTCCAGAGAGCGCACAGGCACAACTGGGGATGCAGTGCAGTGAGTCCAGAGAGTGCACTGGCACCACTGGGGATGCACTGCAGTGAGCCCAGAGAGTGCACTGGCACCAGTGGGTATGCACTGCAGTCAGTCCAGTGAGTGCACTGGCACCACTGGGGATGCAGTGCAGTGAGTCCAGAGAGTGCAGTGGCACCACTGGTGATGCAGTGCAGTGAGTCCAGAGAGTGCACTGGCACCACTGGGGATGCGGTGCTGGGAGTCCAGAGAGTGCTTTGGCACCAGTGGGGATGCAGTGCAGTTAATCCAGAGACTGCACTGGCACCACCGGGGATGCAGTGCAGTGAGTCCAGAGAGTGCACTGGCACCACTGGGGATGCAGTGCAGTGAGTCCAGAGATTGCACTGGCACGACTGGGGATGCAGTGCTGTGACTCCAGAGAGCGCACTGGCACCACTGGAGATGCAGTGCAGTGAGTCCAGAGAGTGCACTGGCACCACTGGGGATGCACTGCAGTGAGCCCAGAGAGTGCACTGGCACCACTGGGGATGCACTGCAGTGAGTCCAGTGAGTGCACTGGCACCACTGGGGAAGCAGTGCAGTGAGTCCAGAGAGTGCAGTGGCACCACTGGGGATGCACTGCAGTGAGTCCAGAGATTGCACTGGCACCACTGGGGATGCAGTACAGAGAGTCCACACAGTGCACTAGCACCACTGGGGATGCAGCGCAGTGACTCAAGAGAGTGCACTGGCAGCACTGGGTATGCAGTTCGATGAGTCCAGGGAGTGCACTGGCACCACTGGGGATGCAGTGCGATGAGTCCAGAGAGTGCACTGGCACCACTGTGGATGCACTGCAGTGAGTCCAGAGAGTGCACTGGCTCCACTGGGGATGCAGTGCAGTGAGTCCAGAGAGTGCACTGGCACCACTGGGGATGCACTGCAGTGAGTCCAGAGAGTGTACTGGCACCACTGGGAATGCACTGAAGTGAGTCCAGAGAGTGCAGTGGCACCACTGAGAATGCACTTCAGTGAGTCCAGAGAGTGCACTGGCACCACTGGGGATGCAGTGCAGTGAGTCCACAGAGTGCACTAGCACTACTGGGGATGCAGTGCAGTGAGTCCAGAGAGTGCGCTGGAACCACTGGGGATGCAGTGCAGTGAGTCCAGAGAGTGCACTGGCACCACTGGGGATGCAGTGCAGTGACTCCAGAGAGTGCACTGGCACCACTGGGGATGCACTGCAGTGAGTCCAGTGAGTGCACTGGCACCACTGGGGATGCAGTGCAGTGACTCCAGAGAGGTCACTGGCACCACTGGGGAAGCAGTGCAGTGAGTCCAGAGAGTGCAGTGGCACCACTGGGGATGCAGTGGAGTGAGTCCAGAGAGTGCACTGGCAGCACTGGGGATGCAGTGCAGTGAGTCCAGAGAGTGCACTGGCACCACTGGGATTGCAGTGCAGTGAGTCCAGAGAGAGCACTGGCACCACTGGGGATGCAGTGCTGTGACTCCAGAGAGCGCACAGGCACAACAGGGGATGCAGTGCAGTGAGTCCAGAGAGTGCACTGGCACCACTGGGGATGCACTGCAGTGAGCCCAGAGAGTGCACTGGCACCACTGGGGATGCACTGCAGTCAGTCCAGTGAGTGCACTGGCACCACTGGGGATGCAGTGCAGTGAGTCCAGAGAGTGCAGTGGCACCACTGGTGATGCAGTGCAGTGAGTCCAGAGAGTGCACTGGCACCACTGGGGATGCGGTGCTGGGAGTCCAGAGAGTGCTTTGGCACCAGTGGGGATGCAGTGCAGTTAATCCAGAGACTGCACTGGCACCACCGGGGATGCAGTGCAGTGAGTCCAGAGAGTGCACTGGCACCACTGGGGATGCAGTGCAGTGAGTCCAGAGATTGCACTGGCACGACTGGGGATGCAGTGCTGTGACTCCAGAGAGCGCACTGGCACCACTGGAGATGCAGTGCAGTGAGTCCAGAGAGTGCACTGGCACCACTGGGGATGCACTGCAGTGAGCCCAGAGAGTGCACTGGCACCACTGGGGATGCACTGCAGTGAGTCCAGTGAGTGCACTGGCACCACTGGGGAAGCAGTGCAGTGAGTCCAGAGAGTGCAGTGGCACCACTGGGGATGCAGTTTAGTAAGTCCAGAGAGTGCACTGGCACCGCTGGGGATGCAGTGCAGTGAGTCCAGTGAGTGTACTGGCACCACTGGGGATGCACTGCAGTGAGTCCAGAGAGTGCTTTGGCACCAGTGGGGATGCACTGCAGTTACTCCAGAGACTGCACTGGCACCACTGGGGATGCACTGCAGTGAGTCCAGAGAGTGCACTGGCACCACTGGGGATGCACTGCAGTGAGTCCAGAGAGTGCACTGTCACTACTGGGAATGCAGTGCAGTGAGTCCAGAGAATGCACTGGCCCCACTGGGGATGCAGTGCAGTGAGTCCTGAGAGTGCACTGGCACCACTGGGGATGCACTGCAGTGAGACCAGAGATTGCACTGGCACCACTGGCGATGCAGTACAGTGAGTCCACACAGTGCACTAGCACCACTGGGGATGCAGTGCAGTGAGTCCAGAGAGTGCACTGGCACCACTGGGGATGCAGTGCAGTGAGTCCAGAGAGTGCACTGGCACCACTGGTGATGCACTGCTGTGAGTCCAGAGAGTGCTCTTGCACCACAGGGGATGCAGTGCAGTGACTCAAGAGAGTGCACTGGCAGCACTGGGGATGCAGTGCAGTGAGTCCAGAGAGTGCACTGGCACCACTGGGGATGCACTGCAGTGAGTCCAGAGAGGGCACTGGCACCACTGGGGATGCACTGAAGTGAGTCCAGAGAGTGCACTGGCACCACTGAGAATGCACTTCAGTGAGTCCAGAGAGTGCACTGGCACCACTGGGGATGCACTGCAGTGAGTCCACAGAGTGCACTAGCACCACTGGGGATGCAGTGCAGTGAGTCCAGAGAGTGCGCTGGAACCACTGGGGATGCAGTGCAGTGAGTCCAGAGAGTGCACTGGCACCACTGGGGATGCAGTGCAGTGAGTCCAGAGAGTGCACTGGCACCAGTGGGGATGCACGGCAGTGAGTCCAGTGAGTGCACTGGCACCACTGGGGATGCAGTGCAGTCAGTCCAGAGAGTGCACTGGCACCACTGGGGAAGCAGTGCAGTGAGTCCAGAGAGTGCAGTGGCACCACTAGGGATGCAGTGCAGTGAGTCCAGAGAGTGCACTGGCAGCACTGGGGATGCAGTACAGTGAGTCCAGAGAGTGCACTGGCACCACTGGGGATGCAGTTCAGTGAGTCCAGAGAGTGCACTGGCACCACTGGGGATGCAGTGCAGTGAGTCCAGAGAGTGCACTGGCACCACTGAGAATGCACTTCAGTGAGTCCAGAGAGTGCACTGGCACCACTGGGGATGCACTGTAGTGAGTCCAGAGAGTGCACTGGCACCACTGGGGATGCAGTGCAGTGAGTCCAGAGAGTGCACGGGCACCACTGAGAATGCACTTCAGTGAGTCCAGAGAGTGCACTGGCACCACTGGGGATGCACTGCAGTGAGTCCAGAGATTGCACTGGCACCACTGGGGATGCAGTGCTGTGACTCCAGAGAGTGCACTGGCACCACTGGGGATGCACTGCAGTGAGTACAGAGAGTGCACTGGCACCACTGGGGATGCACTGCAGTGACTCGAAAGAGTGCACTGGCACCACTGGGGAAGCAGTGCAGTGAGTCCAGAGAGTGCATTGGCACCACTGGGGATGCACTGCAGTGACTCGAAAGAGTGCACTGGCACCACTGGGGAAGCAGTGCAGTGAGTCCAGAGAGTGCACTGGCACCACTGGGGATGCACTTCAGTGAGTCCAGAGAGTGCACTGTCACTACTGGGGATGTAGTGCAGTGGTTCCAGAGAGTGCACTGGCACCACTGAGAATGCACTTCAGTGAGTCCAGAGAGTGCACTGGCACCACTGGGGATGCACTGCAGTGAGTCCAGAGATTGCACTGGCACCACTGGGGATGCAGTGCAGTGAGTCCAGAGAGTGCACTAGCACCACTGGGGATGCAGTGCAGTGAGTCCAGAGAGTGCACTGGCTCCACTGGGGATGCACTGCAGTGAGTCCAGAGAGTGCACTGGCACCACTGGTGATGCACTGCTGTGAGTCCAGAGAGTGCTCTTGCACCACAGGGGATGCAGCGCAGTGACTCAAGAGAGTGCACTGGCAGCACTGGGGATGCAGTGCAGTGAGTCCAGAGAGTGCAGAGGCACCACTGGTGATGCAGTTTAGTGAGTCCAGAGAGTGCACTTGCACCAGTGGGGATGCACTGCAGTGAGTCCAGAGAGTGCACTGGCTCCACTGGGGATGCAGTGCAGTGAGTCCAGAGAGTGCACTGGCACCACTGGGGATGCACTGCAGTGAGTCCAGAGAGTGTACTGGCACCACTGGGGATGCACTGAAGTGAGTCCAGAGAGTGCACTGGCACCACTGAGAATGCACTTCAGTGAGTCCAGAGAGTGCACTGGCACCACTGGGGATGTACTGCAGTGAGTCCACAGAGTGCACTAGCACCACTGGGGATGCAGTGCAGTGAGTCCAGAGAGTGCGCTGGAACCACTGGGGATGCAGTGCAGTGAGTCCAGAGAGTGCACTGGCACCACTGGGGATGCAGTGCAGTGAGTCCAGAGAGTGCACTGGCACCAGTGGGGATGCACTGCAGTGAGTCCAGAGAGTGCACTGGCACCACTGGGGATGCAGTGCAGTGAGTCCAGAGAGTGCACTGGCACCACTGGGGAAGCAGTGCAGTGAGTCCAGAGAGTGCAGTGGCACCACTAGGGATGCAGTGCAGTGAGTCCAGAGAGTGCACTGGCACCACTGGGGATGCACTGCAGTGAGTCCAGAGAGTGCACTGGCACCACTGGGGATGCACTGCAGTGAGTCCAGAGAGTGCACTGGCACCACTGGGGAAGCAGTGCAGTGAGTCCAGAGAGTGCACTGGCACCACTGGGGATGCAGTTCAGTGAGTCCAGAGAGTGCACTGGCACCACTGGGGATGCAGTGCAGTGAGTCCAGAGAGTGCACTGGCACCACTGAGAATGCACTTCAGTGAGTCCAGAGAGTGCACTGGCACCACTGGGGATGCAGTGCAGTGAGTGCAGAGATTGCACTGGCACCACTGGGGATGCAGTGCTGTGACTCCAGAGAGCGCACAGGCACCACTGGGGATGCAGTGCAGTGAGTCCAGAGAGTGCACTGGCACCACTGGGGATGCACTGCAGTGAGCCCAGAGAGTGCACTGGCACCACTGGGGATGCACTGCAGTGAGTCCAGTGAGTGCACTGGCACCACTGGGGAAGCAGTGCAGTGAGTCCAGAGAGTGCAGAGGCACCACTGGTGATGCAGTTTAGTGAGTCCAGAGAGTGCACTGGCACCACTGGGGATGCAGTGCAGTGAGTCCAGAGAGTGCACTGGCACTACTGGGGATGCAGTGCAGTGAGTCCAGAGAGTGCACTGGCACCACTGGGGATGCACTGCAGTGAGTCCAGAGAGTGCACTGTCACTACAGGGGATGCAGTGCAGTGAGTCCAGAGAGTGCACTGGCCCCACTGGGGATGCAGTGCAGTGAGTCCTGAGAGTGCACTGGCACCACTGGGGATGCACTGCAGTGAGTCCAGAGATTGCACTGGCACCACTGGGGATGCAGTACAGTGAGTCCACACAGTGCACTGGCACCACTGGGGATGCAGTGCAGTGAGTCCAGAGAGTGCACTGGCACCACTGGGGATGCAGTGCAGTGAGTCCAGAGAGTGCACTGGCACCACTGGTGATGCACTGCTGTGAGTCCAGAGAGTGCTCTTGCACCACAGGGGATGCAGTGCAGTGACTCAAGAGAGTGCACTGGCAGCACTGGGGATGCAGTGCAGTGAGTCCAGAGAGTGCACTGGCACCACTGGAGATGCAGTGCAGTGAGTCCAGAGAGTGCAATGGCACCACTACGGATGCACTGCAGTGAGTCCAGAGAGTGCACTGGCTGCACTGGGGATGCACTGCAGTGAGTCCAGAGAGTGCACTGGCACCACTGGGGATGCACTGCAGTGAGTCCAGAGAGTGTACTGGCACCACTGGGGATGCAGTGCAGTGAGTCCAGAGAGTGCACTGGCACCACTGAGAATGCACTGCAGTGAGTCCAGAGAGTGCACTGGCACCACTGGGGATGCAGTGCAGTGAGTCCACAGAGTGCACTGGCACCAGTGGGGATGCACTGCAGTGAGTCCAGAGAGTGCACTGGCACCAGTGGGGATGCACTGCAGTGAGTCCAGTGAGTGCACTGGCACCACTGGGGAAGCAGTGCAGTGAGTCCAGAGACTGCAGAGGCACCACTGGTGATGCAGTTTAGTGAGTCCAGAGAGTGCACTGGCACCACTGGGGATGCATTGCAGTGAGTCCAGAGAGTGCACTGGCACCACAGATGATGCAGTACAGTGAGTCCAGTGAGTGCACTGGCAGCACTGGGGATGTAGTGCAGTGACTCGAGAGGGTGCACTTGCACCACTGGGGATGCAGTGCAGGGAGTCCAGAGAGTGCACTGGCACCACTGGGGATGCACTGCAGTGAGTCCAGAGAGTGCACTGGCACCACTGGGGATGCAGTGCAGTGAGTCCAGAGAGTGCACTGGCACCACTGGTGATGCACTGCAGTGAGTCCAGAGATTGCACTGGCACCACTGGGGATGCAGTGCAGTGAGTCCAGAGACTTCACTGGCACCACTGGGAATGCAGAGAAGTGAGTGCAGAGAGTGCACTGGCACCACTGGGGATGCAGTGCAGTGAGTCCAGAGAGTGCACTGGCACCACTGGGGATGCAGTGCAGTGAGTCCAGAGAGTGCACTGGCACTACCTGTGATGCAGTGCAGTGAGTCCAGAGAGTGCACTGGCACCAATGGGGCTGCAGTGCAGTGAGTCCAGAGAGTGCACTGGCACCACTGGGGATGCAGTGCAGTGAGTCCAGAGAGTGCCCTGGCACCAGTGGGGATGCACTGCAGTGAGTCCAGTGAGTGCACTGGCACCACTGGGGATGCACTGCAGTGAGTCCAGAGAGTGCACTGGCACCACTGGGGATGCACTACAGTGAGTCCAGAGATTGCACTGGCACCACTGGGGATGCAGTGCAGTGAGTCCAGAGAGTGCACTGGCACCACTGGGGATGCAGTGCATTGAGTCCAGAGAGTGCACTGGCACAACTGGGGATGCACTTCAGTGAGTCCAGAGAGTGCACTGGCACCAGTGGGGATGCAGTGCAGTGAGTCCAGAGAGTGCACTGGCACCACTGGGGATGCACTGCAGTGAGTCCAGAGAGTACACTGGCACCAGTGGGGATGCAGTGCAGTGAGTCCAGAGAGTGCACTGGCACCACTGGGGATGCACTGCAGTGAGTCCAGAGAGTGCACTGGCACCACTGGGGATGTGTCCAGTGAGTCCAGTGAGTGCACTGGCACCACTGGGAATGCAGTGCAGTGAGTCCAGAGAGTACACTGGCACCAGTGGGGATGCAGTGCAGTGAGTCCAGAGAGTGCACTGGCACCACTGGGGATGCAGTGCAGTCAGTCCAGTGAGTGCACTGGCACCACTGGGGGTGCAGTACAGTGAGTCCAGAGAGTGCAGTGGCACCACTGGGGATGCACTGCAGTGAGTCCAGACAGTGCACTGGCACCACTGGGGATGCACTGCAGTGAGTCCAGAGAGTGCACTGGCACCACTGGGGATGCAGTGCAGTGAGTCCAGAGAGTGCACTGGCACCACTGGGGATGCAGTGCAGTGAGTCCAGAGAGTGCACTGGCGCCACTGGGGATGCACTGCAGTGAGTCCAGAGAGTGCACTGGCACCACTGGGGATGCACTGCAGTGAGTCCAGAGAGTGCACTGTCACCACTGGGGATGCAGTACAGTGAGTCCACAGAGTGCACTGGCACCAGTGGGTATGCAGTACAGTGAGTCCAGAGAGTGCACTGGCACCACCGGGAATGCACTGCAGTGAGTCCAGAGAGTGCACTGGCACCACTGGGGATGCAGTGCAGTGAGTCCAGAGAGTGCTTTGGCACCAGTGGGGATGCAGTGCAGTTACTCCAGAGACTGCACTGGCACCACCGGGGATGCAGTGCAGTGAGTCCAGAGAGTGCACTGGCACCACTGGGGATGCAGTGCAGTGAGTCCAGAGATTGCACTGGCACCACTGGGGATGCAGTGCAGTGAGTCCAGAGAGTGCACTGGCACTACCTGTGATTCAGTGCAGTGAGTCCATAGAGTGCACTGGCACCAATGGGGCTGCAGTGCAGTGAGTCCAGAGAGTGCACTGGCACCACTGGGGATGCAGTGCAGTGAGTCCAGAGAGTGCCCTGGCACCAGTGGGGATGCACTGCAGTGAGTCCAGTGAGTGCACTGGCACCACTGGGGATGCACTGCAGTGAGTCCACAGAGTGCACTGGCACCACTGGGGATGCACTACAGTGAGTCCAGAGATTGCACTGGCACCACTGGGGATGCAGTACAGTGAGTCCACACAGTGCACTAGCACCACTGGGGATGCAGTGCAGTGAGTCCAGAGAGTGCACTGGCACCACTGGGGATGCAGTACAGTGAGTCCACACAGTGCACTAGCACCACTGGGGATGCAGTGCAGTGAGTCCAGAGAGTGCACTGGCACCACTGGGGATGCACTGCAGTGAGTCCAGAGATTGCACTGGCTCCACTGGGGATGTGTCCAGTGAGTCCAGTGAGTGCACTGGCACCACTGGGGATGCAGTGCAGTGAGTCCAGAGAGTACACTGGCACCAGTGGGGATGCAGTGCAGTGAGTCCAGAGAGTGCACTGGCACCACTGGGGATGCAGTGCAGTCAGTCCAGCTTACACCTCCCCTCCAGTTCAGCTTACACCTGAAAGATATCTACTAGACCGGATCGTCTTGAAGCCCCCCCTCTAGCTCAACCACACAAATAGTACACCAAAACTAAAGAATTTACTAAACTAATTAAACTAAAGCATTTTACAGTCTTAGTATAGGCGATAGATAGGGAAAACCTAAACACCACATTCTTCGACCCCGCTGGAGGAGGAGACCCAATCCTGTACCAACACCTATTCTGATTCTTCGGACACCCAGAAGTCTATATTCTGATCCTACCGGGGTTCGGAATCATCTCACACGTAGTCACGTACTACTCAGGCAAAAAGGAGCCCTTCGGCTACATGGGAATAGTCTGAGCCATACTATCCATCGGCTTCCTAGGATTCATCGTCTGAGCTCACCACATGTTTACAGTAGGAATAGACGTTGATACCCGAGCCTACTTTACATCAGCCACTATAATCATTGCCATCCCTACCGGAATCAAAGTATTTAGCTGACTAGCCACCCTGCACGGAGGAACAATCAAATGAGACCCCCCCAATACTATGAGCTCTAGGATTTATCTTCCTATTTACCATCGGAGGATTAACAGGAATCGTTCTTGCAAACTCTTCCCTAGACATCGCCCTGCACGACACGTACTACGTAGTTGCCCACTTCCACTACGTCCTATCCATAGGCGCCGTCTTTGCCATTCTAGCAGGATTTACTCACTGATTCCCACTACTCACTGGGTTTACCCTACACCAAACATGAGCAAAAGCCCACTTCGGGGTAATATTTACAGGAGTAAACCTAACGTTCTTCCCCCAGCACTTCCTAGGCCTAGCAGGAATACCCCGACGATACTCGGACTATCCCGACGCCTACACACTATGAAACACCATTTCCTCCTAGTCCTAGGACTTAGAGAAACTCCAGTACTAAAAATAGTAAACACAAGCAATAATTTCATATACTTCACTCTCACTCACCACTCAACTATCAGCTAACCACACCCCCGTCCACATAGCTTAACACAAAGCATGGCACTGAAGTTGCCAAGATGGCATAAAACATGCCTGCGGACAAAAGACTTAGTCCTAACCTTACGGTTGGTTTTTGCTAAATATATACATGCAAGTATCCGCGCCCCAGTGTAAACGCCCTCGACCACCTACCCCCATACAGGCCTTGAGGAGCGGGTATCAGGCACACCCAAGTAGTAGCCCAAGACGCCTCGCTAAGCCACGCCCCCACGGGTATTCAGCAGCAATTAACATTAAGCAATGAGTGCAAACTTGACTTAGTTATAGCAACAGCCTAACTTCAAGGGTTGGTAAATCTTGTGCCAGCCACCGCGGTCATACAAGAAACCCAAATCAACCGTCCTATTGACACGGCGTAAAGAGTGGTAAAATGCCTATCCTAGCTAACTAAGATCAAAATGCAACTGAGCTGTCATAAGCCCAAGATGCACCTAAACACACCATTAAGATGATCTTAGGAACTAACGACTGATTTAAACCCACGAAAGCCAGGGCCCAAACTGGGATTAGATACCCCACTATGCCTGGCCCTAAATCTTGATACTTACTTTACCGAAGTATCCGCCAGAGAACTACGAGCACAAACGCTTAAAACTCTAAGGACTTGGCGGTGCCCCAAACCCACCTAGAGGAGCCTGTTCTACAATCGATAATCCCCGATTAACCCAACCACCCCTTGCCAACACAGCCTACATACCGCCGTCGCCAGCCCACCTCGAATGAGAGCACAACAGTGGACACAATAGCACCCCGCTAATAAGACAGGTCAAGGTATAGCCTATGGAGTGGAAGAAATGGGCTACATTCCCTATTCATAGGGCACACGGAAAGAAGCGTGAAACCACTTCTGGAAGGCGGATTTAGCAGTAAAGTGGGACAATAGAGCCTACTTTAAGCCGGCCCTGGGGCACGTACATACCGCCCGTCACCCTCCTCAAAAGCCACATCCCACATAACTAATACCATAAATACGCTGAAGATGAGGTAAGTCGTAACAAGGTAAGTGTACCGGAAGGTGTACTTAGAATATCAAGACGTAGCTATAACACCAAAGCACTCAGCTTACACCTGAAAGATATCTACTAGACCGGATCGTCTTGAAGCCCCCCCTCTAGCTCAACCACACAAATAGTACACCAAAACTAAAGAATTTACTAAACTAATTAAACTAAAGCATTTTACAGTCTTAGTATAGGCGATAGAAAAGACACTTAGACGCGATAGAGACCCCAGTACCGTAAGGGAAAGATGAAATAGCAGTGAAACAATCAAAGCGACAGACAGCAAAGATCAACCCTTGTACCTTTTGCATCATGGTTTAGCGAGAACAACCAAGCAAAGTGAACTAAAGTTTGCCCCCCCGAAACCCAAGCGAGCTACTTTCAAGCAGTTAAAGAGAGCGAACCCGTCTCTGTTGCAAAAGAGTGGGATGACTTGTCAGTAGAGGTGAAAAGCCAACCGAGCTGGGTGATAGCTGGTTACCTGTGAAACGAATCTAAGTTCCCCCTTAATCCTCCCTACCGGACATCCTGAACCCTAATGAGATGATTAAGAGCTATTTAATGGAGGGACAGCTCCATTAAAAAAGGACACACCTCGACTAGCGGATAATTCTTACTACTGATCCTACCGTGGGCCCTAAAGCAGCCATCAAAAAAGAGTGCGTCAAAGCTCCACCACCTAAAAATACCAAAATAAGATGATTCCCTTATCACAAACAGGTCAACCTATGAATATAGGAGAATTAATGCTAAAATAAGTAACTCAGGGCCACACCCCTCTAACGGCGCAAGCTTACATAGAAACATTATTAACAGACCTAGACAGATACAAAAACCCCTACAAGACCACGTATTAACTAACCCTGTTAACCCGACTCAGGAGCGCCTATAAGAGCGATTAAAATCTGTGAAAGGAACTCGGCAAATTAATAAGGCCCGACTGTTTACCAAAAACATAGCCTTCAGCAAATTAAACAAGTATTGAAGGTGATGCCTGCCCGGTGACTTAGGTTTAACGGCCGCGGTATCCTAACCGTGCAAAGGTAGCGCAATCAATTGTCCCATAAATCGAGACTTGTATGAATGGCTAAACGAGGTCTTAACTGTCTCTCACAGATAATCAGTGAAATTGATCTCCCCGTGCAAAAGCGGGGATGTGAACATAAGACGAGAAGACCCTGTGGAACTTAAAAATCAACGACCACCGCGAATCCTCAATCAACCCCACTGGGGCCACTACCATCGCAGAGCCTGGTCGATATTTTTCGGTTGGGGCGACCTTGGAGGAGAACAAATCCTCCAAAAACAAGACCATACCTCTTTACCTAGAGCTACCCCTCAAAGTGCTAACAGTGACCAGACCCAATATAATTGATTAATGGACCAAGCTACCCCAGGGATAACAGCGCAATCCCCCTCAAGAGCCCATATCGACAGGGGGGTTTACGACCTCGATGTTGGATCAGGACATCCTAATGGTGCAGCCGCTATTAAGGGTTCGTTTGTTCAACGATTAACAGTCCTACGTGATCTGAGTTCAGACCGGAGCAATCCAGGTCGGTTTCTATCTATGACACACTCTCCCCAGTACGAAAGGACCGGGAAAGTGGGGCCAATACCACAAGCACGCCCCCCCCCTCTAAGCAGTGAAACCAACTAAACCGTGAAGAGGGCCTTCCCCCACCACTTTCAATCCTAGAAAAGGACCAGCTAGAGTGGCAGAGCCCGGCAAGTGCAGAAGGCTTAAGCCCTTTCCCCAGAGGTTCAAATCCTCTCCCTAGCTTCACCCATGATTCAAATAACAACACTAAGCTGCCTCATTATATCCCTCCTATACATCATCCCAATCCTGATTGCCGTAGCCTTCCTAACCCTAGTAGAACGGAAAATCCTAAGCTACATACAATCCCGCAAAGGCCCTAACGTTGTCGGGCCTTTTGGCCTACTTCAACCATTTGCGGACGGACTGAAACTATTTACCAAAGAGCCCATCCGACCCTCTACCTCTTCCCCACTTCTATTCATTCTGATACCAATACTAGCCCTTGTCCTAGCCCTCACCACTTGAGCACCACTACCACTCCCATTTCCCCTAGCAGATCTAAACCTCGGAGTTCTCTTCCTAATAGCCATGTCAAGCCTAGCCGTCTACTCAGTCCTATGATCAGGCTGAGCCTCGAACTCAAAATACGCACTAATCGGAGCCCTACGGGCAGTAGCACAGACCATTTCATACGAAGTGACACTGGCCATAATCCTGCTATCAATAATCATACTAAGCGGAAGCTACACACTCAGCTCCTTTGCCGTCGCACAGGAGCCTCTATACTTCATTTTCTCCTCATGACCCCTAGCAATAATATGATACGTATCCACCCTAGCAGAGACAAACCGAGCTCCTTTTGACCTCACAGAGGGTGAATCTGAGCTAGTCTCAGGGTTTAACGTTGAATACGCCGCAGGACCCTTCGCCTTATTCTTCCTAGCTGAATATGCGAACATTATGCTAATAAATACACTTACAGCCATCATATTCCTAAACCCAAGCGCCCTAGGGCCACCCACAGAACTATTCCCCGTCATCCTAGCCACAAAAGTCCTCCTACTATCTTCTGGTTTCTTATGGGTCCGAGCTTCATACCCACGATTCCGATATGACCAACTAATGCACCTACTATGAAAAAACTTCCTACCCCTCACACTAGCTCTGTGCCTCTGACACATCAGCATACCTATCTGCTATGCAGGCCTACCTCCTTACATAAGGAAATGTGCCTGAACTACAAAGGGTCACTATGATAAAGTGAACATAGAGGTATAACAGCCCTCTCATTTCCTGTTGACCTTAGAAAAGTAGGAATTGAACCCACACAAGAGAAATCAAAATTCTCCATACTTCCCTTATATTATTTTCTAGTAGAGTCAGCTAATCAAGCTATCGGGCCCATACCCCGAAAATGATGGTTTAACCCCCTCCTCTACTAATGAACCCTTACGCGACCCCAATCATAACCTTCAGCCTCATCTTGGGCACCACAATCACAATTTCCAGCAACCACTGAGTTCTGGCCTGGACAGGACTGGAGATCAACGCACTAGCCATCATTCCCCTAATTGCCAAATCCCACCACCCACGAGCAGTAGAAGCCGCAACGAAATACTTCCTAACCCAAGCAGCTGCTTCCGCCCTGGTCCTATTCTCTAGCATAACCAATGCCTGAGTCACCGGCCAATGAGACATCACACAAATAAACCACCCAACCTCCTGTCTACTACTGACAGCAGCAATCGCTATTAAACTGGGCCTAGTGCCATTTCACTTCTGATTCCCAGAAGTACTACAAGGATCGCCACTAATAACAGCCCTGCTACTCTCGACCCTCATAAAATTCCCCCCACTAACCCTGCTCCTACTAACATCCAAATCCCTCGACCCAGCTCTACTCACCGCCATGGCCCTAGCCTCAACAGCACTAGGAGGCTGAATAGGACTGAACCAAACACAAACACGCAAAATCCTAGCCTTCTCGTCCATCTCCCACTTAGGCTGAATCGCCATCATCCTAGTTTACAGCCCCAAATTGGCCTTACTTACCTTCTACCTATACACAATCATAACATCAGCCGTATTCCTAGCCCTTAACAAAATCAAAGCCCTTAACCTATCCATGATCACAACCTCATGAACAAAAACCCCAGTGCTAAACGCCACCCTAATACTAGTACTTTTATCCCTAGCAGGCCTCCCCCCATTAACAGGCTTTATACCAAAGTGACTTATCATCCAAGAACTAACTAAACAGGAAATAACACCAGCAGCCATGGCAATTGCCATGCTATCACTGCTCAGCCTCTTCTTCTACCTACGCCTCGCATACCACTCAACAATTACCCTTCCCCCCAACTCCTCTAACCACATAAAACAATGATACACTAGCAAAGCCCCAAGCACACCTACTGCGGTCCTTGCCTCACTATCAATCCTCTTACTTCCCCTGTCCCCAATAATACATGCCATTGTCTAGAAACTTAGGATAACACCCCAAACCGAAGGCCTTCAAAGCCTTAAATAAGAGTTAAACCCTCTTAGTTTCTGCACATTAAGACTTACAGAATATTAACCTGTATCTTCTGAATGCAAGTCAGACGCTTTAATTAAGCTAAAGCCTCCCTAGACAGATGGGCTTCGATCCCACAAAACTCTAGTTAACAGCTAAATGCCTAAACCAATTGGCTTCTGCCTACAAAGACCCTGACGCACCCTAGTGCGCATCGATGAGCTTGCAACTCAACATGAATTTCACTACAGAGCCGATAAGAAGAGGAATTAAACCTCTGTAAAAAGGACTACAGCCTAACGCTTCAACACTCAGCCATCTTACCCGTCACCTTCATCAACCGATGACTATTTTCCACTAACCATAAGGATATTGGCACCCTGTACCTCATCTTCGGGGCATGAGCAGGAATAGTCGGCACCGCACTCAGCCTATTAATCCGCGCAGAACTAGGACAACCAGGAACTCTCCTAGGCGACGACCAAATTTACAATGTAATCGTTACCGCTCACGCCTTTGTAATAATCTTCTTTATAGTCATACCCATCATGATCGGAGGATTCGGCAACTGATTAGTCCCCCTCATAATCGGTGCCCCCGACATAGCATTCCCGCGAATAAACAACATAAGCTTTTGACTCCTCCCCCCATCATTCCTCCTCCTACTAGCCTCATCCACTGTAGAAGCTGGCGCCGGCACAGGCTGAACTGTCTACCCTCCCCTAGCAGGTGACCTTGCCCACGCCGGAGCTTCAGTAGACCTGGCTATCTTCTCACTCCACTTAGCCGGTATCTCCTCCATCCTTGGGGCCATCAACTTTATCACCACAGCCATCAACATAAAACCCCCCGCACTCTCACAATACCAAACCCCACTATTTGTCTGATCCGTACTAATTACCGCCATCCTACTCCTTCTATCACTCCCCGTACTCGCCGCCGGTATTACAATATTACTAACTGATCGAAACCTAAACACCACATTCTTCGACCCCGCTGGAGGAGGAGACCCAATCCTGTACCAACACCTATTCTGATTCTTCGGACACCCAGAAGTCTATATTCTGATCCTACCGGGGTTCGGAATCATCTCACACGTAGTCACATACTACTCAGGCAAAAAGGAGCCCTTCGGCTACATGGGAATAGTCTGAGCCATACTATCCATCGGCTTCCTAGGATTCATCGTCTGAGCTCACCACATGTTTACAGTAGGAATAGACGTTGATACCCGAGCCTACTTTACATCAGCCACTATAATCATTGCCATCCCTACCGGAATCAAAGTATTTAGCTGACTAGCCACCCTGCACGGAGGAACAATCAAATGAGACCCCCCCCAATACTATGAGCTCTAGGATTTATCTTCCTATTTACCATCGGAGGATTAACAGGAATCGTTCTTGCAAACTCTTCCCTAGACATCGCCCTGCACGACACGTACTACGTAGTTGCCCACTTCCACTACGTCCTATCCATAGGCGCCGTCTTTGCCATTCTAGCAGGATTTACTCACTGATTCCCACTACTCACTGGGTTTACCCTACACCAAACATGAGCAAAAGCCCACTTCGGGGTAATATTTACAGGAGTAAACCTAACGTTCTTCCCCCAGCACTTCCTAGGCCTAGCAGGAATACCCCGACGATACTCGGACTATCCCGACGCCTACACACTATGAAACACCATTTCCTCCTAGTCCTAGGACTTAGAGAAACTCCAGTACTAAAAATAGTAAACACAAGCAATAATTTCATATACTTCACTCTCACTCACCACTCAACTATCAGCTAACCACACCCCCGTCCACATAGCTTAACACAAAGCATGGCACTGAAGTTGCCAAGATGGCATAAAACATGCCTGCGGACAAAAGACTTAGTCCTAACCTTACGGTTGGTTTTTGCTAAATATATACATGCAAGTATCCGCGCCCCAGTGTAAACGCCCTCGACCACCTACCCCCATACAGGCCTTGAGGAGCGGGTATCAGGCACACCCAAGTAGTAGCCCAAGACGCCTCGCTAAGCCACGCCCCCACGGGTATTCAGCAGTAATTAACATTAAGCAATGAGTGCAAACTTGACTTAGTTATAGCAACAGCCTAACTTCAAGGGTTGGTAAATCTTGTGCCAGCCACCGCGGTCATACAAGAAACCCAAATCAACCGTCCTATTGACACGGCGTAAAGAGTGGTAAAATGCCTATCCTAGCTAACTAAGATCAAAATGCAACTGAGCTGTCATAAGCCCAAGATGCACCTAAACACACCATTAAGATGATCTTAGGAACTAACGACTGATTTAAACCCACGAAAGCCAGGGCCCAAACTGGGATTAGATACCCCACTATGCCTGGCCCTAAATCTTGATACTTACTTTACCGAAGTATCCGCCAGAGAACTACGAGCACAAACGCTTAAAACTCTAAGGACTTGGCGGTGCCCCAAACCCACCTAGAGGAGCCTGTTCTACAATCGATAATCCCCGATTAACCCAACCACCCCTTGCCAACACAGCCTACATACCGCCGTCGCCAGCCCACCTCGAATGAGAGCACAACAGTGGACACAATAGCACCCCACTAATAAGACAGGTCAAGGTATAGCCTATGGAGTGGAAGAAATGGGCTACATTCCCTATTCATAGGGCACACGGAAAGAAGCGTGAAACCACTTCTGGAAGGCGGATTTAGCAGTAAAGTGGGACAATAGAGCCTACTTTAAGCCGGCCCTGGGGCACGTACATGGTTAAACATGACTGTTAGTAGTGTGGCGAGCCATAGTGGGAAGGCTAGGGCTATGTTCATAGATAGTTGGGTGGTTGGGGTGAATGTATATGGAAGGAGGCCTAGAAGGTTGATTGTAAGAAGTATGATTATTAGGGATGTAAATATTATGGCTCATTTGTGGCCATTTTTGTTGAGTGGGACTATTAGTTGTTTTGTGATTAGGTGAAGGAGTCATGTTTGGATAGTAGAAAGGCAGTTGTTGATTCATCGGTTGTCTGGGGACGGGAATAGTAGGGCTGGGAAGAGTAGGGATAGTAGGATTAAGGGGATGCCAAATAGATTGGGGCTGGAAAATTGGTCAAAGAAGCTTAGGTTCATGGTCAGGATCATGGTGTGGGTTTGGTAGTGAGGGAGGTCTTATTTGATGGGGGGTTGGTTGTGGTGAAGGCTAGTAGTTTTGGTTGGATGAGGAGTGCTAGGGTTAATCAGGTTATAATTATGATTGAAAATCATGGTGCGGGGTTAAGCTGTGGCATATCATTAAGGAGGGGGAAGTCCCTCTTTGGCTAGCTTAAAAGGCTAGTGCTGTTGCATAGCTTCTTAATGATTAGGATGATGATAGAAGGGACGATCAGGCCTCGAAATGTGGGAGTGGGGTTGATTCTACTACAATGGGTATGTAGCTGTGATTAGCCCCGCAAATTTCTGAGCATTGTCCGTAAAAAATCCCAGGCCGGGTGGTAATGAATGAAGTTTGGTTTAGTCGGCCTGGGATTGCGTCTGTTTTAACTCCGAGCGTTGGGACTGCTCAGGAGTGGAGTACGTCTCCTGCAGTAATGATCACGCGGATGGGGGATTCTATTGGGATAACTACGCGGTGGTCAACTTCTAGCAGTCGGAAGTGGCCGTTGGGTAAGTCTGGGGTGGGCACTATGTAGGAGTCGAATGATAGGTCTTTGAAGTCTGTGTATTCGTAGCTTCAGTATCATTGGTGGCCGATGGCTTTTAGGGTGAGGTCTGGTTCGTCGATTTCGTCCATTATGTAGAGGATTTGTAGGGATGGGAGGGCGAGGAGTACCAGGACGATAGCAGGTAGGATTGTCCAGATCAGCTCTACTTCTTGGGCGTCTACAGCATTGGACGAGAGTTTTTCTGTTAGTATGTGGGCTAAAAGGTAGAGAACTAGGCTGCAGATAGCTAGGGCAACGATTAGGGCGTGGTCGTGGAATTCAACGAGTTCTTCTATGATGGGTGATGAGGCGTCTTGGAATCCTAGTTGGGAGTGGTTGGCCACATGAGATGTACAGGATTTTTACCTGTGATTTAGTCTTGACAAGGCTATGTAATTGGTTTACTAACGTCTCATAAGAAAGAAGCATGAGCGGTTAACCTCCTGGGAGACCCAGAAAACTTCACCCCAGCAAACCCACTAGTAACCCCACCACACATCAAACCAGAATGATACTTCCTATTCGCCTACGCCATCCTACGTTCAATCCCAAATAAACTAGGAGGCGTATTAGCACTGGCCGCCTCCGTACTGATCCTATTCCTAATCCCATTCCTGCACAAATCAAAACAACGAGCAATAACATTCCGACCACTCTCCCAGCTCCTATTCTGAGTACTAGTCGCCGACCTCCTCGTCCTAACATGAGTAGGAAGCCAACCCGTCGAACACCCATTCATCATCATCGGCCAACTCGCTTCAATCGCCTACTTCACTATCCTCCTATTTCTCCTCCCCGCCGCAAGCGCCCTAGAAAACAAAATACTCAACTGCTAAATACTCTAATAGTTTATAAAAACATTGGTCTTGTAAACCAAAGATTGAAGACTTACCACTTCTTAGAGTACCCCAAACTCAGAAAAAAAGGACTCAAACCTTTATCTCCAGCTCCCAAAGCTGGCATTTTCAATAAACTATTCTCTGACCCTAACCCCTAAACCGCCCGAATAGCACCCCGCGACAACCCCCGCACAAGCTCCAATACAACAAACAAAGTCAACAACAGCCCCCAACCCGCCACTAAAAACATCCCTGCCCCATGTGAATAAAACATGGAAACTCCACTAAAATCCGACCGAACAACAAACACCCCAACATTATTCACAGTAGAAACCCCGAACTTCCAAGCCCCCATAAACCCCCCAAACACCAACCCCCCAAAAACAATTGCCACAAACGCTACTGCACATCCAATCACCCGTCAATCCCCCCAAGCCCCAGGGAAAGGCTCCGCTGCTAAAGCTACTGAATAAACAAACACCACCAGCATACCCCCCAAATACACCATAAACAGCACTAAAGCCACGAACGAAACCCCAAGGCCCAGCAACCACCCGCACCCCGCCACAGACGCTAACACCAAACCAACAACCCCATAATACGGCGAAGGATTCGACGCCACACCCAAAACACCCACCGCAAAGCAAATCCCTAAAAAAAACATAAAATAAGTCATTATTCCTGCCCGGACACTACCCGAGGCCTGCGGCTCGAAAAGCCGCCATTGTTCTCAACTACAGGAACTAACCGCAAGCCCCCAATAATTCTACCCCATCTATGCCATTATGCTTAACCCCCCCCCCCTCCCCCCCCGAGGCGGGGGTATTTGGTTATGCATATTCGTGCATAAATTTATATACCCCATATACATACATACTATAGTACCAGTAATATACATTATATACGGACTATCTTATAAGCAGGTGCTAAACCCATACATGTACACGGCCATTAAACCCTTAAACACACTCCTACCAAACCACCCGGCATGAATGTTCTAGGACCATACCCCACAACACCCAATACAACTCCACTCAAGCGCATAACAAGACCCCATTTTAATGAATGCTCACAGGACATGCTCCAACAACAACTCTCCACCACATATCTCATGCAGTTCGTATCAGACGGATTTATTAATCGTACTCCTCACGTGAAATCAGCAACCCGTTGCACATAATGTCCGGTATGACTAGCTTCAGGCCCATACGTTCCCCCTAAACCCCTCGCCCTCCTCACATTTTTGCGCCTCTGGTTCCTCGGTCAGGGCCATCCATTGGGTTCACTCACCCCTCCTTGCCCTTCAAAGTGGCATCTGTGAGTACTTTCACCTTCTCAATGCGTAATCGCGGCATGTTCCAGCTTTTTGGCGCCTCTGGTTCCTCTTATTTTTTCCGGGGTTACCTCACAGGTGGCTATTCCCAGTGATCTCGGGGGTCCCACAATCTAAGCCTGGACACACCTGCCTCACGGCCTATCCTATATTTCAAGGGTCCCTCGATGAGACGGTTGGCGTATATGGGGAATCATCCTGACACTGATGCACTTTGACCACATTCAGTTAATGTTACCTCCACCCTCCGGGTTAAATGGGGCTATTGGATGAATGCTCGTTGGACATAGCACAAAACAACAAATCATTAAGCGCAACCCCTGCGCTTCACAAACTAAACCAGTAAACTTTCGCTAACCACCATGTAGCATAAACCTTCATCGCCCAATCCCAGCAAACTACCTCTAAAACTCCATTAATCATCCCTTCCATGACATCATCGGAACGATGTATATATACACACAAACACATACAAAATAACTTAAACTTATTAGAGAAACTCCAGTACTAAAAATAGTAAACACAAGCGATAATTTCATATACTTCACTCTCACTCACCACTCAACTATCAGCTAACCACACCCCCGTCCACATAGCTTAACACAAAGCATGGCACTGAAGTTGCCAAGATGGCATAAAACATGCCTGCGGACAAAAGACTTAGTCCTAACCTTACGGTTGGTTTTTGCTAAATATATACATGCAAGTATCCGCGCCCCAGTGTAAACGCCCTCGACCACCTACCCCCATACAGGCCTTGAGGAGCGGGTATCAGGCACACCCAAGTAGTAGCCCAAGACGCCTCGCTAAGCCACGCCCCCACGGGTATTCAGCAGTAATTAACATTAAGCAATGAGTGCAAACTTGACTTAGTTATAGCAACAGCCTAACTTCAAGGGTTGGTAAATCTTGTGCCAGCCACCGCGGTCATACAAGAAACCCAAATCAACCGTCCTATTGACACGGCGTAAAGAGTGGTAAAATGCCTATCCTAGCTAACTAAGATCAAAATGCAACTGAGCTGTCATAAGCCCAAGATGCACCTAAACACACCATTAAGATGATCTTAGGAACTAACGACTGATTTAAACCCACGAAAGCCAGGGCCCAAACTGGGATTAGATGCCCCACTATGCCTGGCCCTAAATCTTGATACTTACTTTACCGAAGTATCCGCCAGAGAACTACGAGCACAAACGCTTAAAACTCTAAGGACTTGGCGGTGCCCCAAACCCACCTAGAGGAGCCTGTTCTACAATCGATAATCCCCGATTAACCCAACCACCCCTTGCCAACACAGCCTACATACCGCCGTCGCCAGCCCACCTCGAATGAGAGCACAACAGTGGACACAATAGCACCCCGCTAATAAGACAGGTCAAGGTATAGCCTATGGAGTGGAAGAAATGGGCTACATTCCCTATTCATAGGGCACACGGAAAGAAGCGTGAAACCACTTCTGGAAGGCGGATTTAGCAGTAAAGTGGGACAATAGAGCCTACTTTAAGCCGGCCCTGGGGCACGTACATACCGCCCGTCACCCTCCTCAAAAGCCACATCCCACATAACTAATACCATAAATACGCTGAAGATGAGGTAAGTCGTAACAAGGTAAGTGTACCGGAAGGTGTACTTAGAATATCAAGACGTAGCTATAACACCAAAGCACTCAGCTTACACCTGAAAGATATCTACTAGACCGGATCGTCTTGAAGCCCCCCCTCTAGCTCAACCACACAAATAGTACACCAAAACTAAAGAATTTACTAAACTAATTAAACTAAAGCATTTTACAGTCTTAGTATAGGCGATAGAAAAGACACTTAGACGCGATAGAGACCCCAGTACCGTAAGGGAAAGATGAAATAGCAGTGAAACAATCAAAGCGACAGACAGCAAAGATCAACCCTTGTACCTTTTGCATCATGGTTTAGCGAGAACAACCAAGCAAAGTGAACTAAAGTTTGCCCCCCCGAAACCCAAGCGAGCTACTTTCAAGCAGTTAAAGAGAGCGAACCCGTCTCTGTTGCAAAAGAGTGGGATGACTTGTCAGTAGAGGTGAAAAGCCAACCGAGCTGGGTGATAGCTGGTTACCTGTGAAACGAATCTAAGTTCCCCCTTAATCCTCCCTACCGGACATCCTGAACCCTAATGAGATGATTAAGAGCTATTTAATGGAGGGACAGCTCCATTAAAAAAGGACACAACCTCGACTAGCGGATAATTCTTACTACTGATCCTACCGTGGGCCCTAAAGCAGCCATCAAAAAAGAGTGCGTCAAAGCTCCACCACCTAAAAATACCAAAATAAGATGATTCCCTTATCACAAACAGGTCAACCTATGAATATAGGAGAATTAATGCTAAAATAAGTAACTCAGGGCCACACCCCTCTAACGGCGCAAGCTTACATAGAAACATTATTAACAGACCTAGACAGATACAAAAACCCCTACAAGACCACGTATTAACTAACCCTGTTAACCCGACTCAGGAGCGCCTATAAGAGCGATTAAAATCTGTGAAAGGAACTCGGCAAATTAATAAGGCCCGACTGTTTACCAAAAACATAGCCTTCAGCAAATTAAACAAGTATTGAAGGTGATGCCTGCCCGGTGACTTAGGTTTAACGGCCGCGGTATCCTAACCGTGCAAAGGTAGCGCAATCAATTGTCCCATAAATTGAGACTTGTATGAATGGCTAAACGAGGTCTTAACTGTCTCTCACAGATAATCAGTGAAATTGATCTCCCCGTGCAAAAGCGGGGATGTGAACATAAGACGAGAAGACCCTGTGGAACTTAAAAATCAACGACCACCGCGAATCCTCAATCAACCCCACTGGGGCCACTACCATCGCAGAGCCTGGTCGATATTTTTCGGTTGGGGCGACCTTGGAGGAGAACAAATCCTCCAAAAACAAGACCATACCTCTTTACCTAGAGCTACCCCTCAAAGTGCTAACAGTGACCAGACCCAATATAATTGATTAATGGACCAAGCTACCCCAGGGATAACAGCGCAATCCCCCTCAAGAGCCCATATCGACAGGGGGGTTTACGACCTCGATGTTGGATCAGGACATCCTAATGGTGCAGCCGCTATTAAGGGTTCGTTTGTTCAACGATTAACAGTCCTACGTGATCTGAGTTCAGACCGGAGCAATCCAGGTCGGTTTCTATCTATGACACACTCTCCCCAGTACGAAAGGACCGGGAAAGTGGGGCCAATACCACAAGCACGCCCCCCCCCTCTAAGCAGTGAAACCAACTAAACCGTGAAGAGGGCCTTCCCCCACCACTTTCAATCCTAGAAAAGGACCAGCTAGAGTGGCAGAGCCCGGCAAGTGCAGAAGGCTTAAGCCCTTTCCCCAGAGGTTCAAATCCTCTCCCTAGCTTCACCCATGATTCAAATAACAACACTAAGCTGCCTCATTATATCCCTCCTATACATCATCCCAATCCTGATTGCCGTAGCCTTCCTAACCCTAGTAGAACGGAAAATCCTAAGCTACATACAATCCCGCAAAGGCCCTAACGTTGTCGGGCCTTTTGGCCTACTTCAACCATTTGCGGACGGACTGAAACTATTTACCAAAGAGCCCATCCGACCCTCTACCTCTTCCCCACTTCTATTCATTCTGATACCAATACTAGCCCTTGTCCTAACCCTCACCACTTGAGCACCACTACCACTCCCATTTCCCCTAGCAGATCTAAACCTCGGAGTTCTCTTCCTAATAGCCATGTCAAGCCTAGCCGTCTACTCAGTCCTATGATCAGGCTGAGCCTCGAACTCAAAATACGCACTAATCGGAGCCCTACGGGCAGTAGCACAGACCATTTCATACGAAGTGACACTGGCCATAATCCTGCTATCAATAATCATACTAAGCGGAAGCTACACACTCAGCTCCTTTGCCGTCGCACAGGAGCCTCTATACTTCATTTTCTCCTCATGACCCCTAGCAATAATATGATACGTATCCACCCTAGCAGAGACAAACCGAGCTCCTTTTGACCTCACAGAGGGTGAATCTGAGCTAGTCTCAGGGTTTAACGTTGAATACGCCGCAGGACCCTTCGCCTTATTCTTCCTAGCTGAATATGCGAACATTATGCTAATAAATACACTTACAGCCATCATATTCCTAAACCCAAGCGCCCTAGGGCCACCCACAGAACTATTCCCCGTCATCCTAGCCACAAAAGTCCTCCTACTATCTTCTGGTTTCTTATGGGTCCGAGCTTCATACCCACGATTCCGATATGACCAACTAATGCACCTACTATGAAAAAACTTCCTACCCTTCACACTAGCTCTGTGCCTCTGACACATCAGCATACCTATCTGCTATGCAGGCCTACCTCCTTACATAAGGAAATGTGCCTGAACTACAAAGGGTCACTATGATAAAGTGAACATAGAGGTATAACAGCCCTCTCATTTCCTGTTGACCTTAGAAAAGTAGGAATTGAACCCACACAAGAGAAATCAAAATTCTCCATACTTCCCTTATATTATTTTCTAGTAGAGTCAGCTAATCAAGCTATCGGGCCCATACCCCGAAAATGATGGTTTAACCCCCTCCTCTACTAATGAACCCTTACGCGACCCCAATCATAACCTTCAGCCTCATCTTGGGCACCACAATCACAATTTCCAGCAACCACTGAGTTCTGGCCTGGACAGGACTGGAGATCAACACACTAGCCATCATTCCCCTAATTGCCAAATCCCACCACCCACGAGCAGTAGAAGCCGCAACGAAATACTTCCTAACCCAAGCAGCTGCTTCCGCCCTGGTCCTATTCTCTAGCATAACCAATGCCTGAGTCACCGGCCAATGAGACATCACACAAATAAACCACCCAACCTCCTGTCTACTACTGACAGCAGCAATCGCTATTAAACTGGGCCTAGTGCCATTTCACTTCTGATTCCCAGAAGTACTACAAGGATCGCCACTAATAACAGCCCTGCTACTCTCGACCCTCATAAAATTCCCCCCACTAACCCTGCTCCTACTAACATCCAAATCCCTCGACCCAGCTCTACTCACCGCCATGGCCCTAGCCTCAACAGCACTAGGAGGCTGAATAGGACTGAACCAAACACAAACACGCAAAATCCTAGCCTTCTCGTCCATCTCCCACTTAGGCTGAATCGCCATCATCCTAGTTTACAGCCCCAAATTGGCCTTACTTACCTTCTACCTATACTAGGATGGCCTCTAGCAGGATTTACTCACTGATTCCCACTACTCACTGGGTTTACCCTACACCAAACATGAGCAAAAGCCCACTTCGGGGTAATATTTACAGGAGTAAACCTAACGTTCTTCCCCCAGCACTTCCTAGGCCTAGCAGGAATACCCCGACGATACTCGGACTATCCCGACGCCTACACACTATGAAACACCATTTCCTCCATCGGCTCCCTAATCTCAATAGTAGCCGTAATCATACTAATATTCATCATCTGAGAAGCCTTTCCGGCCAAACGAAAAGTCCTACAACCAGAACTAACTACCACAAACGTTGAATGAATCCACGGCTGCCCTCCCCCATACCATACTTTCGAGGAACCGGCCTTCGTCCAAGTACAAGAAAGGAAGGAATCGAACCCTCACATGCTGGTTTCAAGCCAACTGCATTAACCGCTCATGCTTCTTTCTTATGAGACGTTAGTAAACCAATTACATAGCCTTGTCAAGACTAAATCACAGGTAAAAATCCTGTACATCTCATGTGGCCAACCACTCCCAACTAGGATTCCAAGACGCCTCATCACCCATCATAGAAGAACTCGTTGAATTCCACGACCACGCCCTAATCGTTGCCCTAGCTATCTGCAGCCTAGTTCTCTACCTTTTAGCCCACATACTAACAGAAAAACTCTCGTCCAATGCTGTAGACGCCCAAGAAGTAGAGCTGATCTGGACAATCCTACCTGCTATCGTCCTGGTACTCCTCGCCCTCCCATCCCTACAAATCCTCTACATAATGGACGAAATCGACGAACCAGACCTCACCCTAAAAGCCATCGGCCACCAATGATACTGAAGCTACGAATACACAGACTTCAAAGACCTATCATTCGACTCCTACATAGTGCCCACCCCAGACTTACCCAACGGCCACTTCCGACTGCTAGAAGTTGACCACCGCATAGTTATCCCAATAGAATCCCCCATCCGCGTGATCATTACTGCAGGAGACGTACTCCACTCCTGAGCAGTCCCAACGCTCGGAGTTAAAACAGACGCAATCCCAGGCCGACTAAACCAAACTTCATTCATTACCACCCGGCCTGGGATTTTTTACGGACAATGCTCAGAAATTTGCGGGGCTAATCACAGCTACATACCCATTGTAGTAGAATCAACCCCACTCCCACATTTCGAGGCCTGATCGTCCCTTCTATCATCATCCTAATCATTAAGAAGCTATGCAACAGCACTAGCCTTTTAAGCTAGCCAAAGAGGGACTTCCCCCTCCTTAATGATATGCCACAGCTTAACCCCGCACCATGATTTTCAATCATAATTATAACCTGATTAACCCTAGCACTCCTCATCCAACCAAAACTACTAGCCTTCACCACAACCAACCCCCCATCAAATAAGACCTCCCTCACTACCAAACCCACACCATGATCCTGACCATGAACCTAAGCTTCTTTGACCAATTTTCCAGCCCCAATCTATTCGGCATCCCCTTAATCCTACTATCCCTACTCTTCCCAGCCCTACTATTCCCGTCCCCAAACAACCGATGAATCAACAACCGCCTTTCTACTATCCAAACATGACTCCTTCACCTAATCACAAAACAACTAATAGTCCCACTCAACAAAAATGGCCACAAATGAGCCATAATATTTACATCCCTAATAATCATACTTCTTACAATCAACCTTCTAGGCCTCCTTCCATATACATTCACCCCAACCACCCAACTATCTATGAACATAGCCCTAGCCTTCCCACTATGGCTCGCCACACTACTAACAGGCCTACGAAACCAACCATCAGCCTCTTTAGCCCACCTATTACCCGAAGGTACCCCTACACCCCTAATCCCCGCACTAATCCTGATCGAAACAACCAGCCTACTAATCCGCCCCCTAGCCCTCGGAGTCCGCCTTACAGCCAACCTTACAGCAGGACACTTACTCATCCAACTCATCTCTACAGCCTCCATTGCATTAATACCCACCCTTCCTGCAGTATCCATCCTAACAATAATCATCCTACTACTCCTAACCATCCTAGAAGTAGCAGTAGCCATAATCCAGGCCTACGTCTTCGTGCTCCTTCTAAGCCTATACTTACAAGAAAACATCTAATGGCACACCAAGCACACTCATACCACATAGTTGACCCAAGCCCTTGACCAATCTTCGGGGCAGCCGCCGCCCTACTCACAACCTCAGGATTAATCATGTGATTCCACTACAACTCATCCATACTACTAACCCTAGGCCTCATCTCAATACTCCTAGTAATACTCCAATGATGACGAGACATTGTACGAGAAAGCACCTTCCAAGGCCATCACACTCCCACAGTCCAAAAAGGCCTACGATACGGCATAATCCTTTTCATCACATCCGAAGCATTCTTCTTCTTAGGGTTCTTCTGAGCGTTCTTCCACTCGAGCCTGGCCCCAACCCCAGAACTAGGAGGCCAATGACCCCCAACAGGAATTAAACCACTCAACCCGATAGAAGTCCCCCTACTAAACACAGCCATCCTACTAGCCTCAGGCGTTACCGTAACGTGAGCCCATCACAGCATCACAGAAGGAAACCGAAAACACGCCATCCACGCCCTAACCCTAACGATCCTCCTGGGATTCTACTTCACAGCCCTACAAGCAATAGAATACCACGAAGCCCCATTCTCAATCGCCGATAGCGTCTACGGATCTACCTTCTTCGTTGCCACTGGATTCCACGGACTCCACGTAATCATCGGATCCTCCTTCCTGACCGTCTGCCTCTTCCGACTGATCAAGTTCCACTTTACATCAGACCACCACTTCGGATTCGAGGCAGCAGCCTGATACTGACACTTCGTAGACGTCATCTGACTATTCCTCTACATAACCATCTACTGATGAGGATCTTGCTCTTCTAGTATATTAATTACAATTGACTTCCAATCTCTAGAATCTGGTATAAACCCAGAGGAGAGCAATGAACGCACTCATGTTCATATTCGCCCTATCATCAATCCTAAGCGCCGCCCTAACCGCATTAAACTTCTGACTCGCCCAAATAAACCCCGACTCAGAGA
The DNA here is from genome assembly GCF_964034855.1 of Anser brachyrhynchus. Classification (NCBI taxonomy): domain Eukaryota; kingdom Metazoa; phylum Chordata; class Aves; order Anseriformes; family Anatidae; genus Anser; species Anser brachyrhynchus. Next base: position 77,377 of record NC_137706.1, read on the forward strand.
AACTCTCACCGTACGAATGTGGATTCGACCCACTTGGATCTGCTCGATTACCATTCTCAGTCCGATTCTTCCTCAGTAGCCATCCTGTTCATCCTATTCGACCTAGAAATCGCCCTCCTACTCCCCCTGCCATGAGCCGTCCAACTCCAATCCCCCCTAATGACCCTCACCTGAACTGTAGCGATCCTCCTTCTCCTAACACTCGGACTGGCCTACGAGTGAATTCAAGGGGGCCTAGAATGAGCAGAATAACAGAAAGTTAGTCTAACCAAAAAGATAGCTGGTTTCGACCCAGCAGATTACAGCCAACCCTGTAACTTTCTTATGTCGCCCCTACATTTAAGCTTCTACTCAGCCTTCATTTTCAGCGGACTAGGACTAGCCTTCCACCGAACCCACCTAGTATCCGCCCTACTATGCCTTGAAAGCATAATATTATCGATATTCGTAGGCCTATCAATATGATCCATCGAAAACCAAGTCTCCTCATTCACCATGGTACCAATTCTCATGCTAACCTTCTCAGCGTGTGAGGCGGGCACAGGCCTGGCCATCCTAGTAGCCTCCACCCGCACACATGGCTCCGACCATCTACACAACCTAAACCTCCTGCAATGCTAAAAATCATCCTACCCACAATCATACTTCTTCCAACAGCCCTGCTGTCTCCACCAAAATTTCTATGGACTAACACCACCTTATACAGCCTCCTAATCGCTGCCCTAAGCCTACAGTGATTAATCCCAACCTACTACCCCTACAAATTTTTATCCAACTGAACAGGAATTGACCAAATCTCATCCCCCCTCCTAGTACTATCCTGCTGACTACTCCCACTCATAATCATAGCAAGCCAAAACCACCTGCAACAAGAACCCCTACAACGCAAACGAATCTTTATCTCAACCTTAGTCGCAGTCCAGCCATTCATCCTACTAGCCTTTTCCACCACAGAACTAGCACTATTTTACATCTCATTTGAAGCAACCCTCATTCCCACCCTAATCTTAATCACCCGATGGGGGAACCAACCAGAACGCCTAAGCGCTGGCATCTACCTGCTATTCTACACGCCAGTAAGCTCTCTACCCCTGCTAATCACAATCATACACCTATACGTGAAAATTGGCACCCTGCACCTGCCAACCCTACAACTAACCCACCCAACCCTATCCACCTCATGGACAGGAATACTATCAGGTCTAGCACTGCTCATAGCATTCATAGTAAAAGCCCCACTATACGGCCTACACCTCTGACTGCCAAAAGCCCACGTAGAAGCACCCATCGCAGGCTCAATACTCCTCGCCGCCCTACTACTAAAGCTAGGAGGATACGGAATTATACGAGTCACTCTATTTATGGGCCCGCTGTCCAACCTCCTGCACTACCCCTTCCTAACCCTGGCCCTATGAGGCACCCTAATGACTAGCTCAATCTGCCTACGACAGACAGACCTAAAATCACTAATCGCTTATTCATCCGTTAGCCACATAGGCCTAGTTATCGCCGCAGGAATAATCCAAACCCACTGATCATTCTCAGGGGCAATGATCCTAATAATTTCCCATGGACTAACTTCCTCCATACTATTCTGCCTAGCCAACACAAACTATGAACGTACGCACAGCCGAATTCTACTACTCACACGAGGCCTACAACCTCTCCTACCACTCATAGCTACCTGATGATTGCTGGCCAATCTAACAAACATAGCCTTACCCCCAACAACAAACCTCATAGCAGAGCTAACCATTATAATCACCTTATTCAACTGATCTGCCTTCACGATCATCCTAACAGGAATCGCAACCCTACTAACCGCCTCCTACACCTTATTCATACTACTAATGACCCAACGAGGCTCAATCCCCTCCCACATCACATCTATGCAAAACTCAACCACGCGAGAACACCTGCTCATAACACTCCACATTATCCCAATATTCCTCCTAATCCTCAAACCCGAACTGATCTCCGGAATCCCCTCATGCAAGTATAGTTTAAACCAAACATTAGACTGTGATTCTAAGAATAGAAGTTCAAACCTTCTTACCTGCCGAGGGGAGGGTTTAACCAACAAGAGCTGCTAACTCTTACATCTGAGCCTAAAACCTCAGCCCCCTTACTTTTAAAGGATAACAGCAATCCACTGGTCTTAGGAACCACCCATCTTGGTGCAAATCCAAGTAAAAGGAGTGAACCCCACACTACTAATCAACTCCCTCACACTACTCACGCTGACAATCCTCCTAACCCCAATCATCCTGCCATTTCTATTTAAAAACTTTAAAAACACCCCACAAGCCACCACCCGCGCTGTTAAAACCGCATTCCTAATTAGCCTAGCCCCTACAACCGCATTCATCTACTCGGGAGTAGAATCTGTCACCTGCCACTGGGAGTGAAAATTCATTATAAACTTTAAAATCCCCCTGAGCCTAAAAATAGACCAATACTCAATAACATTTCTTCCAATCGCCCTATTTGTAACATGATCAATCCTACAATTCGCCATATGATACATGGCCTCAGAGCCATACGTAACAAAATTTTTCACCTACCTACTGACATTCCTAGTCGCCATACTCCTCCTAACAACCGCAAACAACATATTCCTCCTATTCGTAGGCTGGGAAGGAGTACGAATCATGTCCTTCCTTCTCATCGGCTGATGACAAGGCCGAGCAGATGCCAACACCGCCGCCCTACAAGCCGTAATCTACAACCGAATCGGAGACGTCGGACTGACCCTGAGCATAGCATGACTAGCTTCAACATTCAACACCTGAGAGATCCAACAAGCCGTACACCCCCACCAAACCCCAATCCTCCCCCTCATAGGATTAATCCTCGCAGCCGCAGGAAAATCCGCCCAATTTGGACTCCACCCATGACTGCCCGCAGCAATAGAAGGCCCCACCCCAGTATCAGCCCTACTGCACTCCAGTACCATAGTAGTAGCCGGAATCTTCCTGCTCATCCGCATGCACCCCCTGCTAGCCACCAACCAGACAGCCCTAACTGCCTGCCTATGCCTAGGTGCTCTATCAACCCTATTCGCTGCCACATGCGCCCTAACCCAAAATGACATCAAAAAAATCATTGCTTTCTCAACATCCAGCCAACTAGGACTAATAATAGTCACTATCGGACTAAACCTCCCACAACTAGCCTTCCTACACATCTCAACCCATGCCTTCTTTAAAGCCATACTATTCCTATGCTCAGGGTCTATCATCCACAACCTAAACGGAGAACAAGATATCCGAAAGATAGGAGGCCTACAGAAAATACTCCCAGTCACTACTTCCTGCCTAACCATCGGAAACCTGGCGCTGATAGGAACCCCATTCCTAGCCGGATTCTACTCAAAAGACCTCATCATCGAAAGCTTAAACACATCATACCTAAATACTTGAGCCCTACTCCTAACCCTTATAGCCACAGCATTCACCGCAACCTACAGCATCCGCATAACCATCCTAGTCCAAGCTGGACAAACCCGAATCCCCCCAATAGTATCAATAAACGAAAACAACCCACTAATCACCGCCCCCCTAACCCGACTCGCCCTAGGCAGCATTACAGCAGGAATAATCATTACCTCTTTCATCACACCAACCAAAACCCCCCCAATAACCATACCCCTTATCACCAAAACCGCTGCCATCCTCATAACAATCCTAGGAATCATCCTAGCCCTAGAACTATCGAACATAACACACACCCTCACTCACCCCAAACCAAACCCCCTCATAAACTTCTCCTCTGCATTAGGGTACTTCAACCCCCTAGTACACCGATTCTTCTCCAAAAACCTACTAGAAAAGGGACAAAACATTGCCCTACACTTGATCGACCTCTCCTGACTCAAAAAAATAGGGCCAGAGGGCCTTGCTGAACTACAAGTAGCCGCAAGCAAAGCCGCAACCTCAATACACACAGGGCTAATTAAGGCCTACCTAGGATCCTTCGCCCTCTCCATCCTGGTAATAATCCTAATAACACACAGACTCACTAATGGCCCCTAACATCCGCAAATCCCATCCCCTACTAAAAATAATCAACAACTCCCTAATCGACCTACCCGCCCCCTCCAACATCTCTGCCTGATGAAACTTCAGCTCCCTTCTAGCCATCTGCTTAGCCACACAAATCCTAACAGGCCTGCTACTAGCCATACACTACACCGCAGACACTTCACTCGCCTTCTCCTCAGTAGCTCACACATGCCGAGACGTCCAGTACGGATGGCTCATCCGCAACCTCCACGCCAACGGTGCTTCGCTCTTCTTTATCTGCATCTACTTACACATCGGACGAGGCCTCTACTACGGCTCCTACCTATACAAAGAAACCTGAAACACAGGAGTAATCCTCCTACTCACCCTAATAGCAACTGCCTTCGTAGGGTATGTCCTACCATGAGGACAAATGTCATTCTGAGGGGCCACCGTAATCACCGACCTATTCTCAGCCATCCCGTACATTGGGCAAACTCTAGTAGAATGAGCCTGAGGAGGATTCTCAGTAGACAATCCAACCTTAACCCGATTCTTCGCCATCCACTTCCTACTGCCCTTCCTAATTGCAGGAATCACCCTAGTCCACCTAACCTTCCTACACGAATCAGGCTCAAATAACCCACTAGGAATCGTATCAGACTGCGACAAAATCCCATTCCACCCATACTTCTCCATTAAAGACAGCTTAGGGCTTACCCTAATAATCACCCCTCTAATAGCACTAGCCCTATTTTCACCGAACCTCCTGGTTCTTGGAATCCGAGTTGGGAGTGGTTGGCCACATGAGATGTACAGGATTTTTACCTGTGATTTAGTCTTGACAAGGCTATGTAATTGGTTTACTAACGTCTCATAAGAAAGAAGCATGAGCGGTTAATGCAGTTGGCTTGAAACCCATCCCCAGTGGTGCAAGTGCACTCTCTGAACTCACTGAAGTGCATCCCCAGTGGTGCCAGTGCACTCTCTGCACTCACTGCACTGCATCCCCAGTGGTGCCAGTGCGCTCTCTGGAGTCACTGCAGAGCATCCCCAGTGGTGCCAGTGCACTCTGTGGACTCACTGTAGTGCATCCCCAGTGGTGCCAGTGCACTCTCTGGACTCACTCCACTGCATCCCCAGTGGTGCCAGTGCAATCTCTGGACTCACTGCAGTGCATCCCCAGTGGTGCCAGTGCACTCTCTGGACTCACTGCACTGCAGCCCCAGTGGTGCCAGTGCACTCTCTGGACTCACTGCAGTGCATCCCCAGTGGTGCCAGTGCACTCTCTGAACTCACTGCACTCCATTCCCAGTGGTGCCAGTGCACTCTCTGGACTCACTGCACTGCATCCCCAGTGGTGCCAATGCGCTCTCTGGAGTCACAGCACTGCATCCCCAGTGGTGCCAGTGCAATCTCTGGACTCACTGCACTGCATCCCCAGTGGTGCCAGTGCACTCTCTGGACTCACTGAAGTGCATCCCCATTGGTGCCATTGCACTCTCTGCACTCACTGCACTGCATCCCCAGTGGTGCCAGTGCACTCCCTGGACTCACTGCACTGCATCCCCAGTGGTGCCAGTGCGCTCTCCGGAGTCACAGCACTGCATCCCCAGTGGTGCCAGTGCACTCACTGGACACACTGTACTGCATCACAGGTGGTGCCAGTGCACTCTCTGCACTCACTGCACAGCATCCCCAGTGGTGCCAGTGCATTCACTGGACTCACTGGACTGCATCACCAGTGGTGCCAGTGCACTCTCTGGACTCACTGCACTGCATCCCCAGTGGTGCCAGTGCACTCTCTGGACTCACTGCACTGCATCCCCAGTGGTGCCAGTGCAGTCTCTGGACTCACTGCAGTGCATCCCCAGTGGTGCCAGAGCACTCTCTGGACTCACTGCACTGCATCCCCAGTGGTGCCAGTGCACTCTCTGGACTCCCTGCACCGCATCCCCAGTGGTGTCAGTACACTCTCTGGACTCACTGAAGTGCATCCCCAGTGGTGCCAGTGCACTCTCTGGACTCACTAAACTGCATCACCAGTGGTGCCAGTGCACTCTCTGGACTCACTGCACTGCATCCCTAGTGGTGCCAGTGCAATCTCTGGACTCACTGTAGTGCATCCCCAGTGGTGCCAGTGCACTCTCTGGACTCACTGCACTGCATCCCCAGTGGTGCCAGTGCACTCTCTGGACTCACTGCAGTGCATCCCCAGTGGTGCCAGTGCACTCTCTGGACTCACTGCACTGCATCCCCAGTGGTGCCAGTGCACTCTCTGCACTCACTGCACTGCATTCCCAGTGGTGCCAGTGAAGTCTCTGGACTCACTGCACTGCATCCCCAGTGGTGCCAGTGCACTCTCTGGACTCACTGCACTGCATCCCCAGTGGTGCCAGTGCACTCTCTGGACTCACTGCACTGCATCCCCTTTTGTGCCAGTGTACTCTCTGGACTCACTGCACTGCATCCCCAGTGGTGCCAGTGCACGCTCTCGAGTCACTGCACTACATCCCCAGTAGTGCCAGTGCACTCACTGGACTCACTGTACTGCATCATCGGTGGTGCCAGTGCACTCTCTGGACTCACTTCACTGCATCCCCAGTGGTGCCAGTGCACTCTCTGGACTCACTGCACTGCAGGCCCAGTGGTACCAGTGCACTCACTGGACTCACTGTACTGCATCACCAGTGGTGCCAGTGCACTCTCTGGACTCACTGCACTGCATCCCCAGTGGTTCCAGTGCATTCACTGGACTCACTGTACTGCATCTCCAGTGGTGCCAGTGCACTCTCTGGACTCACTGCACTGCATCCCCAGTGGTGCCAGTGAGCTCTCTGGATTCACTGCACTGCATCCCCAGTGGTGCTAGTGCACTCTCTGGACTCACTGCAGTGCATCCCCAGTGGTGCCAGTGCACTCTCTGGACTCACTGAAGTGCATTCTCAGTGGTGCCAGTGCACTCTCTGGGCTCACTGAAGTGCATCCCCAGTGGTGCCAGTACACTCACTGGACTCACTGCACTGCATCCCCAGTGGTGCCAGTGCACTCTCTGGACTCACTGCACTGCATCCCCAGTGGTGCCAGTGCACTCTCTGGACTCACTGCACTGCATCCACAGTAGTGCCAGTGAAGTCTTTGGACTAACTGCACTGCATCCCCAGTGTTGCCAGTGCACTCTCTGGACTCCCTGCACCGCATCCCCAGTGGTGTCAGTACACTCTCTGGACTCACTGAAGTGCATCCCCAGTGGTGCCAGTGCACTCTCTGGACTCACTAAACTGCATCACCAGTGGTGCCAGTGCACTCTCTGGACTCACTGCACTGCATCCCCATTGGTGCCAGTGCAATCTCTGGACTCACTGTAGTGCATCCCCAGTGGTGCCAGTGCACTCTCTGGACTCACTGCACTGCATCCCCAGTGGTGCCAGTGCACTCTCTGGACTCACTGCAGTGCATCCCCAGTGGTGCCAGTGCACTCTCTGGACTCACTGCACTGCATCCCCAGTGGTGCCAGTGCACTCTCTGCACTCACTGCACTGCATTCCCAGTGGTGCCAGTGAAGTCTCTGGACTCACTGCACTGCATCCCCAGTGGTGCCAGTGCACTCTCTGGACTCACTGCACTGCATCCCCAGTGGTGCCAGTGCACTCTCTGGACTCACTGCACTGCATCCCCTTTTGTGCCAGTGCACTCTCTGGACTCACTGCACTGCATCCCCAGTGGTGCCAGTGCACGCTCTCGAGTCACTGCACTACATCCCCAGTAGTGCCAGTGCACTCACTGGACTCACTGTACTGCATCATCGGTGGTGCCAGTGCACTCTCTGGACTCACTTCACTGCATCCCCAGTGGTGCCAGTGCACTCTCTGGACTCACTGCACTGCAGGCCCAGTGGTACCAGTGCACTCACTGGACTCACTGTACTGCATCACCAGTGGTGCCAGTGCACTCTCTGGACTCACTGCACTGCATCCCCAGTGGTTCCAGTGCATTCACTGGACTCACTGTACTGCATCTCCAGTGGTGCCAGTGCACTCTCTGGACTCACTGCTCTGCATCCCCAGTGGTGCCAGTGTACTCACAGGATTCACTGCACTGCATCTCCAGTGGTGCTAGTGCACTCTCTTTGAACTCACTGCAGCGCATCCCCAGTGGTGCCAGTGCACTCTCTGGACTCACTGAAGTGCATTCTCAGTGGTGTCAGTGCACTCTCTGGGCTCACTGAAGTGCATCCCCAGTGGTGCCAGTACACTCACTGGACTCACTGCACTGCATCCCCAGTGGTGCCAGTGCACTCTCTGGACTCACTGCACTGCATCCCCAGTGGTGCCAGTGCACTCTCTGGACTCACTGTAGTGCATCCCCAGTGGTGCCAGTGCACTCTCTGGACTCACTGCAGTGCATCCCCAGTGGTGCCAGTGCACTCTCTGCACTCACTTCACTGCATCCCCAGTGGTGCCAGTGCACTCTCTGGACTCACTGCACTGCATCCACAGTGGTGCCAGTGAAGTCTTTGGACTAACTGCACTGCATCCCCAGTGTTGCCAGTGCACTCTGTGGAGTCACTCAAGTGCATGCCCAGTGGTGCCAGTGCACTCTCTGGACTCACTGCACTGCATCCCCAGTGGTGCCAGTGCACTCTCTGGACTCACTGTACTGCATCCCCACTGGTGCCAGTGCACTATGTGGACTCACTGTACTGCATCCCCAGTGGTGACAGTGCACTCTCTGGACTAACTGCAGTGCATCCCCAGTGGTGCCAGTGCACTCTCTGGACTCACGGCACTGCATCCCCAGTGGTGCCAGTGCACTCTCTGGTCTCACTGCACTGCATCCCCAGTGGTGCCAGTGCAGTCTCTGGACTCACTGCACTGCATCCCCAGTGGTGCCAGTGCACTGTCTGGACTCACTGCAGTGCATCCCCAGTGGTGTCAGTGCACTCTCTGGACTCACTGTACTGCACCCCCAGTGGTGCCAGTGCACTCACTGGACTGACTGCACTGCATCCCCAGTGGTGCCAGTGCGCTCTCTGGAGTCACAGCACTGCATCCCCAGTGGTGCCAGTGCACTCACTGGACTCACTGCACTGCATCACAGGTGGTGCCAGTGCACTCTCTGGACTCACTGCAGTGAATCCCCGGTGGTGCCAGTGTACTCTCTGCAGTCACTGCACTGCATCCCCAGTGGTGCCAGTGCACTCACTGCACTCACTGGACTGCATCCCCAGTGGTGCCAGTGCACTCTCTGGACTCACTGCACTGCATCCCCAGTGGTGCCAGTGTACTCTCTGGACAAACTGCAGTGCATCCCCAGTGGTGCCAGAGCACTCTCTGGACTCACTTCACTGCATCACCAGTGGTGCCAGTGCACTCTCTGGACTCACTGCACTGCATCCCCAGTGGTGTCAGTGCACTCTCTGGACTCACTGAAGTGCATCCCCAGTTGTGCCAGTGCACTCTCTGGACTCAATGCACTGCATCCCCAGTGATGCCAGTGCACTCTCTGGACTCAGTGCACTGCATCCCCAGTGGTGCCAGTGCACTCTCTGCACTCACTTCACTGCATCCCCACTGGTGCCAGTGCGCTCTCTGCACTCACTGCAGTGCATCCCCAGTGGTGCCAGTGCACTCTCTGGACTCACTGTACTGCATCACCAGTGGTGCCAGTGCACTCTCTGGACTCACTGCACTGCATCCCCAGTGGTGCCAGTGCACTCTCTGGACTCACTGCTCTGCAGCCCCGGTGGTGCCAGTGCACTCTCTGGACTCACTGCACTGCATCCCCAGTGGTGCCAGTACACTCTCTTGACTCACTGCACTGCATCTCCAGTTTTGCCAGTGAAGTCTTTGGACTCACTGCACTGCATCCCCAGTGGTGCCAGTGCACTCTCTGGAGTCACTGAAGTGCATCCCCAGTGGTGCCAGTGCACTCTCTGGACTCACTGCACTGCATGCCCAGTGGTGCCAGTGCACTCTCTGGACTCACTGCACTGCATCCCCACTGCTACCAGTGCACTCTGTGGACTCACTGTACTGCATCCCCAGTGGTGACAGTGCACTCTCTGGACTCACTGCACTGCATCCCCAGTGGTGCCAGTGCACTCTCTGGACTCACTGCAGTGCATCCCCAGTGGTGCCAGTGCACTCTCTGGACTCACTGCACTGCATCCCCAGTGGTGCCAGTGCACTCTCTGGACTCACTGCAGTGCATCCACAGTGGTGCCAGTGCACTCACTGGACTCACTGCAGTGCATTCCCTCTGGTGCCAGTGCACTCTCTGGACTCACTGCACTGCATCCCCAGGGGTGCCAGTGCACTCTCTGGACTCACTGCACTGCATCCCCAGTGGTGCCAGTGCATTCTCTGGACTCACTGCAGTGCATCCCCAGTGGTGCCAGTGCAATCTCTGGACTCACTGCAGTGCATCCCCAGTAGTGCCAGTGCACTCTCTGGACTCACTGCACTGCATCCCCAGTGGTGCCAGTGTACTCACTGGACTCACTGCACTGCATTCCCCAGTGGTGCTAGTGCACTCTCTGGACTCACTGCAGTGCATCCCCAGTGGTGCCAATGCACTCTCTGGACTCACTGAAGTGCATTCTCAGTGGTTCCAGTGCACTCTGTGGACTCACTGCAGTGCATCCCCAGTGGTGCCAGTGCGCTCTCTGGACTCACTGCAGTGCATCCCCAGTGGTGCCAGTGCACTCTCTGGACTCACTGCACTGCATCCCCAGTGCTGCCAGTGCACTCTCTGGACTCACTGCACTGCATCCCCAGTGGTGACAGTGCACTCTCTGGACTCACTGCAGTGCATCCCCAGTGGTGCCAGTGCACTCTCTGGACTCACTGCACTGCATCCCCAGTGGTGCCAGTGCACTCTCTGGACTCACTGCAGTGCATCCCCAGTGGTGCCAGTGCACTCTCTGGACTCACTGCAGTGCATCCCCACTGCTGCCAGTGCACTCTCTGGACTCACAGCAGTGCATCCCCAGTGGTGCCAGTGCACTCTCTGGACTCACTGCACTGCATCCCCAGTGGTGCCAATGCACTCTCTGGACTCACTGCACTGCATCCCCAGTGGTGCCAGTGCACTCTCTGGACTCACTGCACAGCATCCCCAGTGGTGCCAGTGCACTCTCTGGACTCACTGCACTGCATCCCCAGTGGTGCCAGTGCACTCTCTGGACTCAGTGCACTACATCCCCAGTGGTGCCAGTGCGCTCACTGGACTCACTGTACTGCATCATCAGTGGTGCCAGTGCACTCTCTGGAGTGACTGCAGTGCATCCACAGTGGTGCCAGTGCACTCTCTGGACTCACTGCACTGCATCCCCAGTGGTGCCAATGCACTCTCTGGACTCACTGCACTGCATCCGCAGTGGTGCCAGTGCACTCACTGGACTCACTGCACTGCATCCCAAGTGGTACCAGTGCACTCTCTGGACTCACTGCACTGCATCCCCAGTGGTGCCAGTGCACTCTCTCGAGTCACTGCACTACATCCCCAGTGGTGCCAGTGCACTCACTGGACTCACTGCACTGCATCCCCAGTGCTGCCAGTGCACTCTCTGGACTCACTGCAGTGCATCCCCAGTGGTGCCAGTGCACTCTCTGGACTCACTGCACTGCATCCCCAGTGGTGCCAGTGCACTCTCTGGACTCACTGCACTGCATCCCCAGTGCTGCCAGTGCACTCTCTGGACTCACTGCAGTGCATCCCCAGTGGTGCCAGTGCACTCTCTGGACTCACTGCACTGCATCCCCAGTGGTGCCACTGCACTCTCTGGACTCACTGCAGTGCATCCCCAGTGGTGCCAGTGCACTCTCTGGACTCACTGCAGTGCATCCCCACTGCTGCCAGTGCACTCTCTGGACTCACAGCAGTGCATCCCCAGTGGTGCCAGTGCACTCTCTGGACTCACTGCACTGCATCCCCAGTGGTGCCAATGCACTCTCTGGACTCACTGCACTGCATCCCCAGTGGTGCCAGTGCACTCTCTGGACTCACTGCACAGCATCCCCAGTGGTGCCAGTGCACTCTCTGGACTCACTGCACTGCATCCCCAGTGGTGCCAGTGCACTCTCTGGACTCAGTGCACTACATCCCCAGTGGTGCCAGTGCACTCACTGGACTCACTGTACTGCATCATCAGTGGTGCCAGTGCACTCTCTGGAGTGACTGCAGTGCATCCCCAGTGGTGCCAGTGCACTCTCTGGACTCACTGCACTGCATCCCCAGTGGTGCCAATGCACTCTCTGGACTCACTGCACTGCATCCCCAGTGGTGCCAGTGCACTCACTGGACTCACTGCACTGCATCCCCAGTGGTGCCAGTGCACTCTCTCGAGTCACTGCACTACATCCCCAGTGGTGCCAGTGCACTCACTGGACTCACTGTACTGCATTCCCAGTGGTGCTAGTGCACTCTCTGGACTCACTGCAGTGCATCACCAGTGGTGCCAGTGCACTCTTTGGACTCACTGAAGTGCATTCTCAGTGGTGCCAGTGCACTCTCTGGACTCACTGCACTGCATCCCCAGTGGTGCCAGTGCACTCTCTGGACTCACTGAAGTGCATTCTCAGTGGTGCCAGTGCACTCTCTGGACTCACTGCACTGCATCCCCAGTGGTGCCAGTGCACTCTCTGGACTCAATGCACTGCATCCCCAGTGGTGCCAGTGCACTCTCTGGACTCACTGAAGTGCATTCTCAGTGGTGCCAGTGCACTCTCTGGACTCACTGCACTGCATCCCCAGTGGTGCCAGTGCACTCTCTGGACTCACTGAAGTGCATCCCCAGTGGTGCCAGTGCACTCTCTGGACTCACTGCACTGGATCCCCAGTGGTGCCAGTGCACTATCTGGACTCACTGCAGTGCATCCCCAGTGGTGCCAGTGCACTCTCTGGCCTCACTGCACTGCATTCCCAGTGGTGCCAGTGCACTCTCTGGACTCATTGCAGTGCATTCCCAGTGGTGCCAGTGCACTCTCTGGACTCACTGCACTGCATCCCCAGTGGTGCCAGTGCACTCTCTGGACTCACTGCACTTCATCCCCAGTGGTGCCAGTGCACTCTCTGGACTCACTGCATTGCATCCCCAGTGGTGCCAGTGCACTCTCTGGACTCACTGCACTGCATCCCCAGTGGTGCCACTGCACTCTCTTGACTCACTGCACTGCATCACCGTTGGTGCCAGGGCACTCTCCGGACTCACTGCAGTGCATCAGCAGTGGTGCCAGTGCACTCTTTCGAGTCACTGCAGTGCATCCCCAGTGGTGCCAGTGCACTCTCTGCACTCACTGCACTGCATCCCCAGTGGTGCCAGTGCACTCTCTGGACTCACTGCAGTGCAGCCACCGAGTTGCCAGTGTACTCTCTGGACTCACTGCACTGCATCCCCAGTGGTGCCAGTGCACTCTCTGGAATCACTGCAGTGCATCCCCTGTGGTGCCATTGCACTCTCTGGACTCACTGCACTGCATCCCCAGTGGTGCCTGTGCACTCTCTTGAGTCACTGCACTGCACCCCCTGTGGAGCCAGTGCACTCTCTGGAGTCACTGCACTGCATACCCAGTGGTGCCAGTGCACTCTCTGGACTCACTGCACTGCATCCCCAGTGGTGCCAGTGCACTCTCTGGACTCACTGCAGTGCATCCCCAGTGGTGCCAGAGAACTCTCTGGTCTCACTGCAGTGCATCCCCAGTGGTGCCAGTGCACTCTCTGGACTCACTGCATCCCCAGTGGTGCCAGGGCACTCTCTGGACTCACCGGGTTGCATCCCCAATGGTGCCAGTGCACTCTCTGGACTCACTGCACTAAAACCCCAGTGGTGCCAGTGCAGTCTCTGGACTCACTGCACTGCATCCCCAGTGGTGCCCGTGCACTCTCTGGACTCACCGGGGTGCATCCCCAGTGGTGCCAGTGCACTCTCTGGACTCACTGCACTGCATCCCCTGTGGTGCCAGTACACTCTCTGGACTCACTGCAGTGCATCCCCAGTGGTGCCAGTGTACTCTCTGGACTCACTGCACTGCATCACCAGCGGTGCCAGTGCACTCTCTGGACTCACTGCAGTGCATCCGCAGTGGTGCCAGTGCACTTTCTGGAGTCACTGCAGTGCATCCCCTGTTGTGCCAGTGCACTCTCTGCACTCACTGCACTGCATCCCCAGTGGTGCCAGTGCACTCTCTGGACTCACTGCACTGCATCCCCAGTGGTTCCATTGCACTCTCTGGACTCACTGCATTGGATCCCCATTGGTGCCAGTGCACTCTCTGGACTCACCGCACTGCATCCAGAGTGGTGCCAGTGCACTCTCTTGACTCACTGCAGTGCTTCCCCACTGGTGCCAATGCACTCTCTGGACTCACTGCACTGCATCCCCAGTGGTGCCAGTGCACTCTCTGGACTCACTGCAGTGCATCACCAGTGATGCCAGTGCACTCTCTGGACTCACTGCACTGCATCCCCAGTGGTGCCAGTGCACTCTCTGGACTCACTGCACTGCATTCCCAGTGGTGCCAGTGCACTCTCTGGACTCAGTGCACTGCATCCCCAATGGTGCCAGTGCACTCTCTGTAGTCACTGCACTGCGTCCCCAGTGGTGACAGTGCACTCTCTGGAATCACTGCAGTGCATCCCCTGTGGTGCCATTGCACTCTCTGGACTCACTGCACTGCATCCCCAGTGGTGCCTGTGCACTCTCTTGAGTCACTGCATTGCATCCCCAGTGGTGCCAGTGCACTCTCTGGACTCACTGCACTGCATCCCCAGTGGTTCCAGTGCACTCTCTGGATCACTGCACTGCATCACCATTGGTGCCAGGGCACTCTCCGGACTCACTGCAGTGCTTCCCCAGTGGTGCCAGTGCACTCTTTCGAGTCACTGCACTGCATCCCCAGTGGTGCCAGTGCATTCTCTGGACCCACTGCAGTGCATCCCCATTGGTGCCAGTGCAGTCTCTGGAGTCACTACAGTGCATCCCCAGTGGTGCCAGTGCACTCTCTGGACTCACTGCACTGCATCCCCAGTGGTGCCAGTGCACTCTCTGGACTCACTGCACTGCATCCCCAGTGGTGCCAGTGTACTCTCTGGACTCAGTGCACTGCATCCCCAGTGGTGCCACTGCACTCTCTGGACTCACTGCAGTGCATCCCCAGTGGTGCCAGTGCACTCTCTGGACTCACTGCACTGCATCCCCAGTGGTGCCAGTGCACTCTCTGGACTCACTGCACTGCATCCCCTTTTGTGCCAGTGCACTCTCTGGACTCACTGCACTGCATCCCCAGTGGTGCCAGTGCACTCTCTGGAATCACTGCAGTTCATCCCCAGTGGTGCCAGTGCGCTCTCTGGACTCACTGCAGTGCATCCCCAGTGGTGCCAGTGCACTCTCTGCACTCACTGCACTGCATCCCCAGTGGTGCCAGTGCACTCTCTGGACTCACTGCAGTGCATCCCCAGTGGTGCCAGTGCACTCTCTGGACTCACTGCACTGCATCCCCAGTGGTGCCAGTGCACTCTCTGGAGTCGCAGCACTGCATCAACAGTGGTGCCTCTGTACTCTCTGGAGTCACTGCACTGCATCCCCAGTGCTGCCAGTGCACTCTCTGGACTCACTGCAGTGCATCCCCAGTGGTGCCAGTGCACTCTCTGGACTCACTGCAGTGCATCCCCAGTGGTGCCAGTGCACTCTCTGGACTCACTGCAGTGCATCCCCAGCGGTCCCAGTGCACTCTCTGGCCTCACTGCATTGCATCCCCAGTGGTGCCACTGCACTCTCTGGACTCACTGCACTGCATCCCCAGTGGTGCCAGGGCACTCTTTCGAGTCACTGCACTGCATCCCCATTAGTGCCAGTGCATTCTCTGGACTCATTGCAGTGCATCCCCACTGGTGCCAGTGCACTCTCTGGACTCACTGCACTGCATCCCCAGTGGTGCCAGTGTACTCTGGACTCACTGCACTGCATCCCCAGTGCTGACAGTGCACTCTCTGGACTCACTGCAGTGCATCCCCAGTGGTGCCAGAGCATTCTCTGGACTCACTGCACTGGATCCCCATTGGTGCCAGTACACTCTCTGGACTCACTGCAGTTCATCCCCTTTTGTGCCAGTGCACTCTCTGGACTCACTGCACTGCATCCCCAGTGGTGCCAGTGCACTCTCTGGACTCACTGCAGTGCATCCCCTTTTGTGCCAGTGCGCTCTCGGGACTCATTGCAGTGCATCCCCAGTGGTGCCAGTGCACTCTCTGGAGTCATTGCAGTGCATCCCCTTTTGTGCCAGTGCACTCTCTGGACTCACTGCACTGCATCCCCAGTGGTGCCAGTGCACTCTCTGGACTCACTGCACTGCATCCCCAGTGGTGCCAGTGCACTCTCTGGACTCACTGCACTGCATCCCCAGTGGTGCCAGTGCACTCTCTGGACTCACTGCAGTTCATCCCCAGTGGTGCCATCGCACTCTCTGCACTCACTGCACTGCATCCCCTGTGGTGCCAGTGCACTCTCTGGACTCACTGCAGTGCATCCCCAGTGGTGCCAGTGCACTCTCTGGACTCACTGCACTGCATCCACAGTTGTGCCAGTGCACTCTCTCGACTCACTGCAGTGCATCCGCAGTAGTGCCAGTGCACTCTCTGGACTCACTGCACTGCATCCCCAGTGGTGCCAGTGCACTCTCTGGACTCACTGCACTGCATCAACATTGGTGCCTCTGCACTCTCTGGAGTCACTGCACTGCATCCCCAGTGGTGCCAGTGCACTCTCTGGACTCACTGTAGTGCATCCCCAGTGGTGCCAGTGCACTCTCTGGACTCACTGCACTGCATCCCCAGTGGTGCCAATGCACTCTCTGGACTCACTGCGGTGCATCACTTTTGGTGCCTTTGCACTCTCAGGACTCACTGCACTGCATCCCCAGTGGTGCCAGTGCACTCTCTGGAGTCACAGCACTGCATCAACAGTGGTGCCTCTGCACTCTCTGGAGTCACTGCACTGCATCCCCAGTGGTGCCAGTGCACTCCTTGGACTCACTGCAGTGCATCCCCAGTAGTGCCAGTGCACTCTTTGGACTCACTAAACTGCATCCCAGGTGGTGCCAGAGAACACTCTGGTCTCACTGCATTGCATCCCCAGTGGTGCCAGTGCACTGTCTGGACTCACTGCATCCCCTGTGGTGCCAGGGCACTCTCTGGACTCACAGCACTGCATCCCCAGTGGTGCCATTGCACTCTCTGGACTCACTGCACTAAAACCCCAGTGGTGCCAGTGCAGTCTCTGGACTCACTGCACTCCATCCCCAGTGGTGCCAGTGCACTCTCTGGACTTACCGGGGTGCATCCCCAGTGGTGCCAGTGCACTCTCTGGACTCAGTGCACTGCATCCCCAGTGGTGCCAGTACACTCTCTGGACTCACTGCAGTGCATCCCCATGGGTGCCAGTGTACTCTCTGGACTCACTGCACTGCATCACCAGCGGTGCCAGTGCACTCTTTGGTCTCACTGCAGTGCATCCCCAGTGGTGCCAGTGCACTTTCTGGAGTCACTGCAGTGCATCCCTTTTGTGCCAGTGCACTCTCTGCACTCACTGCACTGCATCCCCAGAAGTGCCAGTGCACTCTCTGGACTCACTGCACTGCATCCCCAGTGGTTCCATTGCACTCTCTGGACTCACTGCAGTGCATCCCCAGTGGTGCCAGGGCACTCTCTGCAGACAATGCAGTGCATCCCCAAAGGTGACAGTGCACTCTCTGGACTCACTGTACTGCTCGAGCCGCGGCAGCCGCTTCAGCCGCGTTAACCCCTCCAGCCTCGGCAGCCGCTCCAGCCGCTCCAGCCGCGGCAGCCGCTCCAACAGCGGCAGGCGCTCCAGCCGCGGCATCCGCGGCAGCCGCTGCAGCCGCGGCAGCCGCTCCAACCGCGGCAGCCGCTCCAGCCGTGGCAGCCGCTCCACTCGTTAGCGGCTGCCGCGGCTGGAGCGGCTGCCGCGGCTGGAGCGGCTGCCGCGGCT
Organism: Anser brachyrhynchus; assembly: GCF_964034855.1. Lineage (NCBI taxonomy): Eukaryota > Metazoa > Chordata > Aves > Anseriformes > Anatidae > Anser > Anser brachyrhynchus. The sequence goes on from NC_137706.1 coordinate 95,389, forward strand.
GGAGCGGCTGCGGCGGCTGGAGCGTCTAGAGCGTGTGCCGCGGCTGGAGGGGCTACCGCGGCTGGAGCGGCTGAGGCGGCTGGAGCGGATGCCGCGGCTGGAGCAGTGCAGTGAGTCCAGAGAGTCAACTGGCACCACTGAGGATGCAGTACAGTGAGTCCAGAGAGTGCACTGGCACCACAGGGGATGCACTGCAGTTACTCCAGAGAGTGCACTGGAACCACTGGCGATGCACTGCAGTGAGTCCAGAGAGTGCACTGGCACCACTGGGGATGCACTGCTGTGAGTCCAGAGAGTGCACTGGCACTACTGGGGATCTCACTGCCGTGAGAATGTATCTGAATCCCCGATAGTGCCAGTGCACTCTCTGGACTCACTGAACTGCATCCCCAGTGGTTCCAGTGCACTCTCTGGAGTAACTGCAGTGCATCCCCTGTGGTGCCATTGCACTCTCTGGACTCACTGCACTGCATCCCCATTGCTGACAGTGCCCTCTCTGGACTCAGTGCACTGCATCCCCAGTGGTGCCAGTTCACTCTCTGGACTCACTGCAGTGCATCCCCAGAAGTGCCAGTGGCTCTCTGGACTCATTGCACTGCATCACCTGTGGTGCCAGTGCACTCTCTGGACTCACTGCACTGCATCCCCATTGGTGACAGTGCACTCTCTGGACTCACTGCAGTGCATTCCCAGTGGTGCCAGTGCACTCTCTGGACTCACTGCAGTGCATCCCCAGTGGTGCCAGTGCACTCTCTGGACTCACTGCACTGCATCCCCAATGGTGCCAGTGCAATCTCTGGACTCACTGCACTGCATCCCCTGTGGTGCCAGTGCACTCTCTGGACTCACTGCAGTGCAACCAGTGGTGCCAGTGCATTCTCTTTACTCACTGCAGTGCATCCCCACTGGTGCCAGTGCACTCTCTGGACTCACTGCAGTGCATCCCAAGTGGTGCCAGTGCACTCTCTGGACTCACTGCAGTCCATCCCCAGTGGTGCCAGTGCACTCTCTGGACTCACTGCAGTGCGTCCCCAGTGGTGCCAGGGCACTCTCTGCAGACAATGCAGTGCATCCCCAAAGGTGACAGTGCACTCTCTGCACTCACTGTACTGCTCGAGCCGCGGCAACCGCTCCAGCCGCGGTAGCCACTCCAGCCTCGGCAGCCGCTCCTGCCGCTCCAGCCGCGGCAGCCGCGGCAGCCGGTCCAGCCGCGGCAGCCGCTCCATCCGCGGCATACGCGGCAGACGCTCCAGCCGCTCCAGCCGCGGCAGCCGCTCCAACCGCGGCAGGCGCTCCAGCCGCGGCAGCCGCTCCAGCCGCGGCAGCCGCTCCAGCCGCGGCAGACGCGGCAGCCGCTCCAGCCGTGGCAGCCGCTCCACTCGGTAGCGGCTTTAGCGGCTGCCGCGGCTGGAGCGCCTGTCGCGGCTGCCGCGGCTGGAGCGGCTGCCGCGGCTGGAGCGGCTGCGGCGGCTGGAGCGTCTAGAGCGTCTGCCGCGGCTGGAGGGGCTACCGATACTGGAGCGGCTGAGGCGGCTGGAGCGGATGCCGCGGCTGGAGCAGTGCAGTGAGTCCAGAGAGTCAACTGGCACCACTGGGGATGCAGTACAGTGAGTCCAGAGAGTGCACTGGCACCACAGGGGATGCACTGCAGTTACTCCAGAGAGTGCACTGGAAACACTGGGGATGCAGTTCAGTGAGTCCAGAGAGTGCACTGGCACTATCGGGGATTCAGATACATTCTCACGGCAGTGAGATCCCCAGTAGTGCCAGTGCACTCTCTGGACTCACAGCAGTGCATCCCCAGTGGTGCCAGTGCACTCTCTGTAGTCACTGTGCTGCATCCCCAGTGGTGACAGTGCACACTCTAGACTCACTGCAGTGTATCCCCTGTGGTGCCAGTGCACTCTGTGGACTCACTGCACTGCATCCCAGTGTGCCAGTGCACTCTGTGGACTCACTGCAGTGCATCCCCAGTGGTGCCAGTGCACTCTCTGGACTCACTGTACTGCATCCCCAGTGGTGCCAGTTGACTCTCTGGGCTCACTGCACTGCTCCAGCCGCGGCATCCACTCCAGCCGCCTCAGCCGCTCCAGCCGCGGTAGCCCCTCCAGCCGCGGCAGACGCTCTAGACGCTCCAGCCGCCGCAGCCGCTCCAGCCGCGGCAGCCGCTAAAGCCGCTACCGAGTGGAGCGGCTGCCACGGCTGGAGCGGCTGCCGCGGTTGGAGCGGCTGGAGCGGCTTCCGCGGCTGGAGCGGCTGCCGCGGCTGGAGCGCCGAGAGCGAATGGAGCGGCTGCCGCGGCTGCCGCGGCTGGAGCGGCTGCCGAGGCTGGTGGGGCTACCGCGGCTGGAGCGGCTGACGCGGATCGAGCAGTACAGTGAGTCCAGAGAGTGCACTGTCACCTTTGGGGATGCACTGCGGTGAGTAAAGAGAATGCACTGGCACCATTGGGGTTGCACTGCAGTGAGTCCAGAGAGTGCACTGGCACCATTGGGGAGGCAGTGCAGTGAGTCCACAGAGTGCACTGGCACCACAGGGGATACACTGCAGCGAGTCCAGAGAGTGCACTGGCACCAGTGGGGATGCACTGCGGTGAGTAAAGAGAATGCACTGGCACCATTGGGGTTGCACTGCAGTGAGTCCAGAGAGTGCACTGGCACCACTGGGGATGCAGTGCAGTGAGTCCAGAGAGTGCACTGGGACCTTGGGGATGCAGTGCACTGAGTCCAGAGAGTGCACTGGCACCAGTGGGGATGCACTGCGGTGAGTCCAGAGAGTGCACTGGCACCACTGGGGATGCAGTGCAGTGAGTCCAGAGAGTGCACTGGCACCACTGGCGATGCACCCCGGCAAGTCCAGAGAGTGCACTGGCACCACTGGGGATGCAGCGCAGTGAATCCAGAGAGTGCACTGGCACCACTGGGGATGCAGTGCAGTGAGTCCAGAGAGTGCACTGGCACCACTGGGGATGCACTGCAGTGAGTCCAGAGAGTGCATTGGCACCACTGGGGATGCACTGCAGTGACTCCAGAGAGTGCATTGGCCCCACTGGGGATGCACTGCAGTGACTCCAGAGAGTGCACTGGCACCACTGGGGATGCACTGCAGTGAGTCCAGATGTTAGCCTAGCAACCACATAATCACCAAGTGATTATATGAAGGTGCTTTATTCAGCGCTGGAAGCCGGGGCAGGTGCCCAAATCTGGCTTCAAGTCCCGTTACTTCCCAGCCGTTATTTATACATACAATATTGCGTCAGGTATACATATTCTTTACAGGTTGCAACAGCAGCCTCGCTTTTCATTTTAATTAGCTCCCCTCCCCTTTGCGCATGCGTGGCGCACTCTGGTGGTCGTCCAGGTGGTCGTCCAGATGAAGTAAGGAGTCTTCCTCTCCACTAAACTTTTCACCTTTCTTACTCGACGCATGCTCCCTCCGCTTCTTGGTTCTGCTTCAACTCATTTCATCATTTCCAGGCCCTTATCTAAGGTCAGGTTGTACCTGCTCCTTCCCAAGGTTCCCCTTCAATGACTCTTTTGATTGTTCAATGTACTCCCTAAGTATCCAGTATACATAGATTAATTGATAATGTAAGTACATTTGGCAATGCTTAATTATACTGTAGGTCCCATTACCTAAGAGACATTAGTAAAACATCCATTCGATTCTCCCCAACACTAACACAGAGACTGCACTGGCACCACTGGGGATGCAGTGCAGTGAGTCCAGAGAGGGCACTGGCACCACTAGCGATGCACTGCAGTGAGTCCAGAGAGTGCACTGGCACCACTGGCGATGCAATGCAGTGAGTCCAGAGAGTGCACTGGCACCACCTGGGATGCAGTGCAGTGAGTCCAGAGAATGCACTGGCACCAGTGGGGATGCAGTGCAATGAGTTCACAGAGTGCACTGGCACCACTGGAGTTGAAGTGCAGTGAGTCAAGAGAGTGCACTGGCACCACTGGGGATGCAGCGCAGTGAGTCCAGAGAGTGCACTGGCACCACTGGTGATGCACTGCAGTGAGTCCAGAGAGTGCACTGGCACCACTGGGGATGCACTGCAATGAGTCCAGAGAGTGCACTGGCACCAATGGCAACGCAGTGCAGTGAGTCCAGAGAGTGCCTTGGCACCACAGGGGATGCAGTGCAGTGAGTCCAGAGAGTGCTCTAGCACCACTGGGGATGCACTGCAGTGAGTCCAGAGAGTTCACTGGCACCACTGGGGATGTAGTGCAGTGAGTCCACAGAGGGCACTGGCACCAATGGGGATGCAGTGCAGTGAGTCCAGAGAGTACAGTGGCACCACTGGGGATGCAGTGCAGTGAGTCCAAAGAGTGCACTGGCACCATTGGGGATGCACTGCAGTGAGTCCAGAGACTTCACAGGCACCACTGGGGATGCACTGCAGTGAGTCCAGAGAGTGCCCTGGCATCACTGGGAATGCAGTGAGTCCAGACAGTGCACTGGCACCACTGGGGATGCACTGCAGTGAGTCCAGAGAGTGCACTGGCACCACTGGGGATGCACCCCGGCAAGTCCAGAGAGTGCACTGGCACCACTGGGGATGCAGTGCAGTGAGTCCAGAGAGTGCACTGGCACCACTGGGGATGCACTGCAGTGAGTCCAGAGATTGCACTGGCACCACTGGGGATGCAGTGCAGTGAGTCCAGAGAGTGCACTGGCACCACTGGGGATGCAGTGCAGTGAGTCCAGAGAGTGCATTGGCACCACTGGGGATGCAGTGCAGTGAGTCCAGAGGTTGCACTGGCACCACTGGGGATGCAGTGCAGTGAGTCCAGAGAGTGCACTGGCACCACTGGGGATGGACTGCAGTGAGTCCAGAGAGTGCACTGGCACCACTGGGGATGCAGTGCAGTGAGTCCAGAGAGTGCACTGGCACCAGTGGGGATGCACTGCAGTGAGTAAAGAGAATGCACTGGCACCTTTGGGGTTGCACTGCAGTGAGTCCAGAGAGTGCACTGGCACCACTGGGGATGCAGTGCAGTGAGTCCAGAGAGTGCACTGGAACCACTGGGGATGCAGTGCAGTGAGTCCAGAGAGTGCACTGGCACCACTGGGGGTGCAGTGCAGTGAGTCCAGAGAGTGCACTGGCACCACTGGGGATGCACTGCAGTGAGTCCAGAGAGTGCACTGGCACCACTGGGGATGCAGTGCAGTGAGTCCAGAGAGTGCACTGGCACCACTGGGGATGCACTGCAGTGAGTCCAGAGAGTGCACTGGCACCACTGGGATGCAGTGCAGTGAGTCCACAGAGTGCTCTGGCACCACAGGGGATACACTGCAGTGAGTCCAGAGAGTGCACTGGCACCACTGGGGATGCACTGCCGTGAGTGCAGAGAGTGCACTGGCACCGCTGCGGTTGCACCCCGGTGTTTTCAGAGAGTGCAGTGGCACCACTGGGGATGCAGTGCACTGAGTCCAGAGAGGGCACTGTCAGCAATGGGGATGCAGTGCAGTGAGACCAGAGACTTCACAGGCACCACTGGGGATGCAGTGCAGTGAGTCCAGAGAGTGCACTGGCACCACTGGGGATGCAGTGCAGTGAGTCCTGAGAGTGCAATGGCACCACAGGGTATGCACTGCAGTGATTCCAGAGAGTGCACTGCCACCACTGGGGATGCAATGCAGTGAGTCCAGAGAGTGCACTGGCACCACTGGGGATGCAGTGCAGTGAGTCCAGAGAGTGCACTGGCACCAACTGGAGCTGCACTGCTGTGAGTCCTGAGATTGCACTGGCACCACTAGGATGCACTGCAGTGAGTCCAGAGACTTCACAGGCACCACAGGGGATGCAGTACAGTGAGTCCAGAGAGTGCACTGGCACCTCTCCGGATGCACCCCGGTGAGTCCAGAGAGTGCTCTGTCACCACTGGGGATGCAGTGCAGTGAGTCCAGAGAGTGTACTGGCACCACTGGGGATGCAGTGCAGTGAGTCCAGAGAGTGCACTGGCACCACTGGGGATGCACTGCAGTGAGACCAGAGGTTGCAGTGGCACCACTGGGGATGCAGTGCAGTGAGTCCAGAGAGTGCACTGGTACGATTGGGGATGCACTGCAATGAGTCCAGAGAGTGCACTGGCACCACTGGGGATGCACTGCAGTGAGTCCAGAGAGTTCACTGGCACCACTGCGGATGCAATGCAGTGAGTCCAGAGAGTGCACTGGCACCACTGGGGATGCACACCGGCAAGTCCAGAGAGTGCACTGGCACCACTGGGGATGCAGTGCAGTGAGTCCAGAGAGTGCACTGGCACCACTGGGGATGCACTGCAGTGACTCCAGAGAGTGCACTGGCACCACTGGGGATGCACTGCAGTGAGTCCAGATGTTAGCCTAGCAACCACATAATCACCAAGTGATTATATGAAGGTGCTTTATTCAGCGCTGGAAGCCGGGGCAGGTGCCCAAATCTGGCTTCAAGTCCCGTTACTTCCCAGCCGTTATTTATACATACAATATTGCGTCAGGTATACATATTCTTTACAGGTTGCAACAGCAGCCTCGCTTTTCATTTTAATTAGCTCCCCTCCCCTTTGCACATGCGTGGCGCACTCTGGTGGTCGTCCAGGTGGTCGTCCAGATGAAGTAAGGAGTCTTCCTCTCCACTAAACTTTTCACCTTTCTTACTCGACGCATGCTCCCTCCGCTTCTTGGTTCTGCTTCAACTCATTTCATCATTTCCAGGCCCTTATCTAAGGTCAGGTTGTACCTGTTCCTTCCCAAGGTTCCCCTTCAATGACTCTTTTGATTGTTCAATGTACTCCCTAAGTATCCAGTATACATAGATTAATTGATAATGTAAGTACATTTGGCAATGCTTAATTATACTGTAGGTCCCATTACCTAAGAGACATTAGTAAAACATCCATTCGATTCTCCCCAACACTAACACAGAGACTGCACTGGCACCACTGGGGATGCAGTGCAGTGAGTCCAGAGAGGGCACTGGCACCACTAGCGATGCACTGCAGTGAGTCCAGAGAGTGCACTGGCACCACTGGCGATGCACTGCAGTGAGTCCAGAGAGTGCACTGGCACCTTGGGGATGCAGTGCAGTGAGTAAAGAGAGTGCACTGGCACCAGTGGGGATGCAGTGCGATGAGTCCAGAGAGTGCACTGGCACCACTGGGGATGCAGTGCAGTGAGTCCAGAGAGTGCACTGGCACCACTGGGGATGCACCCCGGTGAGTCCAGAGAGTGCACTGGCACCACTGGCGATGCACCCCGGCAAGTCCATAGAGTGCACTGTCACCACTGGGGATGCAGTGCAGTGAGTCCAGAGAGTGCACTGGCCCCACTGGGGATGCAGTGCAGTGAGTCCAGAGAGTGCACTGGCACCACTGGGGATGCAGTGCAGTGAGTCCAGAGAGTGCCCCGGCACCACTGGGGATGCAGTGCAGTGAGTCCAGAGAGTGCACTGGCACCACGGGGGATGCAGTGCAGTGAGTCCAGAGAGTGCACTGTCACCACGGGGATGCAGTGCAGTGAGTCCAGAGAGTGCAGTGGCACCACTGGGGATGCAGTGCAGTGAGTCCAGAGAGTGCACTGTCACCACTGGGGATGCAGTGCAGTGAGTCCAGAGAGTGCACTGGCACCACTGGGGATGCAGTGCAGTGAGTCCAGAGAGTGCACTAGCACCACTGGGAATGCAGTGAGTCCAGACAGTGCACTGGCACCACTGGGGATGCAGTGCAGTGAGTCCAGAGAGTGCACTGGCACCACTGGGGATGCACCCCGGCAAGTCCAGAGAGTGCACTGGCACCACTGGGGATGCAGTGCAGTGAGTCCAGAGAGTGCACTGGCACCACTGGGGATGCAGTGCAGTGAGTGCAGAGAGTGCACTGGCACCACTGGGGATGCACTGCAGTGAGTCCAGAGAGTGCACTGGCACCACTGGGGATGCAGTGAAGTGAGTCCAGACAGTGCACTGGCACCACTGGGGATGCAGTGCAGTGAGTCCAGAGAGTGTACTGGCACCACTGGGGATGCAGTACAGTGAGTCCAGAGAGTGCACTGGCACCACTGGGGATGCAGTGCAGTGAGTAAAGAGAGTGCACTGGCACCACTGTGGATGCAGTGCAGTGAGTCCAGAGAGTGCACTGGCACCACTGGGGATGGACTGCAGTGAGTCCTGAGAGTGCACTGGCACCACTGGGGATGCAGTGCAGTGAGTCCAGAGAGTGCACTGGCACCACTGGGGATGCACTGCAGTGAGTCCAGAGAGTGCACTGGCACCACTGGGGATGCAGTGCAGTGAGTCCAGAGAGTGCACTGGCACCACTGGGATGCTGTGCAGTGAGTCCAGAGAGTGCACTGGCACCACTGGGGATGCACTGCAGTGAGTCCAGAGAGTGCACTGGCACCACTGGGATGCAGTGCACTGAGTCCACAGAGTGCACTGGCACCACAGGAGATACACTGCAGTGAGTCCAGAGAGTGCACTGGCACCACTGGGGATGCACTGCAGTGAGTCCAGAGAGTGCACTGGCACCGCTGCGGTTGCACCCCGTTGTTTTCAGAGAGTGCAGTGGCACCACTGGGGATGCAGTGCAGTGAGTCCAGAGAGTGCACTGGCACCACGGGGGATGCAGTGCAGTGAGTCCAGAGAGTGCACTGTCACCACTGGGGATGCAGTGCAGTGAGTCCACAGAGTGCACTGGAACCACTGGGGATGCAGTGCAGTGAGTCCATAGAGTGCACTGGCACCTTGGGGGTGCAGTTCAGTGAGTCCAGAGAGTGCACTGGCACCACTGGGGATGCAGTGCAGTGAGTCCAGAGAGTGCACTGGCACCACTGCGGATGCAGTGCAGTGAGTCCTGAGAGTACAATGGCACCACAGGGGATGCACTGCAGTGAGTCCAGAGAGTGCATTGGCACCACTGGGGATGCAATGCAGTGAGTCCAGAGAGTGCACTGGCACCACTGGGGATGCACTGCAGTGAGTCCAGATGTTAGCCTAGCAACCACATAATCACCAAGTGATTATATGAAGGTGCTTTATTCAGCGCTGGAAGCCGGGGCAGGTGCCCAAATCTGGCTTCAAGTCCCGTTACTTCCCAGCCGTTATTTATACATACAATATTGCGTCAGGTATACATATTCATTACAGGTTGCAACAGCAGCCTCGCTTTTCATTCTAATTAGCTCCCCTCCCCTTTGCACATGCATGGCGCACTCTGGTGGTCGTCCAGATGAAGTAAGGAGTCTTCCTCTCCGCTAAACTTTTCACCTTTCTTACTCGACGCATGCTCCCTCCTCTTCTTGGTTCTGCTTCAACTCATTTCATCATTTCCAGGCCCTTATCCAAGGTCAGGTTGTACCTGTTCCCTCCCAAGGTTCCCCTTCAATGACTCCTTTGATTGTTCAATGTACTCCCTAAGTATCCAGTATACATAGATTAATTGATAATGTAAGAACATTTGGCAATGCTTAATTATACTGTAGGTCCCATTACCTAAGAGACATTAGTAAAATATCCATTCGATTCTCCCCAACACTAACACAGAGACTGCACTGGCACCACTGGGGATGGTGCCATCCCGGCAAGTCCAGAGAGTGCACTGGCACCACTGGGGATGCAGTGCAGTGAGTCCAGAGAGTGCACTGGCACCACTGGGGATGCACTGCCGTGAGTCCAGAGAGTGCACTGGCACCACTGGAGATGCACTGCCGTGAGTCCAGAGAGTGCACTGGCACCACTGGGGATGCACTGCAGTGAGTCCAGAGAGTGCACTGGCACCACTGGGGATGCACTGCAGTGAGTCCAGAGTGTGCACTGGCACCACTGGGGATGCAGTACAGTGAGTCCAGAGAGTGCACTGGCACCACTGGGGATGCAGTGCAGTGAGTAAAGAGAGTGCACTGGCACCACTGGGGATGCAGTGCAGTGAGTCTAGAGAGTGCACTGGCACCACTGGGGATGCAGTGCAGTGAGCTCAGAGAGTGCACTGGCACCACTGGGGATGCAGTGCGGTGTGTCCAGAGAGTGCACTGGCACCTCTGGGGATGCAGTGCAGTGAGTCCAGAGAGTGCACTGGCACCACTGGGGATGCAGTGCAGTGAGTCCAGAGAGTGCACTGGCACCACTGGGGATGCACTGCAGTGAGTCCAGAGAGTGCACTGGCACCACTGGGGATGCACCCCGGTGAGTCCAGAGAGTGCACTGGCACCACTGGGGATGCACCCCGGCAAGTCCAGAGAGTGCACTGTCACCACTGGGGATGCAGTGCAGTGAGTCCAGAGAGTGCACTGGCACCACTGGGGACGCAGTGCAGTGAGTCCACAGAGGGCACTGGCACCACTGGGGATGCAGTGCAGTGAGTCCAGAGAGTGCCCCGGCACCACTGGGGATGCAGTGCAGTGAGTCCAGAGAGTGCATTGGCACCACTGGGGATGCACTGCAGTGACTCCAGAGAGTGCACTGGCACCACTGGGGATGCACTGCAGTGAGTCCAGAGAGTGCACTGGCACCACTGGGGATGCACTGCAGTGAGTCCAGAGAGTGCACTGGCACCACTGGGATGCTGTGCAGTGAGTCCAGAGAGTGCACTGGCACCACTGGGGATGCAGTGCAGTGAGTCCAGAGAGTGCACTGGCACCACTGGGATGCAGTGCACTGAGTCCACAGAGTGCACTGGCACCACAGGAGATACACTGCAGTGAGTCCAGAGAGTGCACTGGCACCACTGGGGATGCAGTGCAGTGAGTCCAGAGAGTGCACTGGCACCGCTGCGGTTGCACCCCGTTGTTTTCAGAGAGTGCAGTGGCACCACTGGGGATGCAGTGCAGTGAGTCCAGAGAGTGCACTGGCACCACGGGGGATGCAGTGCAGTGAGTCCAGAGAGTGCACTGTCACCACTGGGGATGCAGTGCAGTGAGTCCAGAGAGTGCACTGGCACCACTGGGGATGCAGTGCAGTGAGTCCAGAGAGTGCACTGGCACCTTGGGGGTGCAGTTCAGTAAGTCCAGAGAGTGCACTGGCACCACTGGGGATGCAGTGCAGTGAGTCCAGAGAGTGCACTGGCACCACTGGTGATGCAGTGCAGTGAGTCCAGAGAGTGCACTGGCACCACTGGGGATGCAGTGCCGTGAGTCCAGAGAGTGCATTGGCACCACTGGGGATGCACTGCAATGAGTCCAGAGAGTGCACTGGCACCAATGGCAACACAGAGCAGTGAGTCCAGAGAGTGCCTTGGCACCACAGGGGATGCAGTGCAGTGAGTCCAGAGAGTGCACTAGCACCACTGGGGATGCAGTGCAGTGAGTCCAGAGAGTGCACTGGCACCACTGGGGATGCAGTGCTGTGAGTCCAGAGAGTGCACTGGCACCACTGGGGATGCAGTGCAGTGAGTCCAGAGAGTACACTGGCACTACTGGGGATTCAGTTCAGTGAGTCCAGAGAGTGAACTGTCACCATTGGGGATGCACTGCAGTGAGTCCAGAGTGCACTGGCACCACTGGGGATGCACCCCGGCAAGTCCAGAGAGTGCACTGTCACCACTGGGGATGCAGTGCAGTGAGTCCAGAGAGTGCACTGGCACCACTGGGGATGCACCCCGGCAAGTCCAGAGAGTGCACTGTCACCACTGGGGATGCACTGCAGTGAGTCCAGCGAGTGCATTGGCACCACTGGGGATGCACTGCAGTGACTCCAGAGAGTGCATTGGCACCACTGGGGATGCACTGCAGTGACTCCAGAGAGTGCAGTGGCACCACTGGGGATGCACTGCAGTGAGTCCAGATGTTAGCCTAGCAACCACATAATCACCAAGTGATTATATGAAGGTGCTTTATTCAGCGCTGGAAGCCGGGGCAGGTGCCCAAATCTGGCTTCAAGTCCCGTTACTTCCCAGCCGTTATTTATACATACAATATTGCGTCAGGTATACATATTCTTTACAGGTTGCAACAGCAGCCTCGCTTTTCATTTTAATTAGCTCCCCTCCCCTTTGCACATGCGTGGCGCACTCTGGTGGTCGTCCAGGTGGTCGTCCAGATGAAGTAAGGAGTCTTCCTCTCCACTAAACTTTTCACCTTTCTTACTCGACGCATGCTCCCTCCGCTTCTTGGTTCTGCTTCAACTCATTTCATCATTTCCAGGCCCTTATCTAAGGTCAGGTTGTACCTGTTCCTTCCCAAGGTTCCCCTTCAATGACTCTTTTGATTGTTCAATGTACTCCCTAAGTATCCAGTATACATAGATTAATTGATAATGTAAGTACATTTGGCAATGCTTAATTATACTGTAGGTCCCATTACCTAAGAGACATTAGTAAAACATCCATTCGATTCTCCCCAACACTAACACAGAGACTGCACTGGCACCACTGGGGATGCAGTGCAGTGAGTCCAGAGAGTACACTGGCACCACTGGCGATGCACTGCAGTGAGTCCAGAGAGTGCACTGGCACCACTGGCGATGCACTGCAGTGAGTCCAGAGAGTGCACTGGCACCACCTGGGATGCAGTGCAGTGAGTCCAGAGAATGCACTGGCACCAGTGGGGATGCAGTGCAGTGAGTCCACAGAGTGCACTGGCACCACTGGAGTTGAAGTGCAGTGAGTCAAGAGAGTGCACTGGAACCACTGGGGATGCAGCGCAGTGACTCCTGAGAGTGCACTGGCACCACTGGGGATGCAGTGCAGTGAGTCCAGAGAGTGCACTGGCACCACTGGTGATGCACTGCAGTGAGTCCAGAGAGTGCACTGGCACCACTGGGGATGTACTGCAATGAGTCCAGAGAGTGCACTGGCACCAATGGCAACGCAGTGCAGTGAGTCCAGAGAGTGCCTTGGCACCACAGGGGATGCAGTGCAGTGAGTCCAGAGAGTGCTCTAGCACCACTGGGGATGCACTGCAGTGAGTCCAGAGAGTTCACTGGCACCACTGGGGATGTAGTGCAGTGAGTCCACAGAGGGCACTGGCACCAATGGGGATGCAGTGCAGTGAGTCCAGAGAGTACAGTGGCACCACTGGGGATGCAGTGCAGTGAGTCCAAAGAGTGCACTGGCACCATTGGGGATGCACTGCAGTGAGTCCAGAGACTTCACAGGCACCACTGGGGATGCACTGCAGTGAGTCCAGAGAGTGCCCTGGCATCACTGGGAATGCAGTGAGTCCAGACAGTGCACTGGCACGACTGGGGATGCACTGCAGTGAGTCCAGAGAGTGCACTGGCACCACTGGGGGTGCACCCCGGCAAGTCCAGAGAGTGCACTGGCACCACTGGGGATGCAGTGCAGTGAGTCCAGAGAGTGCACTGGCACCTCTGGGGATGCAGTGCAGTGAGCTCAGAGAGTGCACTGGCACCACTGGGGATGCAGTGCAGTGAGTCCAAAGAGTGCACTGGCACCACTGGGGATGCAGTGCAGTGAGTCCAGAGAGTGCACTGGCACCACTGGGGATGCAGTGCAGTGAGTCCAGAGGTTGCACTGGCACCACTGGGGATGCAGTGCAGTGAGTAAAGAGAGTGCACTGGCACCACTGGGGATGCAGTGCAGTGAGTCCAGAGAGTGCACTGGCACCACTGGGGATGCACTGCAGTGAGTCCAGAGAGTGCACTGGCACCACTGGGGATGCAGTGCAGTGAGTCCAGAGAGTGCACTGGCACCAGTGGGGATGCACTGCAGTGAGTAAAGAGAATGCACTGGCACCTTTGGGGTTGCACTGCAGTGAGTACAGAGAGTGCACTGGCACCACTGGGGATGCAGTGCAGTGAGTCCAGAGAGTGCACTGGAACCACTGGGGATGCAGTGCAGTGAGTCCAGAGAGTGCACTGGCACCACTGGGGGTGCAGTGCAGTGAGTCCAGAGAGTGCAATGGCACCACTGGGGATGCAGTGCAGTGAGTCCAGAGAGTGCACTGGCACCACTGGGGATGCACTGCAGTGAGTCCAGAGAGTGCACTGGCACCACTGGGATGCAGTGCAGTGAGTCCAGAGAGTGCACTGGTTCCACTGGGATGCAGTGCACTGAGTCCACAGAGTGCACTGGCACCACTGGGGATGCAGTGCAGTGAGTCCAGAGAGTGCACTGGCACCACTGGGGATGCACTGCCGTGAGTGCAGAGAGTGCACTGGCACCGCTGCGGTTGCACCCCGGTGTTTTCAGAGAGTGCAGTGGCACCACTGGGGATGCAGTGCACTGAGTCCAGAGAGGGCACTGTCAGCAATGGGGATGCAGTGCAGTGAGACCAGAGACTTCACAGGCACCACTGGGGATGCAGTGCAGTGAGTCCAGAGAGTGCACTGGCACCACTGGGGATGCACTGCAATGAGTCCAGAGAGTGCACTGGCACCAATGGCAACGCAGTGCAGTGAGTCCAGAGAGTGCCTTGGCACCACAGGGGATGCAGTGCAGTGAGTCCAGAGAGTGCTCTAGCACCACTGGGGATGCACTGCAGTGAGTCCAGAGAGTTCACTGGCACCACTGGGGATGTAGTGCAGTGAGTCCACAGAGGGCACTGGCACCAATGGGGATGCAGTGCAGTGAGTCCAGAGAGTACAGTGGCACCACTGGGGATGCAGTGCAGTGAGTCCAAAGAGTGCACTGGCACCATTGGGGATGCACTGCAGTGAGTACAGAGACTTCACAGGCACCACTGGGGATGCACTGCAGTGAGTCCAGAGAGTGCCCTGGCATCACTGGGAATGCAGTGAGTCCAGAGAGTGAACTGGCACCACTGGGGATGCACTGCAGTGAGTCCAGAGAGTGCACTGGCACCACTGGGGATGCACCCCGGCAAGTCCAGAGAGTGCACTGGCACCACTGGGGATGCAGTGCAGTGAGTCCAGAGAGTGCACTGGCACCTCTGCGGATGCACTGCAGTGAGTTCAGAGATTGCACTGGCACCACTGGGGATGCAGTGCAGTGAGTCCAGAGAGTGCCCTGGCATCACTGGGAATGCAGTGAGTCCAGACAGTGTAATGGCACGACTGGGGATGCACTGCAGTGAGTCCAGAGAGTGCACTGGCACCACTGGGGATGCACCCCGGCAAGTCCAGAGAGTGCACTGGCACCACTGGGGATGCAGTGCAGTGAGTCCAGAGAGTGCACTGGCACCACTGGGGATGTAGTGCAGTGAGTCCAGAGGTTGCACTGGCACCACTGGGGATGCAGTGCAGTGAGTAAAGAGAGTGCACTGGCACCACTGGGGATGCAGTGCAGTGAGTCCAGAGAGTGCACTGGCACCACTGGGGATGGACTGCAGTGAGTCCAGAGAGTGCACTGGCACCACTGGGGATGCAGTGCAGTGAGTCCAGAGAGTGCACTGGCACCACTGGGGATGCAGTGCAGTGAGTCCAGAGAGTGCACTGGCACCACTGGGGATGCAGTGCAGTGAGTGCAGAGAGTGCACTGGCACCACTGGGGATGCACTGCAGTGAGTCCAGAGAGTGCACTGGCACCACTGGGGATGCAGTGAAGTGAGTCCAGACAGTGCACTGGCACCACTGGGGATGCAGTGCAGTGAGTCCAGAGAGTGTACTGGCACCACTGGGGATGCAGTACAGTGAGTCCAGAGAGTGCACTGGCACCACTGGGGATGCAGTGCAGTGAGTAAAGAGAGTGCACTGGCACCACTGTGGATGCAGTGCAGTGAGTCCAGAGAGTGCACTGGCACCACTGGGGATGGACTGCAGTGAGTCCTGAGAGTGCACTGGCACCACTGGGGATGCAGTGCAGTGAGTCCAGAGAGTGCACTGGCACCACTGGGGATGCACTGCAGTGAGTCCAGAGAGTGCACTGGCACCACTGGGGATGCAGTGCAGTGAGTCCAGAGAGTGCACTGGCACCACTGGGATGCTGTGCAGTGAGTCCAGAGAGTGCACTGGCACCACTGGGGATGCACTGCAGTGAGTCCAGAGAGTGCACTGGCACCACTGGGATGCAGTGCACTGAGTCCACAGAGTGCACTGGCACCACAGGAGATACACTGCAGTGAGTCCAGAGAGTGCACTGGCACCACTGGGGATGCACTGCAGTGAGTCCAGAGAGTGCACTGGCACCGCTGCGGTTGCACCCCGTTGTTTTCAGAGAGTGCAGTGGCACCACTGGGGATGCAGTGCAGTGAGTCCAGAGAGTGCACTGGCACCACGGGGGATGCAGTGCAGTGAGTCCAGAGAGTGCACTGTCACCACTGGGGATGCAGTGCAGTGAGTCCACAGAGTGCACTGGAACCACTGGGGATGCAGTGCAGTGAGTCCATAGAGTGCACTGGCACCTTGGGGGTGCAGTTCAGTGAGTCCAGAGAGTGCACTGGCACCACTGGGGATGCAGTGCAGTGAGTCCAGAGAGTGCACTGGCACCACTGCGGATGCAGTGCAGTGAGTCCTGAGAGTACAATGGCACCACAGGGGATGCACTGCAGTGAGTCCAGAGAGTGCATTGGCACCACTGGGGATGCAATGCAGTGAGTCCAGAGAGTGCACTGGCACCACTGGGGATGCACTGCAGTGAGTCCAGATGTTAGCCTAGCAACCACATAATCACCAAGTGATTATATGAAGGTGCTTTATTCAGCGCTGGAAGCCGGGGCAGGTGCCCAAATCTGGCTTCAAGTCCCGTTACTTCCCAGCCGTTATTTATACATACAATATTGCGTCAGGTATACATATTCTTTACAGGTTGCAACAGCAGCCTCGCTTTTCATTCTAATTAGCTCCCCTCCCCTTTGCACATGCATGGCGCACTCTGGTGGTCGTCCAGATGAAGTAAGGAGTCTTCCTCTCCGCTAAACTTTTCACCTTTTTTACTCGACGCATGCTCCCTCCGTTTCTTGGTTCTGCTTCAACTCATTTCATCATTTCCAGGCCCTTATCCAAGGTCAGGTTGTACCTGTTCCCTCCCAAGGTTCCCCTTCAATGACTCCTTTGATTGTTCAATGTACTCCCTAAGTATCCAGTATACATAGATTAATTGATAATGTAAGAACATTTGGCAATGCTTAATTATACTGTAGGTCCCATTACCTAAGAGACATTAGTAAAATATCCATTCGATTCTCCCCAACACTAACACAGAGACTGCACTGGCACCACTGGGGATGGTGCCATCCCGGCAAGTCCAGAGAGTGCACTGGCACCACTGGGGATGCAGTGCAGTGAGTCCAGAGAGTGCACTGGCACCACTGGGGATGCACTGCCGTGAGTCCAGAGAGTGCACTGGCACCACTGGAGATGCACTGCCGTGAGTCCAGAGAGTGCACTGGCACCACTGGGGATGCACTGCAGTGAGTCCAGAGAGTGCACTGGCACCACTGGGGATGCACTGCAGTGAGTCCAGAGTGTGCACTGGCACCACTGGGGATGCAGTACAGTGAGTCCAGAGAGTGCACTGGCACCACTGGGGATGCAGTGCAGTGAGTAAAGAGAGTGCACTGGCACCACTGGGGATGCAGTGCAGTGAGTCTAGAGAGTGCACTGGCACCACTGGGGATGCAGTGCAGTGAGCTCAGAGAGTGCACTGGCACCACTGGGGATGCAGTGCGGTGTGTCCAGAGAGTGCACTGGCACCTCTGGGGATGCAGTGCAGTGAGTCCAGAGAGTGCACTGGCACCACTGGGGATGCAGTGCAGTGAGTCCAGAGAGTGCACTGGCACCACTGGGGATGCACTGCAGTGAGTCCAGAGAGTGCACTGGCACCACTGGGGATGCACCCCGGTGAGTCCAGAGAGTGCACTGGCACCACTGGGGATGCACCCCGGCAAGTCCAGAGAGTGCACTGTCACCACTGGGGATGCAGTGCAGTGAGTCCAGAGAGTGCACTGGCACCACTGGGGACGCAGTGCAGTGAGTCCACAGAGGGCACTGGCACCACTGGGGATGCAGTGCAGTGAGTCCAGAGAGTGCACTGGCACCACTGGGATGCAGTGCACTGAGTCCACAGAGTGCACTGGCACCACAGGAGATACACTGCAGTGAGTCCAGAGAGTGCACTGGCACCACTGGGGATGCAGTGCAGTGAGTCCAGAGAGTGCACTGGCACCGCTGCGGTTGCACCCCGTTGTTTTCAGAGAGTGCAGTGGCACCACTGGGGATGCAGTGCAGTGAGTCCAGAGAGTGCACTGGCACCACGGGGGATGCAGTGCAGTGAGTCCAGAGAGTGCACTGTCACCACTGGGGATGCAGTGCAGTGAGTCCAGAGAGTGCACTGGCACCACTGGGGATGCAGTGCAGTGAGTCCAGAGAGTGCACTGGCACCTTGGGGGTGCAGTTCAGTAAGTCCAGAGAGTGCACTGGCACCACTGGGGATGCAGTGCAGTGAGTCCAGAGAGTGCACTGGCACCACTGGTGATGCACTGCCGTGAGTCCAGAGAGTGCACTGGCACCACTGGGGATGCAGTGCCGTGAGTCCAGAGAGTGCATTGGCACCACTGGGGATGCACTGCAATGAGTCCAGAGAGTGCACTGGCACCAATGGCAACACAGAGCAGTGAGTCCAGAGAGTGCCTTGGCACCACAGGAGATGCAGTGCAGTGAGTCCAGAGAGTGCACTAGCACCACTGGGGATGCACTGCAGTGAGTCCAGAGTGTGCACTGGCACCACTGGGGATGCAGTGCAGTGAGTCCAGAGAGTGCACTGGCACCACTGGTGATGCAGTGCAGTGAGTCCAGAGAGTGCACTGGCACCACTGGGGATGCAGTGCCGTGAGTCCAGAGAGTGCATTGGCACCACTGGGGATGCACTGCAATGAGTCCAGAGAGTGCACTGGCACCAATGGCAACACAGAGCAGTGAGTCCAGAGAGTGCCTTGGCACCACAGGGGATGCAGTGCAGTGAGTCCAGAGAGTGCACTAGCACCACTGGGGATGCAGTGCAGTGAGTCCAGAGAGTGCACTGGCACCACTGGGGATGCAGTGCAGTGAGTCCAGAGAGTGCACTGGCACCACTGGGGATGCAGTGCAGTGAGTCCAGAGAGTACACTGGCACTACTGGGGATTCAGTTCAGTGAGTCCAGAGAGTGAACTGTCACCATTGGGGATGCACTGCAGTGAGTCCAGAGTGCACTGGCACCACTGGGGATGCACCCCGGCAAGTCCAGAGAGTGCACTGTCACCACTGGGGATGCAGTGCAGTGAGTCCAGAGAGTACACTGGCACCACTGGCGATGCACCCCGGCAAGTCCAGAGAGTGCACTGGCACCACTGGGGATGCAGCGCAGTGAGTCCAGAGAGTGCACTGGCACCACTGGGGATGCAGTGCAGTGAGTCCAGAGAGTGCACTGGCACCACTGGGGATGCACTGCAGTGAGTCCAGCGAGTGCATTGGCACCACTGGGGATGCACTGCAGTGACTCCAGAGAGTGCATTGGCACCACTAGGGATGCACTGCAGTGACTCCAGAGAGTGCAGTGGCACCACTGGGGATGCACTGCAGTGAGTCCAGATGTTAGCCTAGCAACCACATAATCACCAAGTGATTATATGAAGGTGCTTTATTCAGCGCTGGAAGCCGGGGCAGGTGCCCAAATCTGGCTTCAAGTCCCGTTACTTCCCAGCCGTTATTTATACATACAATATTGCGTCAGGTATACATATTCTTTACAGGTTGCAACAGCAGCCTCGCTTTTCATTTTAATTAGCTCCCCTCCCCTTTGCACATGCGTGGCGCACTCTGGTGGTCGTCCAGGTGGTCGTCCAGATGAAGTAAGGAGTCTTCCTCTCCACTAAACTTTTCACCTTTCTTACTCGACGCATGCTCCCTCCGCTTCTTGGTTCTGCTTCAACTCATTTCATCATTTCCAGGCCCTTATCTAAGGTCAGGTTGTACCTGTTCCTTCCCAAGGTTCCCCTTCAATGACTCTTTTGATTGTTCAATGTACTCCCTAAGTATCCAGTATACATAGATTAATTGATAATGTAAGTACATTTGGCAATGCTTAATTATACTGTAGGTCCCATTACCTAAGAGACATTAGTAAAACATCCATTCGATTCTCCCCAACACTAACACAGAGACTGCACTGGCACCACTGGGGATGCAGTGCAGTGAGTCCAGAGAGGGCACTGGCACCACTAGCGATGCACTGCAGTGAGTCCAGAGAGTGCACTGGCACCACTGGCGATGCACTGCAGTGAGTCCAGAGAGTGCACTGGCACCACCTGGGATGCAGTGCAGTGAGTCCAGAGAATGCACTGGCACCAGTGGGGATGCAGTGCAGTGAGTCCACAGAGTGCACTGGCACCACTGGAGTTGAAGTGCAGTGAGTCAAGAGAGTGCACTGGAACCACTGGGGATGCAGCGCAGTGACTCCTGAGAGTGCACTGGCACCACTGGGGATGCAGTGCAGTGAGTCCAGAGAGTGCACTGGCACCACTGGTGATGCACTGCAGTGAGTCCAGAGAGTACACTGGCACCACTGGGGATGTACTGCAATGAGTCCAGAGAGTGCACTGGCACCAATGGCAACGCAGTGCAGTGAGTCCAGAGAGTGCCTTGGCACCACAGGGGATGCAGTGCAGTGAGTCCAGAGAGTGCTCTAGCACCACTGGGGATGCACTGCAGTGAGTCCAGAGAGTTCACTGGCACCACTGGGGATGTAGTGCAGTGAGTCCACAGAGGGCACTGGCACCAATGGGGATGCAGTGCAGTGAGTCCAGAGAGTACAGTGGCACCACTGGGGATGCAGTGCAGTGAGTCCAAAGAGTGCACTGGCACCATTGGGGATGCACTGCAGTGAGTCCAGAGACTTCACAGGCACCACTGGGGATGCACTGCAGTGAGTCCAGAGAGTGCCCTGGCATCACTGGGAATGCAGTGAGTCCAGACAGTGCACTGGCACGACTGGGGATGCACTGCAGTGAGTCCAGAGAGTGCACTGGCACCACTGGGGGTGCACCCCGGCAAGTCCAGAGAGTGCACTGGCACCACTGGGGATGCAGTGCAGTGAGTCCAGAGAGTGCACTGGCACCTCTGGGGATGCACTGCAGTGAGTCCAGAGATTGCACTGGCACCACTGGGGATGCAGTGCAGTGAGTCCAAAGAGTGCACTGGCACCACTGGGGATGCAGTGCAGTGAGTCCAGAGAGTGCACTGGCACCACTGGGGATGCAGTGCAGTGAGTCCAGAGGTTGCACTGGCACCACTGGGGATGCAGTGCAGTGAGTAAAGAGAGTGCACTGGCACCACTGGGGATGCAGTGCAGTGAGTCCAGAGAGTGCACTGGCACCACTGGGGATGCACTGCAGTGAGTCCAGAGAGTGCACTGGCACCACTGGGGATGCAGTGCAGTGAGTCCAGAGAGTGCACTGGCACCAGTGGGGATGCACTGCAGTGAGTAAAGAGAATGCACTGGCACCTTTGGGGTTGCACTGCAGTGAGTACAGAGAGTGCACTGGCACCACTGGGGATGCAGTGCAGTGAGTCCAGAGAGTGCACTGGAACCACTGGGGATGCAGTGCAGTGAGTCCAGAGAGTGCACTGGCACCACTGGGGGTGCAGTGCAGTGAGTCCAGAGAGTGCAATGGCACCACTGGGGATGCAGTGCAGTGAGTCCAGAGAGTGCACTGGCACCACTGGGGATGCACTGCAGTGAGTCCAGAGAGTGCACTGGCACCACTGGGATGCAGTGCAGTGAGTCCAGAGAGTGCACTGGTTCCACTGGGATGCAGTGCACTGAGTCCACAGAGTGCACTGGCACCACTGGGGATGCACTGCAGTGAGTCCAGAGAGTGCACTGGCACCACTGGGGATGCACTGCCGTGAGTGCAGAGAGTGCACTGGCACCGCTGCGGTTGCACCCCGGTGTTTTCAGAGAGTGCAGTGGCACCACTGGGGATGCAGTGCACTGAGTCCAGAGAGGGCACTGTCAGCAATGGGGATGCAGTGCAGTGAGACCAGAGACTTCACAGGCACCACTGGGGATGCAGTGCAGTGAGTCCAGAGAGTGCACTGGCACCACTGGGGATGCACTGCAATGAGTCCAGAGAGTGCACTGGCACCAATGGCAACGCAGTGCAGTGAGTCCAGAGAGTGCCTTGGCACCACAGGGGATGCAGTGCAGTGAGTCCAGAGAGTGCTCTAGCACCACTGGGGATGCACTGCAGTGAGTCCAGAGAGTTCACTGGCACCACTGGGGATGTAGTGCAGTGAGTCCACAGAGGGCACTGGCACCAATGGGGATGCAGTGCAGTGAGTCCAGAGAGTACAGTGGCACCACTGGGGATGCAGTGCAGTGAGTCCAAAGAGTGCACTGGCACCATTGGGGATGCACTGCAGTGAGTACAGAGACTTCACAGGCACCACTGGGGATGCACTGCAGTGAGTCCAGAGAGTGCCCTGGCATCACTGGGAATGCAGTGAGTCCAGAGAGTGAACTGGCACCACTGGGGATGCACTGCAGTGAGTCCAGAGAGTGCACTGGCACCACTGGGGATGCACCCCGGCAAGTCCAGAGAGTGCACTGGCACCACTGGGGATGCAGTGCAGTGAGTCCAGAGAGTGCACTGGCACCTCTGGGGATGCACTGCAGTGAGTTCAGAGATTGCACTGGCACCACTGGGGATGCAGTGCAGTGAGTCCAGAGAGTGCCCTGGCATCACTGGGAATGCAGTGAGTCCAGACAGTGTAATGGCACGACTGGGGATGCACTGCAGTGAGTCCAGAGAGTGCACTGGCACCACTGGGGATGCACCCCGGCAAGTCCAGAGAGTGCACTGGCACCACTGGGGATGCAGTGCAGTGAGTCCAGAGAGTGCACTGGCACCACTGGGGATGTAGTGCAGTGAGTCCAGAGGTTGCACTGGCACCACTGGGGATGCAGTGCAGTGAGTAAAGAGAGTGCACTGGCACCACTGGGGATGCAGTGCAGTGAGTCCAGAGAGTGCACTGGCACCACTGGGGATGGACTGCAGTGAGTCCAGAGAGTGCACTGGCACCACTGGGGATGCAGTGCAGTGAGTCCAGAGAGTGCACTGGCACCAGTGGGGATGCAGTGCAGTGAGTAAAGAGAATGCACTGGCACCTTTGGGGTTGCACTGCAGTGAGTACAGAGAGTGCACTGGCACCACTGGGGATGCAGTGCAGTGAGTCCAGAGAGTGCACTGGCACCACTGGGGATGCAGTGCAGTGAGTCCAGAGAGTGCACTAGCACCACTGGGAATGCAGTGAGTCCAGACAGTGCACTGG
This sequence comes from Anser brachyrhynchus, assembly GCF_964034855.1. NCBI lineage: Eukaryota > Metazoa > Chordata > Aves > Anseriformes > Anatidae > Anser > Anser brachyrhynchus. The sequence continues at coordinate 118,533 of NC_137706.1, forward strand.
CACCACTGGGGATGCAGTGCAGTGAGTCCAGAGAGTGCACTGGCACCACTGGGGATGCACCCCGGCAAGTCCAGAGAGTGCACTGGCACCACTGGGGATGCAGTGCAGTGAGTCCAGAGAGTGCACTGGCACCACTGGGGATGCAGTGCAGTGAGTGCAGAGAGTGCACTGGCACCACTGGGGATGCACTGCAGTGAGTCCAGAGAGTGCACTGGCACCACTGGGGATGCAGTGAAGTGAGTCCAGACAGTGCACTGGCACCACTGGGGATGCAGTGCAGTGAGTCCAGAGAGTGTACTGGCACCACTGGGGATGCAGTACAGTGAGTCCAGAGAGTGCACTGGCACCACTGGGGATGCAGTGCAGTGAGTAAAGAGAGTGCACTGGCACCACTGTGGATGCAGTGCAGTGAGTCCAGAGAGTGCACTGGCACCACTGGGGATGGACTGCAGTGAGTCCTGAGAGTGCACTGGCACCACTGGGGATGCAGTGCAGTGAGTCCAGAGAGTGCACTGGCACCACTGGGGATGCACTGCAGTGAGTCCAGAGAGTGCACTGGCACCACTGGGGATGCAGTGCAGTGAGTCCAGAGAGTGCACTGGCACCACTGGGATGCTGTGCAGTGAGTCCAGAGAGTGCACTGGCACCACTGGGGATGCACTGCAGTGAGTCCAGAGAGTGCACTGGCACCACTGGGATGCAGTGCACTGAGTCCACAGAGTGCACTGGCACCACAGGAGATACACTGCAGTGAGTCCAGAGAGTGCACTGGCACCACTGGGGATGCACTGCAGTGAGTCCAGAGAGTGCACTGGCACCGCTGCGGTTGCACCCCGTTGTTTTCAGAGAGTGCAGTGGCACCACTGGGGATGCAGTGCAGTGAGTCCAGAGAGTGCACTGGCACCACGGGGGATGCAGTGCAGTGAGTCCAGAGAGTGCACTGTCACCACTGGGGATGCAGTGCAGTGAGTCCACAGAGTGCACTGGAACCACTGGGGATGCAGTGCAGTGAGTCCATAGAGTGCACTGGCACCTTGGGGGTGCAGTTCAGTGAGTCCAGAGAGTGCACTGGCACCACTGGGGATGCAGTGCAGTGAGTCCAGAGAGTGCACTGGCACCACTGCGGATGCAGTGCAGTGAGTCCTGAGAGTACAATGGCACCACAGGGGATGCACTGCAGTGAGTCCAGAGAGTGCATTGGCACCACTGGGGATGCAATGCAGTGAGTCCAGAGAGTGCACTGGCACCACTGGGGATGCACTGCAGTGAGTCCAGATGTTAGCCTAGCAACCACATAATCACCAAGTGATTATATGAAGGTGCTTTATTCAGCGCTGGAAGCCGGGGCAGGTGCCCAAATCTGGCTTCAAGTCCCGTTACTTCCCAGCCGTTATTTATACATACAATATTGCGTCAGGTATACATATTCATTACAGGTTGCAACAGCAGCCTCGCTTTTCATTCTAATTAGCTCCCCTCCCCTTTGCACATGCATGGCGCACTCTGGTGGTCGTCCAGATGAAGTAAGGAGTCTTCCTCTCCGCTAAACTTTTCACCTTTCTTACTCGACGCATGCTCCCTCCTCTTCTTGGTTCTGCTTCAACTCATTTCATCATTTCCAGGCCCTTATCCAAGGTCAGGTTGTACCTGTTCCCTCCCAAGGTTCCCCTTCAATGACTCCTTTGATTGTTCAATGTACTCCCTAAGTATCCAGTATACATAGATTAATTGATAATGTAAGAACATTTGGCAATGCTTAATTATACTGTAGGTCCCATTACCTAAGAGACATTAGTAAAATATCCATTCGATTCTCCCCAACACTAACACAGAGACTGCACTGGCACCACTGGGGATGGTGCCATCCCGGCAAGTCCAGAGAGTGCACTGGCACCACTGGGGATGCAGTGCAGTGAGTCCAGAGAGTGCACTGGCACCACTGGGGATGCACTGCCGTGAGTCCAGAGAGTGCACTGGCACCACTGGAGATGCACTGCCGTGAGTCCAGAGAGTGCACTGGCACCACTGGGGATGCACTGCAGTGAGTCCAGAGAGTGCACTGGCACCACTGGGGATGCACTGCAGTGAGTCCAGAGTGTGCACTGGCACCACTGGGGATGCAGTACAGTGAGTCCAGAGAGTGCACTGGCACCACTGGGGATGCAGTGCAGTGAGTAAAGAGAGTGCACTGGCACCACTGGGGATGCAGTGCAGTGAGTCTAGAGAGTGCACTGGCACCACTGGGGATGCAGTGCAGTGAGCTCAGAGAGTGCACTGGCACCACTGGGGATGCAGTGCGGTGTGTCCAGAGAGTGCACTGGCACCTCTGGGGATGCAGTGCAGTGAGTCCAGAGAGTGCACTGGCACCACTGGGGATGCAGTGCAGTGAGTCCAGAGAGTGCACTGGCACCACTGGGGATGCACTGCAGTGAGTCCAGAGAGTGCACTGGCACCACTGGGGATGCACCCCGGTGAGTCCAGAGAGTGCACTGGCACCACTGGGGATGCACCCCGGCAAGTCCAGAGAGTGCACTGTCACCACTGGGGATGCAGTGCAGTGAGTCCAGAGAGTGCACTGGCACCACTGGGGACGCAGTGCAGTGAGTCCACAGAGGGCACTGGCACCACTGGGGATGCAGTGCAGTGAGTCCAGAGAGTGCCCCGGCACCACTGGGGATGCAGTGCAGTGAGTCCAGAGAGTGCATTGGCACCACTGGGGATGCACTGCAGTGACTCCAGAGAGTGCACTGGCACCACTGGGGATGCACTGCAGTGAGTCCAGAGAGTGCACTGGCACCACTGGGGATGCACTGCAGTGAGTCCAGAGAGTGCACTGGCACCACTGGGATGCTGTGCAGTGAGTCCAGAGAGTGCACTGGCACCACTGGGGATGCAGTGCAGTGAGTCCAGAGAGTGCACTGGCACCACTGGGATGCAGTGCACTGAGTCCACAGAGTGCACTGGCACCACAGGAGATACACTGCAGTGAGTCCAGAGAGTGCACTGGCACCACTGGGGATGCAGTGCAGTGAGTCCAGAGAGTGCACTGGCACCGCTGCGGTTGCACCCCGTTGTTTTCAGAGAGTGCAGTGGCACCACTGGGGATGCAGTGCAGTGAGTCCAGAGAGTGCACTGGCACCACGGGGGATGCAGTGCAGTGAGTCCAGAGAGTGCACTGTCACCACTGGGGATGCAGTGCAGTGAGTCCAGAGAGTGCACTGGCACCACTGGGGATGCAGTGCAGTGAGTCCAGAGAGTGCACTGGCACCTTGGGGGTGCAGTTCAGTAAGTCCAGAGAGTGCACTGGCACCACTGGGGATGCAGTGCAGTGAGTCCAGAGAGTGCACTGGCACCACTGGTGATGCAGTGCAGTGAGTCCAGAGAGTGCACTGGCACCACTGGGGATGCAGTGCCGTGAGTCCAGAGAGTGCATTGGCACCACTGGGGATGCACTGCAATGAGTCCAGAGAGTGCACTGGCACCAATGGCAACACAGAGCAGTGAGTCCAGAGAGTGCCTTGGCACCACAGGGGATGCAGTGCAGTGAGTCCAGAGAGTGCACTAGCACCACTGGGGATGCAGTGCAGTGAGTCCAGAGAGTGCACTGGCACCACTGGGGATGCAGTGCTGTGAGTCCAGAGAGTGCACTGGCACCACTGGGGATGCAGTGCAGTGAGTCCAGAGAGTACACTGGCACTACTGGGGATTCAGTTCAGTGAGTCCAGAGAGTGAACTGTCACCATTGGGGATGCACTGCAGTGAGTCCAGAGTGCACTGGCACCACTGGGGATGCACCCCGGCAAGTCCAGAGAGTGCACTGTCACCACTGGGGATGCAGTGCAGTGAGTCCAGAGAGTACACTGGCACCACTGGCGATGCACCCCGGCAAGTCCAGAGAGTGCACTGGCACCACTGGGGATGCAGCGCAGTGAGTCCAGAGAGTGCACTGGCACCACTGGGGATGCAGTGCAGTGAGTCCAGAGAGTGCACTGGCACCACTGGGGATGCACTGCAGTGAGTCCAGCGAGTGCATTGGCACCACTGGGGATGCACTGCAGTGACTCCAGAGAGTGCATTGGCACCACTGGGGATGCACTGCAGTGACTCCAGAGAGTGCAGTGGCACCACTGGGGATGCACTGCAGTGAGTCCAGATGTTAGCCTAGCAACCACATAATCACCAAGTGATTATATGAAGGTGCTTTATTCAGCGCTGGAAGCCGGGGCAGGTGCCCAAATCTGGCTTCAAGTCCCGTTACTTCCCAGCCGTTATTTATACATACAATATTGCGTCAGGTATACATATTCTTTACAGGTTGCAACAGCAGCCTCGCTTTTCATTTTAATTAGCTCCCCTCCCCTTTGCACATGCGTGGCGCACTCTGGTGGTCGTCCAGGTGGTCGTCCAGATGAAGTAAGGAGTCTTCCTCTCCACTAAACTTTTCACCTTTCTTACTCGACGCATGCTCCCTCCGCTTCTTGGTTCTGCTTCAACTCATTTCATCATTTCCAGGCCCTTATCTAAGGTCAGGTTGTACCTGTTCCTTCCCAAGGTTCCCCTTCAATGACTCTTTTGATTGTTCAATGTACTCCCTAAGTATCCAGTATACATAGATTAATTGATAATGTAAGTACATTTGGCAATGCTTAATTATACTGTAGGTCCCATTACCTAAGAGACATTAGTAAAACATCCATTCGATTCTCCCCAACACTAACACAGAGACTGCACTGGCACCACTGGGGATGCAGTGCAGTGAGTCCAGAGAGTACACTGGCACCACTGGCGATGCACTGCAGTGAGTCCAGAGAGTGCACTGGCACCACTGGCGATGCACTGCAGTGAGTCCAGAGAGTGCACTGGCACCACCTGGGATGCAGTGCAGTGAGTCCAGAGAATGCACTGGCACCAGTGGGGATGCAGTGCAGTGATTCCACAGAGTGCACTGGCACCACTGGAGTTGAAGTGCAGTGAGTCAAGAGAGTGCACTGGAACCACTGGGGATGCAGCGCAGTGACTCCTGAGAGTGCACTGGCACCACTGGGGATGCAGTGCAGTGAGTCCAGAGAGTGCACTGGCACCACTGGTGATGCACTGCAGTGAGTCCAGAGAGTGCACTGGCACCACTGGGGATGTACTGCAATGAGTCCAGAGAGTGCACTGGCACCAATGGCAACGCAGTGCAGTGAGTCCAGAGAGTGCCTTGGCACCACAGGGGATGCAGTGCAGTGAGTCCAGAGAGTGCTCTAGCACCACTGGGGATGCACTGCAGTGAGTCCAGAGAGTTCACTGGCACCACTGGGGATGTAGTGCAGTGAGTCCACAGAGGGCACTGGCACCAATGGGGATGCAGTGCAGTGAGTCCAGAGAGTACAGTGGCACCACTGGGGATGCAGTGCAGTGAGTCCAAAGAGTGCACTGGCACCATTGGGGATGCACTGCAGTGAGTCCAGAGACTTCACAGGCACCACTGGGGATGCACTGCAGTGAGTCCAGAGAGTGCCCTGGCATCACTGGGAATGCAGTGAGTCCAGACAGTGCACTGGCACGACTGGGGATGCACTGCAGTGAGTCCAGAGAGTGCACTGGCACCACTGGGGGTGCACCCCGGCAAGTCCAGAGAGTGCACTGGCACCACTGGGGATGCAGTGCAGTGAGTCCAGAGAGTGCACTGGCACCTCTGGGGATGCACTGCAGTGAGTCCAGAGGTTGCACTGGCACCACTGGGGATGCAGTGCAGTGAGTAAAGAGAGTGCACTGGCACCACTGGGGATGCAGTGCAGTGAGTCCAGAGAGTGCACTGGCACCACTGGGGATGCACTGCAGTGAGTCCAGAGAGTGCACTGGCACCACTGGGGATGCAGTGCAGTGAGTCCAGAGAGTGCACTGGCACCAGTGGGGATGCACTGCAGTGAGTAAAGAGAATGCACTGGCACCTTTGGGGTTGCACTGCAGTGAGTACAGAGAGTGCACTGGCACCACTGGGGATGCAGTGCAGTGAGTCCAGAGAGTGCACTGGAACCACTGGGGATGCAGTGCAGTGAGTCCAGAGAGTGCACTGGCACCACTGGGGGTGCAGTGCAGTGAGTCCAGAGAGTGCAATGGCACCACTGGGGATGCAGTGCAGTGAGTCCAGAGAGTGCACTGGCACCACTGGGGATGCACTGCAGTGAGTCCAGAGAGTGCACTGGCACCACTGGGATGCAGTGCAGTGAGTCCAGAGAGTGCACTGGTTCCACTGGGATGCAGTGCACTGAGTCCACAGAGTGCACTGGCACCACTGGGGATGCAGTGCAGTGAGTCCAGAGAGTGCACTGGCACCACTGGGGATGCACTGCCGTGAGTGCAGAGAGTGCACTGGCACCGCTGCGGTTGCACCCCGGTGTTTTCAGAGAGTGCAGTGGCACCACTGGGGATGCAGTGCACTGAGTCCAGAGAGGGCACTGTCAGCAATGGGGATGCAGTGCAGTGAGACCAGAGACTTCACAGGCACCACTGGGGATGCAGTGCAGTGAGTCCAGAGAGTGCACTGGCACCACTGGGGATGCACTGCAATGAGTCCAGAGAGTGCACTGGCACCAATGGCAACGCAGTGCAGTGAGTCCAGAGAGTGCCTTGGCACCACAGGGGATGCAGTGCAGTGAGTCCAGAGAGTGCTCTAGCACCACTGGGGATGCACTGCAGTGAGTCCAGAGAGTTCACTGGCACCACTGGGGATGTAGTGCAGTGAGTCCACAGAGGGCACTGGCACCAATGGGGATGCAGTGCAGTGAGTCCAGAGAGTACAGTGGCACCACTGGGGATGCAGTGCAGTGAGTCCAAAGAGTGCACTGGCACCATTGGGGATGCACTGCAGTGAGTACAGAGACTTCACAGGCACCACTGGGGATGCACTGCAGTGAGTCCAGAGAGTGCCCTGGCATCACTGGGAATGCAGTGAGTCCAGAGAGTGAACTGGCACCACTGGGGATGCACTGCAGTGAGTCCAGAGAGTGCACTGGCACCACTGGGGATGCACCCCGGCAAGTCCAGAGAGTGCACTGGCACCACTGGGGATGCAGTGCAGTGAGTCCAGAGAGTGCACTGGCACCTCTGGGGATGCACTGCAGTGAGTTCAGAGATTGCACTGGCACCACTGGGGATGCAGTGCAGTGAGTCCAGAGAGTGCCCTGGCATCACTGGGAATGCAGTGAGTCCAGACAGTGTAATGGCACGACTGGGGATGCACTGCAGTGAGTCCAGAGAGTGCACTGGCACCACTGGGGATGCACCCCGGCAAGTCCAGAGAGTGCACTGGCACCACTGGGGATGCAGTGCAGTGAGTCCAGAGAGTGCACTGGCACCACTGGGGATGTAGTGCAGTGAGTCCAGAGGTTGCACTGGCACCACTGGGGATGCAGTGCAGTGAGTAAAGAGAGTGCACTGGCACCACTGGGGATGCAGTGCAGTGAGTCCAGAGAGTGCACTGGCACCACTGGGGATGGACTGCAGTGAGTCCAGAGAGTGCACTGGCACCACTGGGGATGCAGTGCAGTGAGTCCAGAGAGTGCACTGGCACCACTGGGGATGCAGTGCAGTGAGTCCAGAGAGTGCACTGGCACCACTGGGGATGCAGTGCAGTGAGTGCAGAGAGTGCACTGGCACCACTGGGGATGCACTGCAGTGAGTCCAGAGAGTGCACTGGCACCACTGGGGATGCAGTGAAGTGAGTCCAGACAGTGCACTGGCACCACTGGGGATGCAGTGCAGTGAGTCCAGAGAGTGTACTGGCACCACTGGGGATGCAGTACAGTGAGTCCAGAGAGTGCACTGGCACCACTGGGGATGCAGTGCAGTGAGTAAAGAGAGTGCACTGGCACCACTGTGGATGCAGTGCAGTGAGTCCAGAGAGTGCACTGGCACCACTGGGGATGGACTGCAGTGAGTCCTGAGAGTGCACTGGCACCACTGGGGATGCAGTGCAGTGAGTCCAGAGAGTGCACTGGCACCACTGGGGATGCACTGCAGTGAGTCCAGAGAGTGCACTGGCACCACTGGGGATGCAGTGCAGTGAGTCCAGAGAGTGCACTGGCACCACTGGGATGCTGTGCAGTGAGTCCAGAGAGTGCACTGGCACCACTGGGGATGCACTGCAGTGAGTCCAGAGAGTGCACTGGCACCACTGGGATGCAGTGCACTGAGTCCACAGAGTGCACTGGCACCACAGGAGATACACTGCAGTGAGTCCAGAGAGTGCACTGGCACCACTGGGGATGCACTGCAGTGAGTCCAGAGAGTGCACTGGCACCGCTGCGGTTGCACCCTGTTGTTTTCAGAGAGTGCAGTGGCACCACTGGGGATGCAGTGCAGTGAGTCCAGAGAGTGCACTGGCACCACGGGGGATGCAGTGCAGTGAGTCCAGAGAGTGCACTGTCACCACTGGGGATGCAGTGCAGTGAGTCCACAGAGTGCACTGGAACCACTGGGGATGCAGTGCAGTGAGTCCATAGAGTGCACTGGCACCTTGGGGGTGCAGTTCAGTGAGTCCAGAGAGTGCACTGGCACCACTGGGGATGCAGTGCAGTGAGTCCAGAGAGTGCACTGGCACCACTGCGGATGCAGTGCAGTGAGTCCTGAGAGTACAATGGCACCACAGGGGATGCACTGCAGTGAGTCCAGAGAGTGCATTGGCACCACTGGGGATGCAATGCAGTGAGTCCAGAGAGTGCACTGGCACCACTGGGGATGCACTGCAGTGAGTCCAGATGTTAGCCTAGCAACCACATAATCACCAAGTGATTATATGAAGGTGCTTTATTCAGCGCTGGAAGCCGGGGCAGGTGCCCAAATCTGGCTTCAAGTCCCGTTACTTCCCAGCCGTTATTTATACATACAATATTGCGTCAGGTATACATATTCTTTACAGGTTGCAACAGCAGCCTCGCTTTTCATTCTAATTAGCTCCCCTCCCCTTTGCACATGCATGGCGCACTCTGGTGGTCGTCCAGATGAAGTAAGGAGTCTTCCTCTCCGCTAAACTTTTCACCTTTTTTACTCGACGCATGCTCCCTCCGTTTCTTGGTTCTGCTTCAACTCATTTCATCATTTCCAGGCCCTTATCCAAGGTCAGGTTGTACCTGTTCCCTCCCAAGGTTCCCCTTCAATGACTCCTTTGATTGTTCAATGTACTCCCTAAGTATCCAGTATACATAGATTAATTGATAATGTAAGAACATTTGGCAATGCTTAATTATACTGTAGGTCCCATTACCTAAGAGACATTAGTAAAATATCCATTCGATTCTCCCCAACACTAACACAGAGACTGCACTGGCACCACTGGGGATGGTGCCATCCCGGCAAGTCCAGAGAGTGCACTGGCACCACTGGGGATGCAGTGCAGTGAGTCCAGAGAGTGCACTGGCACCACTGGGGATGCACTGCCGTGAGTCCAGAGAGTGCACTGGCACCACTGGAGATGCACTGCCGTGAGTCCAGAGAGTGCACTGGCACCACTGGGGATGCACTGCAGTGAGTCCAGAGAGTGCACTGGCACCACTGGGGATGCACTGCAGTGAGTCCAGAGTGTGCACTGGCACCACTGGGGATGCAGTACAGTGAGTCCAGAGAGTGCACTGGCACCACTGGGGATGCAGTGCAGTGAGTAAAGAGAGTGCACTGGCACCACTGGGGATGCAGTGCAGTGAGTCTAGAGAGTGCACTGGCACCACTGGGGATGCAGTGCAGTGAGCTCAGAGAGTGCACTGGCACCACTGGGGATGCAGTGCGGTGTGTCCAGAGAGTGCACTGGCACCTCTGGGGATGCAGTGCAGTGAGTCCAGAGAGTGCACTGGCACCACTGGGGATGCAGTGCAGTGAGTCCAGAGAGTGCACTGGCACCACTGGGGATGCACTGCAGTGAGTCCAGAGAGTGCACTGGCACCACTGGGGATGCACCCCGGTGAGTCCAGAGAGTGCACTGGCACCACTGGGGATGCACCCCGGCAAGTCCAGAGAGTGCACTGTCACCACTGGGGATGCAGTGCAGTGAGTCCAGAGAGTGCACTGGCACCACTGGGGACGCAGTGCAGTGAGTCCACAGAGGGCACTGGCACCACTGGGGATGCAGTGCAGTGAGTCCAGAGAGTGCACTGGCACCACTGGGATGCAGTGCACTGAGTCCACAGAGTGCACTGGCACCACAGGAGATACACTGCAGTGAGTCCAGAGAGTGCACTGGCACCACTGGGGATGCAGTGCAGTGAGTCCAGAGAGTGCACTGGCACCGCTGCGGTTGCACCCCGTTGTTTTCAGAGAGTGCAGTGGCACCACTGGGGATGCAGTGCAGTGAGTCCAGAGAGTGCACTGGCACCACGGGGGATGCAGTGCAGTGAGTCCAGAGAGTGCACTGTCACCACTGGGGATGCAGTGCAGTGAGTCCAGAGAGTGCACTGGCACCACTGGGGATGCAGTGCAGTGAGTCCAGAGAGTGCACTGGCACCTTGGGGGTGCAGTTCAGTAAGTCCAGAGAGTGCACTGGCACCACTGGGGATGCAGTGCAGTGAGTCCAGAGAGTGCACTGGCACCACTGGTGATGCACTGCCGTGAGTCCAGAGAGTGCACTGGCACCACTGGGGATGCAGTGCCGTGAGTCCAGAGAGTGCATTGGCACCACTGGGGATGCACTGCAATGAGTCCAGAGAGTGCACTGGCACCAATGGCAACACAGAGCAGTGAGTCCAGAGAGTGCCTTGGCACCACAGGAGATGCAGTGCAGTGAGTCCAGAGAGTGCACTAGCACCACTGGGGATGCACTGCAGTGAGTCCAGAGTGTGCACTGGCACCACTGGGGATGCAGTGCAGTGAGTCCAGAGAGTGCACTGGCACCACTGGTGATGCAGTGCAGTGAGTCCAGAGAGTGCACTGGCACCACTGGGGATGCAGTGCCGTGAGTCCAGAGAGTGCATTGGCACCACTGGGGATGCACTGCAATGAGTCCAGAGAGTGCACTGGCACCAATGGCAACACAGAGCAGTGAGTCCAGAGAGTGCCTTGGCACCACAGGGGATGCAGTGCAGTGAGTCCAGAGAGTGCACTAGCACCACTGGGGATGCAGTGCAGTGAGTCCAGAGAGTGCACTGGCACCACTGGGGATGCAGTGCAGTGAGTCCAGAGAGTGCACTGGCACCACTGGGGATGGACTGCAGTGAGTCCAGAGAGTACACTGGCACTACTGGGGATTCAGTTCAGTGAGTCCAGAGAGTGAACTGTCACCATTGGGGATGCACTGCAGTGAGTCCAGAGTGCACTGGCACCACTGGGGATGCACCCCGGCAAGTCCAGAGAGTGCACTGTCACCACTGGGGATGCAGTGCAGTGAGTCCAGAGAGTACACTGGCACCACTGGCGATGCACCCCGGCAAGTCCAGAGAGTGCACTGGCACCACTGGGGATGCAGCGCAGTGAGTCCAGAGAGTGCACTGGCACCACTGGGGATGCAGTGCAGTGAGTCCAGAGAGTGCACTGGCACCACTGGGGATGCACTGCAGTGAGTCCAGCGAGTGCATTGGCACCACTGGGGATGCACTGCAGTGACTCCAGAGAGTGCATTGGCACCACTAGGGATGCACTGCAGTGACTCCAGAGAGTGCAGTGGCACCACTGGGGATGCACTGCAGTGAGTCCAGATGTTAGCCTAGCAACCACATAATCACCAAGTGATTATATGAAGGTGCTTTATTCAGCGCTGGAAGCCGGGGCAGGTGCCCAAATCTGGCTTCAAGTCCCGTTACTTCCCAGCCGTTATTTATACATACAATATTGCGTCAGGTATACATATTCTTTACAGGTTGCAACAGCAGCCTCGCTTTTCATTTTAATTAGCTCCCCTCCCCTTTGCACATGCGTGGCGCACTCTGGTGGTCGTCCAGGTGGTCGTCCAGATGAAGTAAGGAGTCTTCCTCTCCACTAAACTTTTCACCTTTCTTACTCGACGCATGCTCCCTCCGCTTCTTGGTTCTGCTTCAACTCATTTCATCATTTCCAGGCCCTTATCTAAGGTCAGGTTGTACCTGTTCCTTCCCAAGGTTCCCCTTCAATGACTCTTTTGATTGTTCAATGTACTCCCTAAGTATCCAGTATACATAGATTAATTGATAATGTAAGTACATTTGGCAATGCTTAATTATACTGTAGGTCCCATTACCTAAGAGACATTAGTAAAACATCCATTCGATTCTCCCCAACACTAACACAGAGACTGCACTGGCACCACTGGGGATGCAGTGCAGTGAGTCCAGAGAGGGCACTGGCACCACTAGCGATGCACTGCAGTGAGTCCAGAGAGTGCACTGGCACCACTGGCGATGCACTGCAGTGAGTCCAGAGAGTGCACTGGCACCACCTGGGATGCAGTGCAGTGAGTCCAGAGAATGCACTGGCACCAGTGGGGATGCAGTGCAGTGAGTCCACAGAGTGCACTGGCACCACTGGAGTTGAAGTGCAGTGAGTCAAGAGAGTGCACTGGAACCACTGGGGATGCAGCGCAGTGACTCCTGAGAGTGCACTGGCACCACTGGGGATGCAGTGCAGTGAGTCCAGAGAGTGCACTGGCACCACTGGTGATGCACTGCAGTGAGTCCAGAGAGTACACTGGCACCACTGGGGATGTACTGCAATGAGTCCAGAGAGTGCACTGGCACCAATGGCAACGCAGTGCAGTGAGTCCAGAGAGTGCCTTGGCACCACAGGGGATGCAGTGCAGTGAGTCCAGAGAGTGCTCTAGCACCACTGGGGATGCACTGCAGTGAGTCCAGAGAGTTCACTGGCACCACTGGGGATGTAGTGCAGTGAGTCCACAGAGGGCACTGGCACCAATGGGGATGCAGTGCAGTGAGTCCAGAGAGTACAGTGGCACCACTGGGGATGCAGTGCAGTGAGTCCAAAGAGTGCACTGGCACCATTGGGGATGCACTGCAGTGAGTCCAGAGACTTCACAGGCACCACTGGGGATGCACTGCAGTGAGTCCAGAGAGTGCCCTGGCATCACTGGGAATGCAGTGAGTCCAGACAGTGCACTGGCACGACTGGGGATGCACTGCAGTGAGTCCAGAGAGTGCACTGGCACCACTGGGGGTGCACCCCGGCAAGTCCAGAGAGTGCACTGGCACCACTGGGGATGCAGTGCAGTGAGTCCAGAGAGTGCACTGGCACCTCTGGGGATGCACTGCAGTGAGTCCAGAGATTGCACTGGCACCACTGGGGATGCAGTGCAGTGAGTCCAAAGAGTGCACTGGCACCACTGGGGATGCAGTGCAGTGAGTCCAGAGAGTGCACTGGCACCACTGGGGATGCAGTGCAGTGAGTCCAGAGGTTGCACTGGCACCACTGGGGATGCAGTGCAGTGAGTAAAGAGAGTGCACTGGCACCACTGGGGATGCAGTGCAGTGAGTCCAGAGAGTGCACTGGCACCACTGGGGATGCACTGCAGTGAGTCCAGAGAGTGCACTGGCACCACTGGGGATGCAGTGCAGTGAGTCCAGAGAGTGCACTGGCACCAGTGGGGATGCACTGCAGTGAGTAAAGAGAATGCACTGGCACCTTTGGGGTTGCACTGCAGTGAGTACAGAGAGTGCACTGGCACCACTGGGGATGCAGTGCAGTGAGTCCAGAGAGTGCACTGGAACCACTGGGGATGCAGTGCAGTGAGTCCAGAGAGTGCACTGGCACCACTGGGGGTGCAGTGCAGTGAGTCCAGAGAGTGCAATGGCACCACTGGGGATGCAGTGCAGTGAGTCCAGAGAGTGCACTGGCACCACTGGGGATGCACTGCAGTGAGTCCAGAGAGTGCACTGGCACCACTGGGATGCAGTGCAGTGAGTCCAGAGAGTGCACTGGTTCCACTGGGATGCAGTGCACTGAGTCCACAGAGTGCACTGGCACCACTGGGGATGCACTGCAGTGAGTCCAGAGAGTGCACTGGCACCACTGGGGATGCACTGCCGTGAGTGCAGAGAGTGCACTGGCACCGCTGCGGTTGCACCCCGGTTTTTTCAGAGAGTGCAGTGGCACCACTGGGGATGCAGTGCACTGAGTCCAGAGAGGGCACTGTCAGCAATGGGGATGCAGTGCAGTGAGACCAGAGACTTCACAGGCACCACTGGGGATGCAGTGCAGTGAGTCCAGAGAGTGCACTGGCACCACTGGGGATGCACTGCAATGAGTCCAGAGAGTGCACTGGCACCAATGGCAACGCAGTGCAGTGAGTCCAGAGAGTGCCTTGGCACCACAGGGGATGCAGTGCAGTGAGTCCAGAGAGTGCTCTAGCACCACTGGGGATGCACTGCAGTGAGTCCAGAGAGTTCACTGGCACCACTGGGGATGTAGTGCAGTGAGTCCACAGAGGGCACTGGCACCAATGGGGATGCAGTGCAGTGAGTCCAGAGAGTACAGTGGCACCACTGGGGATGCAGTGCAGTGAGTCCAAAGAGTGCACTGGCACCATTGGGGATGCACTGCAGTGAGTACAGAGACTTCACAGGCACCACTGGGGATGCACTGCAGTGAGTCCAGAGAGTGCCCTGGCATCACTGGGAATGCAGTGAGTCCAGAGAGTGAACTGGCACCACTGGGGATGCACTGCAGTGAGTCCAGAGAGTGCACTGGCACCACTGGGGATGCACCCCGGCAAGTCCAGAGAGTGCACTGGCACCACTGGGGATGCAGTGCAGTGAGTCCAGAGAGTGCACTGGCACCTCTGGGGATGCACTGCAGTGAGTTCAGAGATTGCACTGGCACCACTGGGGATGCAGTGCAGTGAGTCCAGAGAGTGCCCTGGCATCACTGGGAATGCAGTGAGTCCAGACAGTGTAATGGCACGACTGGGGATGCACTGCAGTGAGTCCAGAGAGTGCACTGGCACCACTGGGGATGCACCCCGGCAAGTCCAGAGAGTGCACTGGCACCACTGGGGATGCAGTGCAGTGAGTCCAGAGAGTGCACTGGCACCACTGGGGATGTAGTGCAGTGAGTCCAGAGGTTGCACTGGCACCACTGGGGATGCAGTGCAGTGAGTAAAGAGAGTGCACTGGCACCACTGGGGATGCAGTGCAGTGAGTCCAGAGAGTGCACTGGCACCACTGGGGATGGACTGCAGTGAGTCCAGAGAGTGCACTGGCACCACTGGGGATGCAGTGCAGTGAGTCCAGAGAGTGCACTGGCACCAGTGGGGATGCAGTGCAGTGAGTAAAGAGAATGCACTGGCACCTTTGGGGTTGCACTGCAGTGAGTACAGAGAGTGCACTGGCACCACTGGGGATGCAGTGCAGTGAGTCCAGAGAGTGCACTGGAACCACTGGGGATGCAGTGCAGTGAGTCCAGAGAGTGCACTGGCACCACTGGGGGTGCAGTGCAGTGAGTCCAGAGAGTGCAATGGCACCACTGGGGATGCAGTGCAGTGAGTCCAGAGAGTGCACTGGCACCACTGGGGATGCACTGCAGTGAGTCCAGAGAGTGCACTGGCACCACTGGGATGCAGTGCAGTGAGTCCAGAGAGTGCACTGGTTCCACTGGGATGCAGTGCACTGAGTCCACAGAGTGCACTGGCACCACAGGGGATACACTGCAGTGAGTCCAGAGAGTGCACTGGCACCACTGGGGATGCACTGCCGTGAGTGCAGAGAGTGCACTGGCACCGCTGCGGTTGCACCCCGGTGTTTTCAGAGAGTGCAGTGGCACCACTGGGGATGCAGTGCACTGAGTCCAGAGAGGGCACTGTCAGCAATGGGGATGCAGTGCAGTGAGACCAGAGACTTCACAGGCACCACTGGGGATGCAGTGCAGTGAGTCCAGAGAGTGCACTGGCACCACTGGGGATGCACTGCAATGAGTCCAGAGAGTGCACTGGCACCAATGGCAACGCAGTGCAGTGAGTCCAGAGAGTGCCTTGGCACCACAGGGGATGCAGTGCAGTGAGTCCAGAGAGTGCTCTAGCACCACTGGGGATGCACTGCAGTGAGTCCAGAGAGTTCACTGGCACCACTGGGGATGTAGTGCAGTGAGTCCACAGAGGGCACTGGCACCAATGGGGATGCAGTGCAGTGAGTCCAGAGAGTACAGTGGCACCACTGGGGATGCAGTGCAGTGAGTCCAAAGAGTGCACTGGCACCATTGGGGATGCACTGCAGTGAGTCCAGAGACTTCACAGGCACCACTGGGGATGCACTGCAGTGAGTCCAGAGAGTGCCCTGGCATCACTGGGAATGCAGTGAGTCCAGAGAGTGAACTGGCACCACTGGGGATGCACTGCAGTGAGTCCAGAGAGTGCACTGGCACCACTGGGGATGCACCCCGGCAAGTCCAGAGAGTGCACTGGCACCACTGGGGATGCAGTGCAGTGAGTCCAGAGAGTGCACTGGCACCTCTGGGGATGCACTACAGTGAGTCCAGAGATTGCACTGGCACCACTGGGGATGCAGTGCAGTGAGTCCAGAGAGTGCAGTGGCACCACTGGGGATGCAGTGCAGTGAGTCCAGAGAGTGCACTGGCACCACTGGGGATGCAGTGCAGTGAGTCCAGAGGTTGCCCTGGCACCACTGGGGATGCAGTGCAGTGAGTAAAGAGAGTGCACTGGCACCACTGGGGATGCAGTGCAGTGAGTCCAGAGAGTGCACTGGCACCACTGGGGATGGACTGCAGTGAGTCCAGAGAGTGCACTGGCACCACTGGGGATGCAGTGCAGTGAGTCCAGAGAGTGCACTGGCACCACTGGGGATGCAGTGCAGTGAGTCCAGAGAGTGCACTGGCACCACTGGGGATGCACTGCAGTGAGTCCAGAGAGTGCACTGGCACCACTGGGGATGCAGTGCAGTGAGTCCAGAGAGTGCACTGGCACCACTGGGGATGCAGTGCAGTGAGTCCAGAGAGTGCACTGGCACCACTGGGGATGCAGTGCAGTGAGTCCAGAGAGTGCACTGGCACCACTGGGGATGCAGTGCAGTGAGTCCAGAGAGTGCACTGGCACCACTGGGATGCAGTGCAGTGAGTCCAGAGAGTGCACTGGTTCCACTGGGATGCAGTGCACTGAGTCCACAGAGTGCACTGGCACCACAGGGGATACACTGCAGTGAGTCCAGAGAGTGCACTGGCACCACTGGGGATGCACTGCCGTGAGTGCAGAGAGTGCACTGGCACCGCTGCGGTTGCACCCCGGTGTTTTCAGAGAGTGCAGTGGCACCACTGGGGATGCAGTGCACTGAGTCCAGAGAGGGCACTGTCAGCAATGGGGATGCAGTGCAGTGAGACCAGAGACTTCACAGGCACCACTGGGGATGCAGTGCAGTGAGTCCAGAGAGTGCACTGGCACCACTGGGGATGCAGTGCAGTGAGTCCTGAGAGTGCAATGGCACCACAGGGGATGCACTGCAGTGAGTCCAGAGAGTGCACTGGCACCACTGGGGATGCAATGCAGTGAGTCCAGAGAGTGCACTGGCACCACTGGGGAAGCAGTGCAGTGAGTCCAGAGAGTGCACTGGCACCAACTGGAGCTGCACTGCTGTGAGTCCTGAGATTGCACTGGCACCACTAGGATGCACTGCAGTGAGTCCAGAGACTTCACAGGCACCACAGGGGATGCAGTACAGTGAGTCCAGAGAGTGCACTGGCACCACTGGGGATTCAGTTCCTTGAGTCCAGAGAGTGAACTGGCACCACTGGGGATGTAGAGCAGTGAGTCCAGAGAGTGCACTGGCACCTCTCCGGATGCACCCCGGTGACTCCAGAGAGTGCACTGGCACCACTGGGGATGCACCCCGGCAAGTCCAGAGAGTGCTCTGTCACCACTGGGGATGCAGTGCAGTGAGTCCAGAGAGTGCACTGGCACCACTGGGGATGCACTGCAGTGAGACCAGAGGTTGCAGTGACACTACTGGGGATGCAGTGCAGTGAGTCCAGAGAGTGCACTGGTACGATTGGGGATGCAGTGCAGTGAGTCCAGAGAGTGCACTGGCACCACTGGGGATGCACTGCAGTGAGTCCAGAGAGTGCAGTGGCACCACTGCGGATGCAAATCAGTGAGTCCAGAGAGTGCACTGGCACCACTGGGAATGCACCCCGGCAAGTCCAGAGAGTGCACTGGCACCACTGGGGATGCAGCGCACTGAGTCCAGAGAGTGCACTGGCACCACTGGGGATGCAGTGCAGTGAGTCCAGAGAGTGCACTGGCACCACTGGGGATGCACCCCGGTGAGTCTAGAGAGTGCACTGGCACCACTGGGGATGCACTGCAGTGAGTCCAGGGAGTGCATTGGCACCACTGGGGATGCACTGCAGTGAGTCCAGAGAGTGCACTGGCACCACCTGGGATGCACTGCAGTGACTCCAGAGAGTGCAGTGGCACCACTGGGGATGCACTGCAGTGAGTCCAGATGTTAGCCTAGCAACCACATAATCACCAAGTGATTATATGAAGGTGCTTTATTCAGCGCTGGAAGCCGGGGCAGGTGCCCAAATCTGGCTTCAAGTCCCGTTACTTCCCAGCCGTTATTTATACATACAATATTGCGTCAGGTATACATATTCATTACAGGTTGCAACAGCAGCCTCGCTTTTCATTCTAATTAGCTCCCCTCCCCTTTGCACATGCGTGGCGCACTCTGGTGGTCGTCCAGATGAAGTAAGGAGTCTTCCTCTCCACTAAACTTTTCACCTTTCTTACTCGACGCATGCTCCCTCCGTTTCTTGGTTCTGCTTCAACTCATTTCATCATTTCCAGGCCCTTATCCAAGGTCAGGTTGTACCTGTTCCCTCCCAAGGTTCCCCTTCAATGATTCTTTTGATTGTTCAATGTACTCCCTAAGTATCCAGTATACATAGATTAATTGATAATGTAAGAACATTTGGCAATGCTTAATTATACTGTAGGTCCCATTACCTAAGAGACATTAGTAAAATATCCATTCGATTCTCCCCAACACTAACACAGAGACTGCACTGGCACCACTGGGGATGCATCCCGGCAAGTCCAGAGAGTGCACTGGCACCACTGGGGATGCAGTGCAGTGAGTCCAGAGAGTGCACTGGCACCACTGGGGATGCAGTACAGTGAGTCCAGAGAGTGCACTGGCACCACTGGGGATGCACTGCAGTGAGTCCAGAGAGTGCACTGGCACCACTGGGGATGCAGTGCAGTGAGTCCAGAGAGTGCACTGGCACCACTGGGGATGCAGTGCAGTGAGCTCAGAGAGTGCGCTGGCACCACTGGGGATGCAGTGCGGTGTGTCCAGAGAGTGCACTGGCACCACTGGGGGTGCAGTGCAGTGAGTCCACAGAGGGAACTGGCACCACTGGGGATGCACTGCAGTGAGTCCAGATGTTAGCCTAGCAACCACATAATCACCAAGTGATTATATGAAGGTGCTTTATTCAGCGCTGGAAGCCGGGGCAGGTGCCCAAATCTGGCTTCAAGTCCCGTTACTTCCCAGCCGTTATTTATACATACAATATTGCGTCAGGTATACATATTCATTACAGGTTGCAACAGCAGCCTCGCTTTTCATTCTAATTAGCTCCCCTCCCCTTTGCACATGCGTGGCGCACTCTGGTGGTCGTCCAGGTGGTCGTCCAGATGAAGTAAGGAGTCTTCCTCTCCGCTAAACTTTTCACCTTTCTTACTCGACGCATGCTCCCTCCTCTTCTTGGTTCTGCTTCAACTCATTTCATCATTTCCAGGCCCTTATCCAAGGTCAGGTTGTACCTGTTCCCTCCCAAGGTTCCCCTTCAATGACTCTTTTGATTGTTCAATGTACTCCCTAAGTATCCAGTACACATAGATTAATTGATAATGTAAGTACATTTGGCAATGCTTAATTATACTGTAGGTCCCATTACGTAAGAGACATTAGTAAAACATCCATTCGATTCTCCCCAACACTAACACAGAGACTGCACTGGCACCACTGGCGATGCACTGCAGTGAGTCCAGAGAGGGCACTGGCACCACTGGCGATGCACTGCAGTGAGTCCAGAGAGTGCAATGGCACCACTGGCGATGCACTGCAGTGAGTCCAGAGAGTGCACTGGCACCACCTGGGATGCAGTGCAGTGAGTCCAGAGAGTGCACTGGCACCACTGGTGATGCAGTGCAGTGAGTCCAGAGAGTGCACTGGCACCACTGGGGATGCAGTGCCGTGAGTCCAGAGAGTGCCTTGGCACCACAGGGGATGCAGTGCAGTGAGTCCAGAGAGTGCACTAGCACCACTGGGGATGCACTGCAGTGAGTCCAGAGTGTGCACTGGCACCACTGGGGATGCAGTGCAGTGAGTCCAGAGAGTGCACTGGCACCACTGGGGATGCAGTGCAGTGAGTCCAGAGAGTGCACTGGCACCACTGGGGATGCAGTGCAGTGAGTCCTGAGAGTGCAATGGCACCACAGGGGATGCACTGCAGTGAGTCCAGAGAGTGCACTGGCACCACTGGGGATGCAATGCAGTGAGTCCAGAGAGTGCACTGGCACCACTGGGGAAGCAGTGCAGTGAGTCCAGAGAGTGCACTGGCACCAACTGGAGCTGCACTGCTGTGAGTCCTGAGATTGCACTGGCACCACTAGGATGCACTGCAGTGAGTCCAGAGACTTCACAGGCACCACAGGGGATGCAGTACAGTGAGTCCAGAGAGTGCACTGGCACCACTGGGGATTCAGTTCCTTGAGTCCAGAGAGTGAACTGGCACCACTGGGGATGTAGAGCAGTGAGTCCAGAGAGTGCACTGGCACCTCTCCGGATGCACCCCGGTGACTCCAGAGAGTGCACTGGCACCACTGGGGATGCACCCCGGCAAGTCCAGAGAGTGCTCTGTCACCACTGGGGATGCAGTGCAGTGAGTCCAGAGAGTGCACTGGCACCACTGGGGATGCACTGCAGTGAGACCAGAGGTTGCAGTGACACCACTGGGGATGCAGTGCAGTGAGTCCAGAGAGTGCACTGGCACCACTGGGGATGCACTGCAGTGAGTCCAGAGAGTGCAGTGGCACCACTGCGGATGCAATGCAGTGAGTCCAGAGAGTGCACTGGCACCACTGGGAATGCACCCCGGCAAGTCCAGAGAGTGCACTGGCACCACTGGGGATGCAGCGCACTGAGTCCAGAGAGTGCACTGGCACCACTGGGGATGCAGTGCAGTGAGTCCAGAGAGTGCACTGGCACCACTGGGGATGCACTCCGGTGAGTCTAGAGAGTGCACTGGCACCACTGGGGATGCACTGCAGTGAGTCCAGGGAGTGCACTGGCACCACTGGGGATGCACTGCAGTGAGTCCAGAGAGTGCACTGGCACCACTGGGGATGCACTGCAGTGACTCCAGAGAGTGCACTGGCACCACTGGGGATGCACTGCAGTGAGTCCAGATGTTAGCCTAGCAACCACATAATCACCAAGTGATTATATGAAGGTGCTTTATTCAGCGCTGGAAGCCGGGGCAGGTGCCCAAATCTGGCTTCAAGTCCCGTTACTTCCCAGCCGTTATTTATACATACAATATTGCGTCAGGTATACATATTCATTACAGGTTGCAACAGCAGCCTCGCTTTTCATTCTAATTAGCTCCCCTCCCCTTTGCACATGCGTGGCGCACTCTGGTGGTCGTCCAGATGAAGTAAGGAGTCTTCCTCTCCACTAAACTTTTCACCTTTCTTACTCGACGCATGCTCCCTCCGTTTCTTGGTTCTGCTTCAACTCATTTCATCATTTCCAGGCCCTTATCCAAGGTCAGGTTGTACCTGTTCCCTCCCAAGGTTCCCCTTCAATGATTCTTTTGATTGTTCAATGTACTCCCTAAGTATCCAGTATACATAGATTAATTGATAATGTAAGAACATTTGGCAATGCTTAATTATACTGTAGGTCCCATTACCTAAGAGACATTAGTAAAATATCCATTCGATTCTCCCCAACACTAACACAGAGACTGCACTGGCACCACTGGGGATGCATCCCGGCAAGTCCAGAGAGTGCACTGGCACCACTGGGGATGCAGTGCAGTGAGTCCAGAGAGTGCACTGGCACCACTGGGGATGCAGTACAGTGAGTCCAGAGAGTGCACTGGCACCACTGGGGATGCACTGCAGTGAGTCCAGAGAGTGCACTGGCACCACTGGGGATGCAGTGCAGTGAGTCCAGAGAGTGCACTGGCACCACTGGGGATGCAGTGCAGTGAGCTCAGAGAGTGCGCTGGCACCACTGGGGATGCAGTGCGGTGTGTCCAGAGAGTGCACTGGCACCACTGGGGGTGCAGTGCAGTGAGTCCACAGAGGGAACTGGCACCACTGGGGATGCACTGCAGTGAGTCCAGAGAGTGCACTGGCACCACTGGGGATGCAGTGCAGTGAGTCCAGAGAGTGCACTGGCACCACTGGGGATGCACTGCAGTGAGTCCAGATGTTAGCCTAGCAACCACATAATCACCAAGTGATTATATGAAGGTGCTTTATTCAGCGCTGGAAGCCGGGGCAGGTGCCCAAATCTGGCTTCAAGTCCCGTTACTTCCCAGCCGTTATTTATACATACAATATTGCGTCAGGTATACATATTCATTACAGGTTGCAACAGCAGCCTCGCTTTTCATTCTAATTAGCTCCCCTCCCCTTTGCACATGCGTGGCGCACTCTGGTGGTCGTCCAGGTGGTCGTCCAGATGAAGTAAGGAGTCTTCCTCTCCGCTAAACTTTTCACCTTTCTTACTCGACGCATGCTCCCTCCTCTTCTTGGTTCTGCTTCAACTCATTTCATCATTTCCAGGCCCTTATCCAAGGTCAGGTTGGACCTGTTCCCTCCCAAGGTTCCCCTTCAATGACTCTTTTGATTGTTCAATGTACTCCCTAAGTATCCAGTATACATAGATTAATTGATAATGTAAGTACATTTGGCAATGCTTAATTATACTGTAGGTCCCATTACCTAAGAGACATTAGTAAAACATCCATTCGATTCTCCCCAACACTAACACAGAGACTGCACTGGCACCACTGGCGATGCACTGCAGTGAGTCCAGAGAGGGCACTGGCACCACTGGCGATGCACTGCAGTGAGTCCAGAGAGTGCAATGGCACCACTGGCGATGCACTGCAGTGAGTCCAGAGAGTTCACTGGCACCACCTGGGATGCAGTGCAGTGAGTCCAGAGAGTGCACTGGCACCACTGGTGATGCAGTGCAGTGAGTCCAGAGAGTGCACTGGCACCACTGGGGATGCAGTGCCGTGAGTCCAGAGAGTGCCTTGGCACCACAGGGGATGCAGTGCAGTGAGTCCAGAGAGTGCACTAGCACCACTGGGGATGCACTGCAGTGAGTCCAGAGTGTGCACTGGCACCACTGGGGATGCAGTGCAGTGAGTCCAGAGAGTGCACTGGCACCACTGGGGATGCAGTGCAGTGAGTCCAGAGAGTACACTGGCACTACTGGGGATTCAGTTCAGTGAGTCCAGAGAGTGCACTGGCACCACTGGGGATGCAGTGCAGTGAGTCCAGAGAGTGCACTGGCACCACTGGGGATGCACTGCAGTGAGTCCAGAGAGTGCATTGGCACCACTGGGGATGCACTGCAGTGACTCCAGAGAGTGCAGTGGCACCACTGGGGATGCACTGCAGTGACTCCAGAGAGTGCACTGGCACCACTGGGGATGCACTGCAGTGAGTCCAGATGTTAGCCTAGCAACCACATAATCACCAAGTGATTATATGAAGGTGCTTTATTCAGCGCTGGAAGCCGGGGCAGGTGCCCAAATCTGGCTTCAAGTCCCGTTACTTCCCAGCCGTTATTTATACATACAATATTGCGTCAGGTATACATATTCTTTACAGGTTGCAACAGCAGCCTCGCTTTTCATTTTAATTAGCTCCCCTCCCCTTTGCACATGCGTGGCGCACTCTGGTGGTCGTCCAGGTGGTCGTCCAGATGAAGTAAGGAGTCTTCCTCTCCACTAAACTGTTCACCTTTCTTACTCGACGCATGCTCCCTCCGCTTCTTGGTTCTGCTTCAACTCATTTCATCATTTCCAGGCCCTTATCTAAGGTCAGGTTGTACCTGTTCCTTCCCAAGGTTCCCCTTCAATGACTCTTTTGATTGTTCAATGTACTCCCTAAGTATCCAGTATACATAGATTAATTGATAATGTAAGTACATTTGGCAATGCTTAATTATACTGTAGGTCCCATTACCTAAGAGACATTAGTAAAACATCCATTCGATTCTCCCCAACACTAACACAGAGACTGCACTGGCACCACTGGGGATGCAGTGCAGTGAGTCCAGAGAGGGCACTGGCACCACTAGCGATGCACTGCAGTGAGTCCAGAGAGTGCACTGGCACCACTGGCGATGCACTGCAGTGAGTCCAGAGAGTGCACTGGCACCACCTGGGATGCAGTGCAGTGAGTCCAGAGAATGCACTGGCACCAGTGGGGATGCAGTGCAGTGAGTCCACAGAGTGCACTGGCACCACTGGAGTTGAAGTGCAGTGAGTCAAGAGAGTGCACTGGAACCACTGGGGATGCAGCGCAGTGACTCCTGAGAGTGCACTGGCACCACTGGGGATGCAGTGCAGTGAGTCCAGAGAGTGCACTGGCACCACTGGTGATGCACTGCAGTGAGTCCAGAGAGTGCACTGGCACCACTGGGGATGCACTGCAGTGACTCCAGAGAGTGCACTGGCACCACTGGGGATGCACTGCAGTGAGTCCAGATGTTAGCCTAGCAACCACATAATCACCAAGTGATTATATGAAGGTGCTTTATTCAGCGCTGGAAGCCGGGGCAGGTGCCCAAATCTGGCTTCAAGTCCCGTTACTTCCCAGCCGTTATTTATACATACAATATTGCGTCAGGTATACATATTCATTACAGGTTGCAACAGCAGCCTCGCTTTTCATTCTAATTAGCTCCCCTCCCCTTTGCACATGCGTGGCGCACTCTGGTGGTCGTCCAGATGAAGTAAGGAGTCTTCCTCTCCACTAAACTTTTCACCTTTCTTACTCGACGCATGCTCCCTCCGTTTCTTGGTTCTGCTTCAACTCATTTCATCATTTCCAGGCCCTTATCCAAGGTCAGGTTGTACCTGTTCCCTCCCAAGGTTCCCCTTCAATGATTCTTTTGATTGTTCAATGTACTCCCTAAGTATCCAGTATACATAGATTAATTGATAATGTAAGAACATTTGGCAATGCTTAATTATACTGTAGGTCCCATTACCTAAGAGACATTAGTAAAATATCCATTCGATTCTCCCCAACACTAACACAGAGACTGCACTGGCACCACTGGGGATGCATCCCGGCAAGTCCAGAGAGTGCACTGGCACCACTGGGGATGCAGTGCAGTGAGTCCAGAGAGTGCACTGGCACCACTGGGGATGCAGTACAGTGAGTCCAGAGAGTGCACTGGCACCACTGGGGATGCACTGCAGTGAGTCCAGAGAGTGCACTGGCACCACTGGGGATGCAGTGCAGTGAGTCCAGAGAGTGCACTGGCACCACTGGGGATGCAGTGCAGTGAGCTCAGAGAGTGCGCTGGCACCACTGGGGATGCAGTGCGGTGTGTCCAGAGAGTGCACTGGCACCACTGGGGGTGCAGTGCAGTGAGTCCACAGAGGGAACTGGCACCACTGGGGATGCACTGCAGTGAGTCCAGAGAGTGCACTGGCACCACTGGGGATGCAGTGCAGTGAGTCCAGAGAGTGCACTGGCACCACTGGGGATGCACTGCAGTGAGTCCAGATGTTAGCCTAGCAACCACATAATCACCAAGTGATTATATGAAGGTGCTTTATTCAGCGCTGGAAGCCGGGGCAGGTGCCCAAATCTGGCTTCAAGTCCCGTTACTTCCCAGCCGTTATTTATACATACAATATTGCGTCAGGTATACATATTCATTACAGGTTGCAACAGCAGCCTCGCTTTTCATTCTAATTAGCTCCCCTCCCCTTTGCACATGCGTGGCGCACTCTGGTGGTCGTCCAGGTGGTCGTCCAGATGAAGTAAGGAGTCTTCCTCTCCGCTAAACTTTTCACCTTTCTTACTCGACGCATGCTCCCTCCTCTTCTTGGTTCTGCTTCAACTCATTTCATCATTTCCAGGCCCTTATCCAAGGTCAGGTTGGACCTGTTCCCTCCCAAGGTTCCCCTTCAATGACTCTTTTGATTGTTCAATGTACTCCCTAAGTATCCAGTATACATAGATTAATTGATAATGTAAGTACATTTGGCAATGCTTAATTATACTGTAGGTCCCATTACCTAAGAGACATTAGTAAAACATCCATTCGATTCTCCCCAACACTAACACAGAGACTGCACTGGCACCACTGGCGATGCACTGCAGTGAGTCCAGAGAGGGCACTGGCACCACTGGCGATGCACTGCAGTGAGTCCAGAGAGTGCAATGGCACCACTGGCGATGCACTGCAGTGAGTCCAGAGAGTGCACTGGCACCACCTGGGATGCAGTGCAGTGAGTCCAGAGAGTGCACTGGCACCACTGGTGATGCAGTGCAGTGAGTCCAGAGAGTGCACTGGCACCACTGGGGATGCAGTGCCGTGAGTCCAGAGAGTGCCTTGGCACCACAGGGGATGCAGTGCAGTGAGTCCAGAGAGTGCACTAGCACCACTGGGGATGCACTGCAGTGAGTCCAGAGTGTGCACTGGCACCACTGGGGATGCAGTGCAGTGAGTCCAGAGAGTGCACTGGCACCACTGGGGATGCAGTGCAGTGAGTCCAGAGAGTACACTGGCACTACTGGGGATTCAGTTCAGTGAGTCCAGAGAGTGCACTGGCACCACTGGGGATGCAGTGCAGTGTGTCCAGAGAGTGCACTGGCACCACTGGGGATGCACTGCAGTGAGTCCAGAGAGTGCATTGGCACCACTGGGGATGCACTGCAGTGACTCCAGAGAGTGCAGTGGCACCACTGGGGATGCACTGCAGTGACTCCAGAGAGTGCACTGGCACCACTGGGGATGCACTGCAGTGAGTCCAGATGTTAGCCTAGCAACCACATAATCACCAAGTGATTATATGAAGGTGCTTTATTCAGCGCTGGAAGCCGGGGCAGGTGCCCAAATCTGGCTTCAAGTCCCGTTACTTCCCAGCCGTTATTTATACATACAATATTGCGTCAGGTATACATATTCTTTACAGGTTGCAACAGCAGCCTCGCTTTTCATTTTAATTAGCTCCCCTCCCCTTTGCACATGCGTGGCGCACTCTGGTGGTCGTCCAGGTGGTCGTCCAGATGAAGTAAGGAGTCTTCCTCTCCACTAAACTGTTCACCTTTCTTACTCGACGCATGCTCCCTCCGCTTCTTGGTTCTGCTTCAACTCATTTCATCATTTCCAGGCCCTTATCTAAGGTCAGGTTGTACCTGTTCCTTCCCAAGGTTCCCCTTCAATGACTCTTTTGATTGTTCAATGTACTCCCTAAGTATCCAGTATACATAGATTAATTGATAATGTAAGTACATTTGGCAATGCTTAATTATACTGTAGGTCCCATTACCTAAGAGACATTAGTAAAACATCCATTCGATTCTCCCCAACACTAACACAGAGACTGCACTGGCACCACTGGGGATGCAGTGCAGTGAGTCCAGAGAGGGCACTGGCACCACTAGCGATGCACTGCAGTGAGTCCAGAGAGTGCACTGGCACCACTGGCGATGCACTGCAGTGAGTCCAGAGAGTGCACTGGCACCACCTGGGATGCAGTGCAGTGAGTCCAGAGAATGCACTGGCACCAGTGGGGATGCAGTGCAGTGAGTCCACAGAGTGCACTGGCACCACTGGAGTTGAAGTGCAGTGAGTCAAGAGAGTGCACTGGAACCACTGGGGATGCAGCGCAGTGACTCCTGAGAGTGCACTGGCACCACTGGGGATGCAGTGCAGTGAGTCCAGAGAGTGCACTGGCACCACTGGTGATGCACTGCAGTGAGTCCAGAGAGTGCACTGGCACCACTGGGGATGCACTGCAATGAGTCCAGAGAGTGCACTGGCACCAATGGCAACGCAGTGCAGTGAGTCCAGAGAGTGCCTTGGCACCACTGGGGATGCAGTGCAGTGAGTCCAGAGAGTGCTCTAGCACCACTGGGGATGCACTGCAGTGAGTCCAGAGAGTTCACTGGCACCACTGGGGATGTAGTGCAGTGAGTCCACAGAGGGCACTGGCACCAATGGGGATGCAGTGCAGTGAGTCCAGAGAGTACAGTGGCACCACTGGGGATGCAGTGCAGTGAGTCCAAAGAGTGCACTGGCACCATTGGGGATGCACTGCAGTGAGTCCAGAGACTTCACAGGCACCACTGGGGATGCACTGCAGTGAGTCCAGAGAGTGCCCTGGCATCACTGGGAATGCAGTGAGTCCAGACAGTGCACTGGCACGACTGGGGATGCACTGCAGTGAGTCCAGAGAGTGCACTGGCACCACTGGGGATGCACCCCGGCAACTCCAGAGAGTGCACTGGCACCACTGGGGATGCAGTGCAGTGAGTCCAGAGAGTGCACTGGCACCTCTGGGGATGCACTGCAGTGAGTCCAGAGATTGCACTGGCACCACTGGGGATGCAGTGCAGTGAGTCCAAAGAGTGCACTGGCACCACTGGGGATGCAGTGCAGTGAGTCCAGAGAGTGCACTGGCACCACTGGGGATGCAGTGCAGTGAGTCCAGAGGTTGCACTGGCACCACTGGGGATGCAGTGCAGTGAGTAAAGAGAGTGCACTGGCACCACTGGGGATGCAGTGCAGTGAGTAAAGAGAGTGCACTGGCACCACTGGGGATGCAGTGCTGTGAGTCCAGAGAGTGCACTGGCACCACTGGGGATGCAGTGCAGTGAGTCCAGAGAGTGCACTGGCACCACTGGGGATGGACTGCAGTGAGTCCAGAGAGTGCACTGGCACCACTGGGGATGCAGTGCAGTGAGTCCAGAGAGTGCACTGGCACCAGTGGGGATGCACTGCAGTGAGTAAAGAGAATGCACTGGCACCTTTGGGGTTGCACTGCAGTGAGTCCAGAGAGTGCACTGGCACCACTGGGGATGCACTGCAGTGAGTCCAGAGAGTGCACTGGAACCACTGGGGATGCAGTGCAGTGAGTCCAGAGAGTGCACTGGCACCACAGGGGGTGCAGTGCAGTGAGTCCAGAGAGTGCACTGGCACCACTGGGGATGCAGTGCAGTGAGTCCAGAGAGTGCACTGGCACCACTGGGGATGCACTGCAGTGAGTCCAGAGAGTGCACTGGCACCACTGGGATGCAGTGCAGTGAGTCCAGAGAGTGCACTGGTTCCACTGGGATGCAGTGCACTGAGTCCACAGAGTGCACTGGCACCACAGGGGATACACTGCCGTGAGTGCAGAGAGTGCACTGGCACCGCTGCGGTTGCACCCCGGTGTTTTCAGAGAGTGCAGTGGCACCACTGGGGATGCAGTGCACTGAGTCAAGAGAGGGCACTGTCAGCAATGGGGATGCAGTGCAGTGAGACCAGAGACTTCACAGGCACCACTGGGGATGCAGTGCAGTGAGTCCAGAGAGTGCACTGGCACCACTGGGGATGCACTGCAATGAGTCCAGAGAGTGCACTGGCACCAATGGAACGCAGTGCAGTGAGTCCAGAGAGTGCCTTGGCACCACAGGGGATGCAGTGCAGTGAGTCCAGAGAGTGCTCTAGCACCACTGGGGATGCACTGCAGTGAGTCCAGAGAGTTCACTGGCACCACTGGGGATGTAGTGCAGTGAGTCCACAGAGGGCACTGGCACCAATGGGGATGCAGTGCAGTGAGTCCAGAGAGTACAGTGGCACCACTGGGGATGCAGTGCAGTGAGTCCAAAGAGTGCACTGGCACCATTGGGGATGCACTGCAGTGAGTCCAGAGACTTCACAGGCACCACTGGGGATGCACTGCAGTGAGTCCAGAGAGTGCCCTGGCATCACTGGGAATGCAGTGAGTCCAGACAGTGCACTGGCACCACTGGGGATGCACTGCAGTGAGTCCAGAGAGTGCACTGGCACCACTGGGGATGCACCCCGGCAAGTCCAGAGAGTGCACTGGCACCACTGGGGATGCAGTGCAGTGAGTCCAGAGAGTGCACTGGCACCTCTGGGGATGCACTGCAGTGAGTCCAGAGATTGCACTGGCACCACTGGGGATGCAGTGCAGTGAGTCCAGAGAGTGCACTGGCACCACTGGGGATGCAGTGCAGTGAGTCCAGAGAGTGCACTGGCACCACTGGGGATGCAGTGCAGTGAGTCCAGAGGTTGCCCTGGCACCACTGGGGATGCAGTGCAGTGAGTAAAGAGAGTGCACTGGCACCACTGGGGATGCAGTGCAGTGAGTCCAGAGAGTGCACTGGCACCATTGGGGATGGACTGCAGTGAGTCCAGAGAGTGCACTGGCACCACTGGGGATGCAGTGCAGTGAGTCCAGAGAGTGCACTGGCACCACTGGGGATGCAGTGCAGTGAGTCCAGAGAGTGCACTGGCACCACTGGGGATGCAGTGCAGTGAGTCCAGAGAGTGCACTGGCACCACTGGGGGTGCAGTGCAGTGAGTCCAGAGAGTGCACTGGCACCACTGGGGATGCAGTGCAGTGAGTCCAGAGAGTGCACTGGCACCACTGGGGATGCAGTGCAGTGAGTCCAGAGAGTGCACTGGCACCACTGGGGATGCACTGCAGTGAGCCCAGAGAGTGCATTGGCACCACTGGGATGCAGTGCAGTGAGTCCAGAGAGTGCACTGGTTCCACTGGGATGCAGTGCACTGAGTCCACAGAGTGCACTGGCACCACAGGGGATACACTGCAGTGAGTCCAGAGAGTGCACTGGCACCACTGGGGATGCACTGCCGTGAGTGCAGAGAGTGCACTGGCACCGCTGCGGTTGCACCCCGGTGTTTTCAGAGAGTGCAGTGGCACCACTGGGGATGCAGTGCACTGAGTCCAGAGAGGGCACTGTCAGCAATGGGGATGCAGTGCAGTGAGACCAGAGACTTCACAGGCACCACTGGGGATGCAGTGCAGTGAGTCCAGAGAGTGCACTGGCACCACTGGGGATGCAGTGCAGTGAGTCCTGAGAGTGCAATGGCACCACAGGGGATGCACTGCAGTGAGTCCAGAGAGTGCACTGGCACCACTGGGGATGCAATGCAGTGAGTCCAGAGAGTGCACTGGCACCACTGGGGAAGCAGTGCAGTGAGTCCAGAGAGTGCACTGGCACCAACTGGAGCTGCACTGCTGTGAGTCCTGAGATTGCACTGGCACCACTAGGATGCACTGCAGTGAGTCCAGAGACTTCACAGGCACCACAGGGGATGCAGTACAGTGAGTCCAGAGAGTGCACTGGCACCACTGGGGATGCAGTGCAGTGAGTCCAGAGAGTGCACTGGCACCTTGGGGGTGCAGTTCAGTAAGTCCAGAGAGTGCACTGGCACCACTGGGGATGCAGTGCAGTGAGTCCAGAGAGTGCACTGGCACCACTGGTGATGCACTGCCGTGAGTCCAGAGAGTGCACTGGCACCACTGGGGATGCAGTGCCGTGAGTCCAGAGAGTGCATTGGCACCACTGGGGATGCACTGCAATGAGTCCAGAGAGTGCACTGGCACCAATGGCAACACAGAGCAGTGAGTCCAGAGAGTGCCTTGGCACCACAGGGGATGCAGTGCAGTGAGTCCAGAGAGTGCACTAGCACCACTGGGGATGCACTGCAGTGAGTCCAGAGTGTGCACTGGCACCACTGGGGATGCAGTGCAGTGAGTCCAGAGAGTGCACTGGCACCACTGGTGATGCAGTGCAGTGAGTCCAGAGAGTGCACTGGCACCACTGGGGATGCAGTGCCGTGAGTCCAGAGAGTGCATTGGCACCACTGGGGATGCACTGCAATGAGTCCAGAGAGTGCACTGGCACCAATGGCAACACAGAGCAGTGAGTCCAGAGAGTGCCTTGGCACCACAGGGGATGCAGTGCAGTGAGTCCAGAGAGTGCACTAGCACCACTGGGGATGCAGTGCAGTGAGTCCAGAGAGTGCACTGGCACCACTGGGGATGCAGTGCAGTGAGTACAGAGAGTGCACTTGCACCACTGGGGATGCAGTGCAGTGAGTCCAGAGAGTACACTGGCACTACTGGGGATTCAGTTCAGTGAGTCCAGAGAGTGAACTGTCACCATTGGGGATGCACTGCAGTGAGTCCAGAGAGTTCACTGGCACCACTGGCGATGCACCCCGGCAAGTCCAGAGAGTGCACTGGCACCACTGGGGATGCAGCGCAGTGAGTCCAGAGAGTGCACTGGCACCACTGGGGATGCAGTGCAGTGAGTCCAGAGAGTGCACTGGCACCACTGGGGATGCACTGCAGTGAGTCCAGAGAGTGCATTGGCACCACTGGGGATGCACTGCAGTGACTCCAGAGAGTGCATTGGCACCACTGGGGATGCACTGCAGTGACTCCAGAGAGTGCAGTGGCACCACTGGGGATGCACTGCAGTGAGTCCAGATGTTAGCCTAGCAACCACATAATCACCAAGTGATTATATGAAGGTGCTTTATTCAGCGCTGGAAGCCGGGGCAGGTGCCCAAATCTGGCTTCAAGTCCCGTTACTTCCCAGCCGTTATTTATACATACAATATTGCGTCAGGTATACATATTCTTTACAGGTTGCAACAGCAGCCTCGCTTTTCATTTTAATTAGCTCCCCTCCCCTTTGCACATGCGTGGCGCACTCTGGTGGTCGTCCAGGTGGTCGTCCAGATGAAGTAAGGAGTCTTCCTCTCCGCTAAACTTTTCACCTTTCTTACTCGACGCATGCTCCCTCCGCTTCTTGGTTCTGCTTCAACTCATTTCATCATTTCCAGGCCCTTATCTAAGGTCAGGTTGTACCTGTTCCTTCCCAAGGTTCCCCTTCAATGACTCTTTTGATTGTTCAATGTACTCCCTAAGTATCCAGTATACATAGATTAATTGATAATGTAAGTACATTTGGCAATGCTTAATTATACTGTAGGTCCCATTACCTAAGAGACATTAGTAAAACATCCATTCGATTCTCCCCAACACTAACACAGAGACTGCACTGGCACCACTGGGGATGCAGTGCAGTGAGTCCAGAGAGGGCACTGGCACCACTAGCGATGCACTGCAGTGAGTCCAGAGAGTGCACTGGCACCACTGGCGATGCACTGCAGTGAGTCCAGAGAGTGCACTGGCACCACCTGGGATGCAGTGCAGTGAGTCCAGAGAATGCACTGGCACCAGTGGGGATGCAGTGCAGTGAGTCCACAGAGTGCACTGGCACCACTGGAGTTGAAGTGCAGTGAGTCAAGAGAGTGCACTGGAACCACTGGGGATGCAGCGCAGTGACTCCTGAGAGTGCACTGGCACCACTGGGGATGCAGTGCAGTGAGTCCAGAGAGTGCACTGGCACCACTGGGGATGCACTGCAATGAGTCCAGAGAGTGCACTGGCACCAATGGCAACGCAGTGCAGTGAGTCCAGAGAGTGCCTTGGCACCACAGGGGATGCAGTGCAGTGAGTCCAGAGAGTGCTCTAGCACCACTGGGGATGCAGTGCAGTGAGTCCAGAGAGTTCACTGGCACCACTGGGGATGTAGTGCAGTGAGTCCACAGAGGGCACTGGCACCAATGGGGATGCAGTGCAGTGAGTCCAGAGAGTACAGTGGCACCACTGGGGATGCAGTGCAGTGAGTCCAAAGAGTGCACTGGCACCATTGGGGATGCACTGCAGTGAGTCCAGAGACTTCACAGGCACCACTGGGGATGCACTGCAGTGAGTCCAGAGAGTGCCCTGGCATCACTGGGAATGCAGTGAGTCCAGACAGTTCACTGGCACGACTGGGGATGCACTGCAGTGAGTCCAGAGAGTGCACTGGCACCACTGGGGATGCACCCCGGCAAGTCCAGAGAGTGCACTGGCACCACTGGGGATGCAGTGCAGTGAGTCCAGAGAGTGCACTGGCACCTCTGGGGATGCACTGCAGTGAGTCCAGAGATTGCACTGGCACCACTGGGGATGCAGTGCAGTGAGTCCAGAGAGTGCACTGGCACCACTGGGGATGCAGTGCAGTGAGTCCAGAGAGTGCACTGGCACCACTGGGGATGCAGTGCAGTGAGTAAAGAGAGTGCACTGGCACCACTGGGGATGCAGTGCAGTGAGTCCAGAGAGTGCACTGGCACCACTGGGGATGGACTGCAGTGAGTCCAGAGAGTGCACTGGCACCACTGGGGATGCAGTGCAGTGAGTCCAGAGAGTGCACTGGCACCAGTGGGGATGCACTGCAGTGAGTAAAGAGAATGCACTGGCACCTTTGGGGTTGCACTGCAGTGAGTACAGAGAGTGCACTGGCACCACTGGGGATGCAGTGCAGTGAGTCCAGAGAGTGCACTGGAACCACTGGGGATGCAGTGCAGTGAGTCCAGAGAGTGCACTGGCACCACTGGGGGTGCAGTGCAGTGAGTCCAGAGAGTGCAATGGCACCACTGGGGATGCAGTGCAGTGAGTCCAGAGAGTGCACTGGCACCACTGGGGATGCACTGCAGTGAGTCCAGAGAGTGCACTGGCACCACTGGAATGCAGTGCAGTGAGTCCAGAGAGTGCACTGGTTCCACTGGGATGCAGTGCACTGAGTCCACAGAGTGCACTGGCACCACAGGGGATACACTGCAGTGAGTCCAGAGAGTGCACTGGCACCACTGGGGATGCACTGCCGTGAGTGCAGAGAGTGCACTGGCACCGCTGCGGTTGCACCCCGGTGTTTTCAGAGAGTGCAGTGGCACCACTGGGGATGCAGTGCACTGAGTCCAGAGAGGGCACTGTCAGCAATGGGGATGCAGTGCAGTGAGACCAGAGACTTCACAGGCACCACTGGGGATGCAGTGCAGTGAGTCCAGAGAGTGCACTGGCACCACTGGGGATGCACTGCAATGAGTCCAGAGAGTGCACTGGCACCAATGGCAACGCAGTGCAGTGAGTCCAGAGAGTGCCTTGGCACCACAGGGGATGCAGTGCAGTGAGTCCAGAGAGTGCTCTAGCACCACTGGGGATGCACTGCAGTGAGTCCAGAGAGTTCACTGGCACCACTGGGGATGTAGTGCAGTGAGTCCACAGAGGGCACTGGCACCAATGGGGATGCAGTGCAGTGAGTCCAGAGAGTGCACTGGCACCACTGGGGATGCAGTGCAGTGAGTCCTGAGAGTGCAATGGCACCACAGGGGATGCACCGCAGTGAGTCCAGAGAGTGCACTGTCACCACTGGGGAAGCACTGCAGTGAGTCCAGAGAGTGCACTGGCACCACTGGGGAAGCAGTGCAGTGAGTCCAGAGAGTGCACTGGCACCAACTGGAGCTGCACTGCTGTGAGTCCTGAGATTGCACTGGCACCACTAGGATGCACTGCAGTGAGTCCAGAGACTTCACAGGCACCACAGGGGATGCAGTACAGTGAGTCCAGAGAGTGCACTGGCACCACTGGGGATTCAGTTCCTTGAGTCCAGAGAGTGAACTGGCACCACTGGGGATGTAGAGCAGTGAGTCCAGAGAGTGCACTGGCACCTCTCCGGATGCACCCCGGTGAGTCCAGAGAGTGCACTGGCACCACTGGGGATGTACCCCGGCAAGTCCAGAGAGTGCTCTGTCACCACTGGGAATGCAGTGCAGTGAGTCCAGAGAGTGTACTGGCACCACTGGGGATGCAGTGCAGTGAGTCCAGAGAGTGCACTGGCACCACTGGGGATGCACTGCAGTGAGACCAGAGGTTGCAGTGGCACCACTGGGGATGCAGTGCAGTGAGTCCAGAGAGTGCACTGGTACGATTGGGGATGCACTGCAATGAGTCCAGAGAGTGCACTGGCACCACTGGGGATGCACTGCAGTGAGTCCAGAGAGTTCACTGGCACCACTGCGGATGCAATGCAGTGAGTCCAGAGAGTGCACTGGCACCACTGGGGATGCACACCGGCAAGTCCAGAGAGTGCACTGGCACCACTGGGGATGCAGTGCAGTGAGTCCAGAGAGTGCACTGGCACCACTGGGGATGCACTGCAGTGAGTCCAGAGAGTGCATTGGCACCACTGGGGATGCACTGCAGTGACTCCAGAGAGTGCATTGGCACCACTGGGGATGCACTGCAGTGAGTCCAGAGAGTGCACTGGCACCACTGGGGAAGCACTGCAGTGAGTCCAGATGTTAGCCTAGCAACCACATAATCACCAAGTGATTATATGAAGGTGCTTTATTCAGCGCTGGAAGCCGGGGCAGGTGCCCAAATCTGGCTTCAAGTCCCGTTACTTCCCAGCCGTTATTTATACATACAATATTGCGTCAGGTATACATATTCTTTACAGGTTGCAACAGCAGCCTCGCTTTTCATTTTAATTAGCTCCCCTCCCCTTTGCACATGCGTGGCGCACTCTGGTGGTCGTCCAGGTGGTCGTCCAGATGAAGTAAGGAGTCTTCCTCTCCACTAAACTTTTCACCTTTCTTACTCGACGCATGCTCCCTCCGCTTCTTGGTTCTGCTTCAACTCATTTCATCATTTCCAGGCCCTTATCTAAGGTCAGGTTGTACCTGTTCCTTCCCAAGGTTCCCCTTCAATGACTCTTTTGATTGTTCAATGTACTCCCTAAGTATCCAGTATACATAGATTAATTGATAATGTAAGTACATTTGGCAATGCTTAATTATACTGTAGGTCCCATTACCTAAGAGACATTAGTAAAACATCCATTCGATTCTCCCCAACACTAACACAGAGACTGCACTGGCACCACTGGGGATGCAGTGCAGTGAGTCCAGAGAGGGCACTGGCACCACTAGCGATGCACTGCAGTGAGTCCAGAGAGTGCACTGGCACCACTGGCGATGCACTGCAGTGAGTCCAGAGAGTGCACTGGCACCTTGGGGATGCAGTGCAGTGAGTAAAGAGAGTGCACTGGCACCAGTGGGGATGCAGTGCGATGAGTCCAGAGAGTGCACTGGCACCACTGGGGATGCAGTGCAGTGAGTCCAGAGAGTGCACTGGCACCACTGGGGATGCACCCCGGTGAGTCCAGAGAGTGCACTGGCACCACTGGCGATGCACCCCGGCAAGTCCATAGAGTGCACTGTCACCACTGGGGATGCAGTGCAGTGAGTCCAGAGAGTGCACTGGCCCCACTGGGGATGCAGTGCAGTGAGTCCAGAGAGTGCACTGGAACCACTGGGGATGCAGTGCAGTGAGTCCAGAGAGTGCCCCGGCACCACTGGGGATGCAGTGCAGTGAGTCCAGAGAGTGCACTGGCACCACGGGGGATGCAGTGCAGTGAGTCCAGAGAGTGCACTGTCACCACTGGGATGCAGTGCAGTGAGTCCAGAGAGTGCAGTGGCACCACTGGGGATGCAGTGCAGTGAGTCCAGAGAGTGCACTGTCACCACTGGGGATGCAGTGCAGTGAGTCCAGAGAGTGCACTGGCACCACTGGGGATGCAGTGCAGTGAGTCCAGAGAGTGCACTGGCACCACTGGGAATGCAGTGAGTCCAGACAGTGCACTGGCACCACTGGGGATGCAGTGCAGTGAGTCCAGAGAGTGCACTGGCACCACTGGGGATGCACCCCGGCAAGTCCAGAGAGTGCACTGGCACCACTGGGGATGCAGTGCAGTGAGTCCAGAGAGTGCACTGGCACCACTGGGGATGCAGTGCAGTGAGTGCAGAGAGTGCACTGGCACCACTGGGGATGCACTGCAGTGAGTCCAGAGAGTGCACTGGCACCACTGGGGATGCAGTGAAGTGAGTCCAGACAGTGCACTGGCACCACTGGGGATGCAGTGCAGTGAGTCTAGAGAGTGTACTGGCACCACTGGGGATGCAGTACAGTGAGTCCAGAGAGTGCACTGGCACCACTGGGGATGCAGTGCAGTGAGTAAAGAGAGTGCACTGGCACCACTGTGGATGCAGTGCAGTGAGTCCAGAGAGTGCACTGGCACCACTGGGGATGGACTGCAGTGAGTCCTGAGAGTGCACTGGCACCACTGGGGATGCAGTGCAGTGAGTCCAGAGAGTGCACTGGCACCACTGGGGATGCACTGCAGTGAGTCCAGAGAGTGCACTGGCACCACTGGGGATGCAGTGCAGTGAGTCCAGAGAGTGCACTGGCACCACTGGGATGCTGTGCAGTGAGTCCAGAGAGTGCACTGGCACCACTGGGGATGCAGTGCAGTGAGTCCAGAGAGTGCACTGGCACCACTGGGATGCAGTGCACTGAGTCCACAGAGTGCACTGGCACCACAGGAGATACACTGCAGTGAGTCCAGAGAGTGCACTGGCACCACTGGGGATGCACTGCAGTGAGTCCAGAGAGTGCACTGGCACCGCTGCGGTTGCACCCCGTTGTTTTCAGAGAGTGCAGTGGCACCACTGGGGATGCAGTGCAGTGAGTCCAGAGAGTGCACTGGCACCACGGGGGATGCAGTGCAGTGAGTCCAGAGAGTGCACTGTCACCACTGGGGATGCAGTGCAGTGAGTCCAGAGAGTGCACTGGAACCACTGGGGATGCAGTGCAGTGAGTCCAGAGAGTGCACTGGCACCTTGGGGGTGCAGTGCAGTGAGTCCAGAGAGTGCACTGGCACCACTGGGGATGCAGTGCA
This sequence comes from Anser brachyrhynchus, assembly GCF_964034855.1. NCBI lineage: Eukaryota > Metazoa > Chordata > Aves > Anseriformes > Anatidae > Anser > Anser brachyrhynchus. The sequence continues at coordinate 157,165 of NC_137706.1, forward strand.
GTGAGTCCAGAGAGTGCACTGGCACCACTGCGGATGCAGTGCAGTGAGTCCTGAGAGTACAATGGCACCACAGGGGATGCACTGCAGTGAGTCCAGAGAGTGCATTGGCACCACTGGGGATGCAATGCAGTGAGTCCAGAGAGTGCACTGGCACCACTGGGGATGCACTGCAGTGAGTCCAGATGTTAGCCTAGCAACCACATAATCACCAAGTGATTATATGAAGGTGCTTTATTCAGCGCTGGAAGCCGGGGCAGGTGCCCAAATCTGGCTTCAAGTCCCGTTACTTCCCAGCCGTTATTTATACATACAATATTGCGTCAGGTATACATATTCATTACAGGTTGCAACAGCAGCCTCGCTTTTCATTCTAATTAGCTCCCCTCCCCTTTGCACATGCATGGCGCACTCTGGTGGTCGTCCAGATGAAGTAAGGAGTCTTCCTCTCCGCTAAACTTTTCACCTTTCTTACTCGACGCATGCTCCCTCCGTTTCTTGGTTCTGCTTCAACTCATTTCATCATTTCCAGGCCCTTATCCAAGGTCAGGTTGTACCTGTTCCCTCCCAAGGTTCCCCTTCAATGATTCTTTTGATTGTTCAATGTACTCCCTAAGCATCCAGTATACATAGATTAATTGATAATGTAAGAACATTTGGCAATGCTTAATTATACTGTAGGTCCCATTACCTAAGAGACATTAGTAAAATATCCATTCGATTCTCCCCAACACTAACACAGAGACTGCACTGGCACCACTGGGGATGGTGCCATCCCGGCAAGTCCAGAGAGTGCACTGGCACCACTGGGGATGCAGTGCAGTGAGTCCAGAGAGTGCACTGGCACCACTGGGGATGCACTGCCGTGAGTCCAGAGAGTGCACTGGCACCACTGGAGATGCACTGCCGTGAGTCCAGAGAGTGCACTGGCACCACTGGGGATGCACTGCAGTGAGTCCAGAGAGTGCACTGGCACCACTGGGGATGCACTGCAGTGAGTCCAGAGTGTGCACTGGCACCACTGGGGATGCAGTACAGTGAGTCCAGAGAGTGCACTGGCACCACTGGGGATGCAGTGCAGTGAGTAAAGAGAGTGCACTGGCACCACTGGGGATGCAGTGCAGTGAGTCTAGAGAGTGCACTGGCACCACTGGGGATGCAGTGCAGTGAGCTCAGAGAGTGCACTGGCACCACTGGGGATGCAGTGCGGTGTGTCCAGAGAGTGCACTGGCACCTCTGGGGATGCAGTGCAGTGAGTCCAGAGAGTGCACTGGCACCACTGGGGATGCAGTGCAGTGAGTCCAGAGAGTGCACTGGCACCACTGGGGATGCACTGCAGTGAGTCCAGAGAGTGCACTGGCACCACTGGGGATGCACCCCGGTGAGTCCAGAGAGTGCACTGGCACCACTGGGGATGCACCCCGGTGAGTCCAGAGAGTGCACTGGCACCACTGGGGATGCACTGCCGTGAGTGCAGAGAGTGCACTGGCACCGCTGCGGTTGCACCCCGGTGTTTTCAGAGAGTGCAGTGGCACCACTGGGATGCAGTGCAGTGAGTCCAGAGAGTGCACTGGTTCCACTGGGATGCAGTGCACTGAGTCCACAGAGTGCACTGGCACCACTGGGGATGCAGTGCAGTGAGTCCAGAGAGTGCACTGGCACCACTGGGGATGCACTGCCGTGAGTGCAGAGAGTGCACTGGCACCGCTGCGGTTGCACCCCGGTGTTTTCAGAGAGTGCAGTGGCACCACTGGGGATGCAGTGCACTGAGTCCAGAGAGGGCACTGTCAGCAATGGGGATGCAGTGCAGTGAGACCAGAGACTTCACAGGAACCACTGGGGATGCAGTGCAGTGAGTCCAGAGAGTGCACTGGCACCACTGGGGATGCACTGCAATGAGTCCAGAGAGTGCACTGGCACCAATGGCAACGCAGTGCAGTGAGTCCAGAGAGTGCCTTGGCACCACAGGGGATGCAGTGCAGTGAGTCCAGAGAGTGCTCTAGCACCACTGGGGATGCACTGCAGTGAGTCCAGAGAGTTCACTGGCACCACTGGGGATGTAGTGCAGTGAGTCCACAGAGGGCACTGGCACCAATGGGGATGCAGTGCAGTGAGTCCAGAGAGTACAGTGGCACCACTGGGGATGCAGTGCAGTGAGTCCAAAGAGTGCACTGGCACCATTGGGGATGCACTGCAGTGAGTACAGAGACTTCACAGGCACCACTGGGGATGCACTGCAGTGAGTCCAGAGAGTGCCCTGGCATCACTGGGAATGCAGTGAGTCCAGAGAGTGAACTGGCACCACTGGGGATGCACTGCAGTGAGTCCAGAGAGTGCACTGGCACCACTGGGGATGCACCCCGGCAAGTCCAGAGAGTGCACTGGCACCACTGGGGATGCAGTGCAGTGAGTCCAGAGAGTGCACTGGCACCTCTGGGGATGCACTGCAGTGAGTTCAGAGATTGCACTGGCACCACTGGGGATGCAGTGCAGTGAGTCCAGAGAGTGCCCTGGCATCACTGGGAATGCAGTGAGTCCAGACAGTGCACTGGCACGACTGGGGATGCACTGCAGTGAGTCCAGAGAGTGCACTGGCACCACTGGGGATGCACCCCGGCAAGTCCAGAGAGTGCACTGGCACCACTGGGGATGCAGTGCAGTGAGTCCAGAGAGTGCACTGGCACCACTGGGGATGCAGTGCAGTGAGTCCAGAGGTTGCACTGGCACCACTGGGGATGCAGTGCAGTGAGTAAAGAGAGTGCACTGGCACCACTGGGGATGCAGTGCAGTGAGTCCAGAGAGTGCACTGGCACCACTGGGGATGGACTGCAGTGAGTCCAGAGAGTGCACTGGCACCACTGGGGATGCAGTGCAGTGAGTCCAGAGAGTGCACTGGCACCAGTGGGGATGCACTGCAGTGAGTAAAGAGAATGCACTGGCACCTTTGGGGTTGCACTGCAGTGAGTACAGAGAGTGCACTGGCACCACTGGGGATGCAGTGCAGTGAGTCCAGAGAGTGCACTGGAACCACTGGGGATGCAGTGCAGTGAGTCCAGAGAGTGCACTGGCACCACTGGGGGTGCAGTGCAGTGAGTCCAGAGAGTGCAATGGCACCACTGGGGATGCAGTGCAGTGAGTCCAGAGAGTGCACTGGCACCACTGGGGATGCACTGCAGTGAGTCCAGAGAGTGCACTGGCACCACTGGGATGCAGTGCAGTGAGTCCAGAGAGTGCACTGGTTCCACTGGGATGCAGTGCACTGAGTCCACAGAGTGCACTGGCACCACAGGGGATACACTGCAGTGAGTCCAGAGAGTGCACTGGCACCACTGGGGATGCACTGCCGTGAGTGCAGAGAGTGCACTGGCACCGCTGCGGTTGCACCCCGGTGTTTTCAGAGAGTGCAGTGGCACCACTGGGGATGCAGTGCACTGAGTCCAGAGAGGGCACTGTCACCAATGGGGATGCACTGCAGTGAGACCAGAGACTTCACAGGCACCACTGGGGATGCAGTGCAGTGAGTCCAGAGAGTGCACTGGCACCACTGGGGATGCACTGCAGTGAGACCAGAGGTTGCAGTGACACCACTGGCAACGCAGTGCAGTGAGTCCAGAGAGTGCCTTGGCACCACAGGGGATGCAGTGCAGTGAGTCCAGAGAGTGCTCTAGCACCACTGGGGATGCACTGCAGTGAGTCCAGAGAGTTCACTGGCACCACTGGGGATGTAGTGCAGTGAGTCCACAGAGGGCACTGGCACCAATGGGGATGCAGTGCAGTGAGTCCAGAGAGTACAGTGGCACCACTGGGGATGCAGTGCAGTGAGTCCAAAGAGTGCACTGGCACCATTGGGGATGCACTGCAGTGAGTACAGAGACTTCACAGGCACCACTGGGGATGCACTGCAGTGAGTCCAGAGAGTGCCCTGGCATCACTGGGAATGCAGTGAGTCCAGAGAGTGAACTGGCACCACTGGGGATGCACTGCAGTGAGTCCAGAGAGTGCACTGGCACCACTGGGGATGCACCCCGGCAAGTCCAGAGAGTGCACTGGCACCACTGGGGATGCAGTGCAGTGAGTCCAGAGAGTGCACTGGCACCTCTGGGGATGCACTACAGTGAGTCCAGAGATTGCACTGGCACCACTGGGGATGCAGTGCAGTGAGTCCAGAGAGTGCAGTGGCACCACTGGGGATGCAGTGCAGTGAGTCCAGAGAGTGCACTGGCACCACTGGGGATGCAGTGCAGTGAGTCCAGAGGTTGCCCTGGCACCACTGGGGATGCAGTGCAGTGAGTAAAGGGAGTGCACTGGCACCACTGGGGATGCAGTGCAGTGAGTCCAGAGAGTGCACTGGCACCACTGGGGATGGACTGCAGTGAGTCCAGAGAGTGCACTGGCACCACTGGGGATGCAGTGCAGTGAGTCCAGAGAGTGCACTGGCACCACTGGGGATGCAGTGCAGTGAGTCCAGAGAGTGCACTGGCACCACTGGGGATGCACTGCAGTGAGTCCAGAGAGTGCACTGGCACCACTGGCGATGCAGTGCAGTGAGTCCAGAGAGTGCACTGGCACCACTGGGGATGCAGTGCAGTGAGTCCAGAGAGTGCACTGGCACCACTGGGGATGCAGTGCAGTGAGTCCAGAGAGTGCACTGGCACCACTGGGGATGCAGTGCAGTGAGTCCAGAGAGTGCACTGGCACCACTGGGATGCAGTGCAGTGAGTCCAGAGAGTGCACTGGTTCCACTGGGATGCAGTGCACTGAGTCCACAGAGTGCACTGGCACCACAGGGGATACACTGCAGTGAGTCCAGAGAGTGCACTGGCACCACTGGGGATGCACTGCCGTGAGTGCAGAGAGTGCACTGGCACCGCTGCGGTTGCACCCCGGTGTTTTCAGAGAGTGCAGTGGCACCACTGGGGATGCAGTGCACTGAGTCCAGAGAGGGCACTGTCAGCAATGGGGATGCAGTGCAGTGAGACCAGAGACTTCACAGGCACCACTGGGGATGCAGTGCAGTGAGTCCAGAGAGTGCACTGGCACCACTGGGGATGCAGTGCAGTGAGTCCTGAGAGTGCAATGGCACCACAGGGGATGCACTGCAGTGAGTCCAGAGAGTGCACTGGCACCACTGGGGATGCAATGCAGTGAGTCCAGAGAGTGCACTGGCACCACTGGGGAAGCAGTGCAGTGAGTCCAGAGAGTGCACTGGCACCAACTGGAGCTGCACTGCTGTGAGTCCTGAGATTGCACTGGCACCACTAGGATGCACTGCAGTGAGTCCAGAGACTTCACAGGCACCACAGGGGATGCAGTACAGTGAGTCCAGAGAGTGCACTGGCACCACTGGGGATTCAGTTCCTTGAGTCCAGAGAGTGAACTGGCACCACTGGGGATGTAGAGCAGTGAGTCCAGAGAGTGCACTGGCACCTCTCCGGATGCACCCCGGTGACTCTAGAGAGTGCACTGGCACCACTGGGGATGCACCCCGGCAAGTCCAGAGAGTGCTCTGTCACCACTGGGGATGCAGTGCAGTGAGTCCAGAGAGTGCACTGGCACCACTGGGGATGCACTGCAGTGAGACCAGAGGTTGCAGTGACACCAGTGGGGATGCAGTGCAGTGAGTCCAGAGAGTGCACTGGTACGATTGGGGATGCAGTGCAGTGAGTCCAGAGAGTGCACTGGCACCACTGGGGATGCACTGCAGTGAGTCCAGAGAGTGCAGTGGCACCACTGCGGATGCAATGCAGTGAGTCCAGAGAGTGCACTGGCACCACTGGGAATGCACCCCGGCAAGTCCAGAGAGTGCACTGGCACCACTGGGGATGCAGCGCACTGAGTCCAGAGAGTGCACTGGCACCACTGGGGATGCAGTGCAGTGAGTCCAGAGAGTGCACTGGCACCACTGGGGATGCACCCCGGTGAGTCTAGAGAGTGCACTGGCACCACTGGGGATGCACTGCAGTGAGTCCAGGGAGTGCACTGGCACCACTGGGGATGCACTGCAGTGAGTCCAGAGAGTGCAGTGGCACCACTGGGGATGCACTGCAGTGACTCCAGAGAGTGCACTGGCACCACTGGGGATGCACTGCAGTGAGTCCAGATGTTAGCCTAGCAACCACATAATCACCAAGTGATTATATGAAGGTGCTTTATTCAGCGCTGGAAGCCGGGGCAGGTGCCCAAATCTGGCTTCAAGTCCCGTTACTTCCCAGCCGTTATTTATACATACAATATTGCGTCAGGTATACATATTCATTACAGGTTGCAACAGCAGCCTCGCTTTTCATTCTAATTAGCTCCCCTCCCCTTTGCACATGCGTGGCGCACTCTGGTGGTCGTCCAGATGAAGTAAGGAGTCTTCCTCTCCACTAAACTTTTCACCTTTCTTACTCGACGCATGCTCCCTCCGTTTCTTGGTTCTGCTTCAACTCATTTCATCATTTCCAGGCCCTTATCCAAGGTCAGGTTGTACCTGTTCCCTCCCAAGGTTCCCCTTCAATGATTCTTTTGATTGTTCAATGTACTCCCTAAGTATCCAGTATACATAGATTAATTGATAATGTAAGAACATTTGGCAATGCTTAATTATACTGTAGGTCCCATTACCTAAGAGACATTAGTAAAATATCCATTCGATTCTCCCCAACACTAACACAGAGACTGCACTGGCACCACTGGGGATGCATCCCGGCAAGTCCAGAGAGTGCACTGGCACCACTGGGGATGCAGTGCAGTGAGTCCAGAGAGTGCACTGGCACCACTGGGGATGCAGTACAGTGAGTCCAGAGAGTGCACTGGCACCACTGGGATGCAGTGCAGTGAGTCCAGAGAGTGCACTGGTTCCACTGGGATGCAGTGCACTGAGTCCACAGAGTGCACTGGCACCACAGGGGATACACTGCAGTGAGTCCAGAGAGTGCACTGGCACCACTGGGGATGCACTGCCGTGAGTGCAGAGAGTGCACTGGCACCGCTGCGGTTGCACCCCGGTGTTTTCAGAGAGTGCAGTGGCACCACTGGGGATGCAGTGCACTGAGTCCAGAGAGGGCACTGTCAGCAATGGGGATGCAGTGCAGTGAGACCAGAGACTTCACAGGCACCACTGGGGATGCAGTGCAGTGAGTCCAGAGAGTGCACTGGCACCACTGGGGATGCAGTGCAGTGAGTCCTGAGAGTGCAATGGCACCACAGGGGATGCACTGCAGTGAGTCCAGAGAGTGCACTGGCACCACTGGGGATGCAATGCAGTGAGTCCAGAGAGTGCACTGGCACCACTGGGGAAGCAGTGCAGTGAGTCCAGAGAGTGCACTGGCACCAACTGGAGCTGCACTGCTGTGAGTCCTGAGATTGCACTGGCACCACTAGGATGCACTGCAGTGAGTCCAGAGACTTCACAGGCACCACAGGGGATGCAGTACAGTGAGTCCAGAGAGTGCACTGGCACCACTGGGGATTCAGTTCCTTGAGTCCAGAGAGTGAACTGGCACCACTGGGGATGTAGAGCAGTGAGTCCAGAGAGTGCACTGGCACCTCTCCGGATGCACCCCGGTGACTCCAGAGAGTGCACTGGCACCACTGGGGATGCACCCCGGCAAGTCCAGAGAGTGCTCTGTCACCACTGGGGATGCAGTGCAGTGAGTCCAGAGAGTGCACTGGCACCACTGGGGATGCACTGCAGTGAGACCAGAGGTTGCAGTGACACCAGTGGGGATGCAGTGCAGTGAGTCCAGAGAGTGCACTGGTACGATTGGGGATGCAGTGCAGTGAGTCCAGAGAGTGCACTGGCACCACTGGGGATGCACTGCAGTGAGTCCAGAGAGTGCAGTGGCACCACTGCGGATGCAATGCAGTGAGTCCAGAGAGTGCACTGGCACCACTGGGAATGCACCCCGGCAAGTCCAGAGAGTGCACTGGCACCACTGGGGATGCAGCGCACTGAGTCCAGAGAGTGCACTGGCACCACTGGGGATGCAGTGCAGTGAGTCCAGAGAGTGCACTGGCACCACTGGGGATGCACCCCGGTGAGTCTAGAGAGTGCACTGGCACCACTGGGGATGCACTGCAGTGAGTCCAGGGAGTGCACTGGCACCACTGGGGATGCACTGCAGTGAGTCCAGAGAGTGCAGTGGCACCACTGGGGATGCACTGCAGTGACTCCAGAGAGTGCACTGGCACCACTGGGGATGCACTGCAGTGAGTCCAGATGTTAGCCTAGCAACCACATAATCACCAAGTGATTATATGAAGGTGCTTTATTCAGCGCTGGAAGCCGGGGCAGGTGCCCAAATCTGGCTTCAAGTCCCGTTACTTCCCAGCCGTTATTTATACATACAATATTGCGTCAGGTATACATATTCATTACAGGTTGCAACAGCAGCCTCGCTTTTCATTCTAATTAGCTCCCCTCCCCTTTGCACATGCGTGGCGCACTCTGGTGGTCGTCCAGATGAAGTAAGGAGTCTTCCTCTCCACTAAACTTTTCACCTTTCTTACTCGACGCATGCTCCCTCCGTTTCTTGGTTCTGCTTCAACTCATTTCATCATTTCCAGGCCCTTATCCAAGGTCAGGTTGTACCTGTTCCCTCCCAAGGTTCCCCTTCAATGATTCTTTTGATTGTTCAATGTACTCCCTAAGTATCCAGTATACATAGATTAATTGATAATGTAAGAACATTTGGCAATGCTTAATTATACTGTAGGTCCCATTACCTAAGAGACATTAGTAAAATATCCATTCGATTCTCCCCAACACTAACACAGAGACTGCACTGGCACCACTGGGGATGCATCCCGGCAAGTCCAGAGAGTGCACTGGCACCACTGGGGATGCAGTGCAGTGAGTCCAGAGAGTGCACTGGCACCACTGGGGATGCAGTACAGTGAGTCCAGAGAGTGCACTGGCACCACTGGGGATGCACTGCAGTGAGTCCAGAGAGTGCACTGGCACCACTGGGGATGCAGTGCAGTGAGTCCAGAGAGTGCACTGGCACCACTGGGGATGCAGTGCAGTGAGCTCAGAGAGTGCGCTGGCACCACTGGGGATGCAGTGCGGTGTGTCCAGAGAGTGCACTGGCACCACTGGGGGTGCAGTGCAGTGAGTCCACAGAGGGAACTGGCACCACTGGGGATGCACTGCAGTGAGTCCAGAGAGTGCACTGGCACCACTGGGGATGCAGTGCAGTGAGTCCAGAGAGTGCACTGGCACCACTGGGGATGCACTGCAGTGAGTCCAGATGTTAGCCTAGCAACCACATAATCACCAAGTGATTATATGAAGGTGCTTTATTCAGCGCTGGAAGCCGGGGCAGGTGCCCAAATCTGGCTTCAAGTCCCGTTACTTCCCAGCCGTTATTTATACATACAATATTGCGTCAGGTATACATATTCATTACAGGTTGCAACAGCAGCCTCGCTTTTCATTTTAATTAGCTCCCCTCCCCTTTGCACATGCGTGGCGCACTCTGGTGGTCGTCCAGGTGGTCGTCCAGATGAAGTAAGGAGTCTTCCTCTCCGCTAAACTTTTCACCTTTCTTACTCGACGCATGCTCCCTCCTCTTCTTGGTTCTGCTTCAACTCATTTCATCATTTCCAGGCCCTTATCCAAGGTCAGGTTGTACCTGTTCCCTCCCAAGGTTCCCCTTCAATGACTCTTTTGATTGTTCAATGTACTCCCTAAGTATCCAGTATACATAGATTAATTGATAATGTAAGTACATTTGGCAATGCTTAATTATACTGTAGGTCCCATTACGTAAGAGACATTAGTAAAACATCCATTCGATTCTCCCCAACACTAACACAGAGACTGCACTGGCACCACTGGCGATGCACTGCAGTGAGTCCAGAGAGGGCACTGGCACCACTGGCGATGCACTGCAGTGAGTCCAGAGAGTGCAATGGCACCACTGGCGATGCACTGCAGTGAGTCCAGAGAGTGCACTGGCACCACCTGGGATGCAGTGCAGTGAGTCCAGAGAGTGCACTGGCACCACTGGTGATGCAGTGCAGTGAGTCCAGAGAGTGCACTGGCACCACTGGGGATGCAGTGCCGTGAGTCCAGAGAGTGCCTTGGCACCACAGGGGATGCAGTGCAGTGAGTCCAGAGAGTGCACTAGCACCACTGGGGATGCACTGCAGTGAGTCCAGAGTGTGCACTGGCACCACTGGGGATGCAGTGCAGTGAGTCCAGAGAGTGCACTGGCACCACTGGGGATGCAGTGCAGTGAGTCCAGAGAGTACACTGGCACTACTGGGGATTCAGTTCAGTGAGTCCAGAGAGTGCACTGGCACCACTGGGGATGCAGTGCAGTGAGTCCAGAGAGTGCACTGGCACCACTGGGGATGCACTGCAGTGAGTCCAGAGAGTGCATTGGCACCACTGGGGATGCACTGCAGTGACTCCAGAGAGTGCATTGGCACCACTGGGGATGCACTGCAGTGACTCCAGAGAGTGCAGTGGCACCACTGGGGATGCACTGCAGTGAGTCCAGATGTTAGCCTAGCAACCACATAATCACCAAGTGATTATATGAAGGTGCTTTATTCAGCGCTGGAAGCCGGGGCAGGTGCCCAAATCTGGCTTCAAGTCCCGTTACTTCCCAGCCGTTATTTATACATACAATATTGCGTCAGGTATACATATTCTTTACAGGTTGCAACAGCAGCCTCGCTTTTCATTTTAATTAGCTCCCCTCCCCTTTGCACATGCGTGGCGCACTCTGGTGGTCGTCCAGGTGGTCGTCCAGATGAAGTAAGGAGTCTTCCTCTCCACTAAACTGTTCACCTTTCTTACTCGACGCATACTCCCTCCGCTTCTTGGTTCTGCTTCAACTCATTTCATCATTTCCAGGCCCTTATCTAAGGTCAGGTTGTACCTGTTCCTTCCCAAGGTTCCCCTTCAATGACTCTTTTGATTGTTCAATGTACTCCCTAAGTATCCAGTATACATAGATTAATTGATAATGTAAGTACATTTGGCAATGCTTAATTATACTGTAGGTCCCATTACCTAAGAGACATTAGTAAAACATCCATTCGATTCTCCCCAACACTAACACAGAGACTGCACTGGCACCACTGGGGATGCAGTGCAGTGAGTCCAGAGAGGGCACTGGCACCACTAGCGATGCACTGCAGTGAGTCCAGAGAGTGCACTGGCACCACTGGTGATGCACTGCAGTGAGTCCAGAGAGTGCACTGGCACCACCTGGGATGCAGTGCAGTGAGTCCAGAGAATGCACTGGCACCAGTGGGGATGCAGTGCAGTGAGTCCACAGAGTGCACTGGCACCACTGGAGTTGAAGTGCAGTGAGTCAAGAGAGTGCACTGGAACCACTGGGGATGCAGCGCAGTGACTCCTGAGAGTGCACTGGCACCACTGGGGATGCAGTGCAGTGAGTCCAGAGAGTGCACTGGCACCACTGGTGATGCACTGCAGTGAGTCCAGAGAGTGCACTGGCACCACTGGGGATGCACTGCAATGAGTCCAGAGAGTGCACTGGCACCAATGGCAACGCAGTGCAGTGAGTCCAGAGAGTGCCTTGGCACCACGGGGGATGCAGTGCAGTGAGTCCAGAGAGTGCTCTAGCACCACTGGGGATGCACTGCAGTGAGTCCAGAGAGTTCACTGGCACCACTGGGGATGTAGTGCAGTGAGTCCACAGAGGGCACTGGCACCAATGGGGATGCAGTGCAGTGAGTCCAGAGAGTACAGTGGCACCACTGGGGATGCAGTGCAGTGAGTCCAAAGAGTGCACTGGCACCATTGGGGATGCACTGCAGTGAGTCCAGAGACTTCACAGGCACCACTGGGGATGCACTGCAGTGAGTCCAGAGAGTGCCCTGGCATCACTGGGAATGCAGTGAGTCCAGACAGTGCACTGGCACCACTGGGGATGCACTGCAGTGAGTCCAGAGAGTGCACTGGCACCACTGGGGATGCACCCCGGCAAGTCCAGAGAGTGCACTGGCACCACTGGGGATGCAGTGCAGTGAGTCCAGAGAGTGCACTGGCACCTCTGGGGATGCACTGCAGTGAGTCCAGAGATTGCACTGGCACCACTGGGGATGCAGTGCAGTGAGTCCAAAGAGTGCACTGGCACCACTGGGGATGCAGTGCAGTGAGTCCAGAGAGTGCACTGGCACCACTGGGGATGCAGTGCAGTGAGTCCAGAGGTTGCACTGGCACCACTGGGGATGCAGTGCAGTGAGTAAAGAGAGTGCACTGGCACCACTGGGGATGCAGTGCAGTGAGTCCAGAGAGTGCACTGGCACCACTGGGGATGGACTGCAGTGAGTCCAGAGAGTGCACTGGCACCACTGGGGATGCAGTGCAGTGAGTCCAGAGAGTGCACTGGCACCAGTGGGGATGCACTGCAGTGAGTAAAGAGAATGCACTGGCACCTTTGGGGTTGCACTGCAGTGAGTCCAGAGAGTGCACTGGCACCACTGGGGATGCACTGCAGTGAGTCCAGAGAGTGCACTGGAACCACTGGGGATGCAGTGCAGTGAGTCCAGAGAGTGCACTGGCACCACTGGGGGTGCAGTGCAGTGAGTCCAGAGAGTGCACTGGCACCACTGGGGATGCAGTGCAGTGAGTCCAGAGAGTGCACTGGCACCACTGGGGATGCACTGCAGTGAGTCCAGAGAGTGCACTGGCACCACTGGGATGCAGTGCAGTGAGTCCAGAGAGTGCACTGGTTCCACTGGGATGCAGTGCACTGAGTCCACAGAGTGCACTGGCACCACAGGGGATAGACTGCCGTGAGTGCAGAGAGTGCACTGGCACCGCTGCGGTTGCACCCCGGTGTTTTCAGAGAGTGCAGTGGCACCACTGGGGATGCAGTGCACTGAGTCCAGAGAGGGCACTGTCAGCAATGGGGATGCAGTGCAGTGAGACCAGAGACTTCACAGGCACCACTGGGGATGCAGTGCAGTGAGTCCAGAGAGTGCACTGGCACCACTGGGGATGCACTGCAATGAGTCCAGAGAGTGCACTGGCACCAATGGAACGCAGTGCAGTGAGTCCAGAGAGTGCCTTGGCACCACAGGGGATGCAGTGCAGTGAGTCCAGAGAGTGCTCTAGCACCACTGGGGATGCAGTGCAGTGAGTCCAGAGAGTTCACTGGCACCACTGGGGATGTAGTGCAGTGAGTCCACAGAGGGCACTGGCACCAATGGGGATGCAGTGCAGTGAGTCCAGAGAGTACAGTGGCACCACTGGGGATGCAGTGCAGTGAGTCCAAAGAGTGCACTGGCACCATTGGGGATGCACTGCAGTGAGTCCAGAGACTTCACAGGCACCACTGGGGATGCACTGCAGTGAGTCCAGAGAGTGCCCTGGCATCACTGGGAATGCAGTGAGTCCAGACAGTGCACTGGCACCACTGGGGATGCACTGCAGTGAGTCCAGAGAGTGCACTGGCACCACTGGGGATGCACCCCGGCAAGTCCAGAGAGTGCACTGGCACCACTGGGGATGCAGTGCAGTGAGTCCAGAGAGTGCACTGGCACCTCTGGGGATGCACTGCAGTGAGTCCAGAGATTGCACTGGCACCACTGGGGATGCAGTGCAGTGAGTCCAGAGAGTGCACTGGCACCACTGGGGATGCAGCGCACTGAGTCCAGAGAGTGCACTGGCACCACTGGGGATGCAGTGCAGTGAGTCCGGAGGTTGCCCTGGCACCACTGGGGATGCAGTGCAGTGAGTAAAGAGAGTGCACTGGCACCACTGGGGATGCAGTGCAGTGAGTCCAGAGAGTGCACTGGCACCATTGGGGATGGACTGCAGTGAGTCCAGAGAGTGCACTGGCACCACTGGGGATGCAGTGCAGTGAGTCCAGAGAGTGCACTGGCACCACTGGGGATGCAGTGCAGTGAGTCCAGAGAGTGCACTGGCACCACTGGGGATGCAGTGCAGTGAGTCCAGAGAGTGCACTGGCACCACTGGGGGTGCAGTGCAGTGAGTCCAGAGAGTGCACTGGCAGCACTGGGGATGCAGTGCAGTGAGTCCAGAGAGTGCACTGGCACCACTGGGGATGCACTGCAGTGAGTCCACAGAGTGCACTGGCACCACAGGGGATACACTGCAGTGAGTCCAGAGAGTGCACTGGCACCACTGGGGATGCACTGCCGTGAGTGCAGAGAGTGCACTGGCACCGCTGCGGTTGCACCCCGGTGTTTTCAGAGAGTGCAGTGGCACCACTGGGGATGCAGTGCACTGAGTCCAGAGAGGGCACTGTCAGCAATGGGGATGCAGTGCAGTGAGACCAGAGAGTGCAATGGCACCACAGGGGATGCACTGCAGTGAGTCCAGAGAGTGCACTGGCACCACTGGGGATGCAGTGCAGTGAGTCCAGAGAGTGCACTGGCACCACTGGGGAAGCAGTGCAGTGAGTCCAGAGAGTGCACTGGCACCAACTGGAGCTGCACTGCTGTGAGTCCTGAGATTGCACTGGCACCACTAGGATGCACTGCAGTGAGTCCAGAGACTTCACAGGCACCACAGGGGATGCAGTACAGTGAGTCCAGAGAGTGCACTGGCACCACTGGGGATGCAGTGCAGTGAGTCCAGAGAGTGCACTGGCACCTTGGGGGTGCAGTTCAGTAAGTCCAGAGAGTGCACTGGCACCAATGGCAACACAGAGCAGTGAGTCCAGAGAGTGCCTTGGCACCACAGGGGATGCAGTGCAGTGAGTCCAGAGAGTGCACTAGCACCACTGGGGATGCACTGCAGTGAGTCCAGAGTGTGCACTGGCACCACTGGGGATGCAGTGCAGTGAGTCCAGAGAGTGCACTGGCACCACTGGTGATGCAGTGCAGTGAGTCCAGAGAGTGCACTGGCACCACTGGGGATGCAGTGCCGTGAGTCCAGAGAGTGCATTGGCACCACTGGGGATGCACTGCAATGAGTCCAGAGAATGCACTGGCACCAATGGCAACACAGAGCAGTGAGTCCAGAGAGTGCCTTGGCACCACAGGGGATGCAGTGCAGTGAGTCCAGAGAGTGCACTAGCACCACTGGGGATGCAGTGTAGTGAGTCCAGAGAGTGCACTGGCAGCACTGGGGATGCAGTGCAGTGAGTACAGAGAGTGCACTGGCACCACTGGGGATGCAGTGCAGTGAGTCCAGAGAGTACACTGGCACTACTGGGGATTCAGTTCAGTGACTCCAGAGAGTGAACTGTCACCATTGGGGATGCACTGCAGTGAGTCCAGAGTGCACTGGCACCACTGGGGATGCACCCCGGCAAGTCCAGAGAGTGCACTGTCACCACTGGGGATGCAGTGCAGTGAGTCCAGAGAGTGCACTGGCACCACTGGCGATGCACCCCGGCAAGTCCAGAGAGTGCACTGGCACCACTGGGGATGCAGCGCAGTGAGTCCAGAGAGTGCACTGGCACCACTGGGGATGCAGTGCAGTGAGTCCAGAGAGTGCACTGGCACCACTGGTGATGCACTGCAGTGAGTCCAGAGAGTGCATTGGCACCACTGGGGATGCACTGCAGTGACTCCAGAGAGTGCATTGGCACCACTGGGGATGCACTGCAGTGACTCCAGAGAGTGCAGTGGCACCACTGGGGATGCACTGCAGTGAGTCCAGATGTTAGCCTAGCAACCACATAATCACCAAGTGATTATATGAAGGTGCTTTATTCAGCGCTGGAAGCCGGGGCAGGTGCCCAAATCTGGCTTCAAGTCCCGTTACTTCCCAGCCGTTATTTATACATACAATATTGCGTCAGGTATACATATTCTTTACAGGTTGCAACAGCAGCCTCGCTTTTCATTTTAATTAGCTCCCCTCCCCTTTGCACATGCGTGGCGCACTCTGGTGGTCGTCCAGGTGGTCGTCCAGATGAAGTAAGGAGTCTTCCTCTCCACTAAACTTTTCACCTTTCTTACTCGACGCATGCTCCCTCCGCTTCTTGGTTCTGCTTCAACTCATTTCATCATTTCCAGGCCCTTATCTAAGGTCAGGTTGTACCTGTTCCTTCCCAAGGTTCCCCTTCAATGACTCTTTTGATTGTTCAATGTACTCCCTAAGTATCCAGTATACATAGATTAATTGATAATGTAAGTACATTTGGCAATGCTTAATTATACTGTAGGTCCCATTACCTAAGAGACATTAGTAAAACATCCATTCGATTCTCCCCAACACTAACACAGAGACTGCACTGGCACCACTGGGGATGCAGTGCAGTGAGTCCAGAGAGGGCACTGGCACCACTAGCGATGCACTGCAGTGAGTCCAGAGAGTGCACTGGCACCACTGGCGATGCACTGCAGTGAGTCCAGAGAGTGCACTGGCACCACCTGGGATGCAGTGCAGTGAGTCCAGAGAATGCACTGGCACCAGTGGGGATGCAGTGCAGTGAGTCCACAGAGTGCACTGGCACCACTGGAGTTGAAGTGCAGTGAGTCAAGAGAGTGCACTGGAACCACTGGGGATGCAGCGCAGTGACTCCTGAGAGTGCACTGGCACCACTGGGGATGCAGTGCAGTGAGTCCAGAGAGTGCACTGGCACCACTGGGGATGCACTGCAATGAGTCCAGAGAGTGCACTGGCACCAATGGCAACGCAGTGCAGTGAGTCCAGAGAGTGCCTTGGCACCACAGGGGATGCAGTGCAGTGAGTCCAGAGAGTGCTCTAGCACCACTGGGGATGCACTGCAGTGAGTCCAGAGAGTTCACTGGCACCACTGGGGATGTAGTGCAGTGAGTCCACAGAGGGCACTGGCACCAATGGGGATGCAGTGCAGTGAGTCCAGAGAGTACAGTGGCACCACTGGGGATGCAGTGCAGTGAGTCCAAAGAGTGCACTGGCACCATTGGGGATGCACTGCAGTGAGTCCAGAGACTTCACAGGCACCACTGGGGATGCACTGCAGTGAGTCCAGAGAGTGCCCTGGCATCACTGGGAATGCAGTGAGTCCAGACAGTGCACTGGCACGACTGGGGATGCACTGCAGTGAGTCCAGAGAGTGCACTGGCACCACTGGGGATGCACCCCGGCAAGTCCAGAGAGTGCACTGGCACCACTGGGGATGCAGTGCAGTGAGTCCAGAGATTGCACTGGCACCACTGGGGATGCAGTGCAGTGAGTCCAGAGAGTGCACTGGCACCACTGGGGATGCAGTGCAGTGAGTCCAGAGGTTGCCCTGGCACCACTGGGGATGCAGTGCAGTGAGTAAAGAGAGTGCACTGGCACCACTGGGGATGCAGTGCAGTGAGTCCAGAGAGTGCACTGGCACCACTGGGGATGGACTGCAGTGAGTCCAGAGAGTGCACTGGCACCACTGGGGATGCAGTGCAGTGAGTCCAGAGAGTGCACTGGCACCAGTGGGGATGCACTGCAGTGAGTAAAGAGAATGCACTGGCACCTTTGGGGTTGCACTGCAGTGAGTACAGAGAGTGCACTGGCACCACTGGGGATGCAGTGCAGTGAGTCCAGAGAGTGCACTGGAACCACTGGGGATGCAGTGCAGTGAGTCCAGAGAGTGCACTGGCACCACTGGGGGTGCAGTGCAGTGAGTCCAGAGAGTGCAATGGCACCACTGGGGATGCAGTGCAGTGAGTCCAGAGAGTGCACTGGCACCACTGGGGATGCACTGCAGTGAGTCCAGAGAGTGCACTGGCACCACTGGAATGCAGTGCAGTGAGTCCAGAGAGTGCACTGGTTCCACTGGGATGCAGTGCACTGAGTCCACAGAGTGCACTGGCACCACAGGGGATACACTGCAGTGAGTCCAGAGAGTGCACTGGCACCACTGGGGATGCACTGCCGTGAGTGCAGAGAGTGCACTGGCACCGCTGCGGTTGCACCCCGGTGTTTTCAGAGAGTGCAGTGGCACCACTGGGGATGCAGTGCACTGAGTCCAGAGAGGGCACTGTCAGCAATGGGGATGCAGTGCAGTGAGACCAGAGACTTCACAGGCACCACTGGGGATGCAGTGCAGTGAGTCCAGAGAGTGCACTGGCACCACTGGGGATGCACTGCAATGAGTCCAGAGAGTGCACTGGCACCAATGGCAACGCAGTGCAGTGAGTCCAGAGAGTGCCTTGGCACCACAGGGGATGCAGTGCAGTGCGTCCAGAGAGTGCTCTAGCACCACTGGGGATGCACTGCAGTGAGTCCAGAGAGTTCACTGGCACCACTGGGGATGTAGTGCAGTGAGTCCACAGAGGGCACTGGCACCAATGGGGATGCAGTGCAGTGAGTCCAGAGAGTACAGTGGCACCACTGGGGATGCAGTGCAGTGAGTCCAAAGAGTGCACTGGCACCATTGGGGATGCACTGCAGTGAGTACAGAGACTTCACAGGCACCACTGGGGATGCACTGCAGTGAGTCCAGAGAGTGCCCTGGCATCACTGGGAATGCAGTGAGTCCAGACAGTGCACTGGCACCACTGGGGATGCACTGCAGTGAGTCCAGAGAGTGCACTGGCACCACTGGGGATGCACCCCGGCAAGTCCAGAGAGTGCACTGGCACCACTGGGGATGCAGTGCAGTGAGTCCAGAGAGTGCACTGGCACCTCTGGGGATGCACTGCAGTGAGTCCAGAGATTGCACTGGCACCACTGGGGATGCAGTGCAGTGAGTCCAGAGAGTGCACTGGCACCACTGGGGATGCAGTGCAGTGAGTCCAGAGAGTGCACTGGCACCACTGGGGATGCAGTGCAGTGAGTCCAGAGGTTGCCCTGGCACCACTGGGGATGCAGTGCAGTGAGTAAAGAGAGTGCACTGGCACCACTGGGGATGCAGTGCAGTGAGTCCAGAGAGTGCACTGGCACCACTGGGGATGGACTACAGTGAGTCCAGAGAGTGCACTGGCACCACTGGGGATGCAGTGCAGTGAGTCCAGAGAGTGCACTGGCACCACTGGGGATGCAGTGCAGTGAGTCCAGAGAGTGCACTGGCACCACTGGGGATGCACTGCAGTGAGTCCAGAGAGTGCACTGGCACCACTGGGGGTGCAGTGCAGTGAGTCCAGAGAGTGCACTGGCACCACTGGGGATGCAGTGCAGTGACTCCAGAGAGTGCACTGGCACCACTGGGGATGCAGTGCAGTGAGTCCAGAGAGTGCACTGGCACCACTGGGGATGCACTGCAGTGAGTCCAGAGAGTGCACTGGCACCACTGGGATGCAGTGCAGTGAGTCCAGAGAGTGCACTGGTTCCACTGGGATGCAGTGCACTGAGTCCACAGAGTGCACTGGCACCACAGGGGATACACTGCAGTGAGTCCAGAGAGTGCACTGGCACCACTGGGGATGCACTGCCGTGAGTGCAGAGAGTGCACTGGCACCGCTGCGGTTGCACCCCGGTGTTTTCAGAGAGTGCAGTGGCACCACTGGGGATGCAGTGCACTGAGTCCAGAGAGGGCACTGTCAGCAATGGGGATGCAGTGCAGTGAGACCAGAGACTTCACAGGCACCACTGGGGATGCAGTGCAGTGAGTCCAGAGAGTGCACTGGCACCACTGGGGATGCAGTGCAGTGAGTCCTGAGAGTGCAATGGCACCACAGGGGATGCACTGCAGTGAGTCCAGAGAGTGCACTGGCACCACTGGGGATGCACTGCAGTGACTCGAGAGAGTGCACTGGCACCACTGGGGAAGCAGTGCAGTGAGTCCAGAGAGTGCACTGGCACCAACTGGAGCTGCACTGCTGTGAGTCCTGAGATTGCACTGGCACCACTAGGATGCACTGCAGTGAGTCCAGAGACTTCACAGGCACCACAGGGGATGCAGTACAGTGAGTCCAGAGAGTGCACTGGCACCACTGGGGATTCAGTTCCTTGAGTCCAGAGAGTGAACTGGCACCACTGGGGATGTAGAGCAGTGAGTCCAGAGAGTGCACTGGCACCTCTCCGGATGCACCCCGGTGACTCCAGAGAGTGCACTGGCACCACTGGGGATGCACCCCGGCAAGTCCAGAGAGTGCTCTGTCACCACTGGGGATGCAGTGCAGTGAGTCCAGAGAGTGCACTGGCACCACTGGGGATGCACTGCAGTGAGACCAGAGGTTGCAGTGACACCACTGGGGATGCAGTGCAGTGAGTCCAGAGAGTGCACTGGTACGATTGGGGATGCAGTGCAGTGAGTCCAGAGAGTGCAGTGGCACCACTGCGGATGCAATGCAGTGAGTCCAGAGAGTGCACTGGCACCACTGGGGATGCACCCCGGCAAGTCCAGAGAGTGCACTGGCACCACTGGGGATGCAGCGCACTGAGTCCAGAGAGTGCACTGGCACCACTGGGGATGCAGTGCAGTGAGTCCAGAGAGTGCACTGGCACCACTGGGGATGCACCCCGGTGAGTCTAGAGAGTGCACTGGCACCACTGGGGATGCACTGCAGTGAGTCCAGGGAGTGCACTGGCACCACTGGGGATGCACTGCAGTGAGTCCAGAGAGTGCACTGGCACCACTGGGGATGCACTGCAGTGACTCCAGGGAGTGCACTGGCACCACTGGGGATGCACTGCAGTGAGTCCAGATGTTAGCCTAGCAACCACATAATCACCAAGTGATTATATGAAGGTGCTTTATTCAGCGCTGGAAGCCGGGGCAGGTGCCCAAATCTGGCTTCAAGTCCCGTTACTTCCCAGCCGTTATTTATACATACAATATTGCGTCAGGTATACATATTCATTACAGGTTGCAACAGCAGCCTCGCTTTTCATTCTAATTAGCTCCCCTCCCCTTTGCACATGCGTGGCGCACTCTGGTGGTCGTCCAGATGAAGTAAGGAGTCTTCCTCTCCACTAAACTTTTCACATTTCTTACTCGACGCATGCTCCCTCCGTTTCTTGGTTCTGCTTCAACTCATTTCATCATTTCCAGGCCCTTATCCAAGGTCAGGTTGTACCTGTTCCCTCCCAAGGTTCCCCTTCAATGATTCTTTTGATTGTTCAATGTACTCCCTAAGTATCCAGTATACATAGATTAATTGATAATGTAAGAACATTTGGCAATGCTTAATTATACTGTAGGTCCCATTACCTAAGAGACATTAGTAAAATATCCATTCGATTCTCCCCAACACTAACACAGAGACTGCACTGGCACCACTGGGGATGCATCCCGGCAAGTCCAGAGAGTGCACTGGCACCACTGGGGATGCAGTGCAGTGAGTCCAGAGAGTGCACTGGCACCACTGGGGATGCAGTACAGTGAGTCCAGAGAGTGCACTGGCACCACTGGGGATGCACTGCAGTGAGTCCAGAGAGTGCACTGGCACCACTGGGGATGCAGTGCAGTGAGTCCAGAGAGTGCACTGGCACCACTGGGGATGCAGTGCAGTGAGCTCAGAGAGTGCGCTGGCACCACTGGGGATGCAGTGCGGTGTGTCCAGAGAGTGCACTGGCACCACTGGGGGTGCAGTGCAGTGAGTCCACAGAGGGAACTGGCACCACTGGGGATGCACTGCAGTGAGTCCAGAGAGTGCACTGGCACCACTGGGGATGCAGTGCAGTGAGTCCAGAGAGTGCACTGGCACCACTGGGGATGCACTGCAGTGAGTCCAGATGTTAGCCTAGCAACCACATAATCACCAAGTGATTATATGAAGGTGCTTTATTCAGCGCTGGAAGCCGGGGCAGGTGCCCAAATCTGGCTTCAAGTCCCGTTACTTCCCAGCCGTTATTTATACATACAATATTGCGTCAGGTATACATATTCATTACAGGTTGCAACAGCAGCCTCGCTTTTCATTCTAATTAGCTCCCCTCCCCTTTGCACATGCGTGGCGCACTCTGGTGGTCGTCCAGGTGGTCGTCCAGATGAAGTAAGGAGTCTTCCTCTCCGCTAAACTTTTCACCTTTCTTACTCGACGCATGCTCCCTCCTCTTCTTGGTTCTGCTTCAACTCATTTCATCATTTCCAGGCCCTTATCCAAGGTCAGGTTGTACCTGTTCCCTCCCAAGGTTCCCCTTCAATGACTCTTTTGATTGTTCAATGTACTCCCTAAGTATCCAGTATACATAGATTAATTGATAATGTAAGTACATTTGGCAATGCTTAATTATACTGTAGGTCCCATTACGTAAGAGACATTAGTAAAACATCCATTCGATTCTCCCCAACACTAACACAGAGACTGCACTGGCACCACTGGCGATGCACTGCAGTGAGTCCAGAGAGGGCACTGGCACCACTGGCGATGCACTGCAGTGAGTCCAGAGAGTGCAATGGCACCACTGGCGATGCACTGCAGTGAGTCCAGAGAGTGCACTGGCACCACCTGGGATGCAGTGCAGTGAGTCCAGAGAGTGCACTGGCACCACTGGTGATGCAGTGCAGTGAGTCCAGAGAGTGCACTGGCACCACTGGGGATGCAGTGCCGTGAGTCCAGAGAGTGCCTTGGCACCACAGGGGATGCAGTGCAGTGAGTCCAGAGAGTGCACTAGCACCACTGGGGATGCACTGCAGTGAGTCCAGAGTGTGCACTGGCACCACTGGGGATGCAGTGCAGTGAGTCCAGAGAGTGCACTGGCACCACTGGGGATGCAGTGCAGTGAGTCCAGAGAGTACACTGGCACTACTGGGGATTCAGTTCAGTGAGTCCAGAGAGTGCACTGGCACCACTGGGGATGCAGTGCAGTGAGTCCAGAGAGTGCACTGGCACCACTGGGGATGCACTGCAGTGAGTCCAGAGAGTGCATTGGCACCACTGGGGATGCACTGCAGTGACTCCAGAGAGTGCATTGGCACCACTGGGGATGCACTGCAGTGACTCCAGAGAGTGCAGTGGCACCACTGGGGATGCACTGCAGTGAGTCCAGATGTTAGCCTAGCAACCACATAATCACCAAGTGATTATATGAAGGTGCTTTATTCAGCGCTGGAAGCCGGGGCAGGTGCCCAAATCTGGCTTCAAGTCCCGTTACTTCCCAGCCGTTATTTATACATACAATATTGCGTCAGGTATACATATTCTTTACAGGTTGCAACAGCAGCCTCGCTTTTCATTTTAATTAGCTCCCCTCCCCTTTGCACATGCGTGGTGCACTCTGGTGGTCGTCCAGGTGGTCGTCCAGATGAAGTAAGGAGTCTTCCTCTCCACTAAACTGTTCACCTTTCTTACTCGACGCATGCTCCCTCCGCTTCTTGGTTCTGCTTCAACTCATTTCATCATTTCCAGGCCCTTATCTAAGGTCAGGTTGTACCTGTTCCTTCCCAAGGTTCCCCTTCAATGACTCTTTTGATTGTTCAATGTACTCCCTAAGTATCCAGTATACATAGATTAATTGATAATGTAAGTACATTTGGCAATGCTTAATTATACTGTAGGTCCCATTACCTAAGAGACATTAGTAAAACATCCATTCGATTCTCCCCAACACTAACACAGAGACTGCACTGGCACCACTGGGGATGCAGTGCAGTGAGTCCAGAGAGGGCACTGGCACCACTAGCGATGCACTGCAGTGAGTCCAGAGAGTGCACTGGCACCACTGGCGATGCACTGCAGTGAGTCCAGAGAGTGCACTGGCACCACCTGGGATGCAGTGCAGTGAGTCCAGAGAATGCACTGGCACCAGTGGGGATGCAGTGCAGTGAGTCCACAGAGTGCACTGGCACCACTGGAGTTGAAGTGCAGTGAGTCAAGAGAGTGCACTGGAACCACTGGGGATGCAGCGCAGTGACTCCTGAGAGTGCACTGGCACCACTGGGGATGCAGTGCAGTGAGTCCAGAGAGTGCACTGGCACCACTGGGGATGCACTGCAATGAGTCCAGAGAGTGCACTGGCACCAATGGCAACGCAGTGCAGTGAGTCCAGAGAGTGCCTTGGCACCACGGGGGATGCAGTGCAGTGAGTCCAGAGAGTGCTCTAGCACCACTGGGGATGCACTGCAGTGAGTCCAGAGAGTTCACTGGCACCAATGGGGATGCAGTGCAGTGAGTCCAGAGAGTACAGTGGCACCACTGGGGATGCAGTGCAGTGAGTCCAAAGAGTGCACTGGCACCATTGGGGATGCACTGCAGTGAGTCCAGAGACTTCACAGGCACCACTGGGGATGCACTGCAGTGAGTCCAGAGAGTGCCCTGGCATCACTGGGAATGCAGTGAGTCCAGACAGTGCACTGGCACCACTGGGGATGCACTGCAGTGAGTCCAGAGAGTGCACTGGCACCACTGGGGATGCACCCCGGCAAGTCCAGAGAGTGCACTGGCACCACTGGGGATGCAGTGCAGTGAGTCCAGAGAGTGCACTGGCACCTCTGGGGATGCACTGCAGTGAGTCCAGAGATTGCACTGGCACCACTGGGGATGCAGTGCAGTGAGTCCAGAGAGTGCACTGGCACCACTGGGGATGCAGTGCAGTGAGTCCAGAGAGTGCACTGGCACCACTGGGGATGCAGTGCAGTGAGTCCAGAGGTTGCCCTGGCACCACTGGGGATGCAGTGCAGTGAGTAAAGAGAGTGCACTGGCACCACTGGGGATGCAGTGCAGTGAGTCCAGAGAGTGCACTGGCACCATTGGGGATGGACCGCAGTGAGTCCAGAGAGTGCACTGGCACCACTGGGGATGCAGTGCAGTGAGTCCAGAGAGTGCACTGGCACCACAGGGGATGCAGTGCAGTGAGTCCAGAGAGTGCACTGGCACCACTGGGGGTGCAGTGCAGTGAGTCCAGAGAGTGCACTGGCACCACTGGGGATGCAGTGCAGTGAGTCCAGAGAGTGCACTGGCACCACTGGGGATGCAGTGCAGTGAGTCCAGAGAGTGCACTGGCACCACTGGGGATGCACTGCAGTGAGTCCAGAGAGTGCACTGGCACCACTGGGGATGCACTGCCGTGAGTGCAGAGAGTGCACTGGCACCGCTGCGGTTGCACCCCGGTGTTTTCAGAGAGTGCAGTGGCACCACTGGGGATGCAGTGCACTGAGTCCAGAGAGGGCACTGTCAGCAATGGGGATGCAGTGCAGTGAGACCAGAGACTTCACAGGCACCACTGGGGATGCAGTGCAGTGAGTCCAGAGAGTGCACTGGCACCACAGGGGATGCAGTGCAGTGAGTCCTGAGAGTGCACTGGCACCACTAGGATGCACTGCAGTGAGTCCAGAGACTTCACAGGCACCACAGGGGATGCAGTACAGTGAGTCCAGAGAGTGCACTGGCACCACTGGGGATGTAGAGCAGTGAGTCCAGAGAGTGCACTGGCACCTCTCCGGATGCACCCCGGTGACTCCAGAGAGTGCACTGGCACCACTGGGGATGCACCCCGGCAAGTCCAGAGAGTGCTCTGTCACCACTGGGGATGCAGTGCAGTGAGTCCAGAGAGTGCACTGGCACCACTGGGGATGCACTGCAGTGAGACCAGAGGTTGCAGTGACACCACTGGGGATGCAGTGCAGTGAGTCCAGAGAGTGCACTGGTACGATTGGGGATGCACTGCAGTGAGTCCAGAGAGTGCACTGGCACCACTGGGGATGCACTGCAGTGAGTCCAGAGAGTGCACTGGCACCACTGCGGATGCACTGCAGTGAGTCCAGAGAGTGCACTGGCACCACTGGGGATGCACCCCCGCAAGTCCAGAGAGTGCACTGGCACCACTGGGGATGCAGCGCACTGAGTCCAGAGAGTGCACTGGCACCACTGGGGATGCACCCCGGTGAGTCTAGAGAGTGCACTGGCACCACTGGGGATGCACTGCAGTGAGTCCAGGGAGTGCACTGGCACCACTGGGGATGCACTGCAGTGAGTCCAGAGAGTGCACTGGCACCACTGGGGATGCACTGCAGTGACTCCAGAGAGTGCACTGGCACCACTGGGGATGCACTGCAGTGAGTCCAGATGTTAGCCTAGCAACCACATAATCACCAAGTGATTGTATGAAGGTGCTTTATTCAGCGCTGGAAGCCGGGGCAGGTGCCCAAATCTGGCTTCAAGTCCCGTTACTTCCCAGCCGTTATTTATACATACAATATTGCGTCAGGTATACATATTCATTACAGGTTGCAACAGCAGCCTCGCTTTTCATTCTAATTAGCTCCCTTCCCCTTTGCACATGCGTGGCGCACTCTGGTGGTCGTCCAGATGAAGTAAGGAGTCTTCCTCTCCGCTAAACTTTTCACCTTTCTTACTCGACGCATGCTCCCTCCGTTTCTTGGTTCTGCTTCAACTCATTTCATCATTTCCAGGCCCTTATCCAAGGTCAGGTTGTACCTGTTCCCTCCCAAGGTTCCCCTTCAATGATTCTTTTGATTGTTCAATGTACTCCCTAAGTATCCAGTATACATAGATTAATTGATAATGTAAGAACATTTGGCAATGCTTAATTATACTGTAGGTCCCATTACCTAAGAGACATTAGTAAAATATCCATTCGATTCTCCCCAACACTAACACAGAGACTGCACTGGCACCACTGGGGATGCATCCCGGCAAGTCCAGAGAGTGCACTGGCACCACTGGGGATGCAGTGCAGTGAGTCCAGGGAGTGCACTGGCACCACTGGGGATGCAGTACAGTGAGTCCAGAGAGTGCACTGGCACCACTGGGGATGCACTGCAGTGAGTCCAGAGAGTGCACTGGCACCACTGGGGATGCAGTGCAGTGAGTCCAGAGAGTGCACTGGCACCACTGGGGATGCAGTGCAGTGAGCTCAGAGAGTGCACTGGCACCACTGGGGATGCAGTGCGGTGTGTCCAGAGAGTGCACTGGCACCACTGGGGGTGCAGTGCAGTGAGTCCACAGAGGGAACTGGCACCACTGGGGATGCACTGCAGTGAGTCCAGAGAGTGCACTGGCACCACTGGGGATGCAGTGCAGTGAGTCCAGAGAGTGCACTGGCACCACTGGGGATGCACTGCAGTGAGTCCAGATGTTAGCCTAGCAACCACATAATCACCAAGTGATTATATGAAGGTGCTTTATTCAGCGCTGGAAGCCGGGGCAGGTGCCCAAATCTGGCTTCAAGTCCCGTTACTTCCCAGCCGTTATTTATACATACAATATTGCGTCAGGTATACATATTCATTACAGGTTGCAACAGCAGCCTCGCTTTTCATTCTAATTAGCTCCCCTCCCCTTTGCACATGCGTGGCGCACTCTGGTGGTCGTCCAGGTGGTCGTCCAGATGAAGTAAGGAGTCTTCCTCTCCGCTAAACTTTTCACCTTTCTTACTCGACGCATGCTCCCTCCTCTTCTTGGTTCTGCTTCAACTCATTTCATCATTTCCAGGCCCTTATCCAAGGTCAGGTTGTACCTGTTCCCTCCCAAGGTTCCCCTTCAATGACTCTTTTGATTGTTCAATGTACTCCCTAAGTATCCAGTATACATAGATTAATTGATAATGTAAGTACATTTGGCAATGCTTAATTATACTGTAGGTCCCATTACGTAAGAGACATTAGTAAAACATCCATTCGATTCTCCCCAACACTAACACAGAGACTGCACTGGCACCACTGGCGATGCACTGCAGTGAGTCCAGAGAGGGCACTGGCACCACTGGCGATGCACTGCAGTGAGTCCAGAGAGTGCAATGGCACCACTGGCGATGCACTGCAGTGAGTCCAGAGAGTGCACTGGCACCACCTGGGATGCAGTGCAGTGAGTCCAGAGAGTGCACTGGCACCACTGGTGATGCAGTGCAGTGAGTCCAGAGAGTGCACTGGCACCACTGGGGATGCAGTGCCGTGAGTCCAGAGAGTGCCTTGGCACCACAGGGGATGCAGTGCAGTGAGTCCAGAGAGTGCACTAGCACCACTGGGGATGCACTGCAGTGAGTCCAGAGTGTGCACTGGCACCACTGGGGATGCAGTGCAGTGAGTCCAGAGAGTGCACTGGCACCACTGGGGATGCAGTGCAGTGAGTCCAGAGAGTACACTGGCACTACTGGGGATTCAGTTCAGTGAGTCCAGAGAGTGCACTGGCACCACTGGGGATGCAGTGCAGTGAGTCCAGAGAGTGCACTGGCACCACTGGGGATGCACTGCAGTGAGTCCAGAGAGTGCATTGGCACCACTGGGGATGCACTGCAGTGACTCCAGAGAGTGCATTGGCACCACTGGGGATGCACTGCAGTGACTCCAGAGAGTGCAGTGGCACCACTGGGGATGCACTGCAGTGAGTCCAGATGTTAGCCTAGCAACCACATAATCACCAAGTGATTATATGAAGGTGCTTTATTCAGCGCTGGAAGCCGGGGCAGGTGCCCAAATCTGGCTTCAAGTCCCGTTACTTCCCAGCCGTTATTTATACATACAATATTGCGTCAGGTATACATATTCTTTACAGGTTGCAACAGCAGCCTCGCTTTTCATTTTAATTAGCTCCCCTCCCCTTTGCACATGCGTGGCGCACTCTGGTGGTCGTCCAGGTGGTCGTCCAGATGAAGTAAGGAGTCTTCCTCTCCACTAAACTGTTCACCTTTCTTACTCGACGCATACTCCCTCCGCTTCTTGGTTCTGCTTCAACTCATTTCATCATTTCCAGGCCCTTATCTAAGGTCAGGTTGTACCTGTTCCTTCCCAAGGTTCCCCTTCAATGACTCTTTTGATTGTTCAATGTACTCCCTAAGTATCCAGTATACATAGATTAATTGATAATGTAAGTACATTTGGCAATGCTTAATTATACTGTAGGTCCCATTACCTAAGAGACATTAGTAAAACATCCATTCGATTCTCCCCAACACTAACACAGAGACTGCACTGGCACCACTGGGGATGCAGTGCAGTGAGTCCAGAGAGGGCACTGGCACCACTAGCGATGCACTGCAGTGAGTCCAGAGAGTGCACTGGCACCACTGGCGATGCACTGCAGTGAGTCCAGAGAGTGCACTGGCACCACCTGGGATGCAGTGCAGTGAGTCCAGAGAATGCACTGGCACCAGTGGGGATGCAGTGCAGTGAGTCCACAGAGTGCACTGGCACCACTGGAGTTGAAGTGCAGTGAGTCAAGAGAGTGCACTGGAACCACTGGGGATGCAGCGCAGTGACTCCTGAGAGTGCACTGGCACCACTGGGGATGCAGTGCAGTGAGTCCAGAGAGTGCACTGGCACCACTGGGGATGCACTGCAATGAGTCCAGAGAGTGCACTGGCACCAATGGCAACGCAGTGCAGTGAGTCCAGAGAGTGCCTTGGCACCACGGGGGATGCAGTGCAGTGAGTCCAGAGAGTGCTCTAGCACCACTGGGGATGCACTGCAGTGAGTCCAGAGAGTTCACTGGCACCACTGGGGATGTAGTGCAGTGAGTCCACAGAGGGCACTGGCACCAATGGGGATGCAGTGCAGTGAGTCCAGAGAGTACAGTGGCACCACTGGGGATGCAGTGCAGTGAGTCCAAAGAGTGCACTGGCACCATTGGGGATGCACTGCAGTGAGTCCAGAGACTTCACAGGCACCACTGGGGATGCACTGCAGTGAGTCCAGAGAGTGCCCTGGCATCACTGGGAATGCAGTGAGTCCAGAGAGTGCACTGGCACCACTGGGGATGCACCCCGGCAAGTCCAGAGAGTGCACTGGCACCACTGGGGATGCAGTGCAGTGAGTCCAGAGAGTGCACTGGCACCTCTGGGGATGCACTGCAGTGAGTCCAGAGATTGCACTGGCACCACTGGGGATGCAGTGCAGTGAGTCCAGAGAGTGCACTGGCACCACTGGGGATGCAGTGCAGTGAGTCCAGAGAGTGCACTGGCACCACTGGGGATGCAGTGCAGTGAGTCCAGAGGTTGCCCTGGCACCACTGGGGATGCAGTGCAGTGAGTAAAGAGAGTGCACTGGCACCACTGGGGATGCAGTGCAGTGAGTCCAGAGAGTGCACTGGCACCATTGGGGATGGACCGCAGTGAGTCCAGAGAGTGCACTGGCACCACTGGGGATGCAGTGCAGTGAGTGCAGAGAGTGCACTGGCACCACTGGGGATGCAGTGCAGTGAGTCCAGAGAGTGCACTGGCACCACTGGGGATGCAGTGCAGTGAGTCCAGAGAGTGCACTGGCACCACTGGGGGTGCAGTGCAGTGAGTCCAGAGAGTGCACTGGCACCAGTGGGGATGCACTGCAGTGAGTAAAGAGAATGCACTGGCACCACTGGGGATGCACTGCAGTGAGTCCAGAGAGTGCACTGGCACCAGTGGGGATGCACTGCAGTGAGTCCAGAGAGTGCACTGGCACCACTGGGATGCAGTGCAGTGAGTCCAGAGAGTGCACTGGTTCCACTGGGATGCAGTGCACTGAGTCCACAGAGTGCACTGGCACCACAGGGGATACACTGCAGTGAGTCCAGAGAGTGCACTGGCACCACTGGGGATGCACTGCCGTGAGTGCAGAGAGTGCACTGGCACCGCTGCGGTTGCACCCCGGTGTTTTCAGAGAGTGCAGTGGCACCACTGGGGATGCAGTGCACTGAGTCCAGAGAGGGCACTGTCAGCAATGGGGATGCAGTGCAGTGAGACCAGAGACTTCACAGGCACCACTGGGGATGCAGTGCAGTGAGTCCAGAGAGTGCACTGGCACCACTGGGGATGCAGTGCAGTGAGTCCTGAGAGTGCAATGGCACCACAGGGGATGCACTGCAGTGAGTCCAGAGAGTGCACTGGCACCACTGGGGATGCAATGCAGTGAGTCCAGAGAGTGCACTGGCACCACTGGGGAAGCAGTGCAGTGAGTCCAGAGAGTGCACTGGCACCAACTGGAGCTGCACTGCTGTGAGTCCTGAGATTGCACTGGCACCACTAGGATGCACTGCAGTGAGTCCAGAGACTTCACAGGCACCACAGGGGATGCAGTACAGTGAGTCCAGAGAGTGCACTGGCACCACTGGGGATTCAGTTCCTTGAGTCCAGAGAGTGAACTGGCACCACTGGGGATGTAGAGCAGTGAGTCCAGAGAGTGCACTGGCACCTCTCCGGATGCACCCCGGTGACTCCAGAGAGTGCACTGGCACCACTGGGGATGCACCCCGGCAAGTCCAAAGAGTGCTCTGTCACCACTGGGGATGCAGTGCAGTGAGTCCAGAGAGTGCACTGGCACCACTGGGGATGCACTGCAGTGAGACCAGAGGTTGCAGTGACACCACTGGGGATGCAGTGCAGTGAGTCCAGAGAGTGCACTGGTACGATTGGGGATGCACTGCAGTGAGTCCAGAGAGTGCACTGGCACCACTGGGGATGCACTGCAGTGAGTCCAGAGAGTGCACTGGCACCACTGCGGATGCACTGCAGTGAGTCCAGAGAGTGCACTGGCACCACTGGGGATGCACCCCCGCAAGTCCAGAGAGTGCACTGGCACCACTGGGGATGCAGCGCACTGAGTCCAGAGAGTGCACTGGCACCACTGGGGATGCACCCCGGTGAGTCTAGAGAGTGCACTGGCACCACTGGGGATGCACTGCAGTGAGTCCAGGGAGTGCACTGGCACCACTGGGGATGCACTGCAGTGAGTCCAGAGAGTGCACTGGCACCACTGGGGATGCACTGCAGTGACTCCAGAGAGTGCACTGGCACCACTGGGGATGCACTGCAGTGAGTCCAGATGTTAGCCTAGCAACCACATAATCACCAAGTGATTGTATGAAGGTGCTTTATTCAGCGCTGGAAGCCGGGGCAGGTGCCCAAATCTGGCTTCAAGTCCCGTTACTTCCCAGCCGTTATTTATACATACAATATTGCGTCAGGTATACATATTCATTACAGGTTGCAACAGCAGCCTCGCTTTTCATTCTAATTAGCTCCCTTCCCCTTTGCACATGCGTGGCGCACTCTGGTGGTCGTCCAGATGAAGTAAGGAGTCTTCCTCTCCGCTAAACTTTTCACCTTTCTTACTCGACGCATGCTCCCTCCGTTTCTTGGTTCTGCTTCAACTCATTTCATCATTTCCAGGCCCTTATCCAAGGTCAGGTTGTACCTGTTCCCTCCCAAGGTTCCCCTTCAATGACTCTTTTGATTGTTCAATGTACTCCCTAAGTATCCAGTATACATAGATTAATTGATAATGTAAGAACATTTGGCAATGCTTAATTATACTGTAGGTCCCATTACCTAAGAGACAATAGTAAAATATCCATTCGATTCTCCCCAACACTAACACAGAGACTGCACTGGCACCACTGGGGATGCATCCCGGCAAGTCCAGAGAGTGCACTGGCACCACTGGGGATGCAGTGCAGTGAGTCCAGAGAGTGCACTGGCACCACTGGGGATGCAGTACAGTGAGTCCAGAGAGTGCACTGGCACCACTGGGGATGCACTGCAGTGAGTCCAGAGAGTGCACTGGCACCACTGGGGATGCAGTGCAGTGAGTCCAGAGAGTGCACTGGCACCACTGGGGATGCAGTGCAGTGAGCTCAGAGAGTGCACTGGCACCACTGGGGATGCAGTGCGGTGTGTCCAGAGAGTGCACTGGCACCACTGGGGGTGCAGTGCAGTGAGTCCACAGAGGGAACTGGCACCACTGGGGATGCACTGCAGTGAGTCCAGAGAGTGCACTGGCACCACTGGGGATGCAGTGCAGTGAGTCCAGAGAGTGCACTGGCACCACTGGGGATGCACCCCGGTGAGTCCAGAGAGTGCACTGGCACCACTGGGGATGCACCCCGGCAAGTCCAGAGAGTGCACTGTCAGCACTGGGGATGCAGTGCAGTGAGTCCAGAGAGTGCACTGGCACCACTGGGGACGCAGTGCAGTGAGTCCACAGAGGGCACTGGCACCACTGGGGATGCAGTGCAGTGAGTCCAGAGAGTGCCCCGGCACCACTGGGGATGCAGTGCAGTGAGTCCAGAGAGTGCATTGGCACCACTGGGGATGCAGTGCAGTGACTCCAGAGAGTGCACTGGCACCACTGGGGATGCACTGCAGTGAGTCCAGATGTTAGCCTAGCAACCACATAATCACCAAGTGATTATATGAAGGTGCTTTATTCAGCGCTGGAAGCCGGGGCAGGTGCCCAAATCTGGCTTCAAGTCCCGTTACTTCCCAGCCGTTATTTATACATACAATATTGCGTCAGGTATACATATTCATTACAGGTTGCAACAGCAGCCTCGCTTTTCATTCTAATTAGCTCCCCTCCCCTTTGCACATGCGTGGCGCACTCTGGTGGTCGTCCAGGTGGTCGTCCAGATGAAGTAAGGAGTCTTCCTCTCCACTAAACTTTTCACCTTTCTTACTCGACGCATGCTCCCTCCGCTTCTTGGTTCTGCTTCAACTCATTTCATCATTTCCAGGCCCTTATCCAAGGTCAGGTTGTACCTGTTCCCTCCCAAGGTTCCCCTTCAATGACTCTTTTGATTGTTCAATGTACTCCCTAAGTATCCAGTATACATAGATTAATTGATAATGTAAGTACATTTGGCAATGCTTAATTATACTGTAGGTCCCATTACGTAAGAGACATTAGTAAAACATCCATTCGATTCTCCCCAACACTAACACAGAGACTGCACTGGCACCACTGGCGATGCACTGCAGTGAGTCCAGAGAGGGCACTGGCACCACTGGCGATGCACTGCAGTGAGTCCAGAGAGTGCAGTGGCACCACTGGCGATGCACTGCAGTGAGTCCAGAGAGTGCACTGGCACCACCTGGGATGCAGTGCAGTGAGTCCAGAGAGTGCACTGGCACCACTGGTGATGCAGTGCAGTGACTCCAGAGAGTGCACTGGCACCACTTGAGTTGCAGTGCAGTGAGTCCAGAGAGTGCACTGGAACCACTGGGGATGCAGCGCAGTGACTCCTGAGAGTGCACTGGCACCACTGGGGATGCAGTGCAGTGAGTCCAGAGAGTGCACTGGCACCACTGGGGATGCAGTGCCGTGAGTCCAGAGAGTGCATTGGCACCACTGGGGATGCACTGCAATGAGTCCAGAGAGTGCACTGGCACCAATGGCAACGCAGAGCAGTGAGTCCAGAGAGTGCATTGGCACCACTGGGGATGCACTGCAGTGAGTCCAGAGAGTGCAATAGCACCACTGGGGATGCACTGCAGTGAGTCCAGAGTGTGCACTGGCACCACTGGGGATGCAGTGCAGTGAGTCCAGAGAGTGCACTGGCACCACTGGGGATGCAGTGCAGTGAGTCCAGAGTGTGCACTGGCACCACTGGGGATGCAGTGCAGTGAGTCCAGAGAGTGCACTGGCACCACTGGGGATGCACTGCAGTGAGTCCAGAGAGTGCAATAGCACCACTGGGGATGCACTGCAGTGAGTCCAGAGTGTGCACTGGCACCACTGGGGATGCAGTGCAGTGAGTCCAGAGAGTGCACTGGCACCACTGGGGATGCAGTGCAGTGAGTCCAGAGAGTGCACTGGCACCACTGGGGATGCACTGCAGTGAGTCCAGAGTGTGCACTGGCACCACTGGGGATGCAGTACAGTGAGTCCAGAGAGTGCACTGGCACCACTGGGGATGCAGTGCAGTGAGTAAAGAGAGTGCACTTGCACCACTGGGGATGCACTGCAGTGAGTCCAGAGAGTGCACTGGCACCACTGGGGATTCACTGCAGTGAGTCCAGAGTGTGCACTGGCACCACTGGGGATGCACCGCAGTGAGTCCAGAGAGTGCACTGGCACCACTGGGGATGCAGTGCAGTGAGTAAAGAGAGTGCACTGGCACCACTGGGGATGCAGTGCAGTGAGTCTAGAGAGTGCACTGGCACCACTGGGGATGCAGTGCAGTGAGCTCAGAGAGTGCACTGGCACCACTGGGGATGCAGTGTGGTGTGTCCAGAGAGTGCACTGGCACCTCTGGGGATGCACTGCAGTGAGTCCAGAGAGTGCACTGGCACCTCTGGGGATGCACTGCAGTGAGTCCAGAGAGTGCACTGGCACCACTGGGGATGCAGTGCAGTGAGTCCAGAGTGTGCACTGGCACCACTGGGGATGCAGTGCAGTGAGTCCAGAGAGTGCACTGGCACCACTGGGGATGCAGTGCAGTGAGTCCAGAGTGTGCACTGGCACCACTGGGGATGCAGTGCAGTGAGTCCAGAGAGTGCACTGGCACCACTGGGGATGCACTGCAGTGAGTCCAGAGAGTGCAATAGCACCACTGGGGATGCACTGCAGTGAGTCCAGAGTGTGCACTGGCACCACTGGGGATGCAGTGCAGTGAGTCCAGAGAGTGCACTGGCACCACTGGGGATGCAGTGCAGTGAGTCCAGAGAGTGCACTGGCACCACTGGGGATGCACTGCAGTGAGTCCAGAGTGTGCACTGGCACCACTGGGGATTAAGTACAGTGAGTCCAGAGAGTGCACTGGCACCACTGGGGATGCAGTGCAGTGAGTAAAGAGAGTGCACTTGCACCACTGGGGATGCACTGCAGTGAGTCCAGAGAGTGCACTGGCACCACTGGGGATTCACTGCAGTGAGTCCAGAGTGTGCACTGGCACCACTGGTGATGCACCGCAGTGAGTCCAGAGAGTGCACTGGCACCACTGGGGATGCAGTGCAGTGAGTAAAGAGAGTGCACTGGCACCACTGGGGATGCAGTGCAGTGAGTCTAGAGAGTGCACTGGCACCACTGGGGATGCAGTGCAGTGAGCTCAGAGAGTGCACTGGCACCACTGGGGATGCAGTGCAGTGAGTCCAGAGAGTGCACTGGCACCTCTGGGGATGCACTGCAGTGAGTCCAGAGAGTGCACTGGCACCACTGGGGATGCAGTGCAGTGAGTCCAGAGAGTGCACTTGCACCACTGGGGATGCACTGCAGTGAGTCCAGAGAGTGCACTGGCACCACTGGGGATGCACTGCAGTGAGTCCAGAGTGTGCACTGGCACCACTGGGGATGCAGAACAGTGAGTCCAGAGAGTGCACTGGCACCACTGGGGATGCAGTGCAGTAAGTCTAGAGAGTGCACTGGCACCACTGGGGATGCAGTGCAGTGAGTCTAGAGAGTGCACTGGCACCACTGGGGATGCAGTGCAGTGAGCTCAGAGAGTGCACTGGCACCACTGGGGATGCAGTGCGGTGTGTCCAGAGAGTGCACTGGCACCTCTGGGGATGCAGTGCAGTGAGTCCAGAGAGTGCACTGGCACCACTGGGGATGCAGTGCAGTGAGTCCAGAGAGTGCACTGGCACCACTGGGGATGCACTGCAGTGAGTCCAGAGAGTGCACTGGCACCACTGGGGATGCACCCCGGTGAGTCCAGAGAGTGCCCTGGCACCACTGGGGATGCACCCCGGCAAGTCCAGAGAGTGCGCTGTCACCACTGGGGATGCAGTGCAGTGAGTCCAGAGAGTGCACTGGCACCACTGGGGACGCAGTGCAGTGAGTCCACAGAGGGCACTGGCACCACTGGGGATGCAGTGCAGTGAGTCCAGAGAGTGCCCCGGCACCACTGGGGATGCAGTGCAGTGAGTCCAGAGAGTGCATTGGCACCACTGGGGATGCACTGCAGTGACTCCAGAGAGTGCACTGGCACCACTGGGGATGCACTGCAGTGAGTCCAGATGTTAGCCTAGCAACCACATAATCACCAAGTGATTATATGAAGGTGCTTTATTCAGCGCTGGAAGCCGGGGCAGGTGCCCAAATCTGGCTTCAAGTCCCGTTACTTCCCAGCCGTTATTTATACATACAATATTGCGTCAGGTATACATATTCATTACAGGTTGCAACAGCAGCCTCGCTTTTCATTCTAATTAGCTCCCCTCCCCTTTGCACATGCGTGGCGCACTCTGGTGGTCGTCCAGGTGGTCGTCCAGATGAAGTAAGGAGTCTTCCTCTCCGCTAAACTTTTCACCTTTCTTACTCGACGCATGCTCCCTCCGCTTCTTGGTTCTGCTTCAACTCATTTCATCATTTCCAGGCCCTTATCCAAGGTCAGGTTGTACCTGTTCCCTCCCAAGGTTCCCCTTCAATGACTCTTTTGATTGTTCAATGTACTCCCTAAGTATCCAGTATACATAGATTAATTGATAATGTAAGTACATTTGGCAATGCTTAATTATACTGTAGGTCCCATTACCTAAGAGACATTAGTAAAACATCCATTCGATTCTCCCCAACACTAACACAGAGACTGCACTGGCACCACTGGCGATGCACTGCAGTGAGTCCAGAGAGTGCACTGGCACCACCTGGGATGCAGTGCAGTGAGTCCAGAGAGTACACTGGCACCACTGGTGATGCAGTGCAGTGACTCCAGAGAGTGCACTGGCACCACTTGAGTTGCAGTGCAGTGAGTCCAGAGAGTGCACTGGCACCACTGGGGATGCAATGCAGTGAGTCCAGAGAGTGCACTGGCACCACTGGGGATGCAGTGCCGTGAGTCCAGAGAGTGCATTGGCACCACTGGGGATGCACTGCAATGAGTCCAGAGAGTGCACTGGCACCAATGGCAACACAGAGCAGTGAGTCCAGAGAGTGCCTTGGCACCACAGGGGATGCAGTGCAGTGAGTCCAGAGAGTGCACTAGCACCACTGGGGATGCACTGCAGTGAGTCCAGAGTGTGCACTGGCACCACTGGGGATGCAGTGCAGTGAGTCCAGAGAGTGCACTGGCACCACTGGGGATGCAGTGCAGTGAGTCCAGAGAGTACACTGGCACTACTGGGGATTCAGTTCAGTGAGTCCAGAGAGTGAACTGTCACCATTGGGGATGCACTGCAGTGAGTCCAGAGTGCACTGGCACCACTGGGGATGCACCCCGGCAAGTCCAGAGAGTGCACTGTCAACACTGGGGATGCAGTGCAGTGAGTCCAGAGAGTGCACTGGCACCACTGGGGATGCACCCCGGCAAGTCCAGAGAGTGCACTGGCACCACTGGGGATGCAGCGCAGTGAGTCCAGAGAGTGCACTGGCACCACTGGGGATGCAGTGCAGTGAGTCCAGAGAGTGCACTGGCACCACTGGGGATGCACTGCAGTGAGTCCAGAGAGTGCATTGGCACCACTGGGGATGCACTGCAGTGACTCCAGAGAGTGCATTGGCACCACTGGGGATGCACTGCAGTGACTCCAGAGAGTGCACTGGCACCACTGGGGATGCACTGCAGTGAGTCCAGATGTTAGCCTAGCAACCACATAATCACCAAGTGATTATATGAAGGTGCTTTATTCAGCGCTGGAAGCCGGGGCAGGTGCCCAAATCTGGCTTCAAGTCCCGTTACTTCCCAGCCGTTATTTATACATACAATATTGCGTCAGGTATACATATTCTTTACAGGTTGCAACAGCAGCCTCGCTTTTCATTTTAATTAGCTCCCCTCCCCTTTGCGCATGCGTGGCGCACTCTGGTGGTCGTCCAGGTGGTCGTCCAGATGAAGTAAGGAGTCTTCCTCTCCACTAAACTGTTCACCTTTCTTACTCGACGCATGCTCCCTCCGCTTCTTGGTTCTGCTTCAACTCATTTCATCATTTCCAGGCCCTTATCTAAGGTCAGGTTGTACCTGTTCCTTCCCAAGGTTCCCCTTCAATGACTCTTTTGATTGTTCAATGTACTCCCTAAGTATCCAGTATACATAGATTAATTGATAATGTAAGTACATTTGGCAATGCTTAATTATACTGTAGGTCCCATTACCTAAGAGACATTAGTAAAACATCCATTCGATTCTCCCCAACACTAACACAGAGACTGCACTGGCACCACTGGCGATGCACTGCAGTGAGTCCAGAGAGGGCACTGGCACCACTAGCGATGCACTGCAGTGAGTCCAGAGAGTGCACTGGCACCACTGGCGATGCACTGCAGTGAGTCCAGAGAGTGCACTGGCACCACCTGGGATGCAGTGCAGTGAGTCCAGAGAATGCACTGGCACCAGTGGGGATGCAGTGCAGTGAGTCCACAGAGTGCACTGGCACCACTGGAGTTGAAGTGCAGTGAGTCAAGAGAGTGCACTGGAACCACTGGGGATGCAGCGCAGTGACTCCTGAGAGTGCACTGGCACCACTGGGGATGCAGTGCAGTGAGTCCAGAGAGTGCACTGGCACCACTGGTGATGCACTGCAGTGGGTCCAGAGAGTGCACTGGCACCACTGGGGATGCACTGCAATGAGTCCAGAGAGTGCACTGGCACCAATGGCAACGCAGTGCAGTGACGCCAGAGAGTGCCTTGGCACCACAGGGGATGCAGTGCAGTGAGTCCAGAGAGTGCTCTAGCACCACTGGGGATGCACTGCAGTGAGTCCAGAGAGTTCACTGGCACTACTGGGGATGTAGTGCAGTGAGTCCACAGAGGGCACTGGCACCAATGGGGATGCAGTGCAGTGAGTCCAGAGAGTACAGTGGCACCACTGGGGATGCAGTGCAGTGAGTCCAAAGAGTGCACTGGCACCATTGGGGATGCACTGCAGTGAGTCCAGAGACTTCACAGGCACCACTGGGGATGCAGTGCAGTGAGTCCAGAGAGTGCCCTGGCATCACTGGGAATGCAGTGAGTCCAGACAGTGCACTGGCACCACTGGGGATGCACCCCGGCAAGTCCAGAGAGTGCACTGGCACCACTGGGGATGCACCCCGGTGAGTCTAGAGAGTGCACTGGCACCACTGGGGATGCACTGCAGTGAGTCCAGGGAGTGCACTGGCACCACTGGGGATGCACTGCAGTGAGTCCAGAGAGTGCATTGGCACCACTGGGGATGCACTGCAGTGACTCCAGAGAGTGCACTGGCACCACTGGGGATGCACTGCAGTGAGTCCAGATGTTAGCCTAGCAACCACATAATCACCAAGTGATTATATGAAGGTGCTTTATTCAGCGCTGGAAGCCGGGGCAGGTGCCCAAATCTGGCTTCAAGTCCCGTTACTTCCCAGCCGTTATTTATACATACAATATTGCGTCAGGTATACATATTCATTACAGGTTGCAACAGCAGCCTCGCTTTTCATTCTAATTAGCTCCCCTCCCCTTTGCACATGCGTGGCGCACTCTGGTGGTCGTCCAGATGAAGTAAGGAGTCTTCCTCTCCGCTAAACTTTTCACCTTTCTTACTCGACGCATGCTCCCTCCGTTTCTTGGTTCTGCTTCAACTCATTTCATCATTTCCAGGCCCTTATCCAAGGTCAGGTTGTACCTGTTCCCTCCCAAGGTTCCCCTTCAATGATTCTTTTGATTGTTCAATGTACTCCCTAAGTATCCAGTATACATAGATTAATTGATAATGTAAGTACATTTGGCAATGCTTAATTATACTGTAGGTCCCATTACCTAAGAGACATTAGTAAAACATCCATTCGATTCTCCCCAACACTAACACAGAGACTGCACTGGCACCACTGGCGATGCACTGCAGTGAGTCCAGAGAGGGCACTGGCACCACTAGCGATGCACTGCAGTGAGTCCAGAGAGTGCACTGGCACCACTGGCGATGCACTGCAGTGAGTCCAGAGAGTGCACTGGCACCACCTGGGATGCAGTGCAGTGAGTCCAGAGAATGCACTGGCACCAGTGGGGATGCAGTGCAGTGAGTCCACAGAGTGCACTGGCACCACTGGAGTTGAAGTGCAGTGAGTCAAGAGAGTGCACTGGAACCACTGGGGATGCAGCGCAGTGACTCCTGAGAGTGCACTGGCACCACTGGGGATGCAGTGCAGTGAGTCCAGAGAGTGCACTGGCACCACTGGTGATGCACTGCAGTGAGTCCAGAGAGTGCACTGGCACCACTGGGGATGCACTGCAATGAGTCCAGAGAGTGCACTGGCACCAATGGCAACGCAGTGCAGTGACGCCAGAGAGTGCCTTGGCACCACAGGGGATGCAGTGCAGTGAGTCCAGAGAGTGCTCTAGCACCACAGGGGATGCAGTACAGTGAGTCCAGAGAGTGCACTGGCACCACTGGGGATTCAGTTCCTTGAGTCCAGAGAGTGAACTGGCACCACTGGGGATGTAGAGCAGTGAGTCCAGAGAGTGCACTGGCACCTCTCCGGATGCACCCCGGTGACTCCAGAGAGTGCACTGGCACCACTGGGGATGCACCCCGGCAAGTCCAAAGAGTGCTCTGTCACCACTGGGGATGCAGTGCAGTGAGTCCAGAGAGTGCACTGGCACCACTGGGGATGCACTGCAGTGAGACCAGAGGTTGCAGTGACACCACTGGGGATGCAGTGCAGTGAGTCCAGAGAGTGCACTGGTACGATTGGGGATGCACTGCAGTGAGTCCAGAGAGTGCACTGGCACCACTGGGGATGCACTGCAGTGAGTCCAGAGAGTGCACTGGCACCACTGCGGATGCACTGCAGTGAGTCCAGAGAGTGCACTGGCACCACTGGGGATGCACCCCCGCAAGTCCAGAGAGTGCACTGGCACCACTGGGGATGCAGCGCACTGAGTCCAGAGAGTGCACTGGCACCACTGGGGATGCACCCCGGTGAGTCTAGAGAGTGCACTGGCACCACTGGGGATGCACTGCAGTGAGTCCAGGGAGTGCACTGGCACCACTGGGGATGCACTGCAGTGAGTCCAGAGAGTGCACTGGCACCACTGGGGATGCACTGCAGTGACTCCAGAGAGTGCACTGGCACCACTGGGGATGCACTGCAGTGAGTCCAGATGTTAGCCTAGCAACCACATAATCACCAAGTGATTGTATGAAGGTGCTTTATTCAGCGCTGGAAGCCGGGGCAGGTGCCCAAATCTGGCTTCAAGTCCCGTTACTTCCCAGCCGTTATTTATACATACAATATTGCGTCAGGTATACATATTCATTACAGGTTGCAACAGCAGCCTCGCTTTTCATTCTAATTAGCTCCCTTCCCCTTTGCACATGCGTGGCGCACTCTGGTGGTCGTCCAGATGAAGTAAGGAGTCTTCCTCTCCGCTAAACTTTTCACCTTTCTTACTCGACGCATGCTCCCTCCGTTTCTTGGTTCTGCTTCAACTCATTTCATCATTTCCAGGCCCTTATCCAAGGTCAGGTTGTACCTGTTCCCTCCCAAGGTTCCCCTTCAATGATTCTTTTAATTGTTCAATGTACTCCCTAAGTATCCAGTATACATAGATTAATTGATAATGTAAGAACATTTGGCAATGCTTAATTATACTGTAGGTCCCATTACCTAAGAGACAATAGTAAAATATCCATTCGATTCTCCCCAACACTAACACAGAGACTGCACTGGCACCACTGGGGATGCATCCCGGCAAGTCCAGAGAGTGCACTGGCACCACTGGGGATGCAGTGCAGTGAGTCCAGAGAGTGCACTGGCACCACTGGGGATGCAGTACAGTGAGTCCAGAGAGTGCACTGGCACCACTGGGGATGCACTGCAGTGAGTCCAGAGAGTGCACTGGCACCACTGGGGATGCAGTGCAGTGAGTCCAGAGAGTGCACTGGCACCACTGGGGATGCAGTGCAGTGAGCTCAGAGAGTGCACTGGCACCACTGGGGATGCAGTGCGGTGTGTCCAGAGAGTGCACTGGCACCACTGGGGGTGCAGTGCAGTGAGTCCACAGAGGGAACTGGCACCACTGGGGATGCACTGCAGTGAGTCCAGAGAGTGCACTGGCACCACTGGGGATGCAGTGCAGTGAGTCCAGAGAGTGCACTGGCACCACTGGGGATGCACCCCGGTGAGTCCAGAGAGTGCACTGGCACCACTGGCGATGCACCCCGGCAAGTCCAGAGAGTGCACTGGCACCACTGGGGATGCAGCGCAGTGAGTCCAGAGAGTGCACTGGCACCACTGGGGATGCAGTGCAGTGAGTCCAGAGAGTGCACTGGCACCACTGGGGATGCACTGCAGTGAGTCCAGAGAGTGCATTGGCACCACTGGGGATGCACTGCAGTGACTCCAGAGAGTGCATTGGCACCACTGGGGATGCACTGCAGTGACTCCAGAGAGTGCACTGGCACCACTGGGGATGCACTGCAGTGAGTCCAGATGTTAGCCTAGCAACCACATAATCACCAAGTGATTATATGAAGGTGCTTTATTCAGCGCTGGAAGCCGGGGCAGGTGCCCAAATCTGGCTTCAAGTCCCGTTACTTCCCAGCCGTTATTTATACATACAATATTGCGTCAGGTATACATATTCTTTACAGGTTGCAACAGCAGCCTCGCTTTTCATTTTAATTAGCTCCCCTCCCCTTTGCGCATGCGTGGCGCACTCTGGTGGTCGTCCAGGTGGTCGTCCAGATGAAGTAAGGAGTCTTCCTCTCCACTAAACTGTTCACCTTTCTTACTCGACGCATGCTCCCTCCGCTTCTTGGTTCTGCTTCAACTCATTTCATCATTTCCAGGCCCTTATCTAAGGTCAGGTTGTACCTGTTCCTTCCCAAGGTTCCCCTTCAATGACTCTTTTGATTGTTCAATGTACTCCCTAAGTATCCAGTATACATAGATTAATTGATAATGTAAGTACATTTGGCAATGCTTAATTATACTGTAGGTCCCATTACCTAAGAGACATTAGTAAAACATCCATTCGATTCTCCCCAACACTAACACAGAGACTGCACTGGCACCACTGGCGATGCACTGCAGTGAGTCCAGAGAGGGCACTGGCACCACTAGCGATGCACTGCAGTGAGTCCAGAGAGTGCACTGGCACCACTGGCGATGCACTGCAGTGAGTCCAGAGAGTGCACTGGCACCACCTGGGATGCAGTGCAGTGAGTCCAGAGAATGCACTGGCACCAGTGGGGATGCAGTGCAGTGAGTCCACAGAGTGCACTGGCACCACTGGAGTTGAAGTGCAGTGAGTCAAGAGAGTGCACTGGAACCACTGGGGATGCAGCGCAGTGACTCCTGAGAGTGCACTGGCACCACTGGGGATGCAGTGCAGTGAGTCCAGAGAGTGCACTGGCACCACTGGTGATGCACTGCAGTGAGTCCAGAGAGTGCACTGGCACCACTGGGGATGCACTGCAATGAGTCCAGAGAGTGCACTGGCACCAATGGCAACGCAGTGCAGTGACGCCAGAGAGTGCCTTGGCACCACAGGGGATGCAGTGCAGTGAGTCCAGAGAGTGCTCTAGCACCACTGGGGATGCACTGCAGTGAGTCCAGAGAGTTCACTGGCACTACTGGGGATGTAGTGCAGTGAGTCCACAGAGGGCACTGGCACCAATGGGGATGCAGTGCAGTGAGTCCAGAGAGTACAGTGGCACCACTGGGGATGCAGTGCAGTGAGTCCAAAGAGTGCACTGGCACCATTGGGGATGCACTGCAGTGAGTCCAGAGACTTCACAGGCACCACTGGGGATGCAGTGCAGTGAGTCCAGAGAGTGCCCTGGCATCACTGGGAATGCAGTGAGTCCAGACAGTGCACTGGCACCACTGGGGATGCACCCCGGCAAGTCCAGAGAGTGCACTGGCACCACTGGGGATGCACCCCGGTGAGTCTAGAGAGTGCACTGGCACCACTGGGGATGCACTGCAGTGAGTCCAGGGAGTGCACTGGCACCACTGGGGATGCACTGCAGTGAGTCCAGAGAGTGCATTGGCACCACTGGGGATGCACTGCAGTGACTCCAGAGAGTGCACTGGCACCACTGGGGATGCACTGCAGTGAGTCCAGATGTTAGCCTAGCAACCACATAATCACCAAGTGATTATATGAAGGTGCTTTATTCAGCGCTGGAAGCCGGGGCAGGTGCCCAAATCTGGCTTCAAGTCCCGTTACTTCCCAGCCGTTATTTATACATACAATATTGCGTCAGGTATACATATTCATTACAGGTTGCAACAGCAGCCTCGCTTTTCATTCTAATTAGCTCCCCTCCCCTTTGCACATGCGTGGCGCACTCTGGTGGTCGTCCAGATGAAGTAAGGAGTCTTCCTCTCCGCTAAACTTTTCACCTTTCTTACTCGACGCATGCTCCCTCCGTTTCTTGGTTCTGCTTCAACTCATTTCATCATTTCCAGGCCCTTATCCAAGGTCAGGTTGTACCTGTTCCCTCCCAAGGTTCCCCTTCAA
The DNA here is from genome assembly GCF_964034855.1 of Anser brachyrhynchus. Lineage (NCBI taxonomy): Eukaryota > Metazoa > Chordata > Aves > Anseriformes > Anatidae > Anser > Anser brachyrhynchus. The sequence continues at coordinate 201,970 of NC_137706.1, forward strand.
TGATTCTTTTGATTGTTCAATGTACTCCCTAAGTATCCAGTATACATAGATTAATTGATAATGTAAGTACATTTGGCAATGCTTAATTATACTGTAGGTCCCATTACCTAAGAGACATTAGTAAAACATCCATTCGATTCTCCCCAACACTAACACAGAGACTGCACTGGCACCACTGGCGATGCACTGCAGTGAGTCCAGAGAGGGCACTGGCACCACTAGCGATGCACTGCAGTGAGTCCAGAGAGTGCACTGGCACCACTGGCGATGCACTGCAGTGAGTCCAGAGAGTGCACTGGCACCACCTGGGATGCAGTGCAGTGAGTCCAGAGAATGCACTGGCACCAGTGGGGATGCAGTGCAGTGAGTCCACAGAGTGCACTGGCACCACTGGAGTTGAAGTGCAGTGAGTCAAGAGAGTGCACTGGAACCACTGGGGATGCAGCGCAGTGACTCCTGAGAGTGCACTGGCACCACTGGGGATGCAGTGCAGTGAGTCCAGAGAGTGCACTGGCACCACTGGTGATGCACTGCAGTGAGTCCAGAGAGTGCACTGGCACCACTGGGGATGCACTGCAATGAGTCCAGAGAGTGCACTGGCACCAATGGCAACGCAGTGCAGTGACGCCAGAGAGTGCCTTGGCACCACAGGGGATGCAGTGCAGTGAGTCCAGAGAGTGCTCTAGCACCACAGGGGATGCAGTACAGTGAGTCCAGAGAGTGCACTGGCACCACTGGGGATTCAGTTCCTTGAGTCCAGAGAGTGAACTGGCACCACTGGGGATGTAGAGCAGTGAGTCCAGAGAGTGCACTGGCACCTCTCCGGATGCACCCCGGTGACTCCAGAGAGTGCACTGGCACCACTGGGGATGCACCCCGGCAAGTCCAAAGAGTGCTCTGTCACCACTGGGGATGCAGTGCAGTGAGTCCAGAGAGTGCACTGGCACCACTGGGGATGCACTGCAGTGAGACCAGAGGTTGCAGTGACACCACTGGGGATGCAGTGCAGTGAGTCCAGAGAGTGCACTGGTACGATTGGGGATGCACTGCAGTGAGTCCAGAGAGTGCACTGGCACCACTGGGGATGCACTGCAGTGAGTCCAGAGAGTGCACTGGCACCACTGCGGATGCACTGCAGTGAGTCCAGAGAGTGCACTGGCACCACTGGGGATGCACCCCCGCAAGTCCAGAGAGTGCACTGGCACCACTGGGGATGCAGCGCACTGAGTCCAGAGAGTGCACTGGCACCACTGGGGATGCACCCCGGTGAGTCTAGAGAGTGCACTGGCACCACTGGGGATGCACTGCAGTGAGTCCAGGGAGTGCACTGGCACCACTGGGGATGCACTGCAGTGAGTCCAGAGAGTGCACTGGCACCACTGGGGATGCACTGCAGTGACTCCAGAGAGTGCACTGGCACCACTGGGGATGCACTGCAGTGAGTCCAGATGTTAGCCTAGCAACCACATAATCACCAAGTGATTGTATGAAGGTGCTTTATTCAGCGCTGGAAGCCGGGGCAGGTGCCCAAATCTGGCTTCAAGTCCCGTTACTTCCCAGCCGTTATTTATACATACAATATTGCGTCAGGTATACATATTCATTACAGGTTGCAACAGCAGCCTCGCTTTTCATTCTAATTAGCTCCCTTCCCCTTTGCACATGCGTGGCGCACTCTGGTGGTCGTCCAGATGAAGTAAGGAGTCTTCCTCTCCGCTAAACTTTTCACCTTTCTTACTCGACGCATGCTCCCTCCGTTTCTTGGTTCTGCTTCAACTCATTTCATCATTTCCAGGCCCTTATCCAAGGTCAGGTTGTACCTGTTCCCTCCCAAGGTTCCCCTTCAATGATTCTTTTAATTGTTCAATGTACTCCCTAAGTATCCAGTATACATAGATTAATTGATAATGTAAGAACATTTGGCAATGCTTAATTATACTGTAGGTCCCATTACCTAAGAGACAATAGTAAAATATCCATTCGATTCTCCCCAACACTAACACAGAGACTGCACTGGCACCACTGGGGATGCATCCCGGCAAGTCCAGAGAGTGCACTGGCACCACTGGGGATGCAGTGCAGTGAGTCCAGAGAGTGCACTGGCACCACTGGGGATGCAGTACAGTGAGTCCAGAGAGTGCACTGGCACCACTGGGGATGCACTGCAGTGAGTCCAGAGAGTGCACTGGCACCACTGGGGATGCAGTGCAGTGAGTCCAGAGAGTGCACTGGCACCACTGGGGATGCAGTGCAGTGAGCTCAGAGAGTGCACTGGCACCACTGGGGATGCAGTGCGGTGTGTCCAGAGAGTGCACTGGCACCACTGGGGGTGCAGTGCAGTGAGTCCACAGAGGGAACTGGCACCACTGGGGATGCACTGCAGTGAGTCCAGAGAGTGCACTGGCACCACTGGGGATGCAGTGCAGTGAGTCCAGAGAGTGCACTGGCACCACTGGGGATGCACCCCGGTGAGTCCAGAGAGTGCACTGGCACCACTGGGGATGCACCCCGGCAAGTCCAGAGAGTGCACTGTCAGCACTGGGGATGCAGTGCAGTGAGTCCAGAGAGTGCACTGGCACCACTGGGGACGCAGTGCAGTGAGTCCACAGAGGGCACTGGCACCACTGGGGATGCAGTGCAGTGAGTCCAGAGAGTGCCCCGGCACCACTGGGGATGCAGTGCAGTGAGTCCAGAGAGTGCATTGGCACCACTGGGGATGCAGTGCAGTGACTCCAGAGAGTGCACTGGCACCACTGGGGATGCACTGCAGTGAGTCCAGATGTTAGCCTAGCAACCACATAATCACCAAGTGATTATATGAAGGTGCTTTATTCAGCGCTGGAAGCCGGGGCAGGTGCCCAAATCTGGCTTCAAGTCCCGTTACTTCCCAGCCGTTATTTATACATACAATATTGCGTCAGGTATACATATTCATTACAGGTTGCAACAGCAGCCTCGCTTTTCATTCTAATTAGCTCCCCTCCCCTTTGCACATGCGTGGCGCACTCTGGTGGTCGTCCAGGTGGTCGTCCAGATGAAGTAAGGAGTCTTCCTCTCCACTAAACTTTTCACCTTTCTTACTCGACGCATGCTCCCTCCTCTTCTTGGTTCTGCTTCAACTCATTTCATCATTTCCAGGCCCTTATCCAAGGTCAGGTTGTACCTGTTCCCTCCCAAGGTTCCCCTTCAATGACTCTTTTGATTGTTCAATGTACTCCCTAAGTATCCAGTATACATAGATTAATTGATAATGTAAGTACATTTGGCAATGCTTAATTATACTGTAGGTCCCATTACGTAAGAGACATTAGTAAAACATCCATTCGATTCTCCCCAACACTAACACAGAGACTGCACTGGCACCACTGGCGATGCACTGCAGTGAGTCCAGAGAGGGCACTGGCACCACTGGCGATGCACTGCAGTGAGTCCAGAGAGTGCAGTGGCACCACTGGCGATGCACTGCAGTGAGTCCAGAGAGTGCACTGGCACCACCTGGGATGCAGTGCAGTGAGTCCAGAGAGTGCACTGGCACCACTGGTGATGCAGTGCAGTGACTCCAGAGAGTGCACTGGCACCACTTGAGTTGCAGTGCAGTGAGTCCAGAGAGTGCACTGGAACCACTGGGGATGCAGCGCAGTGACTCCTGAGAGTGCACTGGCACCACTGGGGATGCAGTGCAGTGAGTCCAGAGAGTGCACTGGCACCACTGGGGATGCAGTGCCGTGAGTCCAGAGAGTGCATTGGCACCACTGGGGATGCACTGCAATGAGTCCAGAGAGTGCACTGGCACCAATGGCAACGCAGAGCAGTGAGTCCAGAGAGTGCATTGGCACCACTGGGGATGCACTGCAGTGAGTCCAGAGAGTGCAATAGCACCACTGGTGATGCACTGCAGTGAGTCCAGAGTGTGCACTGGCACCACTGGGGATGCAGTGCAGTGAGTCCAGAGAGTGCACTGGCACCACTGGGGATGCAGTGCAGTGAGTCCAGAGTGTGCACTGGCACCACTGGGGATGCAGTGCAGTGAGTCCAGAGAGTGCACTGGCACCACTGGGGATGCACTGCAGTGAGTCCAGAGAGTGCAATAGCACCACTGGGGATGCACTGCAGTGAGTCCAGAGTGTGCACTGGCACCACTGGGGATGCAGTGCAGTGAGTCCAGAGAGTGCACTGGCACCACTGGAGATGCAGTGCAGTGAGTCCAGAGAGTGCACTGGCACCACTGGGGATGCACTGCAGTGAGTCCAGAGTGTGCACTGGCACCACTGGGGATGCAGTACAGTGAGTCCAGAGAGTGCACTGGCACCACTGGGGATGCAGTGCAGTGAGTAAAGAGAGTGCACTTGCACCACTGGGGATGCACTGCAGTGAGTCCAGAGAGTGCACTGGCACCACTGGGGATTCACTGCAGTGAGTCCAGAGTGTGCACTGGCACCACTGGGGATGCACCGCAGTGAGTCCAGAGAGTGCACTGGCACCACTGGGGATGCAGTGCAGTGAGTAAAGAGAGTGCACTGGCACCACTGGGGATGCAGTGCAGTGAGTCTAGAGAGTGCACTGGCACCACTGGGGATGCAGTGCAGTGAGCTCAGAGAGTGCACTGGCACCACTGGGGATGCAGTGTGGTGTGTCCAGAGAGTGCACTGGCACCTCTGGGGATGCACTGCAGTGAGTCCAGAGAGTGCACTGGCACCTCTGGGGATGCAGTGCAGTGAGTCCAGAGTGTGCACTGGCACCACTGGGGATGCAGTGCAGTGAGTCCAGAGAGTGCACTGGCACCACTGGGGATGCAGTGCAGTGAGTCCAGAGTGTGCACTGGCACCACTGGGGATGCAGTGCAGTGAGTCCAGAGAGTGCACTGGCACCACTGGGGATGCACTGCAGTGAGTCCAGAGAGTGCAATAGCACCACTGGGGATGCACTGCAGTGAGTCCAGAGTGTGCACTGGCACCACTGGGGATGCAGTGCAGTGAGTCCAGAGAGTGCACTGGCACCACTGGGGATGCAGTGCAGTGAGTCCAGAGAGTGCACTGGCACCACTGGGGATGCACTGCAGTGAGTCCAGAGTGTGCACTGGCACCACTGGGGATTAAGTACAGTGAGTCCAGAGAGTGCACTGGCACCACTGGGGATGCAGTGCAGTGAGTAAAGAGAGTGCACTTGCACCACTGGGGATGCACTGCAGTGAGTCCAGAGAGTGCACTGGCACCACTGGGGATTCACTGCAGTGAGTCCAGAGTGTGCACTGGCACCACTGGTGATGCACCGCAGTGAGTCCAGAGAGTGCACTGGCACCACTGGGGATGCAGTGCAGTGAGTAAAGAGAGTGCACTGGCACCACTGGGGATGCAGTGCAGTGAGTCTAGAGAGTGCACTGGCACCACTGGGGATGCAGTGCAGTGAGCTCAGAGAGTGCACTGGCACCACTGGGGATGCAGTGCAGTGAGTCCAGAGAGTGCACTGGCACCTCTGGGGATGCACTGCAGTGAGTCCAGAGAGTGCACTGGCACCACTGGGGATGCAGTGCAGTGAGTCCAGAGAGTGCACTTGCACCACTGGGGATGCACTGCAGTGAGTCCAGAGAGTGCACTGGCACCACTGGGGATGCACTGCAGTGAGTCCAGAGTGTGCACTGGCACCACTGGGGATGCAGAACAGTGAGTCCAGAGAGTGCACTGGCACCACTGGGGATGCAGTGCAGTGAGTCTAGAGAGTGCACTGGCACCACTGGGGATGCAGTGCAGTGAGTCTAGAGAGTACACTGGCACCACTGGGGATGCAGTGCAGTGAGCTCAGAGAGTGCACTGGCACCACTGGGGATGCAGTGCGGTGTGTCCAGAGAGTGCACTGGCACCTCTGGGGATGCAGTGCAGTGAGTCCAGAGAGTGCACTGGCACCACTGGGGATGCAGTGCAGTGAGTCCAGAGAGTGCACTGGCACCACTGGGGATGCACTGCAGTGAGTCCAGAGAGTGCACTGGCACCACTGGGGATGCACCCCGGTGAGTCCAGAGAGTGCCCTGGCACCACTGGGGATGCACCCCGGCAAGTCCAGAGAGTGCGCTGTCACCACTGGGGATGCAGTGCAGTGAGTCCAGAGAGTGCACTGGCACCACTGGGGACGCAGTGCAGTGAGTCCACAGAGGGCACTGGCACCACTGGGGATGCAGTGCAGTGAGTCCAGAGAGTGCCCCGGCACCACTGGGGATGCAGTGCAGTGAGTCCAGAGAGTGCATTGGCACCACTGGGGATGCACTGCAGTGACTCCAGAGAGTGCACTGGCACCACTGGGGATGCACTGCAGTGAGTCCAGATGTTAGCCTAGCAACCACATAATCACCAAGTGATTATATGAAGGTGCTTTATTCAGCGCTGGAAGCCGGGGCAGGTGCCCAAATCTGGCTTCAAGTCCCGTTACTTCCCAGCCGTTATTTATACATACAATATTGCGTCAGGTATACATATTCATTACAGGTTGCAACAGCAGCCTCGCTTTTCATTCTAATTAGCTCCCCTCCCCTTTGCACATGCGTGGCGCACTCTGGTGGTCGTCCAGGTGGTCGTCCAGATGAAGTAAGGAGTCTTCCTCTCCGCTAAACTTTTCACCTTTCTTACTCGACGCATGCTCCCTCCGCTTCTTGGTTCTGCTTCAACTCATTTCATCATTTCCAGGCCCTTATCCAAGGTCAGGTTGTACCTGTTCCCTCCCAAGGTTCCCCTTCAATGACTCTTTTGATTGTTCAATGTACTCCCTAAGTATCCAGTATACATAGATTAATTGATAATGTAAGTACATTTGGCAATGCTTAATTATACTGTAGGTCCCATTACCTAAGAGACATTAGTAAAACATCCATTCGATTCTCCCCAACACTAACACAGAGACTGCACTGGCACCACTGGCGATGCACTGCAGTGAGTCCAGAGAGTGCACTGGCACCACCTGGGATGCAGTGCAGTGAGTCCAGAGAGTACACTGGCACCACTGGTGATGCAGTGCAGTGACTCCAGAGAGTGCACTGGCACCACTTGAGTTGCAGTGCAGTGAGTCCAGAGAGTGCACTGGCACCACTGGGGATGCAGTGCAGTGAGTCCAGAGAGTGCACTGGCACCACTGGGGATGCAGTGCCGTGAGTCCAGAGAGTGCATTGGCACCACTGGGGATGCACTGCAATGAGTCCAGAGAGTGCACTGGCACCAATGGCAACACAGAGCAGTGAGTCCAGAGAGTGCCTTGGCACCACAGGGGATGCAGTGCAGTGAGTCCAGAGAGTGCACTAGCACCACTGGGGATGCACTGCAGTGAGTCCAGAGTGTGCACTGGCACCACTGGGGATGCAGTGCAGTGAGTCCAGAGAGTGCACTGGCACCACTGGGGATGCAGTGCAGTGAGTCCAGAGAGTACACTGGCACTACTGGGGATTCAGTTCAGTGAGTCCAGAGAGTGAACTGTCACCATTGGGGATGCACTGCAGTGAGTCCAGAGTGCACTGGCACCACTGGGGATGCACCCCGGCAAGTCCAGAGAGTGCACTGTCAACACTGGGGATGCAGTGCAGTGAGTCCAGAGAGTGCACTGGCACCACTGGCGATGCACCCCGGCAAGTCCAGAGAGTGCACTGGCACCACTGGGGATGCAGCGCAGTGAGTCCAGAGAGTGCACTGGCACCACTGGGGATGCAGTGCAGTGAGTCCAGAGAGTGCACTGGCACCACTGGGGATGCACTGCAGTGAGTCCAGAGAGTGCATTGGCACCACTGGGGATGCACTGCAGTGACTCCAGAGAGTGCATTGGCACCACTGGGGATGCACTGCAGTGACTCCAGAGAGTGCACTGGCACCACTGGGGATGCACTGCAGTGAGTCCAGATGTTAGCCTAGCAACCACATAATCACCAAGTGATTATATGAAGGTGCTTTATTCAGCGCTGGAAGCCGGGGCAGGTGCCTAAATCTGGCTTCAAGTCCCGTTACTTCCCAGCCGTTATTTATACATACAATATTGCGTCAGGTATACATATTCTTTACAGGTTGCAACAGCAGCCTCGCTTTTCATTTTAATTAGCTCCCCTCCCCTTTGCGCATGCGTGGCGCACTCTGGTGGTCGTCCAGGTGGTCGTCCAGATGAAGTAAGGAGTCTTCCTCTCCACTAAACTTTTCACCTTTCTTACTCGACGCATGCTCCCTCCGCTTCTTGGTTCTGCTTCAACTCATTTCATCATTTCCAGGCCCTTATCTAAGGTCAGGTTGTACCTGTTCCTTCCCAAGGTTCCCCTTCAATGACTCTTTTGATTGTTCAATGTACTCCCTAAGTATCCAGTATACATAGATTAATTGATAATGTAAGTACATTTGGCAATGCTTAATTATACTGTAGGTCCCATTACCTAAGAGACATTAGTAAAACATCCATTCGATTCTCCCCAACACTAACACAGAGACTGCACTGGCACCACTGGCGATGCACTGCAGTGAGTCCAGAGAGGGCACTGGCACCACTAGCGATGCACTGCAGTGAGTCCAGAGAGTGCACTGGCACCACTGGCGATGCACTGCAGTGAGTCCAGAGAGTGCACTGGCACCACCTGGGATGCAGTGCAGTGAGTCCAGAGAATGCACTGGCACCAGTGGGGATGCAGTGCAGTGAGTCCACAGAGTGCACTGGCACCACTGGAGTTGAAGTGCAGTGAGTCAAGAGAGTGCACTGGAACCACTGGGGATGCAGCGCAGTGACTCCTGAGAGTGCACTGGCACCACTGGGGATGCAGTGCAGTGAGTCCAGAGAGTGCACTGGCACCACTGGTGATGCACTGCAGTGAGTCCAGAGAGTGCACTGGCACCACTGGGGATGCACTGCAATGAGTCCAGAGAGTGCACTGGCACCAATGGCAACGCAGTGCAGTGACGCCAGAGAGTGCCTTGGCACCACAGGGGATGCAGTGCAGTGAGTCCAGAGAGTGCTCTAGCACCACTGGGGATGCACTGCAGTGAGTCCAGAGAGTTCACTGGCACTACTGGGGATGTAGTGCAGTGAGTCCACAGAGGGCACTGGCACCAATGGGGATGCAGTGCAGTGAGTCCAGAGAGTACAGTGGCACCACTGGGGATGCAGTGCAGTGAGTCCAAAGAGTGCACTGGCACCATTGGGGATGCACTGCAGTGAGTCCAGAGACTTCACAGGCACCACTGGGGATGCAGTGCAGTGAGTCCAGAGAGTGCCCTGGCATCACTGGGAATGCAGTGAGTCCAGACAGTGCACTGGCACCACTGGGGATGCACCCCGGCAAGTCCAGAGAGTGCACTGGCACCACTGGGGATGCACCCCGGTGAGTCTAGAGAGTGCACTGGCACCACTGGGGATGCACTGCAGTGAGTCCAGGGAGTGCACTGGCACCACTGGGGATGCACTGCAGTGAGTCCAGAGAGTGCATTGGCACCACTGGGGATGCACTGCAGTGACTCCAGAGAGTGCACTGGCACCACTGGGGATGCACTGCAGTGAGTCCAGATGTTAGCCTAGCAACCACATAATCACCAAGTGATTATATGAAGGTGCTTTATTCAGCGCTGGAAGCCGGGGCAGGTGCCCAAATCTGGCTTCAAGTCCCGTTACTTCCCAGCCGTTATTTATACATACAATATTGCGTCAGGTATACATATTCATTACAGGTTGCAACAGCAGCCTCGCTTTTCATTCTAATTAGCTCCCCTCCCCTTTGCACATGCGTGGCGCACTCTGGTGGTCGTCCAGATGAAGTAAGGAGTCTTCCTCTCCGCTAAACTTTTCACCTTTCTTACTCGACGCATGCTCCCTCCGTTTCTTGGTTCTGCTTCAACTCATTTCATCATTTCCAGGCCCTTATCCAAGGTCAGGTTGTACCTGTTCCCTCCCAAGGTTCCCCTTCAATGATTCTTTTGATTGTTCAATGTACTCCCTAAGTATCCAGTATACATAGATTAATTGATAATGTAAGTACATTTGGCAATGCTTAATTATACTGTAGGTCCCATTACCTAAGAGACATTAGTAAAACATCCATTCGATTCTCCCCAACACTAACACAGAGACTGCACTGGCACCACTGGCGATGCACTGCAGTGAGTCCAGAGAGGGCACTGGCACCACTAGCGATGCACTGCAGTGAGTCCAGAGAGTGCACTGGCACCACTGGTGATGCACTGCAGTGAGTCCAGAGAGTGCACTGGCACCACCTGGGATGCAGTGCAGTGAGTCCAGAGAATGCACTGGCACCAGTGGGGATGCAGTGCAGTGAGTCCACAGAGTGCACTGGCACCACTGGAGTTGAAGTGCAGTGAGTCAAGAGAGTGCACTGGAACCACTGGGGATGCAGCGCAGTGACTCCTGAGAGTGCACTGGCACCACTGGGGATGCAGTGCAGTGAGTCCAGAGAGTGCACTGGCACCACTGGTGATGCACTGCAGTGAGTCCAGAGAGTGCACTGGCACCACTGGGGATGCACTGCAATGAGTCCAGAGAGTGCACTGGCACCAATGGCAACGCAGTGCAGTGACGCCAGAGAGTGCCTTGGCACCACAGGGGATGCAGTGCAGTGAGTCCAGAGAGTGCTCTAGCACCACTGGGGATGCACTGCAGTGAGTCCAGAGAGTTCACTGGCACTACTGGGGATGTAGTGCAGTGAGTCCACAGAGGGCACTGGCACCAATGGGGATGCAGTGCAGTGAGTCCAGAGAGTACAGTGGCACCACTGGGGATGCAGTGCAGTGAGTCCAAAGAGTGCACTGGCACCATTGGGGATGCACTGCAGTGAGTCCAGAGACTTCACAGGCACCACTGGGGATGCAGTGCAGTGAGTCCAGAGAGTGCCCTGGCATCACTGGGAATGCAGTGAGTCCAGACAGTGCACTGGCACCACTGGGGATGCACCCCGGCAAGTCCAGAGAGTGCACTGGCACCACTGGGGATGCACCCCGGTGAGTCTAGAGAGTGCACTGGCACCACTGGGGATGCACTGCAGTGAGTCCAGAGAGTGCACTGGCACCACTGGGGATGCACTGCAGTGAGTCCAGAGAGTGCATTGGCACCACTGGGGATGCACTGCAGTGACTCCAGAGAGTGCACTGGCACCACTGGGGATGCACTGCAGTGAGTCCAGATGTTAGCCTAGCAACCACATAATCACCAAGTGATTATATGAAGGTGCTTTATTCAGCGCTGGAAGCCGGGGCAGGTGCCCAAATCTGGCTTCAAGTCCCGTTACTTCCCAGCCGTTATTTATACATACAATATTGCGTCAGGTATACATATTCATTACAGGTTGCAACAGCAGCCTCGCTTTTCATTCTAATTAGCTCCCCTCCCCTTTGCACATGCGTGGCGCACTCTGGTGGTCGTCCAGATGAAGTAAGGAGTCTTCCTCTCCGCTAAACTTTTCACCTTTCTTACTCGACGCATGCTCCCTCCGTTTCTTGGTTCTGCTTCAACTCATTTCATCATTTCCAGGCCCTTATCCAAGGTCAGGTTGTACCTGTTCCCTCCCAAGGTTCCCCTTCAATGATTCTTTTGATTGTTCAATGTACTCCCTAAGTATCCAGTATACATAGATTAATTGATAATGTAAGTACATTTGGCAATGCTTAATTATACTGTAGGTCCCATTACCTAAGAGACATTAGTAAAATATCCATTCGATTCTCCCCAACACTAACACAGAGAGTGCACTGGCACCAGTGGGGATGCATCCCGGCAAGTCCAGAGAGTGCACTGGCACCACTGGGGATGCAGTGCAGTGAGTCCAGAGAGTGCACTGGCACCACTGGGGATGCAGTACAGTGAGTCCAGAGAGTGCACTGGCACCACTGGGGATGCAGTGCAGTGAGTCCAGAGAGTGCACTGGCACCACTGGGGATGCAGTGCAGTGAGTCCAGAGAGTGCACTGGCACCACTGGGGATGCAGTGCAGTGAGCTCAGAGAGTGCACTGGCACCACTGGGGATGCAGTGCGGTGTGTCCAGAGAGTGCACTGGCACCACTGGGGGTGCAGTGCAGTGAGTCCAGAGAGTGCACTGGCACCACTGGGGATGCACCCCGGTGAGTCCAGAGAGTGCACTGGCACCACTGGGGATGCACCCCGGCAAGTCCAGAGAGTGCACTGTCAGCACTGGGGATGCAGTGCAGTGAGTCCAGAGAGTGCACTGGCACCACTGGGGACGCAGTGCAGTGAGTCCACAGAGGGCACTGGCACCACTGGGGATGCAGTGCAGTGAGTCCAGAGAGTGCCCCGGCACCACTGGGGATGCAGTGCAGTGAGTCCAGAGAGTGCATTGGCACCACTGGGGATGCACTGCAGTGACTCCAGAGAGTGCACTGGCACCACTGGGGATGCACTGCAGTGAGTCCAGATGTTAGCCTAGCAACCACATAATCACCAAGTGATTATATGAAGGTGCTTTATTCAGCGCTGGAAGCCGGGGCAGGTGCCCAAATCTGGCTTCAAGTCCCGTTACTTCCCAGCCATTATTTATACATACAGTATTGCGTCAGGTATACATATTCATTACAGGTTGCAACAGCAGCCTCGCTTTTCATTCTAATTAGCTCCCCTCCCCTTTGCACATGCGTGGCGCACTCTGGTGGTCGTCCAGGTGGTCGTCCAGATGAAGTAAGGAGTCTTCCTCTCCGCTAAACTTTTCACCTTTCTTACTCGACGCATGCTCCCTCCTCTTCTTGGTTCTGCTTCAACTCATTTCATCATTTCCAGGCCCTTATCCAAGGTCAGGTTGTACCTGTTCCCTCCCAAGGTTCCCCTTCAATGACTCCTTTGATTGTTCAATGTACTCCCTAAGTATCCAGTATACATAGATTAATTGATAATGTAAGAACATTTGGCAATGCTTAATTATACTGTAGGTCCCATTACCTAAGAGACATTAGTAAAACATCCATTCGATTCTCCCCAACACTAACACAGAGACTGCACTGGCACCACTGGCGATGCACTGCAGTGAGTCCAGAGAGTGCACTGGCACCACTGGCGATGCACTGCAGTGAGTCCAGAGAGTGCACTGGCACCACCTGGGATGCAGTGCAGAGAGTCCAGAGAGTGCACTGGCACCACTGGTGATGCAGTGCAGTGACTCCAGAGAGTGCACTGGCACCACTTGAGTTGCAGTGCAGTGAGTCCAGAGAGTGCACTGGAACCACTGGGGATGCAGCGCAGTGACTCCAGAGAGTGCACTGGCACCACGGGGGATGCAGTGCAGTGAGTCCAGAGAGTGCACTGGCACCACTGGGGATGCAGTGCCGTGAGTCCAGAGAGTGCATTGGCACCACTGGGGATGCACTGCAATGAGTCCAGAGAGTGCACTGGCACCAATGGCAACGCAGAGCAGTGAGTCCAGAGAGTGCCTTGGCACCACAGGGGATGCAGTGCAGTGAGTCCGGAGAGTGCAATAGCACCACTGGGGATGCACTGCAGTGAGTCCAGAGTGTGCACTGGCACCACTGGGGATGCAGTGCAGTGAGTCCAGAGAGTGCACTGGCACCACTGGGGATGCAGTGCAGTGAGTCCAGAGAGTGCACTGGCACCACTGGGGATGCAGTGCAGTGAGTCCAGAGAGTGCACTGTCAGCACTGGGGATGCAGTTCAGTGAGTCCAGAGAGTGCCCTGGCACCACTGGGAATGCAGTGAGTCCAGACAGTGCACTGGCACCACTGGGGATGCACTGCTGTGAGTCCAGAGAGTGCACTGGCACCACTGGGGATGCACCCCGGCAAGTCCAGAGAGTGCACTGGCACCATTGGGGATGCAGTGCAGTGAGTCCAGAGAGTGCACTGGCACCACTGGGGATGCACTGCAGTGAGTGCAGAGAGTGCACTGGCACCACTGGGGATGCACTGCAGTGAGTCCAGAGAGTGCACTGGCACCACTGGGTATGCAGTGAAGTGAGTCCAGAGAGTGCACTGGCACCACTGGGGATGCAGTGCAGTGAGTCCAGAGAGTGCACTGGCACCACTGGGGATGCAGTACAGTGAGTCCAGAGAGTGCACTGGCACCACTGGGGATGCAGTGCAGTGAGTAAAGAGAGTGCACTGGCACCACTGTGGATGCAGTGCAGTGAGTCCAGAGAGTGCACTGGCACCACTGGGGATGGACTGCAGTGAGTCCAGAGAGTGCACTGGCACCACTGGGGATGCAGTGCAGTGAGTCCAGAGAGTGCACTGGCACCACTGGGGATGCACTGCAGTGACTCCAGAGAGTGCACTGGCACCACTGGGGATGCACTGCAGTGAGTCCAGAGAGTGCACTGGCACCACTGGGATGCAGTGCACTGAGTCCACAGAGTGCACTGGCACCACAGGGGATGCACTGCAGTGAGTCCAGAGAGTGCACTGGCACCGCTGCGGTTGCACCCCGTTGTTTTCAGAGAGTGCAGTGGCACCACTGGGGATGCAGTGCAGTGAGTCCAGAGAGTGCACTGGCACCACGGGGGATGCAGTGCAGTGAGTCCAGAGAGTGCACTGTCACCACTGGGGATGCAGTGCAGTGAGTCCAGAGAGTGCACTGGCACCACTGGGGATGCACTGCAGTGAGTCCAGAGAGTGCACTGGCATCTTGGGGATGCAGTTCAGTGAGTCCAGAGAGTGCACTGGCACCACTGGGGATGCAGTGCAGTGAGTCCAGAGAGTGCACTGGCACCACTGGTGATGCAGTGCAGTGAGCCCAGAGAGTGCACTGGCACCGCTGGGGATGCAGTGCAGTGAGTCCAGAGAGTGCAGTGGCACCATTGGGATGCAGTGCAGTGAGTCCAGAGAGTGCACTGGCACCACTGGGGATGCAGTGCAGTGAGTTTAGAGAGTACACTGGCGCCACTGTGGATGCACTGCAGTGAGTCCAGAGAGTGCACTGGCACCACTGGTGATGCAGTGCAATGAGTCCAGAGAGCCACTGGCACCACTGGGGATGCAGTGCATTTAGTCCAGAGAGTGAACTGGCACCACTGGGGATGCAGTGCACTGAGTCCAGAGAGGGCACTGTTAGGATTGGGGATGCACTGCAGTGAGTCCAGAGAGTGCACTGGCACCACTGGGTATGCACTGCAGTGAGTCCAGAGAGTGCACTGGCACCACTGGGGATGCAGTGCAGTGAGTCCAGAGAGTGCACTGGCACCACTGGGGATGCACCCCGGCAAGTCCAGAGAGTGCACTGGCACCACTGGGGATGCAGTGCAGTGAGTCCAGAGATTGCACTGGCACCACTGGGGATGCACCCCGGTGAGTCCAGAGAGTGCACTGGCACCACTGGGGATGCAGTGCAGTGAGTCCAGAGAGTGCAGTGGCACAACTGGGGATGCAGTGCGGTGAGTCCAGACAGTGCACTGGCACCACTGGGGATGCAGTGCAGTGAGTCCAGAGAGTGCCCCGGCACCACTGGGGATGCACTGCAGTGAGTCCAGAGAGTGCCCCGGCACCACTGGGGATGCAGTGCAGTGAGTCCAGAGAGTGCATTGGCACCACTGGGGATGCACTGCAGTGACTCCAGAGAGTGCACTGGCACCACTGGGGATGCACTGCAGTGAGTCCAGATGTTAGCCTAGCAACCACATAATCACCAAGTGATTATATGAAGGTGCTTTATTCAGCGCTGGAAGCCGGGGCAGGTGCCCAAATCTGGCTTCAAGTCCCGTTACTTCCCAGCCGTTATTTATACATACAATATTGCGTCAGGTATACATATTCATTACAGGTTGCAACAGCAGCCTCGCTTTTCATTCTAATTAGCTCCCCTCCCCTTTGCACATGCGTGGCGCACTCTGGTGGTCGTCCAGGTGGTCGTCCAGATGAAGTAAGGAGTCTTCCTCTCCGCTAAACTTTTCACCTTTCTTACTCGACGCATGCTCCCTCCTCTTCTTGGTTCTGCTTCAACTCATTTCATCATTTCCAGGCCCTTATCCAAGGTCAGGTTGTACCTGTTCCCTCCCAAGGTTCCCCTTCAATGACTCTTTTGATTGTTCAATGTACTCCCTAAGTATCCAGTATACATAGATTAATTGATAATGTAAGTACATTTGGCAATGCTTAATTATACTGTAGGTCCCATTACGTAAGAGACATTAGTAAAACATCCATTCGATTCTCCCCAACACTAACACAGAGACTGCACTGGCACCACTGGCGATGCACTGCAGTGAGTCCAGAGAGGGCACTGGCACCACTGGCGATGCACTGCAGTGAGTCCAGAGAGTGCACTGGCACCACTGGGGATGCAGCGCAGTGACTCCTGAGAGTGCACTGGCACCACTGGGGATGCAGTGCAGTGAGTCCAGAGAGTGCACTGGCACCACTGGGGATGCAGTGCCGTGAGTCCAGAGAGTGCATTGGCACCACTGGGGATGTACTGCAATGAGTCCAGAGAGTGCACTGGCACCAATGGCAACGCAGAGCAGTGAGTCCAGAGAGTGCCTTGGCACCACAGGGGATGCAGTGCAGTGAGTCCAGAGAGTGCAATAGCACCACTGGGGATGCACTGCAGTGAGTCCAGAGTGTGCACTGGCACCACTGGGGATGCACTGCAGTGAGTCCAGAGAGTGCACTGGCACCACTGGGGATGCAGTGCAGTGAGTCCAGAGAGTGCACTGTCACCACTGGGGATGCAGTGCAGTGAGTCCAGAGAGTGCACTGGCACCACTGGGGATGCAGTGCAGTGAGTCCAGAGAGTGCACTGGCACCACTGGGAATGCAGTGAGTCCAGAGAGTGCCCTGGCACCACTGGGGATGCAGTGCAGTGAGTCCAGAGAGTGCACTGGCACCACTGGGGATGCACTGCAGTGAGTGCAGAGAGTGCACTGGCACCACTGGGGATGCAGTGCAGTGAGTCCAGAGAGTGCACTGGCACCACTGGGGATGCACTGCAGTGAGTGCAGAGAGTGCACTGGCACCACTGGGGATGCACTGCAGTGAGTCCAGAGAGTGCACTGGCACCACTGGGTATGCAGTGAAGTGAGTCCAGAGAGTGCACTGGCACCACTGGGGATGCAGTGCCGTGAGTCCAGAGAGTGCACTGGCACCACTGGGGATGCAGTGCAGTGAGACCAGAGAGTGCACTGGCACCACTGGGGATGCAGTGCAGTGAGTAAAGAGAGTGCACTGGCACCACTGTGGATGCAGTGCAGTGAGTCCAGAGAGTGCACTGGCACCACTGGGGATGGACTGCAGTGAGTCCAGAGAGTGCACTGGCACCACTGGGGATGCAGTGCAGTGAGTCCAGAGAGTGCACTGGCACCACTGGGGATGCACTGCAATGAGTCCAGAGAGTGCACTGGCACCACTGGGGATGCACTGCAGTGAGTCCAGAGAGTGCACTGGCACCACTGGGATGCAGTGCAGTGAGTCCAGAGAGTGCACTGGCACCACTGGGGATGCACTGCAGTGAGTCCAGAGAGTGCACTGGCACCACTGGGATGCAGTGCAGTGAGTCCACAGAGTGCACTGGCACCACTGGGGATGCACTGCTGTGAGTCCAGAGAGTGCACTGGCACCACGGGGGATGCAGTGCAGTGAGTCCAGAGAGTACACTGTCACCACTGGGGATGCAGTGCAGTGAGTCCAGAGAGTGCACTGGCACCACTGGGGATGCAGTGCAGTGACTCCAGAGAGTGCACTGGCACCACTGGGGATGCACTGCAGTGAGTCCAGATGTTAGCCTAGTAACCACATAATCACCAAGTGATTATATGAAGGTGCTTTATTCAGCGCTGGAAGCCGGGGCAGGTGCCCAAAACTGGCTTCAAGTCCCGTTACTTCCCAGCCATTATTTATACATACAATATTGCGTCAGGTATACATATTCATTACAGGTTGCAACAGCAGCCTCGCTTTTCATTCTAATTAGCTCCCCTCCCCTTTGCACATGCGTGGCGCACTCTGGTGGTCGTCCAGGTGGTCGTCCAGATGAAGTAAGGAGTCTTCCTCTCCGCTAAACTTTTCACCTTTCTTACTCGACGCATGCTCCCTCCTCTTCTTGGTTCTGCTTCAACTCATTTCATCATTTCCAGGCCCTTATCCAAGGTCAGGTTGTACCTGTTCCCTCCCAAGGTTCCCCTTCAATGATTCTTTTGATTGTTCAATGTACTCCCTAAGTATCCAGTATACATAGATTAATTGATAATGTAAGAACATTTGGCAATGCTTAATTATACTGTAGGTCCCATTACCTAAGAGACATTAGTAAAACATCCATTCGATTCTCCCCAACACTAACACAGAGACTGCACTGGCACCACTGGGGATGCACCCCGGCAAGTCCAGAGAGTGCACTGGCACCACTGGGGATGCAGTGCAGTGAGTCCAGAGACTGCACTTGCACCACTGGGGATGCAGTGCAGTGAGTCCAGAGAGTGCACTGGCACCACTGGGGATGCAGTGCAGTGAGTCCAGAGAGTGCACTGGCACCACTGGGGATGCACTGCAGTGAGTCCAGAGAGTGCACTGGCACCACTGGGGATGCACTGCAGTGAGACCAGAGGTTGCAGTGGCACCACTGGGGATGCACTGCAGTGAGTCCAGAGAGTGCACTGGTAGGATTGGGGATGCACTGCAGTGAGTCCAGAGAGTGCACTGGCACCACTGGGGATGCACTGCAGTGAGTCCAGAGAGTGCACTGGCACCACTGGGGATGCAGTGCAGTGAGTCCAGAGAGTGCACTGGCACCACTGGGGATGCACCCCGGCAAGTCCAGAGAGTGCACTGGCACCACTTGGGATGCAGCGCACTGAGTCCATAGAGTGCACTGTCACCACTGGGGATGCAGTGCAGTGAGTCCAGAGAGTGCACTGGCCCCACTGGGGATGCAATGCAGTGAGTCCAGAGAGTGCACTGGCACCACTGGGGATGCAGTGCAGTGAGTCCAGAGAGTGCCCCGGCACCACTGGGGATGCAGTGCAGTGAGTCCAGAGAGTGCACTGGCACCACTGGGGATGCAGTGCAGTGAGTCCAAAGAGTGCACTGGCGCCATTTGGGATGCACTGCAGTGAGTCCAGAGAGTGCACTGGCACCACTGGGGATGCAGTGCAGTGAGTCCAGAGAGTGCAGTGGCACAACTGGGGATGCAGTGCAGTGAGTCCAGAGAGTGCACTGGCACCACTGGGGATGCAGTGCAGTGAGTCCAGAGAGTGCACTGGCACCACGGGGGATGCAGTGCAGTGAGTCCAGAGAGTGCACTGTCACCACTGGGGATGCAGTGCAGTGAGTCCAGAGAGTGCACTGGCACCACTGGGGATGCAGTGCAGTGAGTGCAGAGAGTGCACTGTCACCACTGGGGATGCAGTGCAGTGAGTCCAGAGAGTGCACTGGCACCACTGGGGATGCAGTGCAGTGAGTCCAGAGAGTGCACTGGCACCTCTGGGAATGCAGTGAGTCCAGACAGTGCACTGGCACCACTGGGGATGCACTGCAGTGAGTCCAGAGAGTGCACTGGCACCACTGGGGATGCACCCCGGCAAGTCCAGAGAATGCACTGGCACCACTGGGGATGCAGTGCAGTGAGTCCAGAGAGTGCACTGGCACCACTGGGGATGCACTGCAGTGAGTGCAGAGAGTGCACTGGCACCACTGGGGATGCAGTGCAGTGAGTCCAGAGAGTGCACTGGCACCACTGGGGATGCAGTGAAGTGAGTCCAGAGAGTGCACTGGCACCACTGGGGATGCAGTGCAGTGAGTCCAGAGAGTGCACTGGCACCACTGGGGATGCAGTACAGTGAGTGCAGAGAGTGCACTGGCACCACTTGGGATGCAGTGCAGTGAGTAAAGAGAGTGCACTGGCACCACTGTGGATGCAGTGCAGTGAGTCCAGAGAGTGCACTGGCACCACTGGGGATGGACTGCAGTGAGTCCAGAGAGTGCACTGGCACCACTGGGGATGCAGTGCAGTGAGTCCAGAGAGTGCACTGGCACCACTGGGGATTCACTGCAGTGAGTCCAGAGAGTGCACTGGCACCACTGGGGATGCACTGCAGTGAGTCCAGAGAGTGCACTGGCACCACTGGGATGCTGTGCAGTGAGTCCAGAGAGTGCACTGGCACCACTGGGGATGCACTGCAGTGAGTCCAGAGAGTGCACTGGCACCACTGGGATGCAGTGCACTGAGTCCACAGAGTGCACTGGCACCACAGGGGATACACTGCAGTGAGTCCAGAGAGTGCACTGGCACCACTGGGGATGCACTGCAGTGAGTCCAGAGAGTGCACTGGCACCGCTGCGGTTGCACCCCGTTGTTTTCAGAGAGTGCAGTGGCACCACTGGGGATGCAGTGCAGTGAGTCCAGAGAGTGCACTGGCACCACGGGGGATGCAGTGCAGTGAGTCCAGAGAGTGCACTGTCACCACTGGGGATGCAGTGCAGTGAGTCCAGAGAGTGCACTGGCACCACTGGGGATGCAGTGCAGTGAGTCCAGAGAGTGCACTGGCACCTTGGGGGTGCAGTTCAGTGAGTCCAGAGAGTGCACTGGCACCACTGGGGATGCAGTGCAGTGAGTCCAGAGAGTGCACTGGCACCACTGGTGATGCAGTGCAGTGAGTCCAGAGAGTGCACTGGCACCGCTGGGGATGCAGTGCAGTGAGTCCAGAGAGTGCAGTGGCACCATTGGGGATGCAGTGCAGTGAGTCCAGAGAGTGCTCTGGCACCACTGGTGATGCAGTGCAGTGAGTTTAGAGAGTACACTGGCGCCACTGTGGATGCACTGCAGTGAGTCCAGAGAGTGCACTGGCACCACTGGTGATGCAGTGCAATGAGTCCAGAGAGCCACTGGCACCACTGGGGATGCAGTGCATTTAGTCCAGAGAGTTCTCTGGCACCACTGGGGATGCAGTGCACTGAGTCCAGAGAGGGCACTGTCAGCAATGGGGATGCAGTGCAGTGAGTCCACAGAGTGCACTGGCACCACTGGGGATGCAGTGCAGTGAGACCAGAGACTTCACAGGCACCACTGGGGATGCAGTGCAGTGGGTCCAGAGAGTGCACTGGCACCACTGGGGATGCAGTGCAGTGAGTCCAGAGAGTGCACTGGCACCAACTGGAGCTGCACTGCTGTGAGTCCTGAGATTGCACTGGCACCACTGGGGATGCACTGCAGTGAGTCCAGAGACTTCACAGGCACCACTGGGGATGCAGTACAGTGAGTCCAGAGAGTGCACTGGCACCACTGGGGATTCAGTTCAGTGAGTCCAGAGAGTGCACTGGCACCTCTGGGGATGCACCCCGGTGACTCCAGAGAGTGCACTGGCACCACTGGGGATGCACCCCAGCAACTCCAGAGAGTGCACTGGCACCACTGGGGATGCACTGCAGTGAGACCAGAGGTTGCAGTGGCACCACTGGGGATGCAGTGCAGTGAGTCCAGAGAGTGCACTGGTAGGATTGGGGATGCACTGCAGTGAGTCCAGAGAGTGCACTGGCACCACTGGGTATGCACTGCAGTGAGTCCAGAGAGTGCACTGGCACCACTGGGGATGCAGTGCAGTGAGTCCACAGAGTGTACTGGCACCACTGGTGATGCACCCCGGCAAGTCCAGAGAGTGCACTGGCACCACTTGGGATGCAGCGCACTGAGTCCAGAGAGTGCACTGGCACCACTGGGGATGCAGTGCAGTGAGTGCAAAGAGTGCACTGGCGCCATTTGGGATGCACTGCAGTGAGTCCAGAGAGTGCACTGGCACCGCTGGGGATGCAGTGCAGTGAGTCCAGAGAGTGCAGTGGCACAACTGGGGATGCAGTGCGGTGAGTCCAGACAGTGCACTGGCACCACTGGGGATGCAGTGCAGTGAGTCCAGAGAGTGCACTGGCACCACGGGGGATGCAGTGCAGTGAGTCCAGAGAGTGCACTGTCACCACCGGGGATGCAGTGCAGTGAGTCCAGAGAGTGCACTGGCACCACTGGGGATGCAGTGCAGTGAGTCCAGAGAGTGCCCTGGCACCACTGGGAATGCAGTGAGTCCAGACAGTGCACTGGCACCACTGGGGATGCAGTGCAGTGAGTCCAGAGAGTGCACTGGCACCACTGGGGATGCAGTGCAGTGAGTGCAGAGAGTGCACTGGCACCACTGGGGATGCACTGCAGTGAGTCCAGAGAGTGCACTGGCACCACTGGGTATGCAGTGAAGTGAGTCCAGAGAGTGCACTGGCACCACTTGAGTTGCAGTGCAGTGAGTCCAGAGAGTGCACTGGCACCACTGGGGATGCAGTACAGTGAGTCCAGAGAGTGCACTGGCACCACTGGGGATGCAGTGCAGTGAGTCCAGAGAGTGCACTGGCACCACTGGGGATGCAGTGCAGTGAGTAAAGAGAGTGCACTGGCACCACTGTGGATGCAGTGCAGTGAGTCCAGAGAGTGCACTGGCACCACTGGGGATGGACTGCAGTGAGTCCAGAGAGTGCACTGGCACCACTGGGGATGCAGTGCAGTGAGTCCAGAGAGTGCACTGGCACCACTGGGGATGCACTGCAGTGAGTCCAGAGAGTGCACTGGCACCACTGGGGATGCACTGCAGTGAGTCCAGAGAGTGCACTGGCACCACTGGGATGCTGTGCAGTGAGTCCAGAGAGTGCACTGGCACCACTGGGGATGCACTGCAGTGAGTCCAGAGAGTGCACTGGCACCACTGGGATGCAGTGCACTGAGTCCACAGAGTGCACTGGCACCACAGGGGATACACTGCAGTGAGTCCAGAGAGTGCACTGGCACCACTGGGGATGCACTGCAGTGAGTCCAGAGAGTGCACTGGCACCGCTGCGGTTGCACCCCGTTGTTTTCAGGGAGTGCAGTGGCACCACTGGGGATGCAGTGCAGTGAGTCCAGAGAGTGCACTGGCACCACGGGGGATGCAGTGCAGTGAGTCCAGAGAGTGCACTGTCACCACTGGGGATGCAGTGCAGTGAGTCCAGAGAGTGCACTGGCACCACTGGGGATGCAGTGCAGTGAGTCCAGAGAGTGCACTGGCACCTTGGGGATGCAGTTCAGTGAGTCCAGAGAGTGCACTGGCACCACTGGGGATGCAGTGCAGTGAGTCCAGAGAGTGCACTGGCACCGCTGGGGATGCAGTGCAGTGAGTCCAGAGAGTGCAGTGGCACCATTGGGGATGCACTGCAGTGAGTCCAGAGAGTGCACTGGCACCACTGGTGATGCAGTGCAGTGAGTTTAGAGAGTACACTGGCGCCACTGTGGATGCACTGCAGTGAGTCCAGAGAGTGCACTGGCACCACTGGTGATGCAGTGCAATGAGTCCAGAGAGCCACTGGCACCACTGGTGATGCAGTGCATTTAGTCCAGAGAGTGCAATGGCACCACTGGGGATGCAGTGCACTGAGTCCAGAGAGGGCACTGTCAGCAATGGGGATGCAGTGCAGTGAGTCCAGAGAGTGCACTGGCACCACTGGGGATGCAGTGCAGTGAGACCAGAGACTTCACAGGCACCACTGGGGATGCAGTGCAGTGAGTCCAGAGAGTGCACTGGCACCACTGGGGATGCAGTGCAGTGAGTCCTGAGAGTACAATGGCACCACAGGGGATGCACTGCAGTGAGTCCAGAGAGTGCACTGGCACCACTGGGGATGCAGTGCAGTGAGTCCAGAGAGTGCACTGGCACCACTGGGGATGCAGTGCAGTGAGTCCAGAGAGTGCACTGGAACCAACTGGAGCTGCACTGCTGTGAGTCCTGAGATTACACTGGCACCACTGGGGATGCACTGCAGTCAGTGCAGAGACTTCACAGGCACCACTGGGGATGTAGTACAGTGAGTCCAGAGAGTGCACTG
Source organism: Anser brachyrhynchus (assembly GCF_964034855.1). NCBI lineage: Eukaryota > Metazoa > Chordata > Aves > Anseriformes > Anatidae > Anser > Anser brachyrhynchus. The sequence goes on from NC_137706.1 coordinate 225,756, forward strand.
GCACCACTGGGGATTCAGTTCAGTGAGTCCAGAGAGTGCACTGGCACCTCTGGGGATGCACCCCGGTGACTCCAGAGAGTGCACTGGCACCACTGGGGATGCACCCCAGCAACTCCAGAGAGTGCACTGTCACCACTGGGGATGCAGTGCAGTGAGTCCAGAGAGTGCACTGGCACCACTGGGGATGCAGTGCAGTGAGTCCAGAGAGTGCACTGGCACCACTGGGGATGCAGTGCAGTGAGTCCAGAGAGTGCACTGGCACCACTGGGGATGCACTGCAGTGAGACCAGAGGTTGCAGTGGCACCACTGGGGATGCAGTGCAGTGAGTCCAGAGAGTGCACTGGTAGGATTGGGGATGCACTGCAGTGAGTCCAGAGAGTGCACTGGCACCACTGGGGATGCAGTGCAGTGAGTCCAGAGAGTGCACTGGCACCACTGGGGATGCACCCCGGCAAGTCCAGAGAGTGCACTGGCACCACTTGGGATGCAGCGCACTGAGTCCAGAGAGTGCACTGGCACCACTGGGGATGCAGTGCAGTGAGTCCAGAGAGTGCACTGGCACCACTGGGGATGCACCCCGGTGAGTCCAGAGAGTGCACTGGCACCACTGGGGATGCACTGCAGTGAGTCCAGGGAGTGCACTGGCACCACTGGGGATGCACTGCAGTGACTCCAGAGAGTGCACTGGCACCACTGGGGATGCACTGCAGTGAGTCCAGATGTTAGCCTAGCAACCACATAATCACCAAGTGATTATATGAAGGTGCTTTATTCAGCGCTGGAAGCCGGGGCAGGTGCCCAAATCTGGCTTCAAGTCCCGTTACTTCCCAGCCGTTATTTATACATACAATATTGCGTCAGGTATACATATTCATTACAGGTTGCAACAGCAGCCTCGCTTTTCATTCTAATTAGCTCCCCTCCCCTTTGCACATGCGTGGCGCACTCTGGTGGTCGTCCAGGTGGTCGTCCAGATGAAGTAAGGAGTCTTCCTCTCCGCTAAACTTTTCACCTTTCTTACTCGACGCATGCTCCCTCCGCTTCTTGGTTCTGCTTCAACTCATTTCATCATTTCCAGGCCCTTATCCAAGGTCAGGTTGTACCTGTTCCCTCCCAAGGTTCCCCTTCAATGACTCTTTTGATAGTTCAATGTACTCCCTAAGTATCCAGTATACATAGATTAATTGATAATGTAAGTACATTTGGCAATGCTTAATTATACTGTAGGTCCCATTACGTAAGAGACATTAGTAAAACATCCATTCGATTCTCCCCAACACTAACACAGAGACTGCACTGGCACCACTGGCGATGCACTGCAGTGAGTCCAGAGAGGGCACTGGCACCACTGGCGATGCACTGCAGTGAGTCCAGAGAGTGCACTGGCACCACTGGCGATGCACTGCAGTGAGTCCAGAGAGTGCACTGGCACCACCTGGGATGCAGTGCAGTGAGTCCAGAGAGTGCACTGGCACCACTGGTGATGCAGTGCAGTGACTCCAGAGAGTGCACTGGCACCACTTGAGTTGCAGTGCAGTGAGTACAGAGAGTGCACTGGAACCACTGGGGATGCAGCGCAGTGACTCCTGAGAGTGCACTGGCACCACTGGGGATGCAGTGCAGTGAGTCCAGAGAGTGCACTGGCACCACGGGGGATGCAGTGCCGTGAGTCCAGAGAGTGCATTGGCACCACTGGGGATGCACTGCAATGAGTCCAGAGAGTGCACTGGCACCAATGGCAACGCAGAGCAGTGAGTCCAGAGAGTGCCTTGGCACCACAGGGGATGCAGTGCAGTGAGTCCAGAGAGTGCACTGGCACCACTGGGGATGCACTGCAGTGAGTGCAGAGAGTGCACTGGCACCACTGGGGATGCACCCCGGCAAGTCAAGAGAGTGCACTGGCACCACTGGGGATGCAGTGCAGTGAGTCCAGAGAGTGCACTGGCACCACTGGGGATGCACTGCTGTGAGTCCAGAGAGTGCACTGGCACCACTGGGGATGCACCCCGGCAAGTCCAGAGAGTGCACTGGCACCACTGGGGATGCAGTGCAGTGAGTCCAGAGAGTGCACTGGCACCACTGGGGATGCACTGCAGTGAGTGCAGAGAGTGCACTGGCACCACTGGGGATGCAGTGCAGTGAGTCCAGAGAGTGCACTGGCACCACTGGGGATGCAGTGAAGTGAGTCCAGAGAGTGCACTGGCACCACAGGGGATGCACTGCAGTGAGTCCAGAGAGTGCACTGGCACCACTGGGGATGCACTGCAGTGAGTCCAGAGAGTGCACTGGCACCACTGGGGATGCAGTGCAGTGAGTCCAGAGAGTGCACTGGCACCACTGGGGATGCAGTGCAGTGAGCTCAGAGAGTGCACTGGCACCACTGGGGATGCAGTGCGGTGTGTCCAGAGAGTGCACTGGCACCACTGGGGGTGCAGTGCAGTGAGTCCACAGAGGGAACTGGCACCACTGGGGATGCACTGCAGTGAGTCCAGAGAGTGCACTGGCACCACTGGGGATGCAGTGCAGTGAGTCCAGAGAGTGCACTGGCACCACTGGGGATGCACCCCGGTGAGTCCAGAGAGTGCACTGGCACCACTGGGGATGCACCCCGGCAAGTCCAGAGAGTGCACTGTCAGCACTGGGGATGCAGTGCAGTGAGTCCAGAGAGTGCACTGGCACCACTGGGGACGCAGTGCAGTGAGTCCACAGAGGGCACTGGCACCACTGGGGATGCAGTGCAGTGAGTCCAGAGAGTGCCCCGGCACCACTGGGGATGCAGTGCAGTGAGTCCAGAGAGTGCATTGGCACCACTGGGGATGCAGTGCAGTGACTCCAGAGAGTGCACTGGCACCACTGGGGATGCACTGCAGTGAGTCCAGATGTTAGCCTAGCAACCACATAATCACCAAGTGATTATATGAAGGTGCTTTATTCAGCGCTGGAAGCCGGGGCAGGTGCCCAAATCTGGCTTCAAGTCCCGTTACTTCCCAGCCGTTATTTATACATACAATATTGCGTCAGGTATACATATTCATTACAGGTTGCAACAGCAGCCTCGCTTTTCATTCTAATTAGCTCCCCTCCCCTTTGCACATGCGTGGCGCACTCTGGTGGTCGTCCAGGTGGTCGTCCAGATGAAGTAAGGAGTCTTCCTCTCCACTAAACTTTTCACCTTTCTTACTCGACGCATGCTCCCTCCGCTTCTTGGTTCTGCTTCAACTCATTTCATCATTTCCAGGCCCTTATCCAAGGTCAGGTTGTACCTGTTCCCTCCCAAGGTTCCCCTTCAATGACTCTTTTGATTGTTCAATGTACTCCCTAAGTATCCAGTATACATAGATTAATTGATAATGTAAGTACATTTGGCAATGCTTAATTATACTGTAGGTCCCATTACGTAAGAGACATTAGTAAAACATCCATTCGATTCTCCCCAACACTAACACAGAGACTGCACTGGCACCACTGGCGATGCACTGCAGTGAGTCCAGAGAGGGCACTGGCACCACTGGCGATGCACTGCAGTGAGTCCAGAGAGTGCAGTGGCACCACTGGCGATGCACTGCAGTGAGTCCAGAGAGTGCACTGGCACCACCTGGGATGCAGTGCAGTGAGTCCAGAGAGTGCACTGGCACCACTGGTGATGCAGTGCAGTGACTCCAGAGAGTGCACTGGCACCACTTGAGTTGCAGTGCAGTGAGTCCAGAGAGTGCACTGGAACCACTGGGGATGCAGCGCAGTGACTCCTGAGAGTGCACTGGCACCACTGGGGATGCAGTGCAGTGAGTCCAGAGAGTGCACTGGCACCACTGGGGATGCAGTGCCGTGAGTCCAGAGAGTGCATTGGCACCACTGGGGATGCACTGCAATGAGTCCAGAGAGTGCACTGGCACCAATGGCAACGCAGAGCAGTGAGTCCAGAGAGTGCATTGGCACCACTGGGGATGCACTGCAGTGAGTCCAGAGAGTGCAATAGCACCACTGGGGATGCACTGCAGTGAGTCCAGAGTGTGCACTGGCACCACTGGGGATGCAGTGCAGTGAGTCCAGAGAGTGCACTGGCACCACTGGGGATGCAGTGCAGTGAGTCCAGAGTGTGCACTGGCACCACTGGGGATGCAGTGCAGTGAGTCCAGAGAGTGCACTGGCACCACTGGGGATGCACTGCAGTGAGTCCAGAGAGTGCAATAGCACCACTGGGGATGCACTGCAGTGAGTCCAGAGTGTGCACTGGCACCACTGGGGATGCAGTGCAGTGAGTCCAGAGAGTGCACTGGCACCACTGGGGATGCAGTGCAGTGAGTCCAGAGAGTGCACTGGCACCACTGGGGATGCACTGCAGTGAGTCCAGAGTGTGCACTGGCACCACTGGGGATGCAGTACAGTGAGTCCAGAGAGTGCACTGGCACCACTGGGGATGCAGTGCAGTGAGTAAAGAGAGTGCACTTGCACCACTGGGGATGCACTGCAGTGAGTCCAGAGAGTGCACTGGCACCACTGGGGATTCACTGCAGTGAGTCCAGAGTGTGCACTGGCACCACTGGGGATGCACCGCAGTGAGTCCAGAGAGTGCACTGGCACCACTGGGGATGCAGTGCAGTGAGTAAAGAGAGTGCACTGGCACCACTGGGGATGCAGTGCAGTGAGTCTAGAGAGTGCACTGGCACCACTGGGGATGCAGTGCAGTGAGCTCAGAGAGTGCACTGGCACCACTGGGGATGCAGTGTGGTGTGTCCAGAGAGTGCACTGGCACCTCTGGGGATGCACTGCAGTGAGTCCAGAGAGTGCACTGGCACCTCTGGGGATGCACTGCAGTGAGTCCAGAGAGTGCACTGGCACCACTGGGGATGCACTGCAGTGAGTCCAGAGTGTGCACTGGCACCACTGGGGATGCAGTGCAGTGAGTCCAGAGAGTGCACTGGCACCACTGGGGATGCAGTGCAGTGAGTCCAGAGTGTGCACTGGCACCACTGGGGATGCAGTGCAGTGAGTCCAGAGAGTGCACTGGCACCACTGGGGATGCACTGCAGTGAGTCCAGAGAGTGCAATAGCACCACTGGGGATGCACTGCAGTGAGTCCAGAGTGTGCACTGGCACCACTGGGGATGCAGTGCAGTGAGTCCAGAGAGTGCACTGGCACCACTGGGGATGCAGTGCAGTGAGTCCAGAGAGTGCACTGGCACCACTGGGGATGCACTGCAGTGAGTCCAGAGTGTGCACTGGCACCACTGGGGATTAAGTACAGTGAGTCCAGAGAGTGCACTGGCACCACTGGGGATGCAGTGCAGTGAGTAAAGAGAGTGCACTTGCACCACTGGGGATGCACTGCAGTGAGTCCAGAGAGTGCACTGGCACCACTGGGGATTCACTGCAGTGAGTCCAGAGTGTGCACTGGCACCACTGGTGATGCACCGCAGTGAGTCCAGAGAGTGCACTGGCACCACTGGGGATGCAGTGCAGTGAGTAAAGAGAGTGCACTGGCACCACTGGGGATGCAGTGCAGTGAGTCTAGAGAGTGCACTGGCACCACTGGGGATGCAGTGCAGTGAGCTCAGAGAGTGCACTGGCACCACTGGGGATGCAGTGCAGTGAGTCCAGAGAGTGCACTGGCACCTCTGGGGATGCACTGCAGTGAGTCCAGAGAGTGCACTGGCACCACTGGGGATGCAGTGCAGTGAGTCCAGAGAGTGCACTTGCACCACTGGGGATGCACTGCAGTGAGTCCAGAGAGTGCACTGGCACCACTGGGGATGCACTGCAGTGAGTCCAGAGTGTGCACTGGCACCACTGGGGATGCAGAACAGTGAGTCCAGAGAGTGCACTGGCACCACTGGGGATGCAGTGCAGTGAGTCTAGAGAGTGCACTGGCACCACTGGGGATGCAGTGCAGTGAGTCTAGAGAGTGCACTGGCACCACTGGGGATGCAGTGCAGTGAGCTCAGAGAGTGCACTGGCACCACTGGGGATGCAGTGCGGTGTGTCCAGAGAGTGCACTGGCACCTCTGGGGATGCAGTGCAGTGAGTCCAGAGAGTGCACTGGCACCACTGGGGATGCAGTGCAGTGAGTCCAGAGAGTGCACTGGCACCACTGGGGATGCACTGCAGTGAGTCCAGAGAGTGCACTGGCACCACTGGGGATGCACCCCGGTGAGTCCAGAGAGTGCCCTGGCACCACTGGGGATGCACCCCGGCAAGTCCAGAGAGTGCGCTGTCACCACTGGGGATGCAGTGCAGTGAGTCCAGAGAGTGCACTGGCACCACTGGGGACGCAGTGCAGTGAGTCCACAGAGGGCACTGGCACCACTGGGGATGCAGTGCAGTGAGTCCAGAGAGTGCCCCGGCACCACTGGGGATGCAGTGCAGTGAGTCCAGAGAGTGCATTGGCACCACTGGGGATGCACTGCAGTGACTCCAGAGAGTGCACTGGCACCACTGGGGATGCACTGCAGTGAGTCCAGATGTTAGCCTAGCAACCACATAATCACCAAGTGATTATATGAAGGTGCTTTATTCAGCGCTGGAAGCCGGGGCAGGTGCCCAAATCTGGCTTCAAGTCCCGTTACTTCCCAGCCGTTATTTATACATACAATATTGCGTCAGGTATACATATTCATTACAGGTTGCAACAGCAGCCTCGCTTTTCATTCTAATTAGCTCCCCTCCCCTTTGCACATGCGTGGCGCACTCTGGTGGTCGTCCAGGTGGTCGTCCAGATGAAGTAAGGAGTCTTCCTCTCCGCTAAACTTTTCACCTTTCTTACTCGACGCATGCTCCCTCCGCTTCTTGGTTCTGCTTCAACTCATTTCATCATTTCCAGGCCCTTATCCAAGGTCAGGTTGTACCTGTTCCCTCCCAAGGTTCCCCTTCAATGACTCTTTTGATTGTTCAATGTACTCCCTAAGTATCCAGTATACATAGATTAATTGATAATGTAAGTACATTTGGCAATGCTTAATTATACTGTAGGTCCCATTACCTAAGAGACATTAGTAAAACATCCATTCGATTCTCCCCAACACTAACACAGAGACTGCACTGGCACCACTGGCGATGCACTGCAGTGAGTCCAGAGAGTGCACTGGCACCACCTGGGATGCAGTGCAGTGAGTCCAGAGAGTACACTGGCACCACTGGTGATGCAGTGCAGTGACTCCAGAGAGTGCACTGGCACCACTTGAGTTGCAGTGCAGTGAGTCCAGAGAGTGCACTGGCACCACTGGGGATGCAATGCAGTGAGTCCAGAGAGTGCACTGGCACCACTGGGGATGCAGTGCCGTGAGTCCAGAGAGTGCATTGGCACCACTGGGGATGCACTGCAATGAGTCCAGAGAGTGCACTGGCACCAATGGCAACACAGAGCAGTGAGTCCAGAGAGTGCCTTGGCACCACAGGGGATGCAGTGCAGTGAGTCCAGAGAGTGCACTAGCACCACTGGGGATGCACTGCAGTGAGTCCAGAGTGTGCACTGGCACCACTGGGGATGCAGTGCAGTGAGTCCAGAGAGTGCACTGGCACCACTGGGGATGCAGTGCAGTGAGTCCAGAGAGTACACTGGCACTACTGGGGATTCAGTTCAGTGAGTCCAGAGAGTGAACTGTCACCATTGGGGATGCACTGCAGTGAGTCCAGAGTGCACTGGCACCACTGGGGATGCACCCCGGCAAGTCCAGAGAGTGCACTGTCAACACTGGGGATGCAGTGCAGTGAGTCCAGAGAGTGCACTGGCACCACTGGCGATGCACCCCGGCAAGTCCAGAGAGTGCACTGGCACCACTGGGGATGCAGCGCAGTGAGTCCAGAGAGTGCACTGGCACCACTGGGGATGCAGTGCAGTGAGTCCAGAGAGTGCACTGGCACCACTGGGGATGCACTGCAGTGAGTCCAGAGAGTGCATTGGCACCACTGGGGATGCACTGCAGTGACTCCAGAGAGTGCATTGGCACCACTGGGGATGCACTGCAGTGACTCCAGAGAGTGCACTGGCACCACTGGGGATGCACTGCAGTGAGTCCAGATGTTAGCCTAGCAACCACATAATCACCAAGTGATTATATGAAGGTGCTTTATTCAGCGCTGGAAGCCGGGGCAGGTGCCCAAATCTGGCTTCAAGTCCCGTTACTTCCCAGCCGTTATTTATACATACAATATTGCGTCAGGTATACATATTCTTTACAGGTTGCAACAGCAGCCTCGCTTTTCATTTTAATTAGCTCCCCTCCCCTTTGCGCATGCGTGGCGCACTCTGGTGGTCGTCCAGGTGGTCGTCCAGATGAAGTAAGGAGTCTTCCTCTCCACTAAACTGTTCACCTTTCTTACTCGACGCATGCTCCCTCCGCTTCTTGGTTCTGCTTCAACTCATTTCATCATTTCCAGGCCCTTATCTAAGGTCAGGTTGTACCTGTTCCTTCCCAAGGTTCCCCTTCAATGACTCTTTTGATTGTTCAATGTACTCCCTAAGTATCCAGTATACATAGATTAATTGATAATGTAAGTACATTTGGCAATGCTTAATTATACTGTAGGTCCCATTACCTAAGAGACATTAGTAAAACATCCATTCGATTCTCCCCAACACTAACACAGAGACTGCACTGGCACCACTGGCGATGCACTGCAGTGAGTCCAGAGAGGGCACTGGCACCACTAGCGATGCACTGCAGTGAGTCCAGAGAGTGCACTGGCACCACTGGCGATGCACTGCAGTGAGTCCAGAGAGTGCACTGGCACCACCTGGGATGCAGTGCAGTGAGTCCAGAGAATGCACTGGCACCAGTGGGGATGCAGTGCAGTGAGTCCACAGAGTGCACTGGCACCACTGGAGTTGAAGTGCAGTGAGTCAAGAGAGTGCACTGGAACCACTGGGGATGCAGCGCAGTGACTCCTGAGAGTGCACTGGCACCACTGGGGATGCAGTGCAGTGAGTCCAGAGAGTGCACTGGCACCACTGGTGATGCACTGCAGTGAGTCCAGAGAGTGCACTGGCACCACTGGGGATGCACTGCAATGAGTCCAGAGAGTGCACTGGCACCAATGGCAACGCAGTGCAGTGACGCCAGAGAGTGCCTTGGCACCACAGGGGATGCAGTGCAGTGAGTCCAGAGAGTGCTCTAGCACCACTGGGGATGCACTGCAGTGAGTCCAGAGAGTTCACTGGCACTACTGGGGATGTAGTGCAGTGAGTCCACAGAGGGCACTGGCACCAATGGGGATGCAGTGCAGTGAGTCCAGAGAGTACAGTGGCACCACTGGGGATGCAGTGCAGTGAGTCCAAAGAGTGCACTGGCACCATTGGGGATGCACTGCAGTGAGTCCAGAGACTTCACAGGCACCACTGGGGATGCAGTGCAGTGAGTCCAGAGAGTGCCCTGGCATCACTGGGAATGCAGTGAGTCCAGACAGTGCACTGGCACCACTGGGGATGCACCCCGGCAAGTCCAGAGAGTGCACTGGCACCACTGGGGATGCACCCCGGTGAGTCTAGAGAGTGCACTGGCACCACTGGGGATGCACTGCAGTGAGTCCAGGGAGTGCACTGGCACCACTGGGGATGCACTGCAGTGAGTCCAGAGAGTGCATTGGCACCACTGGGGATGCACTGCAGTGACTCCAGAGAGTGCACTGGCACCACTGGGGATGCACTGCAGTGAGTCCAGATGTTAGCCTAGCAACCACATAATCACCAAGTGATTATATGAAGGTGCTTTATTCAGCGCTGGAAGCCGGGGCAGGTGCCCAAATCTGGCTTCAAGTCCCGTTACTTCCCAGCCGTTATTTATACATACAATATTGCGTCAGGTATACATATTCATTACAGGTTGCAACAGCAGCCTCGCTTTTCATTCTAATTAGCTCCCCTCCCCTTTGCACATGCGTGGCGCACTCTGGTGGTCGTCCAGATGAAGTAAGGAGTCTTCCTCTCCGCTAAACTTTTCACCTTTCTTACTCGACGCATGCTCCCTCCGTTTCTTGGTTCTGCTTCAACTCATTTCATCATTTCCAGGCCCTTATCCAAGGTCAGGTTGTACCTGTTCCCTCCCAAGGTTCCCCTTCAATGATTCTTTTGATTGTTCAATGTACTCCCTAAGTATCCAGTATACATAGATTAATTGATAATGTAAGTACATTTGGCAATGCTTAATTATACTGTAGGTCCCATTACCTAAGAGACATTAGTAAAACATCCATTCGATTCTCCCCAACACTAACACAGAGACTGCACTGGCACCACTGGCGATGCACTGCAGTGAGTCCAGAGAGGGCACTGGCACCACTAGCGATGCACTGCAGTGAGTCCAGAGAGTGCACTGGCACCACTGGCGATGCACTGCAGTGAGTCCAGAGAGTGCACTGGCACCACCTGGGATGCAGTGCAGTGAGTCCAGAGAATGCACTGGCACCAGTGGGGATGCAGTGCAGTGAGTCCACAGAGTGCACTGGCACCACTGGAGTTGAAGTGCAGTGAGTCAAGAGAGTGCACTGGAACCACTGGGGATGCAGCGCAGTGACTCCTGAGAGTGCACTGGCACCACTGGGGATGCAGTGCAGTGAGTCCAGAGAGTGCACTGGCACCACTGGTGATGCACTGCAGTGAGTCCAGAGAGTGCACTGGCACCACTGGGGATGCACTGCAATGAGTCCAGAGAGTGCACTGGCACCAATGGCAACGCAGTGCAGTGACGCCAGAGAGTGCCTTGGCACCACAGGGGATGCAGTGCAGTGAGTCCAGAGAGTGCTCTAGCACCACAGGGGATGCAGTACAGTGAGTCCAGAGAGTGCACTGGCACCACTGGGGATTCAGTTCCTTGAGTCCAGAGAGTGAACTGGCACCACTGGGGATGTAGAGCAGTGAGTCCAGAGAGTGCACTGGCACCTCTCCGGATGCACCCCGGTGACTCCAGAGAGTGCACTGGCACCACTGGGGATGCACCCCGGCAAGTCCAAAGAGTGCTCTGTCACCACTGGGGATGCAGTGCAGTGAGTCCAGAGAGTGCACTGGCACCACTGGGGATGCACTGCAGTGAGACCAGAGGTTGCAGTGACACCACTGGGGATGCAGTGCAGTGAGTCCAGAGAGTGCACTGGTACGATTGGGGATGCACTGCAGTGAGTCCAGAGAGTGCACTGGCACCACTGGGGATGCACTGCAGTGAGTCCAGAGAGTGCACTGGCACCACTGCGGATGCACTGCAGTGAGTCCAGAGAGTGCACTGGCACCACTGGGGATGCACCCCCGCAAGTCCAGAGAGTGCACTGGCACCACTGGGGATGCAGCGCACTGAGTCCAGAGAGTGCACTGGCACCACTGGGGATGCACCCCGGTGAGTCTAGAGAGTGCACTGGCACCACTGGGGATGCACTGCAGTGAGTCCAGGGAGTGCACTGGCACCACTGGGGATGCACTGCAGTGAGTCCAGAGAGTGCACTGGCACCACTGGGGATGCACTGCAGTGACTCCAGAGAGTGCACTGGCACCACTGGGGATGCACTGCAGTGAGTCCAGATGTTAGCCTAGCAACCACATAATCACCAAGTGATTGTATGAAGGTGCTTTATTCAGCGCTGGAAGCCGGGGCAGGTGCCCAAATCTGGCTTCAAGTCCCGTTACTTCCCAGCCGTTATTTATACATACAATATTGCGTCAGGTATACATATTCATTACAGGTTGCAACAGCAGCCTCGCTTTTCATTCTAATTAGCTCCCTTCCCCTTTGCACATGCGTGGCGCACTCTGGTGGTCGTCCAGATGAAGTAAGGAGTCTTCCTCTCCGCTAAACTTTTCACCTTTCTTACTCGACGCATGCTCCCTCCGTTTCTTGGTTCTGCTTCAACTCATTTCATCATTTCCAGGCCCTTATCCAAGGTCAGGTTGTACCTGTTCCCTCCCAAGGTTCCCCTTCAATGATTCTTTTAATTGTTCAATGTACTCCCTAAGTATCCAGTATACATAGATTAATTGATAATGTAAGAACATTTGGCAATGCTTAATTATACTGTAGGTCCCATTACCTAAGAGACAATAGTAAAATATCCATTCGATTCTCCCCAACACTAACACAGAGACTGCACTGGCACCACTGGGGATGCATCCCGGCAAGTCCAGAGAGTGCACTGGCACCACTGGGGATGCAGTGCAGTGAGTCCAGAGAGTGCACTGGCACCACTGGGGATGCAGTACAGTGAGTCCAGAGAGTGCACTGGCACCACTGGGGATGCACTGCAGTGAGTCCAGAGAGTGCACTGGCACCACTGGGGATGCAGTGCAGTGAGTCCAGAGAGTGCACTGGCACCACTGGGGATGCAGTGCAGTGAGCTCAGAGAGTGCACTGGCACCACTGGGGATGCAGTGCGGTGTGTCCAGAGAGTGCACTGGCACCACTGGGGGTGCAGTGCAGTGAGTCCACAGAGGGAACTGGCACCACTGGGGATGCACTGCAGTGAGTCCAGAGAGTGCACTGGCACCACTGGGGATGCAGTGCAGTGAGTCCAGAGAGTGCACTGGCACCACTGGGGATGCACCCCGGTGAGTCCAGAGAGTGCACTGGCACCACTGGGGATGCACCCCGGCAAGTCCAGAGAGTGCACTGTCAGCACTGGGGATGCAGTGCAGTGAGTCCAGAGAGTGCACTGGCACCACTGGGGACGCAGTGCAGTGAGTCCACAGAGGGCACTGGCACCACTGGGGATGCAGTGCAGTGAGTCCAGAGAGTGCCCCGGCACCACTGGGGATGCAGTGCAGTGAGTCCAGAGAGTGCATTGGCACCACTGGGGATGCAGTGCAGTGACTCCAGAGAGTGCACTGGCACCACTGGGGATGCACTGCAGTGAGTCCAGATGTTAGCCTAGCAACCACATAATCACCAAGTGATTATATGAAGGTGCTTTATTCAGCGCTGGAAGCCGGGGCAGGTGCCCAAATCTGGCTTCAAGTCCCGTTACTTCCCAGCCGTTATTTATACATACAATATTGCGTCAGGTATACATATTCATTACAGGTTGCAACAGCAGCCTCGCTTTTCATTCTAATTAGCTCCCCTCCCCTTTGCACATGCGTGGCGCACTCTGGTGGTCGTCCAGGTGGTCGTCCAGATGAAGTAAGGAGTCTTCCTCTCCACTAAACTTTTCACCTTTCTTACTCGACGCATGCTCCCTCCTCTTCTTGGTTCTGCTTCAACTCATTTCATCATTTCCAGGCCCTTATCCAAGGTCAGGTTGTACCTGTTCCCTCCCAAGGTTCCCCTTCAATGACTCTTTTGATTGTTCAATGTACTCCCTAAGTATCCAGTATACATAGATTAATTGATAATGTAAGTACATTTGGCAATGCTTAATTATACTGTAGGTCCCATTACGTAAGAGACATTAGTAAAACATCCATTCGATTCTCCCCAACACTAACACAGAGACTGCACTGGCACCACTGGCGATGCACTGCAGTGAGTCCAGAGAGGGCACTGGCACCACTGGCGATGCACTGCAGTGAGTCCAGAGAGTGCAGTGGCACCACTGGCGATGCACTGCAGTGAGTCCAGAGAGTGCACTGGCACCACCTGGGATGCAGTGCAGTGAGTCCAGAGAGTGCACTGGCACCACTGGTGATGCAGTGCAGTGACTCCAGAGAGTGCACTGGCACCACTTGAGTTGCAGTGCAGTGAGTCCAGAGAGTGCACTGGAACCACTGGGGATGCAGCGCAGTGACTCCTGAGAGTGCACTGGCACCACTGGGGATGCAGTGCAGTGAGTCCAGAGAGTGCACTGGCACCACTGGGGATGCAGTGCCGTGAGTCCAGAGAGTGCATTGGCACCACTGGGGATGCACTGCAATGAGTCCAGAGAGTGCACTGGCACCAATGGCAACGCAGAGCAGTGAGTCCAGAGAGTGCATTGGCACCACTGGGGATGCACTGCAGTGAGTCCAGAGAGTGCAATAGCACCACTGGGGATGCACTGCAGTGAGTCCAGAGTGTGCACTGGCACCACTGGGGATGCAGTGCAGTGAGTCCAGAGAGTGCACTGGCACCACTGGGGATGCAGTGCAGTGAGTCCAGAGTGTGCACTGGCACCACTGGGGATGCAGTGCAGTGAGTCCAGAGAGTGCACTGGCACCACTGGGGATGCACTGCAGTGAGTCCAGAGAGTGCAATAGCACCACTGGGGATGCACTGCAGTGAGTCCAGAGTGTGCACTGGCACCACTGGGGATGCAGTGCAGTGAGTCCAGAGAGTGCACTGGCACCACTGGGGATGCAGTGCAGTGAGTCCAGAGAGTGCACTGGCACCACTGGGGATGCACTGCAGTGAGTCCAGAGTGTGCACTGGCACCACTGGGGATGCAGTACAGTGAGTCCAGAGAGTGCACTGGCACCACTGGGGATGCAGTGCAGTGAGTAAAGAGAGTGCACTTGCACCACTGGGGATGCACTGCAGTGAGTCCAGAGAGTGCACTGGCACCACTGGGGATTCACTGCAGTGAGTCCAGAGTGTGCACTGGCACCACTGGGGATGCACCGCAGTGAGTCCAGAGAGTGCACTGGCACCACTGGGGATGCAGTGCAGTGAGTAAAGAGAGTGCACTGGCACCACTGGGGATGCAGTGCAGTGAGTCTAGAGAGTGCACTGGCACCACTGGGGATGCAGTGCAGTGAGCTCAGAGAGTGCACTGGCACCACTGGGGATGCAGTGTGGTGTGTCCAGAGAGTGCACTGGCACCTCTGGGGATGCACTGCAGTGAGTCCAGAGAGTGCACTGGCACCTCTGGGGATGCAGTGCAGTGAGTCCAGAGTGTGCACTGGCACCACTGGGGATGCAGTGCAGTGAGTCCAGAGAGTGCACTGGCACCACTGGGGATGCAGTGCAGTGAGTCCAGAGTGTGCACTGGCACCACTGGGGATGCAGTGCAGTGAGTCCAGAGAGTGCACTGGCACCACTGGGGATGCACTGCAGTGAGTCCAGAGAGTGCAATAGCACCACTGGGGATGCACTGCAGTGAGTCCAGAGTGTGCACTGGCACCACTGGGGATGCAGTGCAGTGAGTCCAGAGAGTGCACTGGCACCACTGGGGATGCAGTGCAGTGAGTCCAGAGAGTGCACTGGCACCACTGGGGATGCACTGCAGTGAGTCCAGAGTGTGCACTGGCACCACTGGGGATTAAGTACAGTGAGTCCAGAGAGTGCACTGGCACCACTGGGGATGCAGTGCAGTGAGTAAAGAGAGTGCACTTGCACCACTGGGGATGCACTGCAGTGAGTCCAGAGAGTGCACTGGCACCACTGGGGATTCACTGCAGTGAGTCCAGAGTGTGCACTGGCACCACTGGTGATGCACCGCAGTGAG
Source organism: Anser brachyrhynchus (assembly GCF_964034855.1). Taxonomy (NCBI): domain Eukaryota; kingdom Metazoa; phylum Chordata; class Aves; order Anseriformes; family Anatidae; genus Anser; species Anser brachyrhynchus. Next base: position 241,087 of record NC_137706.1, read on the forward strand.
TCCAGAGAGTGCACTGGCACCACTGGGGATGCAGTGCAGTGAGTAAAGAGAGTGCACTGGCACCACTGGGGATGCAGTGCAGTGAGTCTAGAGAGTGCACTGGCACCACTGGGGATGCAGTGCAGTGAGCTCAGAGAGTGCACTGGCACCACTGGGGATGCAGTGCAGTGAGTCCAGAGAGTGCACTGGCACCTCTGGGGATGCACTGCAGTGAGTCCAGAGAGTGCACTGGCACCACTGGGGATGCAGTGCAGTGAGTCCAGAGAGTGCACTTGCACCACTGGGGATGCACTGCAGTGAGTCCAGAGAGTGCACTGGCACCACTGGGGATGCACTGCAGTGAGTCCAGAGTGTGCACTGGCACCACTGGGGATGCAGAACAGTGAGTCCAGAGAGTGCACTGGCACCACTGGGGATGCAGTGCAGTGAGTCTAGAGAGTGCACTGGCACCACTGGGGATGCAGTGCAGTGAGTCTAGAGAGTACACTGGCACCACTGGGGATGCAGTGCAGTGAGCTCAGAGAGTGCACTGGCACCACTGGGGATGCAGTGCGGTGTGTCCAGAGAGTGCACTGGCACCTCTGGGGATGCAGTGCAGTGAGTCCAGAGAGTGCACTGGCACCACTGGGGATGCAGTGCAGTGAGTCCAGAGAGTGCACTGGCACCACTGGGGATGCACTGCAGTGAGTCCAGAGAGTGCACTGGCACCACTGGGGATGCACCCCGGTGAGTCCAGAGAGTGCCCTGGCACCACTGGGGATGCACCCCGGCAAGTCCAGAGAGTGCGCTGTCACCACTGGGGATGCAGTGCAGTGAGTCCAGAGAGTGCACTGGCACCACTGGGGACGCAGTGCAGTGAGTCCACAGAGGGCACTGGCACCACTGGGGATGCAGTGCAGTGAGTCCAGAGAGTGCCCCGGCACCACTGGGGATGCAGTGCAGTGAGTCCAGAGAGTGCATTGGCACCACTGGGGATGCACTGCAGTGACTCCAGAGAGTGCACTGGCACCACTGGGGATGCACTGCAGTGAGTCCAGATGTTAGCCTAGCAACCACATAATCACCAAGTGATTATATGAAGGTGCTTTATTCAGCGCTGGAAGCCGGGGCAGGTGCCCAAATCTGGCTTCAAGTCCCGTTACTTCCCAGCCGTTATTTATACATACAATATTGCGTCAGGTATACATATTCATTACAGGTTGCAACAGCAGCCTCGCTTTTCATTCTAATTAGCTCCCCTCCCCTTTGCACATGCGTGGCGCACTCTGGTGGTCGTCCAGGTGGTCGTCCAGATGAAGTAAGGAGTCTTCCTCTCCGCTAAACTTTTCACCTTTCTTACTCGACGCATGCTCCCTCCGCTTCTTGGTTCTGCTTCAACTCATTTCATCATTTCCAGGCCCTTATCCAAGGTCAGGTTGTACCTGTTCCCTCCCAAGGTTCCCCTTCAATGACTCTTTTGATTGTTCAATGTACTCCCTAAGTATCCAGTATACATAGATTAATTGATAATGTAAGTACATTTGGCAATGCTTAATTATACTGTAGGTCCCATTACCTAAGAGACATTAGTAAAACATCCATTCGATTCTCCCCAACACTAACACAGAGACTGCACTGGCACCACTGGCGATGCACTGCAGTGAGTCCAGAGAGTGCACTGGCACCACCTGGGATGCAGTGCAGTGAGTCCAGAGAGTACACTGGCACCACTGGTGATGCAGTGCAGTGACTCCAGAGAGTGCACTGGCACCACTTGAGTTGCAGTGCAGTGAGTCCAGAGAGTGCACTGGCACCACTGGGGATGCAGTGCAGTGAGTCCAGAGAGTGCACTGGCACCACTGGGGATGCAGTGCCGTGAGTCCAGAGAGTGCATTGGCACCACTGGGGATGCACTGCAATGAGTCCAGAGAGTGCACTGGCACCAATGGCAACACAGAGCAGTGAGTCCAGAGAGTGCCTTGGCACCACAGGGGATGCAGTGCAGTGAGTCCAGAGAGTGCACTAGCACCACTGGGGATGCACTGCAGTGAGTCCAGAGTGTGCACTGGCACCACTGGGGATGCAGTGCAGTGAGTCCAGAGAGTGCACTGGCACCACTGGGGATGCAGTGCAGTGAGTCCAGAGAGTACACTGGCACTACTGGGGATTCAGTTCAGTGAGTCCAGAGAGTGAACTGTCACCATTGGGGATGCACTGCAGTGAGTCCAGAGTGCACTGGCACCACTGGGGATGCACCCCGGCAAGTCCAGAGAGTGCACTGTCAACACTGGGGATGCAGTGCAGTGAGTCCAGAGAGTGCACTGGCACCACTGGCGATGCACCCCGGCAAGTCCAGAGAGTGCACTGGCACCACTGGGGATGCAGCGCAGTGAGTCCAGAGAGTGCACTGGCACCACTGGGGATGCAGTGCAGTGAGTCCAGAGAGTGCACTGGCACCACTGGGGATGCACTGCAGTGAGTCCAGAGAGTGCATTGGCACCACTGGGGATGCACTGCAGTGACTCCAGAGAGTGCATTGGCACCACTGGGGATGCACTGCAGTGACTCCAGAGAGTGCACTGGCACCACTGGGGATGCACTGCAGTGAGTCCAGATGTTAGCCTAGCAACCACATAATCACCAAGTGATTATATGAAGGTGCTTTATTCAGCGCTGGAAGCCGGGGCAGGTGCCTAAATCTGGCTTCAAGTCCCGTTACTTCCCAGCCGTTATTTATACATACAATATTGCGTCAGGTATACATATTCTTTACAGGTTGCAACAGCAGCCTCGCTTTTCATTTTAATTAGCTCCCCTCCCCTTTGCGCATGCGTGGCGCACTCTGGTGGTCGTCCAGGTGGTCGTCCAGATGAAGTAAGGAGTCTTCCTCTCCACTAAACTTTTCACCTTTCTTACTCGACGCATGCTCCCTCCGCTTCTTGGTTCTGCTTCAACTCATTTCATCATTTCCAGGCCCTTATCTAAGGTCAGGTTGTACCTGTTCCTTCCCAAGGTTCCCCTTCAATGACTCTTTTGATTGTTCAATGTACTCCCTAAGTATCCAGTATACATAGATTAATTGATAATGTAAGTACATTTGGCAATGCTTAATTATACTGTAGGTCCCATTACCTAAGAGACATTAGTAAAACATCCATTCGATTCTCCCCAACACTAACACAGAGACTGCACTGGCACCACTGGCGATGCACTGCAGTGAGTCCAGAGAGGGCACTGGCACCACTAGCGATGCACTGCAGTGAGTCCAGAGAGTGCACTGGCACCACTGGCGATGCACTGCAGTGAGTCCAGAGAGTGCACTGGCACCACCTGGGATGCAGTGCAGTGAGTCCAGAGAATGCACTGGCACCAGTGGGGATGCAGTGCAGTGAGTCCACAGAGTGCACTGGCACCACTGGAGTTGAAGTGCAGTGAGTCAAGAGAGTGCACTGGAACCACTGGGGATGCAGCGCAGTGACTCCTGAGAGTGCACTGGCACCACTGGGGATGCAGTGCAGTGAGTCCAGAGAGTGCACTGGCACCACTGGTGATGCACTGCAGTGAGTCCAGAGAGTGCACTGGCACCACTGGGGATGCACTGCAATGAGTCCAGAGAGTGCACTGGCACCAATGGCAACGCAGTGCAGTGACGCCAGAGAGTGCCTTGGCACCACAGGGGATGCAGTGCAGTGAGTCCAGAGAGTGCTCTAGCACCACTGGGGATGCACTGCAGTGAGTCCAGAGAGTTCACTGGCACTACTGGGGATGTAGTGCAGTGAGTCCACAGAGGGCACTGGCACCAATGGGGATGCAGTGCAGTGAGTCCAGAGAGTACAGTGGCACCACTGGGGATGCAGTGCAGTGAGTCCAAAGAGTGCACTGGCACCATTGGGGATGCACTGCAGTGAGTCCAGAGACTTCACAGGCACCACTGGGGATGCAGTGCAGTGAGTCCAGAGAGTGCCCTGGCATCACTGGGAATGCAGTGAGTCCAGACAGTGCACTGGCACCACTGGGGATGCACCCCGGCAAGTCCAGAGAGTGCACTGGCACCACTGGGGATGCACCCCGGTGAGTCTAGAGAGTGCACTGGCACCACTGGGGATGCACTGCAGTGAGTCCAGGGAGTGCACTGGCACCACTGGGGATGCACTGCAGTGAGTCCAGAGAGTGCATTGGCACCACTGGGGATGCACTGCAGTGACTCCAGAGAGTGCACTGGCACCACTGGGGATGCACTGCAGTGAGTCCAGATGTTAGCCTAGCAACCACATAATCACCAAGTGATTATATGAAGGTGCTTTATTCAGCGCTGGAAGCCGGGGCAGGTGCCCAAATCTGGCTTCAAGTCCCGTTACTTCCCAGCCGTTATTTATACATACAATATTGCGTCAGGTATACATATTCATTACAGGTTGCAACAGCAGCCTCGCTTTTCATTCTAATTAGCTCCCCTCCCCTTTGCACATGCGTGGCGCACTCTGGTGGTCGTCCAGATGAAGTAAGGAGTCTTCCTCTCCGCTAAACTTTTCACCTTTCTTACTCGACGCATGCTCCCTCCGTTTCTTGGTTCTGCTTCAACTCATTTCATCATTTCCAGGCCCTTATCCAAGGTCAGGTTGTACCTGTTCCCTCCCAAGGTTCCCCTTCAATGATTCTTTTGATTGTTCAATGTACTCCCTAAGTATCCAGTATACATAGATTAATTGATAATGTAAGTACATTTGGCAATGCTTAATTATACTGTAGGTCCCATTACCTAAGAGACATTAGTAAAACATCCATTCGATTCTCCCCAACACTAACACAGAGACTGCACTGGCACCACTGGCGATGCACTGCAGTGAGTCCAGAGAGGGCACTGGCACCACTAGCGATGCACTGCAGTGAGTCCAGAGAGTGCACTGGCACCACTGGTGATGCACTGCAGTGAGTCCAGAGAGTGCACTGGCACCACCTGGGATGCAGTGCAGTGAGTCCAGAGAATGCACTGGCACCAGTGGGGATGCAGTGCAGTGAGTCCACAGAGTGCACTGGCACCACTGGAGTTGAAGTGCAGTGAGTCAAGAGAGTGCACTGGAACCACTGGGGATGCAGCGCAGTGACTCCTGAGAGTGCACTGGCACCACTGGGGATGCAGTGCAGTGAGTCCAGAGAGTGCACTGGCACCACTGGTGATGCACTGCAGTGAGTCCAGAGAGTGCACTGGCACCACTGGGGATGCACTGCAATGAGTCCAGAGAGTGCACTGGCACCAATGGCAACGCAGTGCAGTGACGCCAGAGAGTGCCTTGGCACCACAGGGGATGCAGTGCAGTGAGTCCAGAGAGTGCTCTAGCACCACTGGGGATGCACTGCAGTGAGTCCAGAGAGTTCACTGGCACTACTGGGGATGTAGTGCAGTGAGTCCACAGAGGGCACTGGCACCAATGGGGATGCAGTGCAGTGAGTCCAGAGAGTACAGTGGCACCACTGGGGATGCAGTGCAGTGAGTCCAAAGAGTGCACTGGCACCATTGGGGATGCACTGCAGTGAGTCCAGAGACTTCACAGGCACCACTGGGGATGCAGTGCAGTGAGTCCAGAGAGTGCCCTGGCATCACTGGGAATGCAGTGAGTCCAGACAGTGCACTGGCACCACTGGGGATGCACCCCGGCAAGTCCAGAGAGTGCACTGGCACCACTGGGGATGCACCCCGGTGAGTCTAGAGAGTGCACTGGCACCACTGGGGATGCACTGCAGTGAGTCCAGGGAGTGCACTGGCACCACTGGGGATGCACTGCAGTGAGTCCAGAGAGTGCATTGGCACCACTGGGGATGCACTGCAGTGACTCCAGAGAGTGCACTGGCACCACTGGGGATGCACTGCAGTGAGTCCAGATGTTAGCCTAGCAACCACATAATCACCAAGTGATTATATGAAGGTGCTTTATTCAGCGCTGGAAGCCGGGGCAGGTGCCCAAATCTGGCTTCAAGTCCCGTTACTTCCCAGCCGTTATTTATACATACAATATTGCGTCAGGTATACATATTCATTACAGGTTGCAACAGCAGCCTCGCTTTTCATTCTAATTAGCTCCCCTCCCCTTTGCACATGCGTGGCGCACTCTGGTGGTCGTCCAGATGAAGTAAGGAGTCTTCCTCTCCGCTAAACTTTTCACCTTTCTTACTCGACGCATGCTCCCTCCGCTTCTTGGTTCTGCTTCAACTCATTTCATCATTTCCAGGCCCTTATCCAAGGTCAGGTTGTACCTGTTCCCTCCCAAGGTTCCCCTTCAATGATTCTTTTGATTGTTCAATGTACTCCCTAAGTATCCAGTATACATAGATTAATTGATAATGTAAGTACATTTGGCAATGCTTAATTATACTGTAGGTCCCATTACCTAAGAGACATTAGTAAAATATCCATTCGATTCTCCCCAACACTAACACAGAGAGTGCACTGGCACCAGTGGGGATGCATCCCGGCAAGTCCAGAGAGTGCACTGGCACCACTGGGGATGCAGTGCAGTGAGTCCAGAGAGTGCACTGGCACCACTGGGGATGCAGTACAGTGAGTCCAGAGAGTGCACTGGCACCACTGGGGATGCAGTGCAGTGAGTCCAGAGAGTGCACTGGCACCACTGGGGATGCAGTGCAGTGAGTCCAGAGAGTGCACTGGCACCACTGGGGATGCAGTGCAGTGAGCTCAGAGAGTGCACTGGCACCACTGGGGATGCAGTGCGGTGTGTCCAGAGAGTGCACTGGCACCACTGGGGGTGCAGTGCAGTGAGTCCAGAGAGTGCACTGGCACCACTGGGGATGCACCCCGGTGAGTCCAGAGAGTGCACTGGCACCACTGGGGATGCACCCCGGCAAGTCCAGAGAGTGCACTGTCAGCACTGGGGATGCAGTGCAGTGAGTCCAGAGAGTGCACTGGCACCACTGGGGACGCAGTGCAGTGAGTCCACAGAGGGCACTGGCACCACTGGGGATGCAGTGCAGTGAGTCCAGAGAGTGCCCCGGCACCACTGGGGATGCAGTGCAGTGAGTCCAGAGAGTGCATTGGCACCACTGGGGATGCAGTGCAGTGACTCCAGAGAGTGCACTGGCACCACTGGGGATGCACTGCAGTGAGTCCAGATGTTAGCCTAGCAACCACATAATCACCAAGTGATTATATGAAGGTGCTTTATTCAGCGCTGGAAGCCGGGGCAGGTGCCCAAATCTGGCTTCAAGTCCCGTTACTTCCCAGCCATTATTTATACATACAGTATTGCGTCAGGTATACATATTCATTACAGGTTGCAACAGCAGCCTCGCTTTTCATTCTAATTAGCTCCCCTCCCCTTTGCACATGCGTGGCGCACTCTGGTGGTCGTCCAGGTGGTCGTCCAGATGAAGTAAGGAGTCTTCCTCTCCGCTAAACTTTTCACCTTTCTTACTCGACGCATGCTCCCTCCTCTTCTTGGTTCTGCTTCAACTCATTTCATCATTTCCAGGCCCTTATCCAAGGTCAGGTTGTACCTGTTCCCTCCCAAGGTTCCCCTTCAATGACTCCTTTGATTGTTCAATGTACTCCCTAAGTATCCAGTATACATAGATTAATTGATAATGTAAGAACATTTGGCAATGCTTAATTATACTGTAGGTCCCATTACCTAAGAGACATTAGTAAAACATCCATTCGATTCTCCCCAACACTAACACAGAGACTGCACTGGCACCACTGGCGATGCACTGCAGTGAGTCCAGAGAGTGCACTGGCACCACTGGCGATGCACTGCAGTGAGTCCAGAGAGTGCACTGGCACCACCTGGGATGCAGTGCAGAGAGTCCAGAGAGTGCACTGGCACCACTGGTGATGCAGTGCAGTGACTCCAGAGAGTGCACTGGCACCACTTGAGTTGCAGTGCAGTGAGTCCAGAGAGTGCACTGGAACCACTGGGGATGCAGCGCAGTGACTCCAGAGAGTGCACTGGCACCACGGGGGATGCAGTGCAGTGAGTCCAGAGAGTGCACTGGCACCACTGGGGATGCAGTGCCGTGAGTCCAGAGAGTGCATTGGCACCACTGGGGATGCACTGCAATGAGTCCAGAGAGTGCACTGGCACCAATGGCAACGCAGAGCAGTGAGTCCAGAGAGTGCCTTGGCACCACAGGGGATGCAGTGCAGTGAGTCCGGAGAGTGCAATAGCACCACTGGGGATGCACTGCAGTGAGTCCAGAGTGTGCACTGGCACCACTGGGGATGCAGTGCAGTGAGTCCAGAGAGTGCACTGGCACCACTGGGGATGCAGTGCAGTGAGTCCAGAGAGTGCACTGGCACCACTGGGGATGCAGTGCAGTGAGTCCAGAGAGTGCACTGTCAGCACTGGGGATGCAGTTCAGTGAGTCCAGAGAGTGCCCTGGCACCACTGGGAATGCAGTGAGTCCAGACAGTGCACTGGCACCACTGGGGATGCACTGCTGTGAGTCCAGAGAGTGCACTGGCACCACTGGGGATGCACCCCGGCAAGTCCAGAGAGTGCACTGGCACCATTGGGGATGCAGTGCAGTGAGTCCAGAGAGTGCACTGGCACCACTGGGGATGCACTGCAGTGAGTGCAGAGAGTGCACTGGCACCACTGGGGATGCACTGCAGTGAGTCCAGAGAGTGCACTGGCACCACTGGGTATGCAGTGAAGTGAGTCCAGAGAGTGCACTGGCACCACTGGGGATGCAGTGCAGTGAGTCCAGAGAGTGCACTGGCACCACTGGGGATGCAGTACAGTGAGTCCAGAGAGTGCACTGGCACCACTGGGGATGCAGTGCAGTGAGTAAAGAGAGTGCACTGGCACCACTGTGGATGCAGTGCAGTGAGTCCAGAGAGTGCACTGGCACCACTGGGGATGGACTGCAGTGAGTCCAGAGAGTGCACTGGCACCACTGGGGATGCAGTGCAGTGAGTCCAGAGAGTGCACTGGCACCACTGGGGATGCACTGCAGTGACTCCAGAGAGTGCACTGGCACCACTGGGGATGCACTGCAGTGAGTCCAGAGAGTGCACTGGCACCACTGGGATGCAGTGCACTGAGTCCACAGAGTGCACTGGCACCACAGGGGATGCACTGCAGTGAGTCCAGAGAGTGCACTGGCACCGCTGCGGTTGCACCCCGTTGTTTTCAGAGAGTGCAGTGGCACCACTGGGGATGCAGTGCAGTGAGTCCAGAGAGTGCACTGGCACCACGGGGGATGCAGTGCAGTGAGTCCAGAGAGTGCACTGTCACCACTGGGGATGCAGTGCAGTGAGTCCAGAGAGTGCACTGGCACCACTGGGGATGCACTGCAGTGAGTCCAGAGACTGCACTGGCATCTTGGGGATGCAGTTCAGTGAGTCCAGAGAGTGCACTGGCACCACTGGGGATGCAGTGCAGTGAGTCCAGAGAGTGCACTGGCACCACTGGTGATGCAGTGCAGTGAGCCCAGAGAGTGCACTGGCACCGCTGGGGATGCAGTGCAGTGAGTCCAGAGAGTGCAGTGGCACCATTGGGATGCAGTGCAGTGAGTCCAGAGAGTGCACTGGCACCACTGGGGATGCAGTGCAGTGAGTTTAGAGAGTACACTGGCGCCACTGTGGATGCACTGCAGTGAGTCCAGAGAGTGCACTGGCACCACTGGTGATGCAGTGCAATGAGTCCAGAGAGCCACTGGCACCACTGGGGATGCAGTGCATTTAGTCCAGAGAGTGAACTGGCACCACTGGGGATGCAGTGCACTGAGTCCAGAGAGGGCACTGTTAGGATTGGGGATGCACTGCAGTGAGTCCAGAGAGTGCACTGGCACCACTGGGTATGCACTGCAGTGAGTCCAGAGAGTGCACTGGCACCACTGGGGATGCAGTGCAGTGAGTCCAGAGAGTGCACTGGCACCACTGGGGATGCACCCCGGCAAGTCCAGAGAGTGCACTGGCACCACTGGGGATGCAGTGCAGTGAGTCCAGAGATTGCACTGGCACCACTGGGGATGCACCCCGGTGAGTCCAGAGAGTGCACTGGCACCACTGGGGATGCAGTGCAGTGAGTCCAGAGAGTGCAGTGGCACAACTGGGGATGCAGTGCGGTGAGTCCAGACAGTGCACTGGCACCACTGGGGATGCAGTGCAGTGAGTCCAGAGAGTGCCCCGGCACCACTGGGGATGCACTGCAGTGAGTCCAGAGAGTGCCCCGGCACCACTGGGGATGCAGTGCAGTGAGTCCAGAGAGTGCATTGGCACCACTGGGGATGCACTGCAGTGACTCCAGAGAGTGCACTGGCACCACTGGGGATGCACTGCAGTGAGTCCAGATGTTAGCCTAGCAACCACATAATCACCAAGTGATTATATGAAGGTGCTTTATTCAGCGCTGGAAGCCGGGGCAGGTGCCCAAATCTGGCTTCAAGTCCCGTTACTTCCCAGCCGTTATTTATACATACAATATTGCGTCAGGTATACATATTCATTACAGGTTGCAACAGCAGCCTCGCTTTTCATTCTAATTAGCTCCCCTCCCCTTTGCACATGCGTGGCGCACTCTGGTGGTCGTCCAGGTGGTCGTCCAGATGAAGTAAGGAGTCTTCCTCTCCGCTAAACTTTTCACCTTTCTTACTCGACGCATGCTCCCTCCTCTTCTTGGTTCTGCTTCAACTCATTTCATCATTTCCAGGCCCTTATCCAAGGTCAGGTTGTACCTGTTCCCTCCCAAGGTTCCCCTTCAATGACTCTTTTGATTGTTCAATGTACTCCCTAAGTATCCAGTATACATAGATTAATTGATAATGTAAGTACATTTGGCAATGCTTAATTATACTGTAGGTCCCATTACGTAAGAGACATTAGTAAAACATCCATTCGATTCTCCCCAACACTAACACAGAGACTGCACTGGCACCACTGGCGATGCACTGCAGTGAGTCCAGAGAGGGCACTGGCACCACTGGCGATGCACTGCAGTGAGTCCAGAGAGTGCACTGGCACCACTGGGGATGCAGCGCAGTGACTCCTGAGAGTGCACTGGCACCACTGGGGATGCAGTGCAGTGAGTCCAGAGAGTGCACTGGCACCACTGGGGATGCAGTGCCGTGAGTCCAGAGAGTGCATTGGCACCACTGGGGATGTACTGCAATGAGTCCAGAGAGTGCACTGGCACCAATGGCAACGCAGAGCAGTGAGTCCAGAGAGTGCCTTGGCACCACAGGGGATGCAGTGCAGTGAGTCCAGAGAGTGCAATAGCACCACTGGGGATGCACTGCAGTGAGTCCAGAGTGTGCACTGGCACCACTGGGGATGCACTGCAGTGAGTCCAGAGAGTGCACTGGCACCACTGGGGATGCAGTGCAGTGAGTCCAGAGAGTGCACTGTCACCACTGGGGATGCAGTGCAGTGAGTCCAGAGAGTGCACTGGCACCACTGGGGATGCAGTGCAGTGAGTCCAGAGAGTGCACTGGCACCACTGGGAATGCAGTGAGTCCAGAGAGTGCCCTGGCACCACTGGGGATGCAGTGCAGTGAGTCCAGAGAGTGCACTGGCACCACTGGGGATGCACTGCAGTGAGTGCAGAGAGTGCACTGGCACCACTGGGGATGCAGTGCAGTGAGTCCAGAGAGTGCACTGGCACCACTGGGGATGCACTGCAGTGAGTGCAGAGAGTGCACTGGCACCACTGGGGATGCACTGCAGTGAGTCCAGAGAGTGCACTGGCACCACTGGGTATGCAGTGAAGTGAGTCCAGAGAGTGCACTGGCACCACTGGGGATGCAGTGCCGTGAGTCCAGAGAGTGCACTGGCACCACTGGGGATGCAGTGCAGTGAGACCAGAGAGTGCACTGGCACCACTGGGGATGCAGTGCAGTGAGTAAAGAGAGTGCACTGGCACCACTGTGGATGCAGTGCAGTGAGTCCAGAGAGTGCACTGGCACCATTGGGGATGGACTGCAGTGAGTCCAGAGAGTGCACTGGCACCACTGGGGATGCAGTGCAGTGAGTCCAGAGAGTGCACTGGCACCACTGGGGATGCACTGCAATGAGTCCAGAGAGTGCACTGGCACCACTGGGGATGCACTGCAGTGAGTCCAGAGAGTGCACTGGCACCACTGGGATGCAGTGCAGTGAGTCCAGAGAGTGCACTGGCACCACTGGGGATGCACTGCAGTGAGTCCAGAGAGTGCACTGGCACCACTGGGATGCAGTGCAGTGAGTCCACAGAGTGCACTGGCACCACTGGGGATGCACTGCTGTGAGTCCAGAGAGTGCACTGGCACCACGGGGGATGCAGTGCAGTGAGTCCAGAGAGTACACTGTCACCACTGGGGATGCAGTGCAGTGAGTCCAGAGAGTGCACTGGCACCACTGGGGATGCAGTGCAGTGACTCCAGAGAGTGCACTGGCACCACTGGGGATGCACTGCAGTGAGTCCAGATGTTAGCCTAGTAACCACATAATCACCAAGTGATTATATGAAGGTGCTTTATTCAGCGCTGGAAGCCGGGGCAGGTGCCCAAAACTGGCTTCAAGTCCCGTTACTTCCCAGCCATTATTTATACATACAATATTGCGTCAGGTATACATATTCATTACAGGTTGCAACAGCAGCCTCGCTTTTCATTCTAATTAGCTCCCCTCCCCTTTGCACATGCGTGGCGCACTCTGGTGGTCGTCCAGGTGGTCGTCCAGATGAAGTAAGGAGTCTTCCTCTCCGCTAAACTTTTCACCTTTCTTACTCGACGCATGCTCCCTCCTCTTCTTGGTTCTGCTTCAACTCATTTCATCATTTCCAGGCCCTTATCCAAGGTCAGGTTGTACCTGTTCCCTCCCAAGGTTCCCCTTCAATGATTCTTTTGATTGTTCAATGTACTCCCTAAGTATCCAGTATACATAGATTAATTGATAATGTAAGAACATTTGGCAATGCTTAATTATACTGTAGGTCCCATTACCTAAGAGACATTAGTAAAACATCCATTCGATTCTCCCCAACACTAACACAGAGACTGCACTGGCACCACTGGGGATGCACCCCGGCAAGTCCAGAGAGTGCACTGGCACCACTGGGGATGCAGTGCAGTGAGTCCAGAGACTGCACTTGCACCACTGGGGATGCAGTGCAGTGAGTCCAGAGAGTGCACTGGCACCACTGGGGATGCAGTGCAGTGAGTCCAGAGAGTGCACTGGCACCACTGGGGATGCACTGCAGTGAGTCCAGAGAGTGCACTGGCACCACTGGGGATGCACTGCAGTGAGACCAGAGGTTGCAGTGGCACCACTGGGGATGCACTGCAGTGAGTCCAGAGAGTGCACTGGTAGGATTGGGGATGCACTGCAGTGAGTCCAGAGAGTGCACTGGCACCACTGGGGATGCACTGCAGTGAGTCCAGAGAGTGCACTGGCACCACTGGGGATGCAGTGCAGTGAGTCCAGAGAGTGCACTGGCACCACTGGGGATGCACCCCGGCAAGTCCAGAGAGTGCACTGGCACCACTTGGGATGCAGCGCACTGAGTCCATAGAGTGCACTGTCACCACTGGGGATGCAGTGCAGTGAGTCCAGAGAGTGCACTGGCCCCACTGGGGATGCAATGCAGTGAGTCCAGAGAGTGCACTGGCACCACTGGGGATGCAGTGCAGTGAGTCCAGAGAGTGCCCCGGCACCACTGGGGATGCAGTGCAGTGAGTCCAGAGAGTGCACTGGCACCACTGGGGATGCAGTGCAGTGAGTCCAAAGAGTGCACTGGCGCCATTTGGGATGCACTGCAGTGAGTCCAGAGAGTGCACTGGCACCACTGGGGATGCAGTGCAGTGAGTCCAGAGAGTGCAGTGGCACAACTGGGGATGCAGTGCAGTGAGTCCAGAGAGTGCACTGGCACCACTGGGGATGCAGTGCAGTGAGTCCAGAGAGTGCACTGGCACCACGGGGGATGCAGTGCAGTGAGTCCAGAGAGTGCACTGTCACCACTGGGGATGCAGTGCAGTGAGTCCAGAGAGTGCACTGGCACCACTGGGGATGCAGTGCAGTGAGTGCAGAGAGTGCACTGTCACCACTGGGGATGCAGTGCAGTGAGTCCAGAGAGTGCACTGGCACCACTGGGGATGCAGTGCAGTGAGTCCAGAGAGTGCACTGGCACCTCTGGGAATGCAGTGAGTCCAGACAGTGCACTGGCACCACTGGGGATGCACTGCAGTGAGTCCAGAGAGTGCACTGGCACCACTGGGGATGCACCCCGGCAAGTCCAGAGAATGCACTGGCACCACTGGGGATGCAGTGCAGTGAGTCCAGAGAGTGCACTGGCACCACTGGGGATGCACTGCAGTGAGTGCAGAGAGTGCACTGGCACCACTGGGGATGCAGTGCAGTGAGTCCAGAGAGTGCACTGGCACCACTGGGGATGCAGTGAAGTGAGTCCAGAGAGTGCACTGGCACCACTGGGGATGCAGTGCAGTGAGTCCAGAGAGTGCACTGGCACCACTGGGGATGCAGTACAGTGAGTGCAGAGAGTGCACTGGCACCACTTGGGATGCAGTGCAGTGAGTAAAGAGAGTGCACTGGCACCACTGTGGATGCAGTGCAGTGAGTCCAGAGAGTGCACTGGCACCACTGGGGATGGACTGCAGTGAGTCCAGAGAGTGCACTGGCACCACTGGGGATGCAGTGCAGTGAGTCCAGAGAGTGCACTGGCACCACTGGGGATTCACTGCAGTGAGTCCAGAGAGTGCACTGGCACCACTGGGGATGCACTGCAGTGAGTCCAGAGAGTGCACTGGCACCACTGGGATGCTGTGCAGTGAGTCCAGAGAGTGCACTGGCACCACTGGGGATGCACTGCAGTGAGTCCAGAGAGTGCACTGGCACCACTGGGATGCAGTGCACTGAGTCCACAGAGTGCACTGGCACCACAGGGGATACACTGCAGTGAGTCCAGAGAGTGCACTGGCACCACTGGGGATGCACTGCAGTGAGTCCAGAGAGTGCACTGGCACCGCTGCGGTTGCACCCCGTTGTTTTCAGAGAGTGCAGTGGCACCACTGGGGATGCAGTGCAGTGAGTCCAGAGAGTGCACTGGCACCACGGGGGATGCAGTGCAGTGAGTCCAGAGAGTGCACTGTCACCACTGGGGATGCAGTGCAGTGAGTCCAGAGAGTGCACTGGCACCACTGGGGATGCAGTGCAGTGAGTCCAGAGAGTGCACTGGCACCTTGGGGGTGCAGTTCAGTGAGTCCAGAGAGTGCACTGGCACCACTGGGGATGCAGTGCAGTGAGTCCAGAGAGTGCACTGGCACCACTGGTGATGCAGTGCAGTGAGTCCAGAGAGTGCACTGGCACCGCTGGGGATGCAGTGCAGTGAGTCCAGAGAGTGCAGTGGCACCATTGGGGATGCAGTGCAGTGAGTCCAGAGAGTGCTCTGGCACCACTGGTGATGCAGTGCAGTGAGTTTAGAGAGTACACTGGCGCCACTGTGGATGCACTGCAGTGAGTCCAGAGAGTGCACTGGCACCACTGGTGATGCAGTGCAATGAGTCCAGAGAGCCACTGGCACCACTGGGGATGCAGTGCATTTAGTCCAGAGAGTTCTCTGGCACCACTGGGGATGCAGTGCACTGAGTCCAGAGAGGGCACTGTCAGCAATGGGGATGCAGTGCAGTGAGTCCACAGAGTGCACTGGCACCACTGGGGATGCAGTGCAGTGAGACCAGAGACTTCACAGGCACCACTGGGGATGCAGTGCAGTGGGTCCAGAGAGTGCACTGGCACCACTGGGGATGCAGTGCAGTGAGTCCAGAGAGTGCACTGGCACCAACTGGAGCTGCACTGCTGTGAGTCCTGAGATTGCACTGGCACCACTGGGGATGCACTGCAGTGAGTCCAGAGACTTCACAGGCACCACTGGGGATGCAGTACAGTGAGTCCAGAGAGTGCACTGGCACCACTGGGGATTCAGTTCAGTGAGTCCAGAGAGTGCACTGGCACCTCTGGGGATGCACCCCGGTGACTCCAGAGAGTGCACTGGCACCACTGGGGATGCACCCCAGCAACTCCAGAGAGTGCACTGGCACCACTGGGGATGCACTGCAGTGAGACCAGAGGTTGCAGTGGCACCACTGGGGATGCAGTGCAGTGAGTCCAGAGAGTGCACTGGTAGGATTGGGGATGCACTGCAGTGAGTCCAGAGAGTGCACTGGCACCACTGGGTATGCACTGCAGTGAGTCCAGAGAGTGCACTGGCACCACTGGGGATGCAGTGCAGTGAGTCCACAGAGTGTACTGGCACCACTGGTGATGCACCCCGGCAAGTCCAGAGAGTGCACTGGCACCACTTGGGATGCAGCGCACTGAGTCCAGAGAGTGCACTGGCACCACTGGGGATGCAGTGCAGTGAGTGCAAAGAGTGCACTGGCGCCATTTGGGATGCACTGCAGTGAGTCCAGAGAGTGCACTGGCACCGCTGGGGATGCAGTGCAGTGAGTCCAGAGAGTGCAGTGGCACAACTGGGGATGCAGTGCGGTGAGTCCAGACAGTGCACTGGCACCACTGGGGATGCAGTGCAGTGAGTCCAGAGAGTGCACTGGCACCACGGGGGATGCAGTGCAGTGAGTCCAGAGAGTGCACTGTCACCACCGGGGATGCAGTGCAGTGAGTCCAGAGAGTGCACTGGCACCACTGGGGATGCAGTGCAGTGAGTCCAGAGAGTGCCCTGGCACCACTGGGAATGCAGTGAGTCCAGACAGTGCACTGGCACCACTGGGGATGCAGTGCAGTGAGTCCAGAGAGTGCACTGGCACCACTGGGGATGCAGTGCAGTGAGTGCAGAGAGTGCACTGGCACCACTGGGGATGCACTGCAGTGAGTCCAGAGAGTGCACTGGCACCACTGGGTATGCAGTGAAGTGAGTCCAGAGAGTGCACTGGCACCACTTGAGTTGCAGTGCAGTGAGTCCAGAGAGTGCACTGGCACCACTGGGGATGCAGTACAGTGAGTCCAGAGAGTGCACTGGCACCACTGGGGATGCAGTGCAGTGAGTCCAGAGAGTGCACTGGCACCACTGGGGATGCAGTGCAGTGAGTAAAGAGAGTGCACTGGCACCACTGTGGATGCAGTGCAGTGAGTCCAGAGAGTGCACTGGCACCACTGGGGATGGACTGCAGTGAGTCCAGAGAGTGCACTGGCACCACTGGGGATGCAGTGCAGTGAGTCCAGAGAGTGCACTGGCACCACTGGGGATGCACTGCAGTGAGTCCAGAGAGTGCACTGGCACCACTGGGGATGCACTGCAGTGAGTCCAGAGAGTGCACTGGCACCACTGGGATGCTGTGCAGTGAGTCCAGAGAGTGCACTGGCACCACTGGGGATGCACTGCAGTGAGTCCAGAGAGTGCACTGGCACCACTGGGATGCAGTGCACTGAGTCCACAGAGTGCACTGGCACCACAGGGGATACACTGCAGTGAGTCCAGAGAGTGCACTGGCACCACTGGGGATGCACTGCAGTGAGTCCAGAGAGTGCACTGGCACCGCTGCGGTTGCACCCCGTTGTTTTCAGGGAGTGCAGTGGCACCACTGGGGATGCAGTGCAGTGAGTCCAGAGAGTGCACTGGCACCACGGGGGATGCAGTGCAGTGAGTCCAGAGAGTGCACTGTCACCACTGGGGATGCAGTGCAGTGAGTCCAGAGAGTGCACTGGCACCACTGGGGATGCAGTGCAGTGAGTCCAGAGAGTGCACTGGCACCTTGGGGATGCAGTTCAGTGAGTCCAGAGAGTGCACTGGCACCACTGGGGATGCAGTGCAGTGAGTCCAGAGAGTGCACTGGCACCGCTGGGGATGCAGTGCAGTGAGTCCAGAGAGTGCAGTGGCACCATTGGGGATGCACTGCAGTGAGTCCAGAGAGTGCACTGGCACCACTGGTGATGCAGTGCAGTGAGTTTAGAGAGTACACTGGCGCCACTGTGGATGCACTGCAGTGAGTCCAGAGAGTGCACTGGCACCACTGGTGATGCAGTGCAATGAGTCCAGAGAGCCACTGGCACCACTGGTGATGCAGTGCATTTAGTCCAGAGAGTGCAATGGCACCACTGGGGATGCAGTGCACTGAGTCCAGAGAGGGCACTGTCAGCAATGGGGATGCAGTGCAGTGAGTCCAGAGAGTGCACTGGCACCACTGGGGATGCAGTGCAGTGAGACCAGAGACTTCACAGGCACCACTGGGGATGCAGTGCAGTGAGTCCAGAGAGTGCACTGGCACCACTGGGGATGCAGTGCAGTGAGTCCTGAGAGTACAATGGCACCACAGGGGATGCACTGCAGTGAGTCCAGAGAGTGCACTGGCACCACTGGGGATGCAGTGCAGTGAGTCCAGAGAGTGCACTGGCACCACTGGGGATGCAGTGCAGTGAGTCCAGAGAGTGCACTGGAACCAACTGGAGCTGCACTGCTGTGAGTCCTGAGATTACACTGGCACCACTGGGGATGCACTGCAGTCAGTGCAGAGACTTCACAGGCACCACTGGGGATGTAGTACAGTGAGTCCAGAGAGTGCACTGGCACCACTGGGGATTCAGTTCAGTGAGTCCAGAGAGTGCACTGGCACCTCTGGGGATGCACCCCGGTGACTCCAGAGAGTGCACTGGCACCACTGGGGATGCACCCCAGCAACTCCAGAGAGTGCACTGTCACCACTGGGGATGCAGTGCAGTGAGTCCAGAGAGTGCACTGGCACCACTGGGGATGCAGTGCAGTGAGTCCAGAGAGTGCACTGGCACCACTGGGGATGCAGTGCAGTGAGTCCAGAGAGTGCACTGGCACCACTGGGGATGCACTGCAGTGAGACCAGAGGTTGCAGTGGCACCACTGGGGATGCAGTGCAGTGAGTCCAGAGAGTGCACTGGTAGGATTGGGGATGCACTGCAGTGAGTCCAGAGAGTGCACTGGCACCACTGGGGATGCAGTGCAGTGAGTCCAGAGAGTGCACTGGCACCACTGGGGATGCACCCCGGCAAGTCCAGAGAGTGCACTGGCACCACTTGGGATGCAGCGCACTGAGTCCAGAGAGTGCACTGGCACCACTGGGGATGCAGTGCAGTGAGTCCAGAGAGTGCACTGGCACCACTGGGGATGCACCCCGGTGAGTCCAGAGAGTGCACTGGCACCACTGGGGATGCACTGCAGTGAGTCCAGGGAGTGCACTGGCACCACTGGGGATGCACTGCAGTGACTCCAGAGAGTGCACTGGCACCACTGGGGATGCACTGCAGTGAGTCCAGATGTTAGCCTAGCAACCACATAATCACCAAGTGATTATATGAAGGTGCTTTATTCAGCGCTGGAAGCCGGGGCAGGTGCCCAAATCTGGCTTCAAGTCCCGTTACTTCCCAGCCGTTATTTATACATACAATATTGCGTCAGGTATACATATTCATTACAGGTTGCAACAGCAGCCTCGCTTTTCATTCTAATTAGCTCCCCTCCCCTTTGCACATGCGTGGCGCACTCTGGTGGTCGTCCAGGTGGTCGTCCAGATGAAGTAAGGAGTCTTCCTCTCCGCTAAACTTTTCACCTTTCTTACTCGACGCATGCTCCCTCCGCTTCTTGGTTCTGCTTCAACTCATTTCATCATTTCCAGGCCCTTATCCAAGGTCAGGTTGTACCTGTTCCCTCCCAAGGTTCCCCTTCAATGACTCTTTTGATAGTTCAATGTACTCCCTAAGTATCCAGTATACATAGATTAATTGATAATGTAAGTACATTTGGCAATGCTTAATTATACTGTAGGTCCCATTACGTAAGAGACATTAGTAAAACATCCATTCGATTCTCCCCAACACTAACACAGAGACTGCACTGGCACCACTGGCGATGCACTGCAGTGAGTCCAGAGAGGGCACTGGCACCACTGGCGATGCACTGCAGTGAGTCCAGAGAGTGCACTGGCACCACTGGCGATGCACTGCAGTGAGTCCAGAGAGTGCACTGGCACCACCTGGGATGCAGTGCAGTGAGTCCAGAGAGTGCACTGGCACCACTGGTGATGCAGTGCAGTGACTCCAGAGAGTGCACTGGCACCACTTGAGTTGCAGTGCAGTGAGTACAGAGAGTGCACTGGAACCACTGGGGATGCAGCGCAGTGACTCCTGAGAGTGCACTGGCACCACTGGGGATGCAGTGCAGTGAGTCCAGAGAGTGCACTGGCACCACGGGGGATGCAGTGCCGTGAGTCCAGAGAGTGCATTGGCACCACTGGGGATGCACTGCAATGAGTCCAGAGAGTGCACTGGCACCAATGGCAACGCAGAGCAGTGAGTCCAGAGAGTGCCTTGGCACCACAGGGGATGCAGTGCAGTGAGTCCAGAGAGTGCACTGGCACCACTGGGGATGCACTGCAGTGAGTGCAGAGAGTGCACTGGCACCACTGGGGATGCACCCCGGCAAGTCAAGAGAGTGCACTGGCACCACTGGGGATGCAGTGCAGTGAGTCCAGAGAGTGCACTGGCACCACTGGGGATGCACTGCTGTGAGTCCAGAGAGTGCACTGGCACCACTGGGGATGCACCCCGGCAAGTCCAGAGAGTGCACTGGCACCACTGGGGATGCAGTGCAGTGAGTCCAGAGAGTGCACTGGCACCACTGGGGATGCACTGCAGTGAGTGCAGAGAGTGCACTGGCACCACTGGGGATGCAGTGCAGTGAGTCCAGAGAGTGCACTGGCACCACTGGGGATGCAGTGAAGTGAGTCCAGAGAGTGCACTGGCACCACAGGGGATGCACTGCAGTGAGTCCAGAGAGTGCACTGGCACCACTGGGGATGCAGTGCAGTGAGTCCAGAGAGTGCACTGGCACCACTGGGGATGCACTGCAGTGAGTCCAGAGAGTGCACTGGCACCACTGGGATGCAGTGCACTGAGTCCACAGAGTGCACTGGCACCACAGGGGATGCACTGCTGTGAGTCCAGAGAGTGCACTGGCACCACGGGGGATGCAGTGCAGTGAGTCCAGAGAGTGCACTGTCACCACTGGGGATGCAGTGCAGTGAGTCCAGAGAGTGCACTGGCACCACTGGGGATGCAGTGCAGTGAGTCCAGAGAGTGCACTGGCATCTTGGGGATGCAGTTCAGTGAGTCCAGAGAGTGCACTGGCACCACTGGGGATGCAGTGCAGTGAGTCCAGAGAGTGCACTGGCACCACTGGTGATGCAGTGCAGTGAGTCCAGAGAGTGCACTGGCACCGCTGGGGATGCAGTGCAGTGAGTCCAGAGAGTGCAGTGGCACCACTGGGGATGCAGTGCAGTGAGTCCAGAGAGTGCACTGGCACCACTGGGGATGCAGTGCAGTGAGTTTAGAGAGTACACTGGCACCACTGTGGATGCACTGCAGTGAGTCCAGAGAGTGCACTGGCACCACTGGTGATGCAGTGCAATGAGTCCAGAGAGCCACTGGCACCACTGGGGATGCAGTGCACTGAGTCCAGAGAGGGCACTGTCAGCAATGGGGATGCAGTGCAGTGAGTCCAGAGAGTGCACTGGCACCACTGGGGATGCAGTGCAGTGAGACCAGAGACTTCACAGGCACCACTGGGGATGCAGTGCAGTGAGTCCAGAGAGTGCACTGGCACCACTGGGGATGCACTGCCGTGAGTCCACAGAGTGCACTGGCACCACTGGGGATGCAGTGCAGTGAGTCCAGAGTGTGCACTGGCACCACTGAGCATGCAGTGCAGTGAGTCCAGAGAGTGCACTGGCACCACTGGGGATGCAGTACAGTGAGTCCAGAGAGTGCACTGGCACCTTGGGGATGCAGTGCAGTGAGTAAAGAGAGTGCACTGGCACCAGTGGGGATGCAGTGCGATGAGTCCAGAGAGTGCACTGGCACCACTGGGGATGCAGTGCAGTGAGTCCAGAGAGTGCACTGGCACCACTGGGGATGCACCCCGGTGAGTCCAGAGAGTGCACTGGCACCACTGGGGATGCACCCCGGCAAGTCCAGAGAGTGCACTGTCACCACTTGGGATGCAGTGCAGTGAGTCCAGAGAGTGCACTGGCACCACTGGGGATGCAGTGCAGTGAGACCACAGATTGCAGTGGCACCACTGGGAATGGAGTGCAGCGAGTCCAGAGAGTGCACTGGTACGATTGGGGATGCAGTGCAGTGAGTCCAGAGAGTGCACTGGCACCACTGGGGATGCAATGCAGTGAGTCCTGAGAGTGCACTGGCACCAATAGTATGCAGCGCAGTGAGTCCAGAGAGTGCACTGGCACCACTGGGGATGCACTCGGGTGAGTCCAGAGAGTGCACTGGTACCACTGGGGATGCACTCGGGTGAGTCCAGAGAGTGCACTGGCACCACAGGGGATGCAGTGCAGTGAGTCCAGAGAGTGCACTGGCACCACTGGGGATGCACCCCGGCAAGTCCAGAGAGTGCACTCTCTGGACTCACTGACGTGCATCCCCAGTGCACTGGCACCACTGGGGATGCACCCCGGCAAGTCCAGAGAGTGCACTCTCTGGACTCACTGCACTGCATCCCCAGTGGTGCCAGTGCACTCTCTGGACTCACTGCACTGCATCCCCAGTGGTGCCAGTGTACTCAATGGACTCACTGCAGTGCATCCCCAGTGGTGCCAGTGCACTCTCTGGACTCACTGTACTGCATCCCCAGTGGTGCCAGTGCACTCTCTGGACTCACTGCACTGCATCCCCAGTGGTGCCAGTGCACTCTCTGGACTCACTGCACTGCATCCCCAGTGGTGCCAGTGCACTCTCTGGACTCACTGCACTGCATCCCCAGTGGTGCCAGTGCACTCTCTGGACCCACTGCAGTGCATCCCCACTGGTGCCAGTGCACTCTCTGGACTCACTGCAGTGCATCCCCAGTGGTGCCAGTGCAGTCTCTGGAGTCACTGCACTGCATCCCCAGAAGTGCCAGTGCACTCTCTGGAGTCACTGCACTGCATCCCCAGTGGTGCCAGTGCACTCTCTGGACTCACTGCACTGCATCCCCAGTGGTGACAGTGCACTCTCTGGACTCACTGCAGTGCATCCCCAAGGTGCCAGTGCACTCTCTGCACTCACTGCACTGCATCCCCAGTGGTGCCAGTGCACTCTCTGGACTCACTGCACTGCATCCCCAGTGGTGCCAGTGCACTCTCTGGACTCCCTGCACTGCATCCCCAGTGGTGCCACTGCACTCTCTGGACTCACTGCACTGCATCACCTGTGGTGCCAGTGCACTCTCTGGACTCACTGCACTGCATCCCCAGTGGTGCCAGTGCACTCTCTGCCCTCACTGCAGTGCATCCCCAGTGGTGCCAGTGCACTCTCTGGACTCACTGCACTGCATCCCCAGTGGTGTAAGTGCACTCTCTGGAGTCACTGCACTGCATCCTCAGTGGTGCCAGTGCACTCTCTGGACTCACTGCACTGCATCCCCAGTGGTGCCAGGGCACTCTCTGGACTCACTGCACTGCATCCCCAGTGGTCCCAGTGCACTCTCTGCCCTCACTGCAGTGCATCCCCAGTGGTGCCAGTGCACTCTCTGCACTCACTGCAGTGCATCCCCAGTGGTGCCAGTGCAATCTCTGGGCTCACCGGGGTGCATCCCCAGTGGTGCCAGTGCACTCTCTGGACTCACTGCACTGCATCCCCAGTGGTGCCAGTGCACTCTCTGGACTCACTGCACTGCATCCCCAGTGGTACCAGTGCACTCTCTGCACTCACTGCACTGCATCCCCAGTGGTGCCAGTGCACTCTCTGGACTCA
Organism: Anser brachyrhynchus; assembly: GCF_964034855.1. Classification (NCBI taxonomy): domain Eukaryota; kingdom Metazoa; phylum Chordata; class Aves; order Anseriformes; family Anatidae; genus Anser; species Anser brachyrhynchus. The sequence continues at coordinate 264,803 of NC_137706.1, forward strand.
CTGCACTGCATCCCCAGTGGTGCCAGTGCACTCTCTGGACTCACTGCACTGCATCCGCAGTGGTGCCAGTGCACTCTCTGGACTCACTGCAGTGCATCCCCAGTAGTGCCAGTGCACTCTCTGGACTCACTGCGCTGCATCCCCAGTGGTGCCAGTGCACTCTCTGCACTCACTGCACTGCATCCCCAGTGGTGCCAGTGCACTCTCTGGACTCATTGCAGTGCATCCCCAGTGGTGCCAGTGCACTCTCTGAGTTACTGCACTGCATTCCCAGTGGTGCCAGTGCACTCTCTGGACTCACTGCACTGCATCCCAAGTGGTGACAGTGCACTCTCTGGACTCACTGCACTGCAACCCCAGTGGTGCCAGTGCACTCTCTGGACTCACTGCAGTGCACCCCCACTGGTGCCAGTGCACTCTCTGGACTCACCGCACTGCATCCCCAGTGGTGCCAGTGCACTCTCTGGACTCAGTGCACTGCATCCCCAAGGTGCCAGTGCACTCTCTGGACTCAACTACACTGCATCTCCAGTGGTGCCCGTGCACTCTCTGGACTCACTGCAGTGCATCCCCAGTGGTGCCAGTGCACTCTCTGGACTCACTGCATTGCATCCCCAGTGGTGCCAGTGCACTCTCTGGACTCACTGCACTGCATCCCCAGTGGTGCCAGTGCACTCTCTGGACTCACCGCACTGCATCCCCAGTGGTGCCAGTGCACTCTCTGGACGCACTACAGTTCATTCCTAGTGGAGCCAGTTCACTCTCTGGACTCACTGCACTCCATCCCCACTGGTGCCAGTGCACTCTCTGGACTCACTGCACTCCATCCCCACTGGTGCCAGTCCACTCTCTGGACTCACTGCACTGCATCCCCAGTGGTGCCAGTGCACTCTCTGCACTCATGCACTGCATACCCAGTGGTGCCAGTGCACTCTTTGGACTCACTGCACTGCATGAACAGTGGTGCCAGTGCACTCTCTGGACTCACTGCACTGCATCCCCAGTGGTGCCAGTGTAGTCTCTGGACTCACTGTAGTGCATCCCCAGTGGTGCCAGTGCAATCTCAGGACTCACTGCAGTGCAGCTCCAGTTGGTGCCAGTGCAGTCTCTGGACTCACTGCACTGCATCCCCAGTGGTGCCAGTGCACTCTCTGGACTCACTGCAGTGCATCCCCAGTGGTGCCAGTGCACTCTCTGGAGTCACTGCAGTGTATCCCCAGTGGTGCCAGTGCACTCTCTGGACTCACTGAACTGCATCCCCAGTGCTGCCAGTGCACTCTCTGGACTCACTGCACTGCATCGCCAGTGGTGTCAGTGCACTCTCTGGACTCACTGCACTGCATCCCCAGTGGTGCCAGTGCACTCTCTGGACTCACTGCAGTGCATCCCCAGTGGTGCCAGTGCACTCTCTGGAGTCACTGCACTGCATCCCCAGTGGTGCCAGTGCACTCTCTGGACTCACTGCACTGCATCCCCAGTGGTGCCACTGCACTCTCCGGACTCACTGCACTGCATCACCATTGGTGCCAGGGCACTCTCCGGACTCACTGCAGTGCATCCGCAGTGGTGCCAGTGCACTCTTTCGAGTCACTGCAGTGCATCCCCAGTCGTGCCAGTGCACTCTCTGGACTCACTCCACTGCATCCCCAGTGGTGCCAGTGCACTCTCTGGACTCACTGCACCGCATCCCCAGTGGTGCCAGTGCACTCTCTGGACTCACTGCACTGCATCCCCAGTGGTGCCAGTGCACTCTCCGGAATCACTGCAGTGCATCCCCAGTGGTGCCAGTGCACTTTCTGGAGTCACTGCAGTGCATCCCCAGTCGTGCCAGTCCACTCTCTGGACTCACTGCACTGCATCCCCAGTGGTGCCAGTGGACTCTCTGGACTCATGCACTGCATACCCAGTGGTGCCAGTGCACTCTTTGGACTCACTGCACTGCATCCCCAGTGGTGCCAGTGCACTCTCTGGACTCACTGCAGTGCATCCCCAGTGGTGCCAGTGCACTCTCTGGAGTCACTGCAGTGTATCCCCAGTGGTGCCAGTGCACTCTCTGGACTCACTGAACTGCATCCCCAGTGGTGCCAGAGCACTCTCTGGACTCACTGCAGTGCATCCCCAGTGCTGCCAGTGCACTCTCTGGACTCACTGCACTGCATCGCCAGTGGTGCCAATGCACTCTCTGGACTCACTGCACTGCATCCCCAGTGCTGCCAGGGCACTCTCTGGACTCACTGCACTGCATCCCCAGTGGTGCCACTGCACTCTCTGGACTCACTGCACTGCATCACCATTGGTGCCAGGGCACTCTCCGGACTCACTGCAGTGCATCCGCAGTGGTGCCAGTGCACTCTTTCGAGTCACTGCAGTGCATCCCCAGTGGTGCCAGTGCACTCTCTGGACTCACAGCACTGCATCCCCAGTGGTGCCAGTGCACTCTCTGGACTCACAGCACTGCATCCCCAGTGGTGCCAGTGCACTCTCTGGACTCACAGCACTGCATCCCCAGTGGTGCCAGTGCACTCTCTGGACTCACTGCAGTGCATCCCCAGTGGTGCCAGTGCACTCTCTGGACTCACTGCAGTGCATCCCCAGTGGTGCCAGTGCACTCTCTGGACTCACTGCAGTGCATCCCCAGTGGTGCCAGTGCACTCTCTGGACTCACTGCACTGCATCCCCAGTGGTGCCAGTGCACTCTCCGGAATCACTGGAGTGCATACCCAGTGGTGCCAGTGCACTCTCTGGACTCACTGCACTGCATCCACAGTGGTGCCAGTGCACTCTCTGGACTCACTGCATTGCATCCCCAATGGTGCCAGTGCACTCTCTGGACTCAATGCACTGCATCCCCAGTGGTGCCAGTGCACTCTCTGGACTCACTGCAGTGCATCCCCAATGGTGCCAGTGCACTCTCTGCCCGCACTGCAGTGCATCCCCAGTGGTGCCAGTGCACTCTCTGCACTCACTGCAGTGCATAACCTGTGGTGCCAGTGCAATCTCTGGGCTCACCAGGGTGCATCCCCAGTGGTGCCAGTGCACTCTCTGGACTCACTGCACTGCATCCCAAGTGGTGCCAGTGCACTCTCTGGACTCACTGCACTGCATCCCCAGTGGTGCCAGGGCACTCTCTGGACTCACTATAGTGCATCCCCAGTGGTGCCAGTGCACTCTCTGGACTCACTGCAGTGCATCCGCAGTGGTGCCAGTGCACTCTCTGGACTCACTGCGCTGCATCCCCAGTGGTGCCAGTGCACTCTCTGGACTCACTGCGCTGCATCCCCAGTGGTGCCAGTGCACTCTCTGGACTCACTGCACTGCATCCCCAGTGGTGCCAGTGAACTATCTGGACTCACTGCACTGCATCCCCAGTGGTGCCAGTGCACTCTCTGAGTCACTGCACTGCATTCCCAGTGGTGCCACTGCACTCTCTGGACTCACTGCAGTGCATCCCCAGTGGTGCCAGTGCACTCTCTGGACTCACCGGGGTGCACCCCCACTGGTGCCAGTGCACTCTGTGGACTCACTGCACTGCATCCCCAGTGGTGCCAGTGCACTCTCTGGACTCACTGCACTGCATCCCCAAGGTGCCAGTGCACTCTCTGGACTCAACTGCACTGCATCCCCAGTGGTGCCCGTGCACTCTCTGGATTCACTGCAGTGCATCCCCAGTGGTGCCAGTGCACTCTCTGGACTCACTGCATTGCATCCCCAGTGGTGCCAGTGCACTCTCTACACTCACTGCACTGCATCCCCAGTGGTGCCAGTGCACTCTCTGGAGTCACTGCACTGCATCCCCAGTGGTGCCTGTGCAGTCTCTGGACTCACTACAGAGCATCCCCAGTGGAGCCAGTGCAGTCTCTGGACTCACTACAGTGCATCCCCAATGGAGCCAGTGCACTCTCTGGACTCACTGCACTGCATCCCCAGTGGTGCCAGTGCACTCTCTGCACTCACTGCACTGCATCCCCAGTGGTGCCAGTGCACTCTCTGGACTCACTGCACTGCATCCCCAGTGGTGCCAGTGCACTCTCTGTAGTCACTGCACTGCATCAACAGTGGTGCCTCTGCACTCTCTGGAGTCACTGCACTGCATCCCCAGTGGTGCCAGTGCACTCTCTGGACTCACTGCAGTGCATCCCCAGTGGTGCCAGTGCACTCTCTGGACTCACTGCAGTGCATCCCCAGTGGTGCCAGTGCACTCTCTGGAATCACTGCACTGCATCCCCAGTGGTGCCAGTGCACTCTCTGGAATCACTGCAGTGCATCCCCATTGGTGCCAGTGCACTCTCTGGACTCACTGCACTGCATCCCCAGTGGTGCCAGGGCACTCTCCGGACTCACTGCAGTGCACCCGCAGTGGTGCCAGTGCACTCTTTCGAGTCACTGCAGTGCATCCCCAGTGGTGCCAGTGCACTCTCTGGACTCACTGCAGTGCATCCCCAGTGGTGCCAGTGCACTCTCTGGACTCACTGCAGTGCATCCCCAGTGGTGCCAGTTCACTCTCTGCACTCACTGCACTGCATCCCCAGTGGTGCCAGTGCACTCTCTGGACTCACTGCACTGCATCCCCAGTGGTGCCAGTGCACTCTCTGGACTCACTGCACTGCATCCCCAGTGGTGCCAGTGCACTCTCTGGACTCACTGCACTGCATCCCCAGTGGTGCCAGTGCACTCTCTGCCCTCACTGCAGTGCATCCCCAGTGGTGCCAGTGCACTCTCTGGACTCACTGCACTGCATCCCCAGTGGTGTAAGTGCACTCTCTGGAGTCACTGCACTGCATCCTCAGTGGTGCCAGTGCACTCTCTGGACTCACTGCACTGCATCCCCAGTGGTGCCAGGGCACTCTCTGGACTCACTGCACTGCATCCCCAGTGGTCCCAGTGCACTCTCTGCCCTCACTGCAGTGCATCCCCAGTGGTGCCAGTGCACTCTCTGCACTCACTGCAGTGCATCCCCAGTGGTGCCAGTGCAATCTCTGGGCTCACCGGGGTGCATCCCCAGTGGTGCCAGTGCACTCTCTGGACTCACTGCACTGCATCCCCAGTGGTGCCAGTGCACTCTCTGGACTCACTGCACTGCATCCCCAGTGGTACCAGTGCACTCTCTGCACTCACTGCACTGCATCCCCAGTGGTGCCAGTGCACTCTCTGGACTCACTGCACTGCATCCCCAGTGGTGCCAGTGCACTCTCTGGACTCACTGCAGTGCATCCGCAGTGGTGCCAGTGCACTCTCTGGACTCACTGCAGTGCATCCCCAGTAGTGCCAGTGCACTCTCTGGACTCACTGCGCTGCATCCCCAGTGGTGCCAGTGCACTCTCTGCACTCACTGCACTGCATCCCCAGTGGTGCCAGTGCACTCTCTGGACTCATTGCAGTGCATCCCCAGTGGTGCCAGTGCACTCTCTGAGTTACTGCACTGCATTCCCAGTGGTGCCAGTGCACTCTCTGGACTCACTGCACTGCATCCCAAGTGGTGACAGTGCACTCTCTGGACTCACTGCACTGCAACCCCAGTGGTGCCAGTGCACTCTCTGGACTCACTGCAGTGCACCCCCACTGGTGCCAGTGCACTCTCTGGACTCACCGCACTGCATCCCCAGTGGTGCCAGTGCACTCTCTGGACTCAGTGCACTGCATCCCCAAGGTGCCAGTGCACTCTCTGGACTCAACTACACTGCATCTCCAGTGGTGCCCGTGCACTCTCTGGACTCACTGCAGTGCATCCCCAGTGGTGCCAGTGCACTCTCTGGACTCACTGCATTGCATCCCCAGTGGTGCCAGTGCACTCTCTGGACTCACTGCACTGCATCCCCAGTGGTGCCAGTGCACTCTCTGGACTCACCGCACTGCATCCCCAGTGGTGCCAGTGCACTCTCTGGACGCACTACAGTTCATTCCTAGTGGAGCCAGTTCACTCTCTGGACTCACTGCACTCCATCCCCACTGGTGCCAGTGCACTCTCTGGACTCACTGCACTCCATCCCCACTGGTGCCAGTCCACTCTCTGGACTCACTGCACTGCATCCCCAGTGGTGCCAGTGCACTCTCTGCACTCATGCACTGCATACCCAGTGGTGCCAGTGCACTCTTTGGACTCACTGCACTGCATGAACAGTGGTGCCAGTGCACTCTCTGGACTCACTGCACTGCATCCCCAGTGGTGCCAGTGTAGTCTCTGGACTCACTGTAGTGCATCCCCAGTGGTGCCAGTGCAATCTCAGGACTCACTGCAGTGCAGCTCCAGTTGGTGCCAGTGCAGTCTCTGGACTCACTGCACTGCATCCCCAGTGGTGCCAGTGCACTCTCTGGACTCACTGCAGTGCATCCCCAGTGGTGCCAGTGCACTCTCTGGAGTCACTGCAGTGTATCCCCAGTGGTGCCAGTGCACTCTCTGGACTCACTGAACTGCATCCCCAGTGCTGCCAGTGCACTCTCTGGACTCACTGCACTGCATCGCCAGTGGTGTCAGTGCACTCTCTGGACTCACTGCACTGCATCCCCAGTGGTGCCAGTGCACTCTCTGGACTCACTGCAGTGCATCCCCAGTGGTGCCAGTGCACTCTCTGGAGTCACTGCACTGCATCCCCAGTGGTGCCAGTGCACTCTCTGGACTCACTGCACTGCATCCCCAGTGGTGCCACTGCACTCTCCGGACTCACTGCACTGCATCACCATTGGTGCCAGGGCACTCTCCGGACTCACTGCAGTGCATCCGCAGTGGTGCCAGTGCACTCTTTCGAGTCACTGCAGTGCATCCCCAGTCGTGCCAGTGCACTCTCTGGACTCACTCCACTGCATCCCCAGTGGTGCCAGTGCACTCTCTGGACTCACTGCACCGCATCCCCAGTGGTGCCAGTGCACTCTCTGGACTCACTGCACTGCATCCCCAGTGGTGCCAGTGCACTCTCCGGAATCACTGCAGTGCATCCCCAGTGGTGCCAGTGCACTTTCTGGAGTCACTGCAGTGCATCCCCAGTCGTGCCAGTCCACTCTCTGGACTCACTGCACTGCATCCCCAGTGGTGCCAGTGGACTCTCTGCACTCATGCACTGCATACCCAGTGGTGCCAGTGCACTCTTTGGACTCACTGCACTGCATCCCCAGTGGTGCCAGTGCACTCTCTGGACTCACTGCAGTGCATCCCCAGTGGTGCCAGTGCACTCTCTGGAGTCACTGCAGTGTATCCCCAGTGGTGCCAGTGCACTCTCTGGACTCACTGAACTGCATCCCCAGTGGTGCCAGAGCACTCTCTGGACTCACTGCAGTGCATCCCCAGTGCTGCCAGTGCACTCTCTGGACTCACTGCACTGCATCGCCAGTGGTGCCAATGCACTCTCTGGACTCACTGCACTGCATCCCCAGTGCTGCCAGGGCACTCTCTGGACTCACTGCACTGCATCCCCAGTGGTGCCACTGCACTCTCTGGACTCACTGCACTGCATCACCATTGGTGCCAGGGCACTCTCCGGACTCACTGCAGTGCATCCGCAGTGGTGCCAGTGCACTCTTTCGAGTCACTGCAGTGCATCCCCAGTGGTGCCAGTGCACTCTCTGGACTCACTGCACTGCATCCCCAGTGGTGCCAGTGCACTCTCTGGACTCACTGCAGTGCATCCCCAGTGGTGCCAGTGCACTCTCTGGACTCACTGCACTGCATCCCCAGTGGTGCCAGTGCACTCTCTGGACTCACAGCACTGCATCAACAGTGGTGCCAGTGCACTCTCTGGACTCACAGCACTGCATCAACAGTGGTGCCTCTGCACTCTCTGGAGTCACTGCACTGCATCCCCAGTGGTGCCAGTGCACTCTCTGGACTCACTGCAGTGCATCCCCAGTGGTGCCAGTGCACTCTCTGGACTCACTGCAGTGCATCCCCAGTGGTGCCAGTGCACTCTCTGGACTCACTGCACTGCATCCCCAGTGGTGCCAGTGCACTCTCCGGAATCACTGGAGTGCATACCCAGTGGTGCCAGTGCACTCTCTGGACTCACTGCACTGCATCCACAGTGGTGCCAGTGCACTCTCTGGACTCACTGCATTGCATCCCCAATGGTGCCAGTGCACTCTCTGGACTCAATGCACTGCATCCCCAGTGGTGCCAGTGCACTCTCTGGACTCACTGCAGTGCATCCCCAGTGGTGCCAGTGCACTCTCTGGACTCACTGCACAGCATCCCATAGGTGCCAGTGCACTCTCTGGACTCACTGCAGTGCATCCCCAGTGGTGCCAGTGCACTCTCTGGACTCACTGCAGTGCATCCGCAGTGGTGCCAGTGCACTCTCTGGACTCACTGCGCTGCATCCCCAGTGGTGCCAGTGCACTCTCTGGACTCACTGCGCTGCATCCCCAGTGGTGCCAGTGCACTCTCTGGACTCACTGCACTGCATCCCCAGTGGTGCCAGTGAACTATCTGGACTCACTGCAGTGCATCCCCAGTGGTGCCAGTGCACTCTCTGAGTCACTGCACTGCATTCCCAGTGGTGCCACTGCACTCTCTGGACTCACTGCAGTGCATCCCCAGTGGTGCCAGTGCACTCTCTGGACTCACCGGGGTGCACCCCCACTGGTGCCAGTGCACTCTGTGGACTCACTGCACTGCATCCCCAGTGGTGCCAGTGCACTCTCTGGACTCACTGCACTGCATCCCCAAGGTGCCAGTGCACTCTCTGGACTCAACTGCACTGCATCCCCAGTGGTGCCCGTGCACTCTCTGGATTCACTGCAGTGCATCCCCAGTGGTGCCAGTGCACTCTCTGGACTCACTGCATTGCATCCCCAGTGGTGCCAGTGCACTCTCTACACTCACTGCACTGCATCCCCAGTGGTGCCAGTGCACTCTCTGGAGTCACTGCACTGCATCCCCAGTGGTGCCTGTGCAGTCTCTGGACTCACTACAGAGCATCCCCAGTGGAGCCAGTGCAGTCTCTGGACTCACTACAGTGCATCCCCAGTGGAGCCAGTGCACTCTCTGGACTCACTGCACTGCATCCCCAGTGGTGCCAGTGCACTCTCTGCACTCACTGCACTGCATCCCCAGTGGTGCCAGTGCACTCTCTGGACTCACTGCACTGCATCCCCAGTGGTGCCAGTGCACTCTCTGGAGTCACTGCACTGCATCAACAGTGGTGCCTCTGCACTCTCTGGAGTCACTGCACTGCATCCCCAGTGGTGCCAGTGCACTCTCTGGACTCACTGCAGTGCATCCCCAGTGGTGCCAGTGCACTCTCTGGACTCACTGCAGTGCATCCCCAGTGGTGCCAGTGCACTCTCTGGAATCACTGCACTGCATCCCCACTGGTGCCAGTGCACTCTCTGGAATCACTGCAGTGCATCCCCATTGGTGCCAGTGCACTCTCTGGACTCACTGCATTGCATCCCCAGTGGTGCCAGTGCACTCTCTGGACTCACTGCACTGCATCCCCAGTGGTGCCAGGGCACTCTCCGGACTCACTGCAGTGCACCCGCAGTGGTGCCAGTGCACTCTTTCGAGTCACTGCAGTGCATCCCCAGTGGTGCCAGTGCACTCTCTGGACTCACTGCAGTGCATCCCCAGTGGTGCCAGTGCACTCTCTGGACTCACTGCAGTGCATCCCCAGTGGTGCCAGTTCACTCTCTGCACTCACTGCACTGCATCCCCAGTGGTGCCAGTGCACTCTCTGGACTCACTGCACTGCATCCCCAGTGGTGCCCGTGCACTCTCTGGATTCACTGCACTGCATCCCCAGTGGTGCCAGTGCACTCTCTGGACTCACTGCATTGCATCCCCAGTGGTGCCAGTGCACTCTCTGGACTCACTGCACTGCATCCCCAGTGGTGCCAGTGCACTCTCAGGACTCACTGCACTGCATCCCCAGTGGTGCCAGAGCACTCTCTGGACTCACTGCAGTGCATCCCCAGTGGTGCCAGTGCACACTCTGGACTCACCGGGGTGCATCCCCAGTGGTGCCAGTGCACTCTCTGGACTCACTGCAGTGCATCCCCAGTGGTGCCAGTGCACTCTCTGGACTCACGGCAGTGCATCCCCAGTGGTGCCAGTGCACTCTCTGGACTCACTGCACTGCATCCCCAGTGGTGCCAGTGCACTCTCTGGACTTGCCGGGGTGCATCCCCAGTGGTGCCAGTGCAGTCTCTGTGTTAGTGTTGGGGAGAATCGAATGGATGTTTTACTAATGTCTCTTACGTAATGGGACCTACAGTATAATTAAGCATTGCCAAATGTACTTACATTATCAATTAATCTATGTATACTGGATACTTAGGGAGTACATTGAACAATCAAAAGAATCATTGAAGGGGAACCTTGGGAGGGAACAGGTACAACCTGACCTTGGATAAGGGCCTGGAAATGATGAAATGAGTTGAAGCAGAACCAAGAAGCGGAGGGAGCATGCGTCGAGTAAGAAAGGTGAAAAGTTTAGCGGAGAGGAAGACTCCTTACTTCATCTGGACGACCACCTGGACGACCACCAGAGTGCGCCACGCATGTGCAAAGGGGAAGGGAGCTAATTAGAATGAAAAGGGAGGCTGCTGTTGCAACCTGTAATGAATATGTATACCTGACGCAATATTGTATGTATAAATAACGGCTGGGAAGTAACGGGACTTGAAGCCAGATTTGGGCACCTGCCCCGGCTTCCAGCGCTGAATAAAGCACCTTCATATAATCACTTGGTGATTATGTGGTTGCTAGGCTAACATCTGGACTCACTGCAGTGCATCCCCAGTGGTGCCAGTGCACTCTCTGGAGTCACTGCAGAGCATCCCCTTTTCTGCCAGTGCACTCTCTGCACTCACTGCACTGCATCCCCAGTGGTGCCAGTGCACTCTCTGGACTCACTGCACTGCATCCCCAGTGGTGCCAGTGCACTCTCTGGACTCACTGCACTGCATCCCCAGTGGTGCCAGTGCACTCTCTGGACTCACTGCACTGCATCCCCAGTGCTGACAGTGCACTCTCTGGACTCACTGCACTGCATCACCAGTGGTGGCAGTGCACTCTCTGGACTCACTGCACTGCATCCCCAGTGGAGACAGTGCACTCTCTGTAGTCACTGCGCTGCATCCCCAGTGGTTCCAGGGCACTCTCTCGACTCACTGCACTGCAACTCCAGTGGTGCCAGTGCACTCTCTGGACTCACTGCACTGCATCCCCAGTGCTGACAGTGCACTCTCTGGACTCACTGCGCTGCATCCCCAGTGGTGCCAGTGCCCTCTGTGGACTCACTGCACTACATCCCCAGTGGTGCGAGTGCACTCTCTGGACTCACTGCAGTGCATCCCCAGTGGTGCCAGTGCACTCTCTGGACTCACCGGGGTGCATCCCCAGTGGTGCCAGTGCACTCTCTGGACTCACTGCAGTGCATCCCCAGTGGTGCCAGTGAACTCTGTGGACTCACTGCAATGCATCCCCAGTGTTGCCAGTGCACTCTCTGGAGTCACTGCACTGCATCCCCAGTGGTGCCAGTGCACTCTCTGGAGTCACTGCACTGCATCCCCAGTGGTGCCAGTGCACTCTCTGGACTCACTGCACTGCATCCCCAGTGGTGCCAGTGCACTCTCTGGACTCACTGCACTGCATCCCCAGTGGTGCCAGTGCACTCTCTGGACTCACTGCTGTGCATCCCCAGTGGTGCCAGTGCACTCTCTGGACTCACTGCACTGCATCCCATTGGTGCCAGTGCACTCTCTGGACTCACTGCACTGCATCCACAGTGGTGCCAGTGCACTCTCTGGACTCACTGCACTGCATCCCCAGTGGTGCCAGTGCACTCTCTGGACTCACTGCACTGCATCCCCAGTGGTGCCAGTGCACTCTCTGCAGTCACTGCACTGCATCCCCAGAAGTGCCAGTGCACTCTCTGGAGTCACGGCACTGCATCCCCAGTGGTGCCAGTGCACTCTCTAGACTCACTGCATTGCATCCCCAGTGGTGCCAGTGCACTCTCTGGACTCACTGCAGTGCATCCCCAGTGGTGCCAGTGCACTCTCTGGACTCACTGCACTGCATCCCCAGTGGTGCCAGTGCACTCTCTGGAATCACTGCAGTGCATCCCCTGTGGTGCCAGTGCACTCTCTGGACTCACTGCACTGCATCCCCAGTGGTGCCAGTGCACTCTCTGAACTCACCGCACTGCATCCCCAGTGGTGTCAGTGCACTCTCTGGACTCACTGCACTGCATCCCCAGTGGTGCCAGTGCACTCTGTGGACTCATCGCATTGCATCCCCAGTGGTGCCAGTGCACTCTCTGGACTCACTGCACTGCATCCCCAGTGGTGCCAGTGCACTCTCTGCCCTCACTGCAGTGCATCCCCAGTGGTGCCAGTGCACTCTCTGCACTCACTGCACTGCATCCCCAGTGGTGCCAGTGCACTCTCTGCCCTCACTGCAGTGCATCCCCAGTGGTGCCAGTGCACTCTCTGCCCTCACTGCAGTGCATCCCCAGTGGTGCCAGTGCACTCTCTGGACTCACTGCACTGCATCCCCAGTGGTGCCAGTGCACTCTCTGGACTCACCGCATTGCATCCCCAGTGGTGCCAGTGCACTCTCTGGACTCAGTGCACTGCATCCCCAGTGGTGCCAGTGCACTCTCTGGACTCACTGCACTGCATCCCCAGTGGTGCCAGGGCACTCTCTGGACTCACTGCAGTGCATCCCCAGTGGTGCCAGGGCACTCTCTGGACTCACTGCACTGCATCCCCAGTGGTCCCAGTGCACTCTCTGCCCTCACTGCAGTGCATCCCCAGTGGTGCCAGTGCACTCTCTGCACTCACTGCAGTGCATACCCAGTGGTGCCAGTGCAATCTCTGGGCTCACCGGGGTGCATCCCCAGTGGTGCCAGTGCACTCTCTGGACTCACTGCACTGCATCCCCAGTGGTGCCAGTGCACTCTCTGGAGTCACTGCACTGCATCCCCAGTGGTGCCTGTGCAGTCTCTGGACTCACTACAGTGCATCCCCAGTGGAGCCAGTGCACTCTCTGGACTCACTGCACTGCATCCCCAGTGGTGCCAGTGCACTCTCTGCACTCAATGCACTGCATCCCCAGTGGTGCCAGTGCACTCTTTGGACTCACTGCACTCCATCACCAGTGGTGCCAGTCCACTCTCTGGACTCACTGCACTGCATCCCCAGTGGTGCCAGTGCACTCTCTGCACTCATGCACTGCATCCCCACTGGTGCCAGTGCACTCTTTGGACTCACTGCACTGCATCCCCAGTGGTGCCAGTGCACTCTCTGGACTCACTGCACTGCATCCCCAGTGGTGCCAGTGTAGTCTCTGGACTCACTGCACTGCATCCCCAGTGGTGCCAGTGCAATCTCAGGACTCACTGCAGTGCAGCTCCAGTTGGTGCCAGTGCAGTCTCTGGACTCACTGCACTGCTTCCCAGTGGTGCCAGTGCACTCTCTGGACTCACTGCAGTGCATCCCCAGTGGTGCCAGTGCACTCTCTGGACTCACTGCACTGCATCCCCAGTGGTGCCAGTGCACTCTCTGGACTCACTGCACTGCATCCCCAGTGGTGCCAGAGCACTCTCTGGACTCACTGCAGTGCATCCGCAGTGGTGCCAGTGCACTCTCTGGACTCACTGCACTGCATCGCCAGTGGTGCCAGTGCACTCTCTGCATTCACTGCACTGCATCCCCAGTGGTGCCAGTGCACTCTCTGTACTCAGTGCACTGCATCCCCAGTGGTGCCAGTGCACTCTCTGGACTCACTGCACTGCATCCCCAGTGGTGCCAGTGCACTCTCTGGAGTCGGAGCACTGCATCAACAGTGGTGCCAGTGCACTCTCTGGAGTCACTGCACTGCATCCCCAGTGGTGCCAGTGCACTCTCTGGACTCACTGCACTGCATCCCCAGTGGTGCCAGTGCACTCTCTGGACTCACTGCAGTGCATCCCCAGTGGTGCCAGTGCACTCTCTGGACTCACTGCACTGCATCACCAGTGGTGCCAGTGCACTCTCTGGAATCACTGCAGTGCATCCCCAGTGGTGCCAGTGCACTCTCTGGACTCACTGCACTGCATCCCCAGTGGTGCCAGTGCACTCTCTGGACTCACTGCACTGCATCCCCAGTGGTGCCAGTGCACTCTCTTGACTCACTGCACTGCATCCCCAGTGGTGCCAGTGCACTCTCTGGAGTCACAGCACTGCATCAACAGTGGTGCCTCTGCACTCTCTGGAGTCACTGCACTGCATCCCCAGTGTTGCCAGTGCACTCTCTGGACTCACTGCAGTGCATCCCCAGTGGTGCCAGTGCACTCTCTGGAGTCACTGCAGTGCATCCCCAGTGGTGCCAGTGCACTCTCTGGACTCACTGCACTGCATCCCCAGTGGTGCCAGTGCACTCTCTGGACTCACTGCACTTCATCCCCAGTGGTGCCAGTGCACTCTCTGGACTCACTGCATTGCATCCCCAGTGGTGCCAGTGCACTCTCTGGACTCACTGCACTGCATCCCCAGTGGTGCCACTGCACTCTCTGGACTCACTGCCCTGCATCACCATTGGTGCCAGGGCACTCTCCGGACTCACTGCAGTGCATCCGCAGTGGTGCCAGTGCACTCTTTCGAGTCACTGCAGTGCATCCCCAGTGGTGCTAGTGCACTCTCTGGACTCACTGCACTGCATCCCCAGTGGTGCCCGTGCACTCTCTGCACTCACTGCACTGCATCCCCAGTGTTCCCAGAGCACTCTCTGGACTCACTGCACTGCATCCCCAGTGGTGCCAGTGCACTCTCTGGACTCACTGCACTGCATCCCCAGTGGTGCCAGTGCACTCTCTGGACTCACTGCACTGCATCCCCAGTGGTGCCAGTGCACTCTCTGGACTCACTGCACTGCATCCCCAGTGGTGCCACTGCACTCTCTGGACTCACTGCACTGCATCACCATTGGTGCCAGGGCACTCTCCGGACTCACTGCAGTGCATCCGCAGTGGTGCCAGTGCACTCTTTCGAGTCACTGCACTGCATCCCCATTAGTGCCAGTGCATTTTCTGGACTCATTGCAGTGCATCCCCAGTGGTGCCAGTGCACTCTCTGGACTCACTGCAGTGCATCCCCAGTGGTGCCAGTGCACTCTCTGGACTCACTGCAGTGCATACCCAGTGGTGCCAGTGCACTCTCCGGACTCACTGCAGTGCATCCCCAGTGGTGCAAGTGCACTCTCTGGACTCACTGCACTGCATCCCCAGTGGTGCCAGTGCACTCTCTGGACTCACTGCACTGCATCCCCAGTGGTGCCAGTGCACTCTCTGCACTCACTGCACTGCATCCCCGGTGTTCCCAGAGCACTCTCTGGACTCACCGAGGTGCATCCCCAGTGGTGCCAGTGCACTCTCTGGACTCACCGCACTGCATCCCCAGTGGTGCCAGTGCACTCTCTGGACTCACTGCAGTGCAGCCCCTGAGGTGCCAGTGTACTCTCTGGACTCACTGCACTGCATCCCCAGTGGCGCCAGTGCACTCTCTGGAGTCACTACACTGCATCCCCAGTGGTGCCAGTGCACTCTCTGGACTCACTGCAGTGCATTTCCAGTGGTGCCAGTGCACTCTCTGGACTCACTGCACTGCATCCCCATTGGTGCCAGTGCAATCTCAGGACTCACTGCAGTGCAGCTCCAGTTGGTGCCAGTGCAGTCTCTGGACTCACTGCACTGCACCCCCACTGGTGCCAGTGCACTCTCTGGACTCACTGCACTGCATCCCCAGTGGTGACAGTGCACTCTCTTGAGTCACTGCACTGCATCCCCAGTGGAGCCAGTGCACTCTATGGACTAACTGCACTGCATACCCAGTGGTGCCAGTGCACTCTCTGGACTCACTGCACTGCATCCCCAGTGGTGCCAGTGCACTCTCTGGACTCACTGCACTGCATCGCCAGTGGTGCCAGTGCACTCTCTGGATCACTGCACTGCATCACCATTGGTGCCAGGGCACTCTCCGGACTCACTGCAGTGCATCCCCAGTGGTGCCAGTGCACTCTTTCGAGTCACTGCACTGCATCCCCAGTGGTGCCAGTGCATTCTCTGGACTCACTGCAGTGCATCCCCAGTGGTGCCAGTGCACTCTCTGGACTCACTGCACTGCATCCCCAGTGCTGACAGTGCACTCTCTGGACTCACTGCACTGCATCACCAGTGGTGGCAGTGCACTCTCTGGACTCACCGGGGTGCATCCCCAGTGGAGACAGTGCACTCTCTGTAGTCACTGCGCTGCATCCCCAGTGGTTCCAGGGCAATCTCTCGACTCACTGCACTGCAACTCCAGTGGTGCCAGTGCACTCTCTGGACTCACTGCACTGCATCCCCAGTGGTGCCAGTGCACTCTCTCGACTCACCGGGGTGCATCCCCAGTGGTGCCAGTGCCCTCTGTGGACTCACTGCACTACATCCCCAGTGGGGCCAGTGCACTCTCTGGACTCACTGCAGTGCATCCCCAGTGGTGCGAGTGCACTCTCTGGACTCACTGCACTGCATCCCCAGTGGTGCCAGTGCACTCTCTGGACTCACCGGGGTGCATCCCCAGTGGTGCCAGTGCACTCTCTGGACTCACTGCAGTGCATCCGCAGTGGTGCCAGTGCACTCTGTGGACTCACTGCAGTGCATCCCCAGTGTTGCCAGTGCACTCTCTGGAGTCACTGCACTGCATCCCCAGTGGTGCCAGTGCACTCTCTGGACTCACTGCACTGCATCCCCAGTGGTGCCAGTGCACTCTCTGGACTCATTGCAGTGCATCCCCAGTGGTGCCAGTGCACTCTCTGGACTCACTGCACTGCATCCCATTGGTGCCAGTGCACTCTCTGGACTCACTGCAGTGCATCCCCAGTGGTGCCAGTGCACTCTCTGGACTCACTGCACTGCATCCCCAGTTGTGCCACTGCACTCTCTGGACTCACTGCAGTGCATCCCCAGTGGTGCCAGTGCACTCTCTGGACTCACTGCAGTGCTTCCGCACTGGTCCCAGCGCAATCTCTGCACTCACTGCACTGCATCCCCAGTGTTCCAGTGCACTCTCTGGACTACCTGCACTGCATCCCCAGTGGTGCCAGTGCACTCTCTGGACTCAGTGCACTGCATCCCCAGTGGTGCCAGTGCACTCTCTGAGCTCACTGCAGTGCATCCCCAGTGGTGCCAGTGCACTCTCTGAGCTCACTGCAGTGCATCCCCAGTGGTGCCAGTGCACTCTCTGGACTCACTGCACTGCATCCCCAGTGGTGCCAGTGCACTCTCTGGACTCACTGCACTGCATCAACAGTGGTGCCAGTGCACTCTCTGGACTCACTAAACTGCTTCCCCACTGGTGCCAGAGAACTCTCTGGTCTCACTGCAGTGCATCCCCAGTGGTGCCAGTGCACTGTCTGGACTCACTGCAGTTTATCCCCAGTGGTGCAAGGGCACTCTCTGGACTCACTGCACTGCATCCCCAGTGGTGCCAGTGCACTCTCTGGACTCACTGCAGTGCATCCCCAGTGGTGCCAGTGCACTCTCTGGACTCACTGCAGTGCATCCCCTGTGGTGCCAGTACACTCTCTGGACTCACTGCAGTGCATCCCCAGTGCTGCCAGTGTACTCTCTGGACTCATTGCACTGCATCACCAGTGGTGCCAGTGCACTCTCTGGACTCACTGCACTGCATCCCCAGTGGTGCCAGTGCACTTTCTGGAGTCACTGCAGTGCATCCCCTGTTGTGCTAGTGCACTCTCTGCACTCACTGCACTGCATCCCCAGAAGTGCCAGTGCACTCTCTGGACTCACTGCACTGCATCCCCAGTGGTGCCAGTGCACTCTCTGGACTCACTGCACTGCATCCCCAGTGGTTCCATTGCACTCTCTGGACTCACTTCTTTGCATTCCAGTGGTGCCAGTGCACTCTCTGGACTCACTGCAGTGCATCCCCAGTGGAGCCAGTGCACTCTCTGGACTCACTGCACTGCATCCCCAGTGGTGCCAGTGCACTCTCTGGAATCAATGCAGTGCATGACCAGTGGTGCCAGTGCACTCTCTGGACTCACTGCACTGCATCCCCAGTGGTGCCAGTGCACTCTCTGGACTCACTGCATTGCATCCCCAGTGGTGCAGTGCACTCTCTGGAATCACTGCAGTGCATCCCCAGTGGTGCAATTGCACTCTCTGGACTCCCTGCACTGCATCCCCAGTGGTGCCAGTGCACTCTCTGGACTCACTGCACTGCATCCCCAGTGGTGCCAGTGCACTCTCTGGACTCACTGCACTGCATCCCCAGTGGTGCCAGTGCACTCTCTGGACCCACTGCAGTGCATCCCCACTGGTGCCAGTGCACTCTCTGGACTCAGTGCACTGCATCCCCAATGGTGCCAGTGCACTCTCTGTAGTCACTGCACTGCGTCCCCAGTGGTGCCAGTGCACTCTCTGGAGTCACTGCACTGCATCCCCAGTGCTGCCAGTGCACTCTCTGGACTCACTGCAGTGCATCCCCAGTGGTGCCAGAGCACTCTCTGGACTAACTGCACTGCATCCCCAGTGATGCCAGTGCACTCTCTGGACTCACTGCACTGCATCCCCAGTGGTGCCAGGGCACTCTCTGGACTCACTGCACTGCATCCCCAGTGGTGCCAGTGCACTCTCTGGACTCACTGCATTGCATCCCCAGTGGTGCCAGTGCACTCTCTGGACTCACTGCACTGCATGCCCAGTCGTGCCAATGCACTCTCTGGACTCACTGCGGTGCACCCCCAGTGGTGCCAGTGCACTCTCTGGAATCACTGCACTGCATCCCCAGTGGTGCCAGTGCACTTACCGGACTCACTGCACTGCATCCGAGTAATGCCAGTGCACTCTCTCGAGTCACTGCAGTGCATCCCCAGTGGTACCACTGCACTCTCTCGAGTCACTGCAGTGCATCCCCAGTGGTGCCAGTGCACTCTCCGGACTCACCGGGGTGCATCCCCAGTGGTGCCAGTGCACTCTCTGGACTCAGTGCAGTGCATGCCCAGTGGTGCCAGTGCATTCTCTGGACTCACTGCACTGCATCCCCAGTGGTGCCAGTGCACTCTCTCGACTCACCGGGGTGCATCCCCAGGGGTGCCAGTGCACTCTCTGGACTCACCGGGGTGCATCCCCAGGGGTGCCAGTGCACTCTCTGGACTCACTGCACTGCATCCCCAGTGGTGCCAGTGCCCTCTGTGGACTCACTGCACTGCATCCCCAGTGGTGCCAGTTCACTCTCCAGACTCACCGGGGTGCATCCCAGTGGTGCCAGTGCACTCTCTGGACTCACTGCAGTGCATCCCCAGTGGTGCCAGTGCACTCTCCGGACTCACCGGGGTGCATCCCCAGTGCTACCAGTGCACTCTCTGGACTCACCGGGGTGCATCCCAGTGGTGCCAGTGCACCTTCTGGACTCACTGCATTACATCCCCAGTGGTACCACTGCACTCTCTCGAGTCACTGCAGTGCATCCCCAGTGGTGCCAGTGCACTCTCCGGACTCACCGGGGTGCATCCCCAGTGGTGCCAGTGCACTCTCTGGACTCAGTGCAGTGCATGCCCAGTGGTGCCAGTGCACTCTCCGGACTCACTGCAGTGCATGCCCAGTGGTGCCAGTGCACTCTCTCGATTCACCGGGGTGCATCCCCAGGGGTGCCAGTGCACTCTCTGAACTCACCGGGGTGCATCCCCAGGGGTGCCAGTGCACTCTCTGGACTCACCGGGGTGCATCCCCAGGGGTGCCAGTGTACTCTCTGGACTCACTGCAGTGCATCCCAGTGGTGCCAGTTCACTCTCCAGACTCACCGGGGTGCATCCCAGTGGTGCCAGTGCACTCTCTGGACTCACTGCACTGCATCCCCAGTGGTACCAGTGCACTCACTGGATTCACTGCAGTGCATCCCCAGTGGTGCCAGTGCACTCTCCGGACTCACCGGGGTGCATCCCCAGTGGTGCCAGGCACTCTCTGGACTCACCGGGGTGCATCCCAGTGGTGCCAGTGCACGCTCTGGACTCACTGCACTGCATCCCCAGTGGTGCCAGTTCACTCTCAGGACTCACTGCAGTGCATCCCCAGGGGCGCCAGTGCACTCTCCGGACTCACCGGGGTGCATCCCCAGTGGTGCCAGTACACTCTCTGTAGTCACTGCACTGCATGCCCAGTGGTGCTAGTGCACTCTCTGGAGTCACTGCAGTGCATTCCCAGTGGTGCCAGTGCACTCTCTGGACGCACTCCACTGCATCCCCAGTGGTGCCAGTGCACTCTCTGGACTCACTGTGGTGCATCCCCAGTGGTGCCAGTGCACTCTCTGGACTCACTGCACTGCATCCCCAGTGGTGCCAGTGCACTCTCTGGACTCACTGCACTGCATCCCCAGTGGTGCCAGTGCACTCCCTCGAGTCACTGCAGTGCATGCCCAGTGGTGCCAGTGCACTCTCTGGACTAACTGCAGTTCATTCCCAGTGGTGCCAGTGCACTCTCTGGACTCACTGCAGTGCATCCCCAGTGGTGCCAGTGCACTCTCCGGAGTCACTGCACTGCATCCCCAGTGGTGCCAGTGCACTCTCTGGACTCACTGCACTGCATCCCCAGTGGTGCCAGTGCACTCTCCGGACTCCCCGGGGTGCATCCCCAGTGGTGCCAGTGCACTCTCTGGACTCACTGCACTGCATCCCCAGTGCTGCCAGTGCACTCTCTGGACTCACTGCAGTGCGTGCCCAGTGGTGCCAGTGCACTCTCTGGACTCACTGCAGTGCGTGCCCAGTGGTGCCACTGCACTCTCTGGACTCACTGCAGTGCATGCCCAGTGGTGCCACTGCACTCTCTCGAGTCACTGCACTGCATGCCCAGTGGTGCCAGTGCACTCTCTGAACTCACTGCGGTGCATCCCCAGTGGTGCCAGTGCACTCTCTGGAATCACTGCACTGCATCCCCAGTGGTGCCAGTGCATTCTCCGGACTCACTGCACTGCATCCCCAGTAGTGCCAGTGCACTCTCTCTCTAGTCACTGCAGTGCATCCCCAGTGGTGTCAGTGCACTCGCTGGACTCACCGGGGTGCATCCCCAGGGGTGCCAGTGCACTCTCTGGACTCACTCCACTGCATCTCCAGTGGTGCCAGGGCACTCTCTGGACTCACTACAGTGCATGCCCAGTGGTGCCAGTGCACCTTCTGGACTCACTGCATTACATCCCCAGTGGTACCACTGCACTCTTTCGAGTCACTGCAGTGCATCCCCAGTGGTGCCAGTGCACTCTACGGACTCACCGGGGTGCATCCCCAGTGGGGCCAGTGCACTCTCTGGACTCAGTGCAGTGCATGCCCAGTGGTGCCAGTGCACTCTCTGGACTCACTGCAGTGCATCCCCAGTGGTGCCAGTGCACTCTCTCGACTCACCGGGGTGCATCCCCAGGGGTGCAACCCCAGGGGTGCCAGTGCACTCTCTGGACTCACTGCAGTGCATCCCCAGTGGTGCCAGTTCACTCCCCAGACTCACCGGGGTGCATCCCAGTGGTGCCAGTGCACTCTCTGGACTCACTGCACTGCATCCCCAGTGGTACCAGTGCACTCACTGGACTCACTGCAGTGCATCCCCAGTGGTGCCAGTGCACTCTCCGGACTCACAGGGGTGCATCCCCAGTGGTGCCAGTGCACTCTCTGGACTCACTGCACTGCATCCCCGGTGGTGCCAGTGCACTCTCTGGACTCACTGCAGTGCATCCCCAGTGGTGCCAGTTCACTCTCCAGACTCACCGGGGTGCATCCCAGTGGTGCCAGTGCACTCTCTGGACTCACTGCACTGCATCCCCAGTGGTACCAGTGCACTCACTGGACTCACTGCAGTGCATCCCCAGTGGTGCCAGTGCACTCTCCGGACTCACTGCAGTGCATCCCCAGTGGTGCCAGTGCACTCTCCGGACTCACAGGGGTGCATCCCCAGTGGTGCCAGTGCACTCTCCGGACTCACAGGGGTGCATCCCCAGTGGTGCCAGTGCACTCTCTGGACTCACCGGGGTGCATCCCAGAGGTGCCAGTGCACTCTCTGGACTCACCGGGGTGCATCCCCAGGGGTGCCAGTGCACTCTCTGGACTCACCGCACTGCATCCCCAGTGGTGCCAGTGCACTCTCTGGACTCACCGCACTGCATCCCCAGTGGTGCCAGTGCACTCTCTGGACTCACCGCACTGCATCACCAGTGGTGCCAGTGCACTCTCTGGACTCACTGCACTGCATCCCCAGTGGTGCCAGTGCACTCTCTGGACTCACTGCACTGCATCCCCAGTGGTGCCAGTGCACTCTCTGGACTCACTGCACTGCATCCCCAGTGGTGCCAGTGCACTCTCTGGACTCACTGCATTGCATCCCCAGTGGTGCCAGTGTACTCTCTGGACTCACTGCATTGCATCCCCAGTGGTGTCAGTGCACTCTCTGGACTCACTGCAGTGCATCCCCAGTGGTGCCAGTGTACTCTCTGGACTCACCGGGGTGCATCCCCAGTGGTGCCAGTGCACTCTCTGGACTCACCGGGGTGCATCCCCAGTGGTGCCAGTGCACTCTCTGGACTCACCGGGGTGCATCCCCAGTGGTGCCAGTGCACTCTCTCGAGTCACTGCAGTGCATGCCCAGTGGTGCCAGTGCACTCTCTCGAGTCACTGCAGTGCATGCCCAGTGGTGCCAGTGCACTCTCTCGAGTCACTGCAGTTCATTCCCAGTTGTGCCAGTGCACTCTCTGGACTAACTGCAGTTCATTCCCAGTGGTGCCAGTGCACTCTCTGGACTCACTGCACTGCATCCCCAGTGGTGCCAGTGCACTCTCCGGACTCCCCGGGGTGCACCCCCAGTGGTGCCAGTGCACTCTCTGGAATCACTGCAGTTCATTCCCAGTTGTGCCAGTGCACTCTCCGGACTCACTGCACTGCATCCCCAGTAGTGCCAGTGCACTCTCTCGAGTCACTGCAGTGCATCCCCAGTGGTGCCAGTGCACTCTCCGGACTCACCGGGGTGCATCCCCAGGGGTGCCAGTGCACTCTCTGGACTCACTCCACTGCATCCCCATTGGTGCCAGTGCACTCTCTGGACTCACTGCAGTGCATGCCCAGTGGTGCCAGTGCACCTTCTGGACTCACTGCATTACATCCCCAGTGGTACCACTGCACTCTCTCGAGTCACTGAAGTGCATCCCCAATGGTGCCAGTGCACTCTCCAGACTCACCGGGGTGCATCCCCAGTGGTGCCAGTGCACTCTCCGGACTCAGTGCAGTGCGTGCCCAGTGGTGCCAGTGCACTCTCTGGACTCACTGCGCTGCATCCCCAGTGCTGCCAGTGCACTCTCCGGAATCACTGCACTGCATCCCCAGGGGTGCCAGTGCACTCTCCAGACTCACTGCACTGCATCCCCAGTAGTGCCAGTGCACTCTCTCTAGTCACTGCAGTGCATACCCAGTGGTGCCAGTGCACTCGCTGGACTCACCGGGGTGCAACCCCAGGGGTGCCAGTGCACCCTCTGGACTCACTCCACTGCATGCCCAGTGGTGCCAGTGCACTCTCTGGACTCACTGCAGTGCATGCCCAGTGGTGCCAGTGCACCTTCTGGACTCACTGCATTACATCCCCAGTGGTATCACTGCACTCTCTCGACTCACCGGGGTGCATCCGCAGGGGTGCATCCCCAGGGGTGCCACTGCACTCTCTGGACTCACTGCAGTGCATCCCCAGTGGTGCCAGTTCACTCTCCAGACTCACTGGGGTGCATCCCCAGTGGTGCCAGTGCACTCTCTGGACTCACTGCACTGCATCCCCAGTGGTACCAGTGCACTCACTGGACTCACTGCACTGCATCCCCAGTGGTGCCAATGCACTCTCCGGACTCACCGGGGTGCATCCCCAGTGGTGCCAGTGCACTCTCTGGACTCACTGCACTGCATCCCCAGTGGTGCCAGTGCACTCTCTGGACTCACCGGGGTGCATCCCAGAGGTGCCAGTGCACTCTCTGGACTCACTGCACTGCATCCCCAGTGGTGCCAGTGCACTCTCTGGACTCACTGCACTGCATCCCCAGTGGTGCCAGTGCACTCTCTCGAGTCACTGCAGTGCATGCCCAGTGGTGCCAGTGCACTCTCTCGAGTCACTGCAGTGCATCCCCAGTAGTGCCAGTGCACTCTCTGGACTCACTCCACTGCATCCCCAGTGGTGCCAGTGCACTCTCTGGACTCACTGCACTGCATCCCCAGTGGTGCCAGTGCACTCTCTGGACTCACTGCACTGCATCCCCAGTGGTGCCAGTGCACTCTCCGGACTCACCGGGGTTCATCTCCAGGGGTGCCACTGCACTCTCTGGACTCACTGCAGTGCATCCCCACTGGTGCCAGTGCACTCTCTGGACTCACTGCAGTGCTTCCCCAGTGGTTGCAGTGCACTCTCTGGACTCACTGCGCTGCATCCCCAGTGGTGCCAGTGCACTCTCCGGAGTCACTGCAGAGCATCCCCAGTGGTGCCAGTGCACTCTCTGGACTCACTGCGGTGCACCCCCAGTGGTGCCAGTGCACTCTCTGGACTCACTGCACTGCATCCCCAGTGGTGCCAGCGCACTCTCTGGACTCACTGCACTGCATCCCCAGTGGTGCCAGTGCACTCTCCGGACTCACTGCACTGCATCCCCAGTGGTGCCAGTGCACTCTCTGGACTCACTGCACGGCATCCACAGTGGTGCCAGGGCACTCTCTGCAGTCACTGCAGTGCATCCCCAGTGGTGCCAGTGCACTCTCCGGACTCACCGGGGTGCATCCCAGTGATGCCACTGCACTCTCAGGACTCACTGCACTGCATCCCCAGTGGTGCCAGTGCACTCTCTCGAGTCACTGCAGTGCATGCCCAGTGGTGCCAGTGCACTCTCTGGACTCACTGCAGTGCATCCCCAGTGGTGCCAGTGCACTCTCTCGAGTCACTGCAGTGCATGCCCAGTGGTGCCAGTGCACTCTCTGGACTCACCGGGGTGCATCCCCAGTGGTGCCAGTGCACTCTCTGGACTCACTGCAGTGCATCTCCAGCAGTGCCAGTGCACTCTCTGGACTCACCGGGGTGCATCCCCAGGGGTGCCAGTGCACTCTCTGGACTCACCGGGGTGCATCCCCAGGGGTGCCAGTGCACTCTCTGGACTCACGGGGGTGCATCACCAGGGGTGCCAGTGCACTCTCTGGACTCACTCCACTGCATCCCCAGTGGTGCCAGTGCACTCTCTAGACTCACTCCACTGCATCCCCAGTGGTGCCAGTGCACTCTCTGGACTCACTGCAGTGCATCCCCAGTGGTGCCAGTGCACTCTCTGGAGTCACTGCAGTGCATCCCCAGTGGTGCCAGGGCACTCTCTGGAGTCACTGCAGTGCATCCCCAGTGGTGCCAGGGCACTCTCTGGACTCACTGCACTGCATCCCCAGTGGTGCCAGTGCACTCTCTGGACTCACTGCAGTGCATCCCCAGTGGTGCCAGTGCACTCTCTAGAGTCACCGGGTTGCATCCCCAGTGGTGCCAGTGCACTCTCTGGACTCACTGCAGTGCATCCCCAGTGGTTGCAGTGCACTCTCCGGACTCACTGCAGTGCATCACCACTGCTGCCAGTGCATTCTCTGGACTCACTGCAGTGCATCCCCAGTGCTACCAGTGCACTCTCTGGACTCACTGAACTCATCCCCAGTGGGGCCAGTGCACTCTCTGGAGTCACTGCGGTGCATCCCCAGTGGTGCCAGTGCACTCTCTGGACTCACTGCACTGCATCCCCAGTGGTGCCAGTGCACTCTCTGGACTCACTGCGCTGCATCCCCAGTGGTGCCAGTACTCTCTCTCGAGTCACTGCAGTGCATGCCCAGTGGTGCTAGTGCACTCTCTGGAGTCACTGCAGTGCATTCCCAGTGGTGCCAGTGCACTCTCTGGACGCACTCCACTGCATCCCCAGTGGTGCCAGTGCACTCTCTGGACTCACTGCACTGCATCCCGTGTGGTGCCAGTGCAAACTCTGGACTCACTGCACTGCATGCCCAGTGGTGCCAGTGCACTCTCTGGACTCACTGTCGTGCATGCCCAGTGGTGCTAGTGCACTCTCTGGACTCACTGTCGTGCATGCCCAGTGGTGCTAGTGCACTCTCTGGACTCACTGCAGTGCATTCCCAGTGGTGCCAGTGCACTCTCTGGACTCACTGCACTGCATCCCCAGAGGTGCCAGTGCACTCTCTGGACTCACTGCACTGCATCCCCAGTGGTGCCAGTGCACTCTCTGGACTCACCGGGGTGCATCCCCAGTGGTGCCAGTGCACTCTCTAGAGTCACCGGGTTGCATCCCCAGTGGTGCCAGTGCACTCTCTGGACTCACTGCAGTGCATCCCCAGTGTTGCCAGTGCACTCTCTGGACTCACTGCAGTGCATCACCACTGCTGCCAGTGCATTCTCTGGACTCACTGCAGTGCATCCCCAGTGCTGCCAGTGCACTCTCTGGACTCACTGCAGTGCATCCCCAGTGGGGCCAGTGCACTCTCTGGAGTCACTGCGGTGCATCCCCAGTGGTGACAGTGCACTCTCTGGACTCACTGCAGTGCATCCCCAGTGGTGCCAGTGCACTCTCCGGACTCCCCGGGGTGCATCCCCAGTGGTGCCAGTGCACTCTCTGGACTCACTGCACTGCATCCCCAGTGGTGCCAGTGCACTCTCTGGACTCACTGCACTGCATCCCCAGTGGTGCCAGTGCACTCTCTGGACTCACTGCAGTGCGAGCCCAGTGGTGCCAGTGCACTCTCTGGACTCACTGCAGTGCATGCCCAGTGGTGCCACTGCACTCTCTCGAGTCACTGCACTGCATGCCCAGTGGTGCCAGTGCACTCTCTCGAGTCACTGCACTGCATCCCCAGTGGTGCCAGTTCACTCTGTAGACTCACTGCAGTGCATCCCCAGTGGTGCCAGTGCACTCTCTGGACTCACCGGGGTGCATCCCAGTGGTGCCAGTGCACGCTCTGGACTCACTGCACTGCATCCCCAGTGGTGCCAGTTCACTCTGTAGACTCACTGCAGTGCATCCCCAGTGGTGCCAGTGCACTCTCCAGACTCACCGGGGTGCATCCCCAGTGGTGCCAGTGCACTCTCTGCAGTCACTGCGCTGCATCCCCAGTGGTGACAGTGCACTCTCTGGACTCACTCCACTGCATCCCCAGTGGTGCCAGTGCACTCTCTGGACTCACTGCAGTGCATCTCCAGCGGTGCCAGTGCACTCTCTGGACTCACCGGGGTTCATCCCCAGGGGTGCCAGTGCACTCTCTCGACTCACCGGGGTTCATCCCCAGTGGTGTCAGTGCACTCTCTGGACTCACTGCAGTGCATCCCCAGTGGTGTCAGTGCACTCTCTGGACTCACTGCATTGCATCCCCACTGGTGCCAGTGTACTCTCTGGACTCACTGCAGTGCATCCCCAGTGGTGCCAGTGCACTCTCTGGACTCACTGCACTGCATCCCCAGTGGTGCCAGTGCACTCTCTGCACTCACTGCACTGCATCCCCAGTGCTGCCAGTGCACTCTCTGGACTCACTGCGCTGCATCCCCAGTGGTGCCAGTGCACTCTCTGGACTCACTGCATTGCATCCCCAGTGGTGCCAGTGCACTCTCTGGACTCACTGCGCTGCATCCCCAGTGGTGCCAGTGCACTCTCTGGACTCACTGCGCTGCATCCCCAGTGCTGCCAGTGTACTCTCTGGACTCACTGCAGTGCATCCCCAGTGGTGCCAGTGCACTCTCTGGACTCACTGCACTGCATCCCCAGAGGTGCCAGTGCACTCTATAGGCTCACTGCACTGCATCCCCAGTGGTGCCAGTGCACTCTCTGGACTGACTGCAGTGCATCACCAGTGGTGCCAGTACACTCTCTGGACTCACTGCATTGCATCCCCACTGGTGCCAGTGTACTCTCTGGACTCACTGCAGTGCATCCCCACTGGTGCCAGTGTACTCTCTGGACTCACTGCAGTGCATCCCCTGTGGTGCCAGTGCACTCTCTGGACTCACTGCAGTGCATCCCCTGTGGTGCCAGTGCACTCTCTGGACTCACTGCACTGCATCCCCAGTGGTGCCAGTGCACTCTCTGGACTCACTGCAGTGCATCCCCAGTGGTGCCACTGCACTCTCTGGACTCACTGCAGTGCATCCCCAGTGGTGCCAGTGCACTCTCTGGACTCACTGCGCTGCATCCCCAGTGGTGCCAGTGCACTCTCTGGACTCACTGCGCTGCATCCCCAGTGGTGCCAGTGCACTCTCTGGACTCACTGCACTGCATCCCCAGTGGTGCCAGTGCACTCTCTGGACTCACCGGGGTGCATCCCCAGGGGTGCCAGTGCACTCTCTCGACTCACCGGGGTGCATCCCCAGGGGTGCCAGTGCACTCTCTCGACTCACCGGGGTGCATCCCCAGGGGTGCCAGTGCACTCTCTGGACTCACCGGGGTGCATCCCCAGGGGTGCCAGTGCACTCTCTGGACTCACCGGGGTGCATCCCCAGGGGTGCCAGTGCACTCTCTGGACTCACCGGGGTGCATCCCCAGGGGTGCCAGTGCACTCTCTCGACTCACCGGGGTGCATCCCCAGGGGTGCCAGTGCACTCTCTCGACTCACCGGGGTGCATCCCCAGGGGTGCCAGTGCACTCTCTCGACTCACCGGGGTGCATCCCCAGGGGTGCCAGTGCACTCTCTCGACTCACCGGGGTGCATCCCCAGGGGTGCCAGTGCACTCTCTCGACTCACCGGGGTGCATCCCCAGGGGTGCCAGTGCACTCTCTCGACTCACCGGGGTGCATCCCCAGGGGTGCCAGTGCACTCTCTGGACTCACCGGGGTGCATCCCCAGGGGTGCCAGTGCACTCTCTGGACTCACCGGGGTGCATCCCCAGGGGTGCCAGTGCACTCTCTGGACTCACTGCACTGCATCCCCAGGGGTGCCAGTGCACTCTCTGGACTCACTGCACTGCATCCCCAGGGGTGCCAGTGCACTCTCTGGACTCACTGCACTGCATCCCCAGGGGTGCCAGTGCACTCTCTGGACTCACTGCACTGCATCCCCAGGGGTGCCAGTGCACTCTCTGGACTCACTGCACTGCATCCCCAGGGGTGCCAGTGCACTCTCTGGACTCACTGCACTGCATCCCCAGGGGTGCCAGTGCACTCTCTGGACTCACTGCACTGCATCCCCAGGGGTGCCAGTGCACTCTCTGGACTCACTGCACTGCATCCCCAGGGGTGCCAGTGCACTCTCTGGACTCACTCCACTGCATCCCCAGTGGTGCCAGTGCACTCTCTGGAGTCACTGCAGTGCATCCCCAGTGGTGCCAGTGACCTCTCTGGAGTCACTGCAGTGCATCCCCAGTCGTGCCAGTGACCTCTCTGGAGTCACTGCAGTGCATCCCCAGTGGTGCCAGTGACCTCTCTGGAGTCACTGCAGTGCATCCCCAGTGGTGCCAGTGACCTCTCTGGAGTCACTGCAGTGCATCCCCAGTGGTGCCAGGGCACTCTCTGGACTCACTGCACTGCATCCCCAGTGGTTCCAGTGCACTCTCTGGAATCACTGCACTGCATCCCCAGTGGTGCGAGTTCACTCTCTGGACTCACTGCGGCGCATCCCCAGTGGTGCCAGTGCACTCTCTGGACTCACTGCGGCGCATCCCCAGTGGTGCCAGTGCACTCTCTGGACTCACTGCGGTGCATCCCCAGTGGTGCCAGTGCACTCTCTGGACTCACTGCACTGCATCCCCAGTGGTGAAAGTGCACTCTCTGGACTCACTGCAGTTCATCCCCATCCCAACCCTCGAAAGACTACACCTTACCTGCCTCCTGCTGCTCTTTTCAGATACATGCTTGCACAGGGAGCTTCCAGGATCCAGTTCTCCTAAACCCTGCTCCATCACTTTACCACCACAGCTCTAACTTGGATAATATTTGACATACAGGCCAAGACTCACAGGAAGCCCCAATCAATCTGTCAAAATCCTAAGGGTCCTAGAACACACAAGCTAACATTACCACCCTATCCGTAAACACGCTCTAACAATTACTCACCTGAAGAAGAGCTGCATGCAATAAGGGCACCTGCTCCTACTATATAGATTGCTTTCCTCTAACAGATCCTTCTAGCCCTTACCTCAAAGAGATGTGCATTTCCAAGTAGAGACCGGTACGCATCAGTCCATAGACTCCAACCCACCCAAAGGACCCTGCAACTGACAGAAGGAAAAACAAACACTTACCCCTAAGAGCAGCCCAGGAAGAAAGAGCTCCCCCTCAGGCCTTGCCTGGGGCTCATATACCATTTGGCCCCGCCCAGCACCCAAACCCAATCACCTGGGAAAGGGGAGGGGCAAAGCACAACAAAGTAGACATAGCAGGACAAGGAACAGGTGAGGGTTTTTTTTTTTTCCATATGGTTTTTAGCTCAACACCATGCAGAGTGCAGACAAGAGAACTTGGGTGTTTCTAGAAGCAACAATCCCCAGGCTTTTGCTTCAGCTTTGAATATTGAGAGGACCATACAACCAAGCAAGTAACTGATCTTCTTCAGCTGGCATTAAAGCTTTCTTTCTGCATAGGAAGAAAAATCTAGGAGCACCACAGATGACACACCAACAAAGAAAAAACCAATTCCATGAAATAACATCACTCACAGGGAAAATCACACACTTGAGTAGGCTATCTGAAAACCAAAAGGCTATGCTGATGGCTCAGCATTTCAGGAACTGGACCCGCTGACGCCCCTCAGGAACATGGCAGGAGATGCACAATGCTGTCACAAGTGCTTGCAAAGTCTGCCCGACAGGCCAAACAGACTAACACAATGCACCCACCAACTCAGGGCCCACACTGCCATCCACTCACCCTCGTGCCTCTTTCAAGTTTCCAGCTTAGTCCATGCCCATGACCTGGCCTACAAGAACCAGAGAGAAGGCCACGCCCATGACGGACACGCAAACAGTACAGCTCCTTGCAGAGGTCTCAAGCACAGAGACCAGAGCCAGAAAAAAACCACCCTCAGGTCCACAAAGGCCAAAAGTTCAGGAATGCACAGCAGCCCCTGCAAGGGTAATCACAGACTTATCCTCTACAGATGAGGAAGGTGACCCTGCTCAGCCTCTTCCTCATACTGCCCTCATGCAGTCAAGGCCCTTGCCATGCATACTGAGGCTCTTTGGGAATCCTCTGGACAGTTACGCAAATGCCTTGATATACCTAGAGATTAAAATAGAACCCCAAAAAAGGAACCGTACCCCACGATTTCCCAAACACAAGTTAGCCAGCAACCCCTCCTCAAACATACCTCTAGGACGTGAATTCCAAGCACTTAACATCTGGAAGGCTGCAAGGTCTAAAGACTCCACAGCCAGACAAACCACAGGCAAAAGCTCCAGAAATATAACAAACTGCCCCCAACCCTGGAAAAGACTACACCTTACCTGCCTCCTGCTGCTCTTTTCAGATACATGCTTGCACAGGGAGCTTCCAGGATCCAGTCCTCCTAAAGCCTGCTCCATCACTTTACCACCACAGCTCTAACTTGGATAATATTTGACATACAGGCCAAGACTCACAGGAAGCCCCAATCAATCTGTCAAAATGCTAAGGGACCTAGAACACACAAGCTAACATTACCACCCTATCCGTAAACACGCTCTAACAATTACTCACCTGAAGAAGAGCTGCATGCAGTAAGGGCGCCTGGTCCTACTATATAGATTGCTTTCCTCTAACAGATCCTTCTAGCCCTTACCTCAAAGAGATGTGCATTTCCAAGTAGAGACCGGTACACATCAGTCCATAGACTCCAACCCACCCAAAGAACCCTGCAACTGACAGAAGGAAAAACAAAGCACTTACCCCTAAGAGCAGCCCAGGCACAATGAGCTCCCCCTCAGGCCTTGCCTGGGGCTCATATACCATTTGGCCCCGCCCAGCACCCAAACCCAATCACCTGGGAAAGGGGAGGGACAAAAAACAACAAAGTAGACAGAGTAGGACAAGCAACAGGTGTGGGTTTTTTTTTTTCCATATGGCTTTTAGCTCAACACCATGCAGAGTGCAGACAAGAGAACTGGGGTGTTTCTAGAAGCAACAATCCCCAGGCTTTTGCTTCAGCTTTGAATATTGAGAGGACCATACAACCAAGCAAGTAACTGATCTTCTTCAGCTGGCATTAAAGCTTTCTTTCTGCATAGGAAGAAAAATCTAGGAGCACCACAGATGACACACCAACAAAGAAAAAACCAATTCCATGAAATAACATCACTCACAGGGAAAATCACACACTTGAGTAGGCTATCTGAAAACCAAAAGGCTATGCTGATGGCTCAGCATTTCAGGAACTGGACCCGCTGACGCCCCGCAGGAACATGGCAGGAGATGCACAATGCTGTCACAAGTGCTTGCAAAGCCTGCCCGACAGGCCAAACAGACCAACACAATGCACCCACCAACTCAGGGCCCACACTGCCATCCACTCACCCTCGTGCCTCTTTCAAGTTTCCAGCTTAGTCCATGCCCATGACCTGGCCTACAAGAACCAGAGAGAAGGCCACGCCCATGACGGACACACAAACAGTACAGCTCCTTGCAGAGGTCTCAAGCACAGAGACCAGAGCCAGAAAAAAACCACCCTCAGGTCCACAAAGGCCAAAAGTTCAGGAATGCACAGCAGCCCCTGCAAGGGTAATCACAGACTTATCCTCTACAGATGAGGAAGGTGACCCTGCTCAGCCTCTTCCTCATACTGCCCTCATGCAGTCAAGGCCCTTGCCATGCATACCGAGGCTCTTTGGGAATCCTCTGGACAGTTACGCAAATGCCTTGATATACCTAGAGATTAAAATAGAACCCCAAAAAAGGAACCGTACCCCACGATTTCCCAAACACAAGTTAGCCAGCAACCCCTCCTCAAACATACCTCTAGGACGTGAATTCCAAGCACTTAACATCTGGAAGGCTGCAAGGTCTAAAGACTCCACAGCCAGCAGCTCCAGAAACATAACAAACTGCCCCCAACCGTGGAAAAGACTACACCTTACCTGCCTCCTGCTGCTCTTTTCAGATACATGCTTGCACAGGGAGCTTCCAGGATCCAGTCCTCCTAAAGCCTGCTCCATCACTTTACCACCACAGCTCTAACTTGGATAATATTTGACATACAGGCCAAGACTCACAGGAAGCCCCAATCAATCTGTGAATATCCTAAGGGACCTAGAACACACAAGCTAACATTACCACCCTATCCGTAAACACGCTCTAACAATTACTCACCTGAAGAAGAGCTGCATGCAATAGGGGCACCTGCTCCTACTATATAGATCGCTTTCCTCTAACAGATCCTTCTAGCCCTTACCTCAAAGAGATGTGCATTTCCAAGTAGAGACCGGTACGCATCAGTCCATAGACTCCAACCCACCCAAAGAACCCTGCAACTGACAGAAGGAAAAACAAAGCACTTACCCCTAAGAGCAGCCCAGGCACAATGAGCTCCCCCTCAGGCCTTGCCTGGGGCTCATATACCATTTGGCCCCGCCCAGCACCCAAACCCAATCACCTGGGAAAGGGGAGGGGCAAAAACCAACAAAGTAGACAGAGCAGGACAAGCAACAGGTATGGGTTTTCTTTTTTCCATATGGTTTTTAGCTCAACACCATGCAGAGTGCAGACAAGAGAACTGGGGTGTTTCTAGAAGCAACAATCCCCAGGCTTTTGCTTCAGCTTTGAATATTGAGAGGACCATACAACCAAGCAAGTAACTGATCTTCTTCAGCTGGCATTAAAGCTTTCTTTCTGCACAGGAAGAAAAATCTAGGAGCACCACAGATGACACACCAAAAAAGAAAAACCAATTCCATGAAATAACATCACTCACAGGAAAAATCACACACTTGAGTAGGCTATCTGAAAGCCAAAAGGCTATGCTGATGGCTCAGCATTTCAGGAACTGGACCCGCTGACGCCCCGCAGGAACATGGCAGGAGATGCACAATGCTGTCACAAGTGCTTGCAAAGCCTGCCCGACAGGCCAAACAGACTAACACAATGCACCCACCAACTCAGGGCCCACACTGCCATCCACTCACCCTCGTGCCTCTTTCAAGTTTCCAGCTGTCCTGGTTCCAGTTAGGACAGAGTTAAGTAGCTCATAGTAGCTGGTAGGGTGCTATGTTTTGGATTAGGATGAGAAGAGCACTGATAACATGCTGATGTTTTAATTGTTGCAGAGCAGTGTTTACACCAGGCCAAGGACTTTTCGGCTTCTCGCTCTGTCCTGCCAGCGAGCAGGCTGGGGGTGCAGCAGGAGCTGGGAGGGGTCAGACCCAGGACAGCTGACCCAAACTGGCCAAAGGGGTATTCCATACCATCTGACGTCATGCTAAACAATATATAGGGGTGGCTGGCCGGGGTGGGGGGGCCGGCTGCTCGGGAATAGGCTGGGCATCGGTCAGCGGGTGGTGAGCAATTGCATTGTGCATCACTTGTTTTCTTACACATTATTATTGTTAATACTATTATCATTATCACTATTATTATTGTTATTATTATATTCCTTATATTCCTTATATTATTATATTCCTGTCTTAATAAACTGTCTTTATCTCAGCTCACCGGCTTCACTTTCCCGTTTCTCTCCCCCATCCCAGAGAGGGAGGGGGGAGGGTGAGCGAACGGCTGTGTGGTGTTTAGCTGCCAGCCGGGTTAAACCACAACAGTCCTTTTGGCACCCAACGTGGGGCCCGAAGGGTTGAGATATCGACAAATCTGACCAGAGTGTGTTAAACTAAAATTGGTATAAGTATTGGACCTGCTTAATAGTTGCTAGTCACGATGTTGATTGCCTTAATCTCCAGTCTGCTGTACCTGTATTCCAAATTGAGTTTTATGGTGCGTTACTTTCTGTATGTGCTCCCTGTTGCACTGTTTATCCTTTCCGG
Source organism: Anser brachyrhynchus (assembly GCF_964034855.1). Taxonomy (NCBI): domain Eukaryota; kingdom Metazoa; phylum Chordata; class Aves; order Anseriformes; family Anatidae; genus Anser; species Anser brachyrhynchus. The sequence goes on from NC_137706.1 coordinate 299,737, forward strand.
GCCCTGGTTTAAGATTGTTATGGTACTGTGCGGTGTAACAATGGCTTATGAAATGATGAAATATCTGGTCACGACTTTAACCTGGTATTTGTACTCAGCACTGACGTCGACTCTATACTTTGGAAACCATATCTCGGAAACTATTAGCAATTACACCTATTGCCTGTTTTCGTTAGGGAGCCAATCTGTGAAGGGGACAGGGGAAGACATGTTTCCCTACCTGTTCACTCTCCCTTTCTCCTTCACCACCACCCTCTTATCCCCCGAGCTAGTTACGGTGGTTCTCCGAGATGTTGAATATCCTTGGGATACTCAGACCAGCCTGCTCTTGTTGTTATGTCTCCTGAATGTGCTTCAGATTTTGTGGAGGGTTAAACAACTACTTAGGAATCTCATCCGGAGATCTGTCTTGAGGCGGGATAGTTGCGAGTGGCAGGGAGTGTGGGAGGATATGGGCAGGTTTTTAGAGCAGTGGTCACCTCCAGTGTTTTTGGACATTCACCCCTGAACAACTGCAAAATCCTAAAAAGCTGGCAGAATGCTTGAAAAAAAGGTGTCATGACTCTGACAGTTCCAAAGTGACACAAATCACTGTAGCGTGCTGGGGTCTGGCTTGTGCCTATCAAGCTGCAATTGATGCTACCAGCAACCTAGCTCCAGCTCCTGCAGCCGCTCCAGCTCCAGCTCCTGCAGCCGCTCCAGCTCCTGTGTCTGGGTCAGAGAAACGAGCTGTAGCAGTGCCAGTTGACCCTGCAGAGGGTATTCCAACCCCTGTGGCAGACCCTGTGTCTGGATTAGAGAAACGAGCTGTAGCAGTGCAAGTTGCCCCTGTAGACAAGGTGAAGAAATGGTATAGAGGCTCAGGTCGTTTACAACGCAAACAGTCTTCTGCTAAGTCTGGGCATAGTGAAGACGAGGCTGGGCCATCAAAGGTGCAGGAGACTGAAGATGAGGATGTCGAAAAATCAACTGTAACTACCCGGACTCTACACCAGCCATCAAAGGTGCAGGAGACTGAAGATGAGGATGAGGGTGTCGAAAAATCAACAGTAACTACCCGGACTCTATACCAGCGTGAGCTACGAGATGTGCGAAAAGATTTTGGTCGCTGTATAGGCGAGCAGCTTGTCACCTGGCTGCTCCGGTGCTGGGACACTGGAGCCAATTATGTGGAATTAGAGGGCAAGGAAGCCAGGCGGCTGGGATCCCTTGCTAGGGACGCATGCATTGACAAAGCAATTGGAGATGGAGCACGATCTCGCAGTCTCTGGAGGCGTCTCCTGTCAGCTGTGCAGGAAAGGTATCCCTTCAAGGAAGAACTTGTATGTCTACCAGGCAAATGGACCACCCTGGAGAAGGGAATTCAGTACCTGAGGGAATTGGCCGTACGGGAAGTAATTTATAAGGACCTAGACGACGCACAAACATCCGCAGATCCAGATGCAGTCCAGTGTACACCACCTATGTGGCAGAAGTTTGTACGGAGTGCACCATCATCATATGCCAGCTCATTGGCAATAATAGCCTGGAAAGCGGAGGAGAATCCCCCAGTGAATGAAGTGGCTAAATTACTCCGGCAGTACGAAGGAAATCTCTCCTCTTCCCTACAGGCCTGTGTCTCGGCTGTGGAGAAACTCTCTGAAGAGGTCCACCAACTTAAAGAGAATTTATCTTCCCCTCCACCTGAACGAACCAGTGTCCACCAGCTAAAAGAGAATGCTTTGGAGAAACTTTCTGAAAAGATCCACCAACTTGAAGAAAGATTATCTTCCCCTCCACCTGAACGAAACAGTGTCCACCAGCTAAAAGAGAATACTTTGGAGAAACTTTCTGAAAAGATCCACCAACTTGAAGAGAGATTATTTTCCTCCCCACCTGTACAAACCAGTGTCTCAGCTATTAGGGGTAAACGTTCATCTATGCAAGGAAGACAATATGGTGGGCACACACACCGCGCCACCCTGTGGTTTTACCTACGTGACCATGGAGAGGACATGAGAAAATGGGATGGAAAATCTACTGCGACCCTAGAGGCACGGGTACGTGAATTGCAAAGGAAAACAAGTGGGAAAAAGGAATTCTCTGAAAAGTTTGCTGCTCCAACTTCCAGCAAGTAGTCCTTTAGACACAGAAACGAAGATTCTGACCAGGACTAGAGGGGCCCTGCCTCCAGCCAGGGGGAGGAAAGGGACAATCGAGTTTATTGGACTGTGTGGATTCGATGGCCTGGCACGTCAGACGCACAGAAGTATAAGGCTTTGGTAGACACCAGTGCACAATGTACTCTAATGCCATCAAGCTATAAAGGGCCAGAGCCCATCTGTATTTATGGTGTGACGGGGGGATCCCAGCAGTTAACTGTATTGGAGGCTGAAGTGAGTCTAACCGGTAATGAGTGGCAAAAGCACCGTATTGTGACTGGCCCAGATGCTCCGTGCATCCTTGGCATAGACTATCTTAGAAGAGGATATTTCAAGGACCCAAAAGGGTTCCGCTGGGCTTTTGGCATAGCTGCCTTGGAGACAGAGGACATTATACAGTTGTCTACCTTGCCTGGTCTCTCAGAGGACCCTTCTGTTGTGGGGTTGCTGAGGGTTGAAGAACAGCAAGTGCCGATCGCTACCACAACTGTGCACCGGCGGCAATATCGCACCAACCGAGACTCCCTGAGTCCCATCCATAAGCTAATTCGTCAACTGGAGAGCCAAGGAGTGATCAGCAAGACTCATTCACCTTTTAATAGTCCCATATGGCCAGTGCGAAAGTCTAATGGTGAGTGGAGACTAACAGTGGACTATCGTGGCCTGAACGAAGTCACGCCACCACTGAGTGCTGCAGTGCCGGACATGCTAGAACTCCAGTATGAACTGGAATCAAAGGCAGCCAAGTGGTATGCCACAATTGATATCGCTAATGCATTTTTCTCCATCCCTCTAGCAGCACAGTGCAGGCCACAGTTTGCTTTCACTTGGAGGGGAGTCCAATATACTTGGAATCGGCTGCCCCAGGGGTGGAAACACAGCCCTACCATTTGCCATGGACTGATCCAGTCTGCGCTGGAGCAGGGGGAAGCTCCTGAACACCTGCAGTACATCGATGACATCATTGTGTGGGGTGACACTGCAGAAGAAGTTTTCGAGAAAGGGAAGAAAATAGTCCAAATCCTTCTGAAGGCCGGTTTTGCCATAAAACAGAATAAAGTTAAAGGACCTGCACGAGAGATCCAGTTTTTAGGAATAAAATGGCAAGATGGACGCCGTCAAATCCCAATAGATGTAATCAACAAGATAAAAGCTATGTCTCCACCAACTAGCAAAAAAGAAACACAAACTTTCCTAGGTGTCGTGGGGTTTTGGAGAATGCATATTCCAAATTACAGTCTGATTGTAAACCCGCTCTACCAAGTAACCCGTAAGAAGAATGCTTTTGAATGGGGCCCTGAGCAACGACAAGCCTTTGAACAAATTAAGCAGGAAATAGTTCATGCAGTAGCCCTCGGGCCAGTCCGAACAGGACCAGATGTAAAGAATGTGCTCTACACCGCAGCCGGGGAGAATGGTCCCACCTGGAGCCTCTGGCAGAAAGAACCTGGGGAAACTCGAGGTCGACCCCTGGGGTTTTGGAGTCAGGGATACAGAGGATCTGAAGCCCGCTATACTCCAACTGAAAAGGAGATATTGGCAGCATATGAAGGAGTTCGATCTGCTTCGGAAGTGGTCGGTACTGAAGCGCAGCTCCTCCTGGCACCCCGACTGCCGGTACTAGGCTGGATGTTCAAAGGAAGGGTCCCCTCTACACATCATGCAACTGATGCTACATGGAGCAAGTGGGTTGCACTGATTACTCAGCGAGCTCGAATAGGAAACCCCAGTCGCCCAGGAATCTTGGAGGTGATTATGGACTGGCCAGAAGGCAAATACTTTGGGATATCATCAGAGGAGGAGGTGGTTCGTGCTGAAGAAGCCCCACTGTACAACAAGCTACCGGAAAATGAGAAGAAATATGCCTTGTTCACTGACGGGTCCTGTCGTATTGTGGGAAAGCATCGGAGATGGAAAGCTGCTGTATGGAGTCCTACACGATGAGTTGCAGAAGCTGCTGAGGGAGAAGGTGAATCGAGTCAGTTTGCAGAAGTGAAAGCCATTCAGCTGGCTTTAGATATTGCTGAACGAGAAAAGTGGCCAGTTCTCTATCTCTATACTGATTCATGGATGGTAGCAAATGCCCTGTGGGGGTGGTTACAGCAATGGAAGCAGAACAACTGGCAGCGCAGGGGCAAGCCCATCTGGGCTGCGGCATTGTGGCAAGATATTGCTGCCCGGGTAGAGAACCTGGTTGTAAAGGTACGCCATGTAGATGCTCATGTGCCCAAGAATCGGGCTACTGAAGAACATCAAAACAACCAGCAGGTGGATCAGGCTGCTAAGATTGAAGTGGCTCAGCTGGACCTGGACTGGCAACATAAAGGTGAATTATTTATAGCCCGACGGGCCCATGACACCTCAGGCCATCAAGGTAGAGATGCAACCTACAGATGGGCTCATGATCGAGGGGTGGACCTGACCATGGACACTATAGCACAGGTTATTCATGACTGTGAAACATGTGCTGCAATCAAGCAAGCCAAACGGTCAAAACCTCTTTGGTATGGAGGACGATGGCTGAAATATAAATATGGAGAGGCCTGGCAGATTGATTACATCACACTCCCTCAAACCCGCAACGGCAAGCGCCACGTACTTACAATGGTGGAAGCAACCACCGGATGGCTGGAAACATATCCTGTGCCCCATGCCACCGCCCGGAACACTATCCTGGGCCTTGAAAAGCAAGTCTTATGGCGACATGGCACCCCAGAGAGAATTGAGTCCGACAACGGGACTCATTTCCGAAACAACCTTATAGACACTTGGGCCAAAGAACATGGTATTGAGTGGGTGTATCACATCCCCTATCATGCACCAGCCTCTGGAAAAGTTGAACGATACAATGGACTGTTGAAGACTACACTGAAAGCAATGGGTGCTGGGACATTCAAAAATTGGGATACACATTTGGCAAAGGCCACCTGGTTAGTCAATACCAGGGGATCTGCCAACGGAGCTGGACCTGCCAAATCAAACCTGTTACGCACTGTAGAAGGGGATAAAGTTCCTGTAGTGCACGTAAGAAACATGATGGGTAAAACAGTCTGGGCTACTTCTGCCTCAGGAAAAGGCAAACCCATTCGTGGAATTGCTTTTGCTCAGGGACCTGGATGCACTTGGTGGGTAATGCAAAAGAATGGGGAGGTCCGGTGTGTACCTCAAGGGGATTTGATACTGGGTGAGAATAGCCCATGAGTTGAATTGTAGTATGTTAATTATTATATAATAATGTATGTCATCACTACCATGATTGCTATATATCATAGATGAAAATGGGGATTAATTAGAATGTATTGGACAGAGTGTAACCTGAGCATGACATAAATGGTATGGAATAAGGGGTGGATATCTGTCCTGGTTCCAGTTAGGACAGAGTTAAGTAGCTCATAGTAGCTGGTAGGGTGCTATGTTTTGGATTAGGATCAGAAGAGCACTGATAACATGCTGATGTTTTAATTGTTGCAGAGCAGTGTTTACACCAGGCCAAGGACTTTTCGGCTTCTCGCTCTGTCCTGCCAGCGAGCAGGCTGGGGGTGCAGCAGGAGCTGGGAGGGGACAGACCCAGGACAGCTGACCCAAACTGGCCAAAGGGGTATTCCATACCATCTGACGTCATGCTAAACAATATATAGGGGTGGCTGGCCGGGGTGGGGGGGCCGGCTGCTCGGGAATAGGCTGGGCATCGGTCAGCGGGTGGTGAGCAATTGCATTGTGCATCACTTGTTTTCTTACACATTATTATTGTTAATACTATTATCATTATCACTATTATTATTGTTATTATTATATTCCTTATATTATTATATTCCTGTCTTAATAAACTGTCTTTATCTCAACTCACCAGCTTCACTTTCCCGTTTCTCTCCCCCATCCCAGAGAGGGAGGGGGGAGGGTGAGCGAACGGCTGTGTGGTGTTTAGCTGCCAGCCGGGTTAAACCACAACACCAGCTTAGTCCATGCCCATGACCTGGCCTACAAGAACCAGAGAGAAGGCCACGCCCATGACGGACACACAAACAGTACAGCTCCTTGCAGAGGTCTCAAGCACAGAGACCAGAGCCAGAAAAAAACCACCCTCAGGTCCACAAAGGCCAAAAGGCCAGGAATGCACAGCAGCCCCTGCAAGGGTAATCACAGACTTATCCTCTACAGATGAGGAAGGTGACCCTGCTCAGCCTCTTCCTCATACTGCCCTCATGCAGTCAAGGCCCTTGCCATGCATACTGAGGCTCTTTGGGAATCCTCTGGACAGTTACGCAAATGCCTTGATATACCTAGAGATTAAAATAGAACCCCAAAAAAGGAACCGTACCCCACGATTTCCCAAACACAAGTTAGCCAGCAACCCCTCCTCAAACATACCTCTAGGACGTGAATTCCAAGCACTTAACATCTGGAAGGCTGCAAGGTCTAAAGACTCCACAGCCAGACAAACCACAGGCAAAAGCTCCAGAAATATAACAAACTGCCCCCAACCCTGGAAAAGACTACACCTTACCTGCCTCCTGCTGCTCTTTTCAGATACATGCTTGCACAGGGAGCTTCCAGGATCCAGTTCTCCTAAACCCTGCTCCATCACTTTACCACCACAGCTCTAACTCCCTAACTTGGATAATATTTGACATACAGGCCAAGACTCACAGGAAGCCCCAATCAATCAGTCAAAATGCTAAGGGACCTAGAACACACAAGCTAACATTACCACCCTATCCGTAAACACGCTCTAACAATTACTCACCTGAAGAAGAGCTGCATGCAATAAGGGCACCTGCTCCTACTATATAGATTGCTTTCCTCTAACAGATCCTTCTAGCCCTTACCTCAAAGAGATGTGAATTTCCAAGTAGAGACCGGTACGCATCAGTCCATAGACTCCAACCCACCCAAAGGACCCTGCAACTGACAGAAGGAAAAACAAAGCACTTACCCCTAAGAGCAACCCAGGCAGAATGAGCTCCCCCTCAGGCCTTGCCTGGGGCTCATATACCATTTGGCCCCGCCCAGCACCCAAACTCAGTCACCTGGGAAAGGGGAGGGGCAAAAACAGGTGTGGTGTTTTTTTTTTCCCATATGGTTTTTAGCTCAACACCATGCAGAGTGCAGACAAGAGAACTGGGGTGTTTCTAGAAGCAACAATCCCCAGGCTTTTGCTTCAGCTTTGAATATTGAGAGGACCATACAACCAAGCAAGTAACTGATCTTCTTCAGCTGGCATTAAAGCTTTCTTTCTGCATAGGAAGAAAAATCTAGGAGCACCACAGATGACACACCAAAAAAGAAAAACCAATTCCATGAAATAATATCACTCACAGGAAAAATCACACACTTGAGTAGGCTATCTGAAAGCCAAAAGGCTATGCTGATGGCTCAGCATTTCAGGAACTGGACCCGCTGACGCCCCTCAGGAACATGGCAGGAGATGCACAATGCTGTCACAAGTGCTTGCAAAGCCTGCCCGACAGGCCAAACAGACCAACACAATGCACCCACCAACTCAGGGCCCACACTGCCATCCACTCACCCTCGTGCCTCTTTCAAGTTTCCAGCTTAGTCCATGCCCATGACCTGGCCTACAAGAACCAGAGAGAAGGCGACGCCCATGATGGACACGCAAACAGTACAGCTCCTTGCAGAGGTCTCAAGCACAGAGACCAGAGCCAGAAAAAAACCACCCTCAGGTCCACAAAGGCCAAAAGGCCCGGGACCGCCACGGGTGCCCGGGACCGCCACGGGTGCCCTCCGGCACCAGGGAGGAACAAGGTGAGGGCCCGCAGCCCAGCAGCGTTTGTATCCCCACTGGATGCTGCCTCCCACACTGTCTCCCCCCTTGTTCCCAAGTCTTTACATCAAACACAGCTGAGACCATCGAGGGGACCCCTTGTTTTTGCAAAAACTTCGACAGTAGCTTTAGCTTCAATGGGTCACATTTTACAGCCCTTTTTATTAATAATTGCATTAATAGTTTTACTATTGCCTCTTCTGCTGAGATATTGGCTCCCATCTTGAATGCCCAGCCGCTCACCTGTCCTTCAGGCGATGTCCCGGGGTTGAAGCTGCAGTCAAGTTGCAAGCTTGATTCATTCGGCTGGGTTCCTTCCGGATGCCCGTACAGCATTGCTCTACCCCTTATCACGTCGGGGTCACCATATGAAGGGAATGACAACACGGACTCCAAGACAGTCGAGAAATGGAGACCCTTTATTGTCCCAATGACAGATCTTATGTAGTTTTTCTGAGCCCCTACACGCGCTGCATATGGCTGGCAAACAGTTACAGGCTTCTGATTGGTGCATTCCTTTTGATCACGCATAGCCCGCTATAGGCCCGACCGAGCCTAACAACTCCTCCTTATTGGTTCCCACTTTCTCTTATTCTAGCCTGGTTACCACTCTATGCCTCTGAGTAACCTTCTTCTTAACCCTTAGTGCATCACCATATCAATCAGCTCCAGTTTGTCACCGAACGCGTCACCCATAATTCCCCCTTTCTTTGTTTCTACAAGCCAAATTGTGTGCCACGAACAATTAATCATTTTTTGCAATTGTTGCAGCAGGCATGGTGTAACCATTATAATTGCAACAAACACGACAAACAAAATAATCATTATCTTTTACTTTCTCAAGTACTTAAATTTGTTGCTACAGGACTACAGCATCAAGCAAGGAAGGGACAGCTGAACCACATTAAGGGGTTTTTTTTTAAGCTCCAAAGTAGTTAATCAAGGAACTGACTAGGTCTATGCACAGTTAGGTTTTAAAGTGTGCTAAAAGAACTTGAACTCTTTCACTAAGACTGTGCTTGAACAACGCACAGATTAACCCCCCATAAAGCCGAATATTCCAACTCTATACATAAGAGGTTTTTTTTTTTTTTAAAAAAGTTCTACACACTCTCAAAGAGATTTTGAAATTGATTTAAATACTTTACCTTGCAGCTCTGCTATGGCACAAGACAGCACATGTGAAATTTAAGGCTAATTTTTGGGTGCATACATGTCAAAGCTGGTCTTAAAACAAGAGCTGTCGTATTTACTTAATTCTGAGTCTGTAGTGCGAATTCACATTCAAGTAGAGCTGCCACAGCAATCAACAGAATCACAGCCTTCCTTCACCTGAATGATCCCATCTTCTGTGAATCCAGTCATACCAGTTTTAAACGACCTATCTAAAGCAGTATATCTTAGACTTCAACGTTCTCTGCAACTGTTTCAGAAGAAATTAATATCCGCAAAACCTAGAGAAGAACCATCAACTGGTCATATTACGCAACTCTGATGCGCACACCCACTCATTTTAAAAGCTCCTCCCCCTCAACAACTTCTTCAGTGTAAATCAGAGCTGTTACTTGAAAACAGAGCTCTCCGGTCCCATCTGCACACATCTATCTATTTTAATGGGAAGAAAGATAGCAAATCAAATTCTGCTCATTTACTAGTTTAACAGACCTAACATTTTAATACCTCCTGGTACATTTTTCATTTGCTGAACTTTTGCAGAATGTTTTAAAGAGGGGCTCAATTCACCCTGAACGCAGGACTCGTACAGGCCAGTGTGATTTACACTTACTTGCTCAGTAAAGTTTATTGCTATAAGACAGTTATTTACGTGGGACTTACCTGAAGCACAAATTATGATATCAACAAAAAAAGCACACCACATACTAACACTGCTTTTTAGATACTCTTCAGTTTTAAAATTTTCAAACACGTTAACTTGTCTTATTTTGTTTAGGGCTGAGGCTCTTCAGCAACGTCACATAATTTGAGACTGCTGAAGTACTTCAGCAATCCTTTGGTCCCAGTAGCTGTAAAACAGCCAAGTAAAAAGAAACTTCCCTACTAAAAGAAGTGGGGGGGGGGGGGAAAGGGGGGAGACAATCGTCACTGGGGAAAGTGTCTTTTAAACACTATCTGCTAAACACCACAAAAGTCTTTGTTATAAAATACACCTTTTCATACAAAAGACATCTTGCAAAACCATTTGATTGCCCCACGATGCTGAACGTTTGTGTGAGCTTCTCTTCTTTTCTAAAGATGATTCAGCCCAGGCCCTTTCAGTCTGAGTGGCTTTGTCTCTCACACATGGAACAGCTTGGCCACGATTATCACGAGGCCACTGTCCAGCAAGATAGGGAGCAGCAAGTGTGTCCAACGAGGAAGTCCGGCGAATAACACTGGAAGGCCTTGATGAAGGTAGTCTTAACTTGTCAGCTCTGTGCCACGGGTGCCTGGGACCGCCACGGGTGCCCGGGACCGCCACGGGTGCCCTCCGGCACCAGGGAGGAACAAGGTGAGGGCCCGCAGCCCAGCAGCGTTTGTATCCCCACTGGATGCTGCCTCCCACACTGTCTCCCCCCTTGTTCCCAAGTCTTTACATCAAACACAGCTGAGACCATCGAGGGGACCCCTTGTTTTTGCAAAAACTTCGACAGTAGCTTTAGCTTCAATGGGTCACATTTTACAGCCCTTTTTATTAATAATTGCATTAATAGTTTTACTATTGCCTCTTCTGCTGAGATATTGGCTCCCATCCTGAATGCCCAGCCGCTCACCTGTCCTTCAGGCGATGTCCCGGGGTTGAAGCTGCAGTCAAGTTGCAAGCTTGATTCATTCGGCTGGGTTCCTTCCGGATGCCCGTACAGCATTGCTCTACCCCTTATCACGTCGGGGTCACCATATGAAGGGAATGACAACACGGACTCCAAGACAGTCGAGAAATGGAGACCCTTTATTGTCCCGATGCTAGATCTTATGTAGTTTTTCTGAGCCCCTACACGCGCTGCATATGGCTGGCAAACAGTTACAGGCTTCTGATTGGTGCATTCCTTTTGATCACGCATAGCCCGCTATAGGCCCGACCGAGCCTAACAACTCCTCCTTATTGGTTCCCACTTTCTCTTATTCTAGCCTGGTTACCACTCTATGCCTCTGAGTAACCTTCTTCTTAACCCTTAGTGCATCACCATATCAATCAGCTCCAGTTTGTCACCGAACGCGTCACCCATAATTCCCCCTTTCTTTGTTTCTACAAGCCAAATTGTGTGCCACGAACAATTAATCATTTTTTGCAATTGTTGCAGCAGGCATGGTGTAACCATTATAATTGCAACAAACACGATAAACAAAATAATCATTATCTTTTACTTTCTCAAGTACTTAAATTTGTTGCTACAGGACTACAGCATCAAGCAAGGAAGGGACAGCTGAACCACATTAAGGGGTTTTTTTTTTAAGCTCCAAAGTAGTTAATCAAGGAACTGACTAGGTCTATGCACAGTTAGGTTTTAAAGTGTGCTAAAAGAACTTGAACTCTTTCACTAAGACTGTGCTTGAACAACGCACAGATTAACCCCCCATAAAGCCGAATATTCCAACTCTATACATAAGAGGTTTTTTTTTTTTAAAAAAGTTCTACACACTCTCAAAGAGATTTTGAAATTGATTTAAATACTTTACCTTGCAGCTCTGCTATGGCACAAGACAGCACATGTGAAATTTAAGGCTAATTTTTGGGTGCATACATGTCAAAGCTGGTCTTAAAACAAGAGCTGTCGTATTTACTTAATTCTGAGTCTGTAGTGCGAATTCACATTCAAGTAGAGCTGCCACAGCAATCAACAGAATCACAGCCTTCCTTCACCTGAATGATCCCATCTTCTGTGAATCCAGTCATACCAGTTTTAAACGACCTATCTAAAGCAGTATATCTTAGACTTCAACGTTCTCTGCAACTGTTTCAGAAGAAATTAATATCCGCAAAACCTAGAGAAGAACCATCAACTGGTCATATTACGCAACTCTGATGCGCACACCCACTCATTTTAAAAGCTCCTCCCCCTCAACAACTTCTTCAGTGTAAATCAGAGCTGTTACTTGAAAACAGAGCTCTCCGGTCCCATCTGCACACATCTATCTATTTTAATGGGAAGAAAGATAGCAAATCAAATTCTGCTCATTTACTAGTTTAACAGACCTAACATTTTAATACCTCCTGGTACATTTTTCATTTGCTGAACTTTTGCAGAATGTTTTAAAGAGGGGCTCAATTCACCCTGAACGCAGGACTCGTACAGGCCAGTGTGATTTACACTTACTTGCTCAGTAAAGTTTATTGCTATAAGACAGTTATTTACGTGGGACTTACCTGAAGCACAAATTATGATATCAACAAAAAAAGCACACCACATACTAACACTGCTTTTTAGATACTCTTCAGTTTTAAAATTTTCAAACACGTTAACTTGTCTTATTTTGTTTAGGGCTGAGGCTCTTCAGCAACGTCACATAATTTGAGACTGCTGAAGTACTTCAGCAATCCTTTGGTCCCAGTAGCTGTAAAACAGCCAAGTAAAAAGAAACTTCCCTACTAAAAGAAGTGGGGGGGGGGGGGAAAGGGGGGAGACAATCGTCACTGGGGAAAGTGTCTTTTAAACACTATCTGCTAAACACCACAAAAGTCTTTGTTATAAAATACACCTTTTCATACAAAAGACATCTTGCAAAACCATTTGATTGCCCCACGATGCTGAACGTTTGTGTGAGCTTCTCTTCTTTTCTAAAGATGATTCAGCCCAGGCCCTTTCAGTCTGAGTGGCTTTGTCTCTCACACATGGAACAGCTTGGCCACGATTATCACGAGGCCACTGTCCAGCAAGATAGGGAGCAGCAAGTGTGTCCAACGAGGAAGTCCGGCGAATAACACTGGAAGGCCTTGATGAAGGTAGTCTTAACTTGTCAGCTCTGTGCCACGGGTGCCTGGGACCGCCACGGGTGCCCGGGACCGCCACGGGTGCCCTCCGGCACCAGGGAGGAACAAGGTGAGGGCCCGCAGCCCAGCAGCGTTTGTATCCCCACTGGATGCTGCCTCCCACACTGTCTCCCCCCTTGTTCCCAAGTCTTTACATCAAACACAGCTGAGACCATCGAGGGGACCCCTTGTTTTTGCAAAAACTTCGACAGTAGCTTTAGCTTCAATGGGTCACATTTTACAGCCCTTTTTATTAATAATTGCATTAATAGTTTTACTATTGCCTCTTCTGCTGAGATATTGGCTCCCATCCTGAATGCCCAGCCGCTCACCTGTCCTTCAGGCGATGTCCCGGGGTTGAAGCTGCAGTCAAGTTGCAAGCTTGATTCATTCGGCTGGGTTCCTTCCGGATGCCCGTACAGCATTGCTCTACCCCTTATCACGTCGGGGTCACCATATGAAGGGAATGACAACACGGACTCCAAGACAGTCGAGAAATGGAGACCCTTTATTGTCCCGATGCTAGATCTTATGTAGTTTTTCTGAGCCCCTACACGCGCTGCATATGGCTGGCAAACAGTTACAGGCTTCTGATTGGTGCATTCCTTTTGATCACGCATAGCCCGCTATAGGCCCGACCGAGCCTAACAACTCCTCCTTATTGGTTCCCACTTTCTCTTATTCTAGCCTGGTTACCACTCTATGCCTCTGAGTAACCTTCTTCTTAACCCTTAGTGCATCACCATATCAATCAGCTCCAGTTTGTCACCGAACGCGTCACCCATAATTCCCCCTTTCTTTGTTTCTACAAGCCAAATTGTGTGCCACGAACAATTAATCATTTTTTGCAATTGTTGCAGCAGGCATGGTGTAACCATTATAATTGCAACAAACACGATAAACAAAATAATCATTATCTTTTACTTTCTCAAGTACTTAAATTTGTTGCTACAGGACTACAGCATCAAGCAAGGAAGGGACAGCTGAACCACATTAAGGGGTTTTTTTTTTAAGCTCCAAAGTAGTTAATCAAGGAACTGACTAGGTCTATGCACAGTTAGGTTTTAAAGTGTGCTAAAAGAACTTGAACTCTTTCACTAAGACTGTGCTTGAACAACGCACAGATTAACCCCCCATAAAGCCGAATATTCCAACTCTATACATAAGAGGTTTTTTTTTTTTAAAAAAGTTCTACACACTCTCAAAGAGATTTTGAAATTGATTTAAATACTTTACCTTGCAGCTCTGCTATGGCACAAGACAGCACATGTGAAATTTAAGGCTAATTTTTGGGTGCATACATGTCAAAGCTGGTCTTAAAACAAGAGCTGTCGTATTTACTTAATTCTGAGTCTGTAGTGCGAATTCACATTCAAGTAGAGCTGCCACAGCAATCAACAGAATCACAGCCTTCCTTCACCTGAATGATCCCATCTTCTGTGAATCCAGTCATACCAGTTTTAAACGACCTATCTAAAGCAGTATATCTTAGACTTCAACGTTCTCTGCAACTGTTTCAGAAGAAATTAATATCCGCAAAACCTAGAGAAGAACCATCAACTGGTCATATTACGCAACTCTGATGCGCACACCCACTCATTTTAAAAGCTCCTCCCCCTCAACAACTTCTTCAGTGTAAATCAGAGCTGTTACTTGAAAACAGAGCTCTCCGGTCCCATCTGCACACATCTATCTATTTTAATGGGAAGAAAGATAGCAAATCAAATTCTGCTCATTTACTAGTTTAACAGACCTAACATTTTAATACCTCCTGGTACATTTTTCATTTGCTGAACTTTTGCAGAATGTTTTAAAGAGGGGCTCAATTCACCCTGAACGCAGGACTCGTACAGGCCAGTGTGATTTACACTTACTTGCTCAGTAAAGTTTATTGCTATAAGACAGTTATTTACGTGGGACTTACCTGAAGCACAAATTATGATATCAACAAAAAAAGCACACCACATACTAACACTGCTTTTTAGATACTCTTCAGTTTTAAAATTTTCAAACACGTTAACTTGTCTTATTTTGTTTAGGGCTGAGACTCTTCAGCAACGTCACATAATTTGAGACTGCTGAAGTACTTCAGCAATCCTTTGGTCCCAGTAGCTGTAAAACAGCCAAGTAAAAAGAAACTTCCCTACTAAAAGAAGTGGGGGGGGGGGGGGAAAGGGGGGAGACAATCGTCACTGGGGAAAGTGTCTTTTAAACACTATCTGCTAAACACCACAAAAGTCTTTGTTATAAAATACACCTTTTCATACAAAAGACATCTTGCAAAACCATTTGATTGCCCCACGATGCTGAACGTTTGTGTGAGCTTCTCTTCTTTTCTAAAGATGATTCAGCCCAGGCCCTTTCAGTCTGAGTGGCTTTGTCTCTCATACATGGAACAGCTTGGCCACGATTATCACGAGGCCACTGTCCAGCAAGATAGGGAGCAGCAAGTGTGTCCAACGAGGAAGTCCGGCGAATAACACTGGAAGGCCTTGATGAAGGTAGTCTTAACTTGTCAGCTCTGTGCCACGGGTGCCTGGGACCGCCACGGGTGCCCGGGACCGCCACGGGTGCCCTCCGGCACCAGGGAGGAACAAGGTGAGGGCCCGCAGCCCAGCAGCGTTTGTATCCCCACTGGATGCTGCCTCCCACACTGTCTCCCCCCTTGTTCCCAAGTCTTTACATCAAACACAGCTGAGACCATCGAGGGGACCCCTTGTTTTTGCAAAAACTTCGACAGTAGCTTTAGCTTCAATGGGTCACATTTTACAGCCCTTTTTATTAATAATTGCATTAATAGTTTTACTATTGCCTCTTCTGCTGAGATATTGGCTCCCATCCTGAATGCCCAGCCGCTCACCTGTCCTTCAGGCGATGTCCCGGGGTTGAAGCTGCAGTCAAGTTGCAAGCTTGATTCATTCGGCTGGGTTCCTTCCGGATGCCCGTACAGCATTGCTCTACCCCTTATCACGTCGGGGTCACCATATGAAGGGAATGACAACACGGACTCCAAGACAGTCGAGAAATGGAGACCCTTTATTGTCCCAATGCCAGATCTTATGTAGTTTTTCTGAGCCCCTACACGCGCTGCATATGGCTGGCAAACAGTTACAGGCTTCTGATTGGTGCATTCCTTTTGATCACGCATAGCCCGCTATAGGCCCGACCGAGCCTAACAACTCCTCCTTATTGGTTCCCACTTTCTCTTATTCTAGCCTGGTTACCACTCTATGCCTCTGAGTAACCTTCTTCTTAACCCTTAGTGCATCACCATATCAATCAGCTCCAGTTTGTCACCGAACGCGTCACCCATAATTCCCCCTTTCTTTGTTTCTACAAGCCAAATTGTGTGCCACGAACAATTAATCATTTTTTGCAATTGTTGCAGCAGGCATGGTGTAACCATTATAATTGCAACAAACACGATAAACAAAATAATCATTATCTTTTACTTTCTCAAGTACTTAAATTTGTTGCTACAGGACTACAGCATCAAGCAAGGAAGGGACAGCTGAACCACATTAAGGGGTTTTTTTTTTAAGCTCCAAAGTAGTTAATCAAGGAACTGACTAGGTCTATGCACAGTTAGGTTTTAAAGTGTGCTAAAAGAACTTGAACTCTTTCACTAAGACTGTGCTTGAACAACGCACAGATTAACCCCCCATAAAGCCGAATATTCCAACTCTATACATAAGAGGTTTTTTTTTTTAAAAAAGTTCTACACACTCTCAAAGAGATTTTGAAATTGATTTAAATACTTTACCTTGCAGCTCTGCTATGGCACAAGACAGCACATGTGAAATTTAAGGCTAATTTTTGGGTGCATACATGTCAAAGCTGGTCTTAAAACAAGAGCTGTCGTATTTACTTAATTCTGAGTCTGTAGTGCGAATTCACATTCAAGTAGAGCTGCCACAGCAATCAACAGAATCACAGCCTTCCTTCACCTGAATGATCCCATCTTCTGTGAATCCAGTCATACCAGTTTTAAACGACCTATCTAAAGCAGTATATCTTAGACTTCAACGTTCTCTGCAACTGTTTCAGAAGAAATTAATATCCGCAAAACCTAGAGAAGAACCATCAACTGGTCATATTACGCAACTCTGATGCGCACACCCACTCATTTTAAAAGCTCCTCCCCCTCAACAACTTCTTCAGTGTAAATCAGAGCTGTTACTTGAAAACAGAGCTCTCCGGTCCCATCTGCACACATCTATCTATTTTAATGGGAAGAAAGATAGCAAATCAAATTCTGCTCATTTACTAGTTTAACAGACCTAACATTTTAATACCTCCTGGTACATTTTTCATTTGCTGAACTTTTGCAGAATGTTTTAAAGAGGGGCTCAATTCACCCTGAACGCAGGACTCGTACAGGCCAGTGTGATTTACACTTACTTGCTCAGTAAAGTTTATTGCTATAAGACAGTTATTTACGTGGGACTTACCTGAAGCACAAATTATGATATCAACAAAAAAAGCACACCACATACTAACACTGCTTTTTAGATACTCTTCAGTTTTAAAATTTTCAAACACGTTAACTTGTCTTATTTTGTTTAGGGCTGAGGCTCTTCAGCAACGTCACATAATTTGAGACTGCTGAAGTACTTCAGCAATCCTTTGGTCCCAGTAGCTGTAAAACAGCCAAGTAAAAAGAAACTTCCCTACTAAAAGAAGTGGGGGGGGGGGGAAAGGGGGGAGACAATCGTCACTGGGGAAAGTGTCTTTTAAACACTATCTGCTAAACACCACAAAAGTCTTTGTTATAAAATACACCTTTTCATACAAAAGACATCTTGCAAAACCATTTGATTGCCCCACGATGCTGAACGTTTGTGTGAGCTTCTCTTCTTTTCTAAAGATGATTCAGCCCAGGCCCTTTCAGTCTGAGTGGCTTTGTCTCTCATACATGGAACAGCTTGGCCACGATTATCACGAGGCCACTGTCCAGCAAGATAGGGAGCAGCAAGTGTGTCCAACGAGGAAGTCCGGCGAATAACACTGGAAGGCCTTGATGAAGGTAGTCTTAACTTGTCAGCTCTGTGCCACGGGTGCCTGGGACCGCCACGGGTGCCCGGGACCGCCACGGGTGCCCTCCGGCACCAGGGAGGAACAAGGTGAGGGCCCGCAGCCCAGCAGCGTTTGTATCCCCACTGGATGCTGCCTCCCACACTGTCTCCCCCCTTGTTCCCAAGTCTTTACATCAAACACAGCTGAGACCATCGAGGGGACCCCTTGTTTTAGCAAAACCTTCGACAGTAGCTTTAGCTTCAATGGGTCACATTTTACTGCCCTTTTTATTAATAATTGCATTAATAGTTTTACTATTGCCTCTTCTGCTGAGATATTGGCTCCCATCCTGAATGCCCAGCCGCTCACCTGTCCTTCAGGCGATGTCCCGGGGTTGAAGCTGCAGTCAAGCTGCAAGCTTGATTCATTCGGCTGGGTTCCCTCCGGATGCCCGTACAGCATTGCTCCTCTACCCCTTATCATGTCGAGGTCACCATTTGAAGGGAATGATGACAAGGACTCCAAGATAGTCAAGAAATGGAGACCCTTTATTGTCCCGATGCTAGATCTTACGTAGTTTTTCTGGGCCCCTACACGCGCTGCATATGGCTGGCAAACATAGTTACAGACTTCTGATTGGTGCATTCCTTTTGATCACGCATAGCCCTCTGTAGGCCCGTCTGAGCCTAACAACTCCTCCTTATTGGTTCCCACTTTCTCTTATTCTAGCCTGGTTACCACTCTATGCCTCTGAGTAACCTTCTTCTTAACCCTTAGTGCATCACCATATCAATCAGCTCCAGTTTGTCACCAAACGCGTCACCCATACTGAGGCACCTCACAGCCACAGCATACCTGCTGCAATACCTCTCTCTTCCCAGCTCCTTTACTTCAGCTGCTCACCAGCTCTAACTGAGATTCTTCACTCACAGCACCGCAGCAAACTCTGCCTGGGCTACACAACACACACTACACAAGCTACATTGTTTAAGACACACCACAGCTGGAACATTCCTGCCCAACAATCAGTCACATCTCACTTCAGGGAGGATGCCGCACGCTCCTAGAAACCAAACCTACCAGTCCTGAACAGCTCCCCTGCCAGACAACTCCCCACCTCCTCTTGCCAACCACACTCAGCACACACACTACTTGCACTTCAAAAAAAAAAGTAAGAACATACACACACAAAAAACAACTGAGCTCCACAAATGCCAGAAAGCCATGCACACACAACAGCCCCAGCAGAAGTAATCACAGACTTACCCTTTACAGATGAAAAAGGTAACTCTGATATGACCCTGCTCAGTCTCTTGGTAATGCTGTGCCTGTGCTCAAGCTTCTTGCAGCATGTAATCAAGCTCTTTTTAGTCCTCTGGAGAGTTACACAAGTGGTTTGATACATCTAGAGATTTAAATATAACCCCAAAACAGAAGTGTACCCCACCATCCCAAAAATGAGCAAGCCGGCAACCTCTGCTAAATAGCCCTCTATCAAGTGAATTCCAAGCACTCCAGAGACTCTGACCCACCTAAAGAACCCTGCAACTGACAGAAGGAAAAACAAAGCACTTACCCCTAAGAGCAGCCCAGGCACAATGAGCTCCCCATCAGGCCTTGCCTGGGGCTCATATACCATTTGGCCCCGCCCAGCACCCAAACCCAATCACCTGGGAAAGGGGAGGGGCAAAAAACAACAAAGTAGACAGAGCAGGATAAGCAGCAGCTGTGGTTTTTTGTTTTTCATCTGGATTTCAGCTCAACACCATGCAGAGTGCAGACAAGAGAACTGGGGTGTTTCTAGAAGCAGCAATGCCCATGCTTTTGCTTCAGCTTTGCATGTTGAAAGCTTCTCTCCTCTACAACCCCTTTCTCAGGAAACAGGCAGCATTCAAGTGACCTGCTTTGCTCCTATTCTGAAGACTATCACAGTCCACCTTGCCTGTGGCACCTGAGAAACAGAAGAGAAAGCAACCACAGCAGCAAAAGCCCTGACCGACCCTTAGGTCAGTTACTCTCATCCCCTCCTTTACCTCAGCAGCTTACCTACCCCACAGAGCAGATGCTTCCATCTGTTCTCTTGAGCCACTTACAGCACCTCGAAAAGGCAAACTGGAATTTTCCTCTATTTCATGTCGTAAAATAACTGCAGTGACAACCGCACCCCAAAAGCGACTGCTACATCTCTTCATCGCCCACCAGAGTCACTCCAGAGGCAGCTCGGCTCATGACATCCTGTATCGCACACTGCATTTCCACCTGAACAAAGAAAAACAGAAGATAAACATTCAGCTGCCACCATTAGCACCCATCCCTCAACAACAGAAGTGACTCCATAGTTCATTTTATCATTTTAAAACACCAGTCCACTTGCCTCTGTACCTGGAAATTAGATCCAAGCTCAAAAGGAGTAGACAGCATCACCCATGCCACATGGCAACACAAAAGGACAAAATGACCTTCCCCTCTGACCCCAACCCTGAGGAAAAGCCCCATCAACTCCGGACCCAACCCTGAGGAAAAGCCCCATCCCATTAAACCCCAGCTGTGAGGAAAAACCCTTTCCCCTCCGGCCCCAACACTGAGAAATCCCATTCCTTTCCAACGCCAACACTGAGGAAAAGCCCCATCAACTCTGGCCCCTACCCTGAGGTAAAACCCTTTCCCCTTCGGCCCGAACCCTGAGGAAAAGCCCCTTCGCCTCCGGCCCCAAACCTGAGGAAAAGCCCATTCCCCTCCAGCCCAAACCCTGAGGAAAACCCTTTCCGCTCCGGCCCCAACCCTGAGGAAAAGCCCCTTCGCCTCCAGCCCCAACCCTGAGGAAAACCCTTTCTGCTCCAGACCCAACCCTGAGGAAAAGCCCCATCAAATTCGGCCCAACCCTGAGGAACAGCCCCTGACCGTCCGGCCCCAAACATGAGGAACAGCCCCTTCCCGTCCGGCCCCAACCCTCAGGAAAAGCCCCTTTCATTCCAGCCCCAACCCTGAGGAAGAGCCCCTTCCCATCCAGCGCCAACGCTCAGGAAAAACCCCTTCCCCTCCGGCAGCAACTCTGAGGAAAATCCCCAACCCTGACGGAAAACCCCTTCCCCTCCAGCCCCAACACTGAGGAAAAGCCCCTTCCGCTCCAGCCACAACCCTGAGGAAAAGCCCCTTCCCCTCCGGCCCGAACGCTAAGGAAAAGCCCCTTCCCCTCCAGCCCCAACCCTGAGGAAAAGCCCCTTCGCCTCCAGCCCGAACCCTGAGGAAAAATCCCTTCCCATCCAGCGCCAAGCATAAAGAAAAAACCCTTCCCCTCCGGCAGCAACCCTGAGGAAAATCCCCAACCCTGAGGAAAAGCGCCTTCCCCTCCAGCCCTAAGCCTGAGGAAAAGCCCCATCAACTCCTGACCCAAGAAGAACTATCATGATCCCCAACTTCTTAATTTGTAGTCATGCATACACCACTCTATTCTTAAATATACTGGATGAGTCTTCAGGAAATACTAACTCTCTAGCTTTTCTTGTAGTGTTAAGAAAAATATAACCCATTTTCTTCAAAATCCCCAACCCTGAGGAAAAACCACTATCCATGAGGCCCAATCCTGAGGAAAAGGCCCTTCAGGTCCGGCCCCAAGCCTGAGGAAAAGGCCCTTCAGGTCCGGCCCCAACCCTGAGGAGAAACCCCTTCCCCTCTGGCCCCAACCCTGAGGAAAAGCCCCTTCACCTCTGGCCCCAACCCCAAACAAAATCCCCTTCCCCTCAGGCCCCAACACTAAGCAAAAGCCCATTCCTCTCCTGCACCAACCCTGAGAAATAGCCCATTCCCCTCTGGCCCAAAACCTGAGGAAAAGCCCCATCAACTCCGCACCCAACCCTAGGAAAAGCCCAATCAACCCATGAAGCCCCAACCCTGAGGAAAAACTCCTTCCCCTCCGACCCCAACCCTGAGGAAAAGCCCCATCAACTCCGGACCCAACCCTGAGGAAAAGCCCCGTCCCATGAAGCCCCAACTATGAGGAAAAACCCCTTCCCCTCCAGCCCCAACACTGAGAAAAGCCCATTCCTTTCCAACGCCAACACTTAGGAAAAGCCCCATCAACTCTGGCCCCTACCCTAAAGTAAAACCCTTTTTCCTTCGGCCCCAACCCTCAGGAAAAGCCCCATCAACTCTGGCCCCAACCCTGAGGAAAAGCCCCTTCGCATCCGGCCCCAAACCTGAGGAAAAGCCTCTTCCCCTCCAGCCCCAACCCTGAGGAAAAGCCTTTCCGCTCCGGCCCCAACCCTGAGGAAAAGCCCTATCAAATTCAGCCCAACCCTGAGGAAAAGCCCCTTCCTGTCTGGCACCAAACATGAGGAACAGCCCCTGACCGTCCAGCCCCAAACATGAGGAACAGCCCCTGACCGTCCAGCCCCAACCCTGAGGAAAAGCCCCTTCGCCTCCAGCGCCAAGCATAAAGAAAAACCCCTTCCCCTCCGGCAGCAACCCTGAGGAAAAACCCCAATCCTGAGGAAAAGTGCCTTTCCCCTCCGGCCCTAAGCCTGAGGAAAAGCCCCATCAACTCCTGACCCAACTCTGAGGAAAAGCCCCGTCCCATGAAGCCCCAACTATGAGGAAAAACCCCTTCCCCTCCTGCCCCAACACTGAGAAAAGCCCATTCCTTTCCAACGCCAACACTGAGGAAAAGCCCCATCAACTCTGGCCCCTACCCTGAGGTAAAACCCTTTCCCCTTTGGCCCCAACCCTGAGGAAAAGCTCCATCAACTCTGGCCCCAACCCTGAGGAAAAGCCCCTTCGCCTCCGGCCCAAAACCTGAGGAAAAGCCCCTTCAACTCTGGCCTCAACCCTGAGGAAAAGTCCCTTCCCCTCCAGCCCCAACGCTGAGGAAAAGCCCCTTCCCCTCCGGCCCGAACGCTAAGAAAAAGCCCCTTCCTCTCCGGCCCCAACCCTGAGGAACAACCCCTTCCCCTGTGGCCCCAACCCTGAGGAAAAGTCCCTTTCCTTCCGGCCCCAACGCTGAGGAAAAGCCCCTTCACCTCTGGCCCCAAACCTGAGGAAAAGTCCCTTTCCGCTCCGGACCTAACCCTGAAGAAAAGCCCCTTCCTGTCTGGCACCAAACATGAGGAACAGCCCCTCCCGTCCGGCCCCAAACATGAGGAACAGCCCCTTCCCGTCTGGCCCCAACCCTGAGGAAAAGCCCCTTCGCCTCCGGCCCGAACCCTGAGGAAAAGCCCCTTCCCATCCAGCGCCAAGCATAAAGAAAAACCCCTTCCCCTCCGGCAGCAACCCTGAGGAAAATCCCCAGCCCTGAGGAAAAGAGCCTTCCCCTCCAGCCCTAAGCCTGAGGAAAAGCCCCATCAACTCCTGACCCAACTCTGAGGAAAAGCACCTTCCCATGAAGCCCCAACCCTGAGGGAAAACCCCTTCCCCTCCAGCCCCAACCCTGAGAAAAGCCCATTCCTCTCTGCCACCAACACTGAGGAAAAGCCACTTCCACCCCTGTCCCAAACCTGAGAAAAAGCCCCTTCCCTCCAGCCTCAATCCTGAGTAAAAGACCCTTCCCATCCTGCCCCAACCCTGAGGAAAAACTTCCAACCCTGAGTAAAAGCCCCTTCCCCTCCAGCACCAACCTTCAGGAAAAACCCCTTCCCCTCTGGCCCCAACCCTGAGGAAAAGCCCCGTCCCATGAAGCCCCAACTGTGAGGAAAAACCACCTCCCCTCCGGCCCCAACACTGAGAAAAGCCCATTCCTTTCCAACACCAACACTGAGGAAAAGCCCCATCAACTCTTAGATGGGGTAGATTAAAAGGTTTGACCCTTTGGTGTCATTTGCTGTTTTCAACTTGACTGGAATAAAATAAACAAGAAGCCCCGCAAAAAAAAAAAAAAAAGAAAAAAAAAAACACCCCACACTGAAGTAACAACCTGTATAGAACAGTTGACAGAGACTTGATGGAAAATTGTGCTCTCTAGTGGATAAATGTGATTTTGCACAATAAAGTTTCAAACCATGCTGATTCATCCACCTGACCAACGCATCTTCAGTGCAGAGAAAAATATCAAGATTTGGACAACATGAAAAGAGTGTTGAACGAGGCACTTGCAGATTTATTATAACCAAGATAGGTTTATACCGAGTTACATGACAGACCAGAGCTAAATAAGGCTTCTAATTATACAAAGAAAATACCTGAGACATGCTTTTATGCTTGTTTACATTTTAAAAAGTGGCACGTAATGCAATAATAAAACATGTTTTTCTTTTTTTTTTTTTTAGTAACATGACTACTTGGTTAATTTTAATGTAGTCCTAGATAATACTGTATAGTCTGTATACTGTGTATTTACACTAGGTAATGCTGTTTGGTTTACAGAATAAGGAGTAGGATTTTTCTACAAATAAGCTGAATAACAGAATGATCTCTGTTGATTTATTTATAGGAAGAAGAACTATCATGATCCCCAACTTCTTAATTTGTAGTCATGCATACACCACTCTATTCTTAAATATACTGGATGAGTCTTCAGGAAATACTAACTCTCTAGCTTTTCTTGTAGTGTTAAGAAAAATATAACCCATTTTCTTCATCACTGCTGTCCTATGTTTATTTTTTCTGGGCAGGTATGGACTAATGAACACATGAATTCAACTTAATAGCAGATGAATTAGAATGTATTTTTAAAGAATAATTGGCCAATTTAAAGAATAATTTGGCCACTTTATGCTTCCTCAACAGTATACAGAATTTAACTTCTTTGAACTCTGCATCCTAACTAGGTTGTTGGAATAAGTCTGAAGTTAGAAGACAAAAATATGGAAGTGTTTAAAAAGCTAAGTTTACAGTTAATGTGCTAATTTTAAAAGGTATTAAAATATGGCATGTATTTAAATCAAAAGCAAGGATCTAGAAAGACGTGGGACATTAGATTTTCTCTTTGATGTGGTTGCTGAATGCGATGATCAGCTGTTAACTATTACAGAAAGTAGCATTCTCTTCCTCTTTGGCCCTTAAAGATGAAATATGGGAAGGAAGCATGGGGAAAATATTTCTTTTTATAATGCATACAGAAATCTACCTTTCATGTTTTAAGTTACCTAATATACTCAGAACAGGCAGCCTAAGACTTCAGCAAAGCCAATTGTATCATAAAAATCAATTTAAAAAAAAAATCAGAATAAAAAATCAAATAAAAAATCGAAAATCATAAAAAATCAATAAAAATCATAAAAATCAAAAAAATCATAAATCATAAAATCATAAAGCCAAAAGTATCATAAGCCATAAAGTATCATAGAAGTTAAAAATCTGCCTTCCAAAAATCTAGCTGGCAAATCTTTTGGTTTCTTATTTTTAATGAAAAATTTTAATAGATGATCTTATGCCTAGAGCAAGAAAGGGAGAGTTGCACTGACTTGTGGTATAACTGGTGCTGATTTGGCAGTAATTTTAACAATTGTATTTAGTTAATCCCATGACAGCAAACTTAAAAAGTTTTTGCACTGGCAGTCATTCATAATTTTAAGTCAGAGAACAGTTGTCAGTGATATAATAAAAGGAAAATCTCTATTTCAGCAGTTTTGTCAGTTCTTATTAATTTTTCTATTCAGTGATATAAGAGAGAAACTGTAGTTTGGGTATGGCTAAATGTCCATATTTTTTGAAGTGCTGGAACTCTAAGAGACAGTTTCCATTTAATATTCTCCTGGCTCTATCATTTAAACCATACTTTATTTAACCCATATCATTTAAAATCATATACAAGAAAGACTTCAGTTCATCTAAGAAAATGGTTTTGAAATTAAGGAGACAGAAGCAAGAGATACCCCTTCCAGTTCTGTGCAGTTATCATTACAGATAGGTAATACAGAGAGATCTTAAATATATTTAGCTTAAAATTCCATAGTATTCATGCAAAATTAGCATAAAGTTTTGAGCATGTTGTAGCACCACTTCAAATTAACTGATACCTGATATCATCAGTTTTGTTGTATTAATACCTGTCAGTTATACTAGTGCACATACAGAGGGGAGGCAGGCCAGTAACTGAGAGAAATGCTTGTTTTTCTAAGCCTCATTTGGGAGTGGGCAGGTCTGTAAAACCTGCCTTTTTAGCTACAAAAGCGTTATCACAGCAAGACAGAAGTTTCACTGGGTTTTGCAGACTCAGCTAGTTACATCACATTAGAGTTGGTTCGCTATTGAAAGTCATGGAAAAAAATACTAAACTATAGCTCAGTAAATTAACGCCTTAAATGTAAGCCATCCAAAAATTAGGTCAAATGTTATAGGCTACAAAATCCTACTTAGAAATTCAATTTAGCCCACATAGGAAGTGCAAATATGTTATCTTCCAATTAAAAATCAATCTTGTTTCTTGAGGGGAAGAGAGAGACCAAAACCCCAGGCAATTCATGCCAGCTTCCAATCCCATCCTACAAGAAAACTTTGAGGTTTTTGGAACAGCCAGGAAGTCATCCAGTGACAAATTACTGTTGCTACTACAACACTACCGCGACAGACCATTTTAAGGATAATTTCCAGTAACTCCTTCAGAAGCTATTGTGCGAAGAATGCAAAAGCTCACACTGACCTATTATAATTCAAGTACTCTCTCTACTTCATGATAAAGAGGCTTTAGAGAAGATGAAAGCACAGCCCAGGAGATCTTCTTAAAACAGGGCAAATGTCAGAATTCTTTCAATTTCCTATAGCTCAGCAGTTGCCGAAGTGCCATTTGTGTAATCACCTTTAGACTTCATGTGGTCCTGAATTGATGCAGTCTAGAAGAAGAAGGGGTAGAGTGAGTTAGAATTAAAACATTCATCTTACAAAGTCTGGTTGTCAGAGCAATTTCTAAAAGCATAAATTTGAAGAAGCAGACAGTGCTAGGTCCCAACAGCAATGGGGAGAAATAGCAACTAAAAAAAAACCAACAACCTCGAAGTTCTGTGTTAAGTCAGTATACGAAATGGGTATTGCTGTCCAAAGTCAAACTATTCTTACATCTCTCACCTTGGCACAACTTTCATTTTGGGTGATGTGAAATCTAGACCTAGTATTAAATGCTTCTACCCACAGAATCATTATCACAAAAGGTTCTCTTCACATGTAGAGACACTGGGGAAGTCAGACTGTCTTGTGGAACATAACTTCTACATAATTTTATGCTTACAGACCAAGGGGCAATTCTGTTCTGAAGTTGTTCTGGGGGGGTTGGGTGAACATGTAGACAGATGTTTTTTCCTTCCGTGATATTATCTAGTATTTTAGTATCTAGTGGCTCTACAGGCTACTGAACTACCACGGTCACGGATTCACCAATAACGTATAACCATCCTTATTCTAGTCGCGTTCAGTGAGAACTATCATGGCTAGGAACAATGCAGTTAAGTGCAATTTATTACAGCAACAGGTACACAGGTTCTTTGGATTGCTGGTGATAATTTACTGTCTGCAAATGCAAGCTAGCATGCATGAAATACACAGGTGTGCAGCCTGGAAATTAACGCATTAAAAGGCACAAAGACTCTGTAGAGATTTCTAAGTTTCCACGGAGTCACACAGTATAACCAAGTGTTCAAATCTCACCCAAAGGCGTCCCAATGTGGGGGGAAGAGAGGCTCAGCCCATCGACTGATCCCAGGGGACAGGAGGTCCTCAGGATGGTGTATTCCCTCATGATGGTATCTTCCCTGACAATGGTATCTCTCTTAGGCCAATTTATATTATTTTCTATCTTTTAGGTGGAGCTTGAGTGACTCTAGTCAAGCATATCTTAGTTATGATTGGTGAAAAGTTTTCCCGTCTCTGTTTAAAGGTATAGGCTCCGAGAAATTCAGAGCACGTACTCAGTGAGGGATGGTCGCACCTTGGAGGCAGGTAGCTTTTGGGATGGAGGTGTGTTTTGGTATTATAATGACATTATAATGAGCAAAAGTACACTAGAGTACAGCATTTGTCAAAACATGACAGGTCGTTGGCTCAGGGTAGCAAAAAGTGCAGCTTACCGGTCTCGGTGTGCACAAGAACAATCGAGTCCCCATCTAGTCACAGAGCCTAGCCGTGGTGTCTCCACTCCACTCTATGCTCCGTACTGTTCCTCAGTCAGCACACCAGGTTCCCCCAGTGCGATAGCATGTAAGATTGGAAGCCTAGGGAACGCTCAGGTAATGCAGCTACACCCTACCCTGAAAGCCTCTTCAATGCTGTACATTTTCTTTAAAATGTGAATATTAGTTTTATTTTCCTAGTTACTTTAGGCAATTGCACCACAAGGCTGAAGCTTCATGCTGGTCACACTATGAGAGGGTCAAACTCACCTTTATTACTGCTACTTGATTTTTAGCAATAGCTTTCTTGAATTTTGGAAAAGTCAGTCCCCTACATACAGGGTCTGAGAACTGCAAACAATCATACAGGCAAAGTTTCTGGCAAAAAACATATAAAGCTTAAACACAGCATAACACATACATTCTTAGCTTTTCCATTACTTAGTCCAATTTAATCAAAACAACATGATAGTAAAAGTGTTTTATATTATAACCAAAAGATAAAATTACAAATGTGATAAAAGATGGCAGTGTGCATCTACCTAGCAGCTTGGGTTGTTCACCATTGCACCAGTTAAAACAAACGAGGAATTCAGTCATTATATGTTTTCAGTAGGTCATACAACCTTGTTATTTAATTATTTCTCTGGGAGTTAAAGCAGTACAAAGACCAAGATGCGGTTCCTAAAGTGAATTTAGGAAGGAATTGGTTGAGCAGATTCACAGAAAAAAGATCACAGAAAGCATCTGATGAGTATACCTAGAAAAAAGTTATTTAATTTATACTAAAATATCTAAAATTTTGGTAATAGTTATTGAGCAACAGACATTTCAACAAGCTGAAACAGGTCTGTAAGAGAACTGTTTTAGACATACCTACATAGAGCAGCAGTATCAATTTAAAAATCAGTATGTTCACATCAGAAAACACCATGAAGAAGCATGCACATTTATTTCCAGACAGAAAGTAGAATATATTCTGGTTTCTGTAAAGAAGTGTAATTAAAGCAAAACAAGAACTAAACTAAGTCTTGTTTAATAGTCATAGACCCTGTTCTAACTAGAGCTGGCCAAAGCTTCTTAACTATTTAGTATTTCCAGAAAGAACAGCTTAGAAGCACAACAGATTGAACGCTTAAGCTTCACATGTATTTGCAAAACAAAGTATTCTTATGTCTTACATAGTTGCTCTTCACAGACACAGAGAAGTTAAAAGTAAAGAGAACTCTACAACTCCAAAAAGCCATTAAACCAGAAAAAAAGAGCTTTTTATATCGGCAACAGAACCAGTTCATCAGACAGAGCCCAGACCTTCCCAGAACACAGAGAACTATTAACACAGCAATCACAAATCAGAATCACAAAGAGGAAACTCACAGACTATACATGTGACTTGCAGAAAATGGACTCCACAATCAGTAAGATTGTAAAGTAGGTATGTTTATTCAGCACTGGGCAGCACGGGGGTAGTCCCGCCAAAGTCGTGCAGGCCTGATGCGGCAACTTGCCTTTGTTATATGCAGTAAAGAGTTACATATGCATGAAGTTTCACAATACGCCTATACATATTCATAACCTGTCCCCGCTTCATATTAAAATTAGTTCCAAGGAGTCATTTCCATAAACTCCTCCCATCTGCGCTTGCACAGTGTATTCTGGTGGTGGTCGTCAGGGGTCGTGGGGATGAAGACTGATGACTCTTCCTTGTCACCGCTAGTTGACCTCTTGTCTTTGCACAGACTCAGTTGCTGCTTGGCTCTTGCCCATCTGCAGGACCAGTTTCTACCAGTTTCTTAAGATAGGCTCACTCTCTTATTAGGAGACTGACCTTGGTAAGGGGCCCAAGGCTTCTTGCTTTAGTTAATTTGCACAATGCACCATAGTTAGCAAAGACACTAAGTAGCATCCTAGTTTAATGCCGTCAGCGCTCTGTCTCTACTTGATAAGATTCTCCTAACTCCCTCTCTCACATGTCCTAAAGCTATGATAAAACCCAACAGTGTAGTCTTAGTGACTTTTTTTTTTTTTAAGATACATCCCCTCAGGCATCTATAGTAGCCTTCCATATAAGCTTTTTCACATCTTAGAACACTAAAACAATGTAATAACAGGCCAATTTATTACGAAGTTCTTTAAAAAGCTTACAGCTTAACAGAAGTTGCAACACCCTAAATTCAGCCTTTCTAAATCAATACCAAAGTCTTCACAAACTGCATAAACTCCCCCATCACAGGCATTTCTTACTTATGTAGTCCCACAATTACATAATTAGCACATCAATTTCTTTCACCTTTGTAGTTTTATTCCACTTTGTCACTTCTCACACTTCAAGCGGATTTTTTTAATTTCTGCCATTTATCTTTCAAAGTGTTTGCGACATTTGTGTCCTAGCTTTAGGTGTTCTGTATGATACATTATTGCAGAAATAAAAACTTCCATTTTATCCTGTGTGGTTTTAATACAACTCACTAGCTGCCAAAATTATCATTTTTCACCCCACTTCATCCTCTCACAAAGGCCTTTATCACCACTGGTGCCTTGTATGGGTGCAGCAAAGAAGGGACAGTGGTCCCCACAACCGCAAGAACACGCAGAAACCAAAGCTTTTGCCCACACTTCATAGAAGTTGCAGACTATTTGGGTTTATTGCATGTTAAGAAGATTATCAAAGCTAAGATTTTCTTAAAAATCACAAAGTGTGTCACTGTACCCTAATAACCTATTTTGAAAGCAGAATTACTGGGGGGTGAAATGAGTTTACCAGAGTCAAATTAGACATGGGAACATCCCCATCCCAAAATAGCGGCCGTACACCCACTCTCCTCCTGCTGTACCCTGCAGCCTTCAGCCTCAGCAGCACATACCTGCGTGTCACCCGTGGCTTCAGGTGTCCTGCCGGGTGCCACCTCCTCACTCAAGCACTGGCCAGCAGCCAGCTCCTGCCTTGGCAACCCCAGCACATTTACAGTTGATATTCCTTGATTATAATCCTGACAGCTAAACTAGATCACTTTGGTATGAACCCGCACCGCAGGATGATTCCTTTGCTCGGTAACTTGCTGCAGAAGTCTATCTGGCAGTACACTTCATGCTTACCTACAGGTGTCAGAAAAGGAGAATGGAAGCCAAAATGGTGCTCCAGTTTGGCGTGAGATTTGTACAGCAATTCAGTTTTCTCAGCACTATCCCTCCAGTCCATGGCTCACTTCCACTCCTGCAGCAGCCCTGCAGGTGTCATCCTGGCAAAGAGCAGCGCTAAATGTCTTCCTGTTGTGTTCTGCAACAGTGCTCTTCTTTTCCCCTGCATGAGTCAGGGTGTCATCCTCCAGAACAGGAATGTCCGCACAAGGGCACAGGACACCGCCTTCCTCCTGGAGACTCAAGGTTTCCACAGTAACTGGAAGAATTTAAAAAACTTCTTAACGTGCTCAGGCTCACTAAAGACTAATAAAAGCCAACAAGAATCCCAAAACTGAGGAGAAAACAACATTTTGTCACTGTTGGCACACAGACCAGAACCAGACAATATCCTGTTGTTCTTTCTCTCTGTTTTTCCCCATAGCAGCAGCAGCATCAAGAAGAGAGAGACAAAGGGCCGGGGAAATGGCTAGCACACACAGACACAGATGTTGAATGCGATGGGCAGGATACACAGCCATGCTGCAGTCCGTGGAGTTAAAGAGCCCCAGAGCTTTATGAACGTTTAGATATATTTCACTGAATGTAACAGTCAATTTGTCCCACCATTGCTATGCATTAAGAAGTATTGAAAATATATCTGTTTTACTTATACTAATTCTATATGAAGTGTAGAACATTCTCCTGAATGAAATTAAAAGGATCTCCCCTTTCCATTGACAGGAAATGATCACCATAATCTTAATAACAAACTAAATGCATCTATTCTCCACAACTGGCCTACAGACTCAAGGTCTGGTCATGGTGAATCCTTGGCTCAAGCTGCTGGTGAAAGGCAATGAGTGCAAAGTTAGCAGCTGCTACCTCACCTCAGCTGCAGGCTGGTTGCCCTTGTGACTTGCGGAAAACGGACTCCACAATCAATAAGACTGTAAAGTAGGTATATTTATTCAGCACTGGGCAGCACGGGGGTTAGTCCCACTGAAGTCGTGCGCACCTGACGCAGCAATTTGCCATGGTTACATGCAGCAAAGAGTTACATATGCATGAAGTTTCACAATACGCCTATACATATTCATAACCTGTCCCCGCTTCATATTAAAATTAGTTCCAAGGAGTCATTTCCATAAACTCCTCCCATCTGCGCTTGCACAGTGTATTCTGGTGGTGGTTGTCAGGGGTCATGGGGATGAAGATTGAAGACTCTTCCTCGTCACCGCTAGTTGACCTCTTGTCTTTGCACAGACTCAGTTGCTGCTTGGCTCTTGTCCATCCGCAGGACCAGTTTCTGCCACTTTCTTAAGACAGGCTCACACTCTTATTAGGAGACTGACCTTGGTAAGGGGCCCAAGGCTTCTTGCTTTAGTTAATTTGCACAATGCACAATAGTTAGCAAAGACACTAGGTAGCATCCTAGTTTAATGCCATCAGCACTCTATCTCTACTTGATAAGATTCTCTTAACTCCCTCACTCACTTGTCCTGCCCACACCAAGTTGTTAAATCCTGGCAACTTCTGAGCCCAGTTGTCCTTTTAATTCCTCCGGCTCTGTCAGCACTGGATTGATGGGGTGAACAGTATTTCAGGCTGACTGCCTTTCTAAGATCTCATTGTTCTGTGCCTGTAATTTGAGCATTATCCTGGCTTTGCTTGGTTTACTTATATTGTGCTAAAATCCTGAAATGGCTGTATGGTTACATAGCTGACTAGCAAGGTCTGGGGAAAAAAAAAAAAAAAAGACAGTGGAACTTGTAGATAAAACTTGGTTTAATTAGCTTTGAGCATGGCGTGAAACTCGAGGTGCCTCAAAGTCACCTTGCTCGATGACAGGTGAAGATTTAACCAACCAAACAGACCCAGCACACCAGAACCTGGCTTTGGAAGGACCTCGGAGCCACGCAGCTGAAACGCTGCTCTAGAGGAGCGGGGACAGCCCTTCATTAGCTAATTGCAGGCCCGTAATTACACAGTGTCAGGTCGCCCCGCTGACCGAACCACCGCATTCCCCCGAGTTTCCTCCGCCCCCCGCCTTTAGGGCGCGTTGGTGCAGCCCCAGGCGCGGCCGCCTACCCCTCCAATGAACGCCGCCGAGCGGCCGAGCCGCGGCCCTATCGGGCGCGAGTGGAGCTCTCCCCGCCCAATGGGCGTGGGGCTCCCAGCGCCGCGCCGCTCCCCATTGGCCGCGGCGGGGCGGAGGCCGCCCAATGGGCGCGCGGGCGGAGGAGGGGAGCCGCGTGCAGCGGGCGCCTAGGTCCCTTTGCGGAGCGCTGCGGCGCGGCGCGCACCAGCCCTGCCGCTCCCTGCTCCCGCCGCCATGGCGCGGCCCCGCAGCTGACGGCGGGCTCCCGGCCCCTCTCCTCCGCCTCCTCCCCCTCCCCCGGGCCCCGGCTCGTAGGCGGCCGCTCCCGGCGGCGCCGGCTTCCCCAGCCCCGTCCCCTTCAGGCTTCAGCAGTCGGGCCGGGCGGCTCCCGGCCGCGCCATGAGCATCGTCATCGGCATCGGCGGGTGAGCGCGGCGGCGGGGCGCGGGCTGAGGCGCGGCCGCGGGGGGGAGGCGGCGCTTTGTGGCGGCCTGGCGCCGAAGGGACGAGGCTGAGGGGTCCCCGGGGCTTTGAGGGGTCGCCGGGGCTCTGAGGGGACGGGGCGGGGGGTCCCCGGGGCTGAGCTGTCCCCGTCGCTCTCTCTCAGGGTCACCAATGGCGGCAAGACCACGCTCACCCGCAAGCTGATGCAGGCCCTGCCCAACTGCAGCGTGGTGCACCAGGATGACTTCTTCAAGGTGAGGCGGTGCTCGGCTGCCTGCTGCGGGGCGCGGAAGGCGGCTGGTCCCGCTTCGGGCTCGGCGGTGCTGCTGGAGGAGGAGGAGGCGAGTGGCCGTGTTGGTGGGGAGACGGCAGAGCTGGCCTGGTTATCTAGGACTGCTTCTGCTCGTTATCTGCATGCAGAGAAACCTGGTGGAGGGTTAAGATTGCTGTTGTTTAGCTTCAAGCTTCAGTTTTTTTGTTGTTTTTTTTTTTCTTGCTTTGAAATGGGGATCTAGCTCTCTGGTAGATGTGCTGACCAAGCAGATGTTTTCTTATCACTGTTTCAGCCTCAAGATGAAATAGAAGTTGAAGATGGGTTTAAACAGTATGATGGTAAGGCTTTGTTACAGTGTTACCAAAACAAAGTGTAACTCAAAAAACTTAAGTGCTTTAATCCTTTACATGCATTTTTCTGTGTACTGACTTTGTTGCTAGATGATGCTTAGTGGCTGGTTAATGGTAGTTGTGTGTTTTGTCTCAGTGATTAGTGCATTAGATATGGAGGCTATGATGAATACCATCAATGCTTGGGTAAAAAACCCAGTCAAGTTCGAACGTTCTCATGGGATCAACAACACGCTGGATGCCCAAATCTCACCAGACAGGGAGGGAGGAGATAAAACAATCCACATTCTTATTGTTGAAGGCTTCCTACTTTACACCTACAGGTAATCAAGTTATGATTTCATATATCTTGATTTTTATATGAATTATGTGACTTAACACAATAAAGTGTTGTTCTAAACCAAGAGTTAGCAGCTGATATTGACTAATGGTGTTACTAGTCTGAAGATAGCTCCAGACAGAGAACACAGATGTAGTGTTACCTTTCTGTTTCTTGCTACTAATGAAACAGACTAGCTGCAACCAAATGTGTCTCTTTCAGGCCACTGATTGATATTTTCCACCATCGGTACTTTCTTTCCATTCCATATGAAGAGTGTAAAAGGAGAAGAAGGTAAGTTTATCTGTGTAAGTTCCTTTGCTACCCTGATAACGTCTTAAGCAGCTCAAGACTTTGTTTCTCTTTAAAGTTTTTTTAGATAAGAAAGGATTAACACTAATGCAGCTACTGTATTGAAAAACTGTAGCTTCTTCCACTGGACAAGCCCAAAAGGTTTCTAACAAACTATTGTGTACATGACACCAGTGCTCAGTGTAAGATCAGTCTTGGAATCCTTTCCACATCTTGCATGCTTTGGACCAGCCCATCAAGTTCCAACTTTTTTTTTGTATCTCTGCAGCTGTATCTGTTTTCAGCTGTTGCTAAAGAGATGCTAAAGACTAACTTTTAACCTCAAAAACTACTCTGAATGCTACAGATTCAGGCTAGGGTGTAGAAGAACTGAGTGCATGATATGTCATTTGCCTAAATGGTAATTAGACTACTCTTGAATAATAATGTCTTAATTTGCAGTTCAAGGAATTATACTGTACCAGATCCACCTGGATTGTTTGATGGCCACGTTTGGCCTATGTATGTAAAGCACAGGAAGATAATGGAAGATCTTGGTGTTGATGTGGGTAAGCCTTCAATAACAAAAGTACTTCTGTAAGATTGTTTGAGGAAAATGTTTGTCAAGTTTAGGATATACATGCTAGTTAAGTGTAAGAGAAGAGTTGAAACTCTACTGCATGGAGTGTATTTTTCTAGAAAGTCAGGTGCATGCCCTTTAAATCAGGATCTGGCAGGCTTACAGAAGCATGATTCTATTATAGGATTCTATTATAGCTCTCTTATTTTACATTCTTAAGTGCACTTGAATGGAACAAAATCAAGGGAGGAGCTGTTCAATGAGGTGTATGGGCAGATCCAAAATAAGATTGAAGAATTAGTTAATATGCAGGTATGTGTTCATGCTTGTAATTGGAACTCAAAAGCAACCTTTTAAAAGGCTATGTTTAAAACCATGAAGCTATAACTTGAAATACGTTTGTGTCTATCTTTGTGTTTAGAAATAAGTTGCTGATTCTTGGGACTGAAGATGATTCCTGTTTGCTCTGAGCTGTCTACCTGACTGCCACTAAAGTTCCAGCTTCTGTGAAGACTCAATTATTGGATCTGACTTTGTTCAATTTCCCCTGAAACTGAGCTATGTATGGTCATAATAAAAAAAAGTATTTCCCCCTCAGCTGTCATCTTAATTTGTGTTTGAACCTAGTAGGTGTCCCCAGCTGATTTAAGTCTTCTCACAATCTCCTATTGAAAATTCCATTTGTTATGTTCATAAACTATAGTAAAACATAACAAAGGTGATGCTAAGTGGCACAATGCTGCTAGTGTACATAATGCATATTTATGTGACACAGGTATATGTAAAACACAAAGCTTTATATGGGGAATTAGCATGTATGAGGCTTTTATGAACACATCTGCTTTCATTAGTTGGAGAAACAAGTTCCTGTAATTGACAGGGTAAGAGAGAAGCTGAATAATGCAACTGTGCTGAGTCTTATCTGAGGAAAAAGGTTTAGGGTATAGTGATATGTCTTAAAAAAAAAATCTGGAAAAGTGAGAGTATTTTCCTTTCAATAACCTGCACTAATTTCTATAGTCCATCTGCAGTGCTTTTTGATGAAGAAATTAGGACTGAGGGGGTGACTCAAAAATGAGAGAATGAGGTGGTTTTCAGACTTTTACTAGCGTGTAGAGTCACTGAAGAACTCTTCCATTATATAAGTTTATGGTCAATGATTGCTGTAGAAAATTTCAGTAGCATCCTGTAGCTCAAGGCAAGCTCAAACTTAATTTCAACCTCCAGTGTACATACAGAATTAGTTTAAGGCTTTGGTTTACATAGAAGAGCATTGAGTGTATAGTAAGGCTTAGCCCCTAGTAGATAGAAAGTAAATTTGGGATAAAAGCTTCCTTTTAAAAAGTCAGTCTATTAAGTGGTTGTCCAAGAGGGAGTATGAGTACTCATGCACTATGGCCAGTCCTTATGTTTCAAGAGTTTTGGCTGTGAGCTGTTACTTTACTTCAAGCCCAGATGCATTAGTTTCCTGATAGGAGCTGGTCCTCCCCAGTAGCCCCTAGAAAGGGAGAAAGTTGTTTCATCACATCAAAGTCATATCTGCACATGCTGTCAGAATAGGTGTAAGGGGGGGGGGGAGGGGGATGTTTTACTCCCTTATGATACTTTCATTTACTAAGAGAGGAATGCTAGGGGTTTGTCTTGGAGAATCAGTTTTGCTTCAGCTAGGTTGTTTCAACTTGCCCAAGGGTTGTCCTTCTGTGAAGTTCAATACTTTTCCTGCACAAGCCCCCGTTAGTAGCAAAGAATGCTCAAAAAGTTTAAAGTTCACTGTACAATTACTGTTCTTAAAAGATCTTGTTATCCAGAACAGGTACTGGTACCTGTACCTGGCTTTGTTCTGCACGATCATACTACCTATGCCTCCTCAGACTTAAAATACTTACTTGAGTAGTGCATTCCAATAGAGAAAGGGCATCATATCAGCTTTCATATGGTACATGGTTATCCTCTCCTTACTCTGGTCAATGGGAAAGGTCTCCAAAGGCTGAGCATTGTAGTCAAACTCTGCTAGAATGACCTTGTTATAGCCTGTTACTAGTGGGCAGGAAGTATATCCATCATACTGGAAGGAAGAATACACCATTTAGATTAATCTGAGTAAAGGCTAGATTCTCAAGTATTGCGAGTTATATGATTAACATTAATATACCAAAGTAAGGTTCTAGGAGGTTTCTGCACTTAGTGTTAATTCTAGCAGGCTTAAAAGGCTGACAGTTATGAGCTGATAATCATCATAACCAAGCTATTTTCTTTCAGTTGCAGATTGTATATCTACATAATGACACTACTTAAATTAGAATGTACCTAAACAATTGCCTAAAGGGCTTTGTGTTATTAATTGCTGGCTATTACTGTAACCAGCAGCAAAGATGACCAGTAGATAAGGACAAGAGCTGGTGCTGGCTTTAAGGGACAGAATATGAACAGGTTCTTAAATATAGTCTTAAGAATTTCCAGGGGATCGCAGCAGTATGGACTGATACTCAGGTCAGTACCCCAGGAATATTAACTGAGGAGCTGTGCCTAAAATGAGAGCTGTCTCAGAGGAAAAAAAAAAAAAAAACAGTCACAGGCTTAACAGCTTCTGGAGTACAAAAACTTCCATTTAACTCCTTAGAAGATCGTGTTCTGTACACGTGAGACAAGCTGAACATAGTACAGATATATAGGGTTTGTGAGGGTTTTCCTGGAGTAGGGATTATACTAGCCAACAGTCTTACTCCAAATAAGTCCACCTGCACTGTCAACGAACCCAGCCCAATCAGCTTTTCAACTTCTTCCAACTCGGAAGGAAGGAAATAGATCACGTTTTTAGAGACAATACCACGAATATGAATTGTGCTACTAAATTACTACTATGACATAAGTAATTAGCCATTTAGCACCTCTACTGCTGACATGAAGCCCTTTCTGTCTTCAGTTCATGCAGTTTAACTGATTGTCTTAGCAGAAATTCCTGCATGAGAGTGGGTGTAACATTCAAGACAACTTCCCCCTAAGACAAAAGCTGTAGGTACCTTTTTAGTTGGCAACTGGTTCTTCATTACCAGGGAAATAGTTTTATCAAGCACTCCAGACTGGGCAGCTACATAACGAAGAGAAGAAGAAAAAAAAGTTTATTAAGGCTTTGCTTTAGACAGCAATTACTGTCATACTGCTGAGCAAACAGTAGTAGCTGGGTATGTTAGATAATTGAGCTGTAATTGAACATATATGTCAAATCAGTCTGCAAATTTTACAGTCCCAGGTAAAGGAAAAAAAAAAATCATACTTGCAGTAACACTTTGGCCTCATTGTTTCCAATATGCGAAGGCTTAACAAAACTTGAGCTATATGTTTCTAGCCTATACCCATTCTCCCATGCTGAATTATACTTGTCGAGTCTTCCCAAACACTGAAGATTCCAGCACACTGAAGTTTGCTGCAATAGTTGCCTATACCACTCTTCACATTACTCTACAGACCCTTGGATTTGATTTTCTTTCTTTTAAAGTTACAAGACCATGTAAAGCATTTTTATATTGGACCCTGTAACTACAAGAATGAACACGTGATTCCTCAGTAGAGACTTATCAGCTGACACACATGCATGAGCTGCTAAGATAGAGTAGAAAGTCTGGTTGCTGAATAATGACAATGCAAGAGTAGCACATTCATTTTATGCCATTCTGTGAACACAGAAAATAGGATTAGTAAAGCTGTCAGGCATCTGAAATGAGAACTGGGGGTTAATGGCATCAGTACAGTCTTTAGCTCGTCAGTTGGCCCATGAGACTTAAGTCCTTTAGAAAGATGGAAAAAAATTGAAGTTCAGGCCTCAAGAGTAACAAACGAAACAATCCATCTGTTTTAAAAGCTTACTGTCACTCCCACACTTCCCACTGCACACACAAACACACATAGGCCTTTACCTACAGCTGCAGCAGTTTTTGATGTTGGGAGGTTGGTGCAGTCTCCAATACCAAAAACATTAGGATACTTTGTATGTTGTAGAGTTTCCTTATTTACATCTACCCAGCCGATTTCATCCGAGACAGGGCTGTTGATGAGTACATCAGGTGGCCCCATTGGAGGCGTGACATGAAGCATTTCATACTAGGCAGACAGAAAAGACACTAAATGTCTAGTTTATCAGAGCAAATCATACTTGTATTGATGTAAGGAATTAAAAACAGTATGAAGAATTCTTTTTTATTTTAAACGTGGGCATACAGAGTGAAACTTTGATCTCAAATTTGAAGTGCATCTTTTCCAAATTCCTTATTAACATGAACCTTATCAGTCAACTCCATGTAAACTGGCCTAACAGAAGTTTTCTTTCCTCCATATATATGCCTGAGACATTCCCAAATTATACTAACAAGGTATACAGGACTTCAGGCATGGTTTATTAAGTCATTCCCCCCGCCCCCGCTTCTTTCCACCTTAGTTTCAAACCTGAATCTTCTGAAATTAAAGTACTACAACATACTACATGGAGGAAATGGCAGTATACAATAGAGCAACAGATTACATTGTTATACTGTGGCAGTTACATTACAGTATATACAAAGAAAAAGGACAAAACCAGAGGCCTGAAAGCTTCTCACCTGATGAACTTCAGTCACTCCAGGTTTGTCCAGGTTTTCAAACACAGCTTCCTGCTTGTCTGCTCGAACTTCAACAAGGTTCCGCTTATAGTTAACAGAAATATTCCTCTCTTTTATTATTTCTGTCAACGCATCAGCATACTTCTTAACACCAAATATGACACCGAGTGAAGTGTTGAACAGTATGTTTGCTTTGGGTCGTTTTCCTGTCTGCACAGAAAAATCAAGTGAGCCTTTTCTATTTACAAAGATAAGCTAGCAGATGCAAGAGAACTATGCCACACTACTGAAAAGTTAACAGAACAGTGCAGTTCAATAATTAGTGTAGTACTAACATCAGAACTCTTCAGATACAGTATTTCACAGCATGTTAGAAGCCAGACAGGATACATCCTTGTACCTTAATTCCTACGATACTTTACCCCTTCAGAGTAAGGTACTGAAGATGTCCCCCACACAAATTGCTAGGGAAAAGAGATGGCTGCAATTTGTTGAACAACGATGCTGTATGCAGGTTAAACATCTGTAGTAGCATTCTGAAACTGTCAATTCTATGCATTATTCAGATACCCAGTAGGCTGGTCATGTAATTTTAAAACATATGGAGCCTGACGCTTCTACTTGAAGCTGTCTTCTGTTCCCACTAAGCTTGCTTTATTTAGCCACTAAGCTTGCTTTAGTAGGCACTGGCTACTTAAAGCAAAAAGAATGACAATGTAAGCCAGCGTGATTTTAGTGTACCTCCTGCAGTTGTAAATTAGGCTGAGAACAGTTGTATCAGTAGCTCACCAGAAGCAGGTTAAGCAGTTCATTCCTTATGAATTCTGAATTCTGCAAGTTTCTCCAGTAATAAATAAATGCAAAATGCTTATGCACAATTCAGTTAGCTTCATTTAGTAAACATTAAAAACAGAAAAGGCAACTTGGTCACTTTCATTTAATAATCCCGAGTCACATTTCTCCCATGTGTTTTTTTTATTTGTTTTACAGATAATAAAAACCTCTTAGAAAAAGCCTTCCATATGTGGTAAGAGACATTGTCAGAGAGAGGAAAATACTTACTTTCCTCCAGTAGGCCTCTGATAAATACATGATTTTCTGAGGAGCCCCTGCACATTTCACTGGAGTGTTTGGGAAAGTGAAGATAGCATTTCCTTCCTTGAAATCTTGCAAAGCTTTCCATGTTTTCTCTACCGTATGAACTGAATAATTGGAACCTATTTTAGGGTGATGAAAACCCTCAGGCAAGCCTTTGATCTAAGGAAAAAAAACAAAGGTTTAAAGTACAGACAGCAAGAATTTTGTCTTCATCATCAAGTATTAAATGGAGACTTAAGAAACAGCTATTGAAGAAAAAAAGAAAGCTCATACAAACCTGCTAGTTGGTATTTTTGAAAATAAGTTTACCAACCAAACAGCTATTTCCATCAAAATTTAGTAGTTGCAATATTTACTGAAATGACTGTGGTCTGCAACATCTGTACTCTAACTGTTCAGTGCAGAACCAGACCCAAGTTTTTGTAGACTAGAGCACAAAATTCAGAGTAAGAACAGAAAAAGTCACTGCCACATCATTTTAAGTAAAAAAAAAAATCACGCTAAAAAAACATTATGAAAGTTTATAAAGCGATTGAAACTTCTCACAATACTTAGTTGCAGATATCTGTATTTCCTGAGGTTGTTTTGCTGCAGCTCTGTCTCCAATAATTATTTTCCTACTCGTACGCCAGAGCATCTGTTTATGAGAAAGGCAGTTGTCCCTCTTTCAAAATAATTGATTGCAGAACTTCTGAGAGAAAACTGAGTCACGTTACATCACTGCAATGTGCTTGAGAGATTACAGTCTATACCAGGAACTATGCTGCTGGTGAAGACAAATGAAAGCAACCATCCTTTTTAAAATGGCCACTTTGGTTTTAACGCCATATAAGCCTGTTACTATGAATTTTATTCACTAAATTCACCAGAGTGTAATAGCGATTAACTGTATTACATGGATTCCACTACCAAATACCAAATTTCTCAACACTCTATTTATTTTTTTCAAGCAGAAATTTAAATGAAGACTAAGAGAGACACTGAGCACAATGCAATTCCTCACTCTGCTGATATAATCAGCTGAATTCATCTTGTGTGACTCTAGTTAACTAAGATTAACTCTTGCTTTGTGTATGCATTAGGAGCTATTCAAAAGGAGAGTCAAATACATTATTAGTTACTACATCATATGCTGGGCAGGTTAAAGCCAGGAGTGTCAAATCTCTCCAACACCTTGCCTTTGTGTTTTCCTCTTCCTATGCAGTGCTATGATTATTCTGGTGCCATACCATGAGTTTGAGTGCCACTGTAGAAAAGTACAAGAAAACTAATAGATGGGAAGGGTCCAAAGGCATATTCACACACAGATGTAACAGCTGGTTACTTCTGAAGTGTACCCTTTAAAAAAAGGTGGTAGAGAGGGTTCAAATTGATTCTTCAGGACACATTTTACTAACTGCTCTGTGTTCCTCATTTCTGCTTACATTAGAGATGCCTCAGACTGCAGTCTGCATACCTCATTGTCTCATCACAGACTACACTTGATGTTCAGATTTAACTTGCTGTCCCATCACCTGGTGTTGCCATAGAGGTGCCACAAAGCTATCCTAAAAGACCTCCTCATGGGTAATTTGAGTTTTTACACACAAATCTGTGGCGGGACACACTTGATACATTAGGCTGCCTTCTGACTCTTTGATTCATACTAGCATTCAGTATCCTGCAGTAAAAAAAAAAAAAAAAAGTATACCAAAAAACCATTTACATTAGTGAATCATGAGGGCATATGATGCCATTAAAACTAATAAAAACATGATTACTACAAAAGAAGTACCTTTTCGTAATGCAGACTAATCCCAAGGGCAATTATCAGATACTTGTAAGATATCTGTTGTAGAGAGGGGAAAAAAAAGTATTTTAGAGAAGAACAAAACCAACAAACAAAACATTATCTCAAAGAAAATTTAAGATATCTGACAGCAATCGAGTCATAAGGGCAGGCATTATGAAAGTAAATGTTAAGCTGTAATAATAATTTATCGTTAAAATGCTAACTGCATTAAGGGTTCTACACACAAGCTTTGCTATACAGGAAACCAAGTGTTTTGAGCAAACTATTCCACCTTTTGTATTCAGTTCTCTATAAAGAGGAAAAAGACTCATGATGACAATGTCTTAAGTTGAGGTTATTCTAACCTAGTTATCTGTAACAATTATTAGAAACAGATTTTAGAATCAAGTACTTCTCATAAGACTAAGCAAATTTCCTAGCCTCCTCAGTGCTTGGGAAGGTTTTGCTCCATAGGTAGTTCCAAGGATATCTGCAAGTGGTGGACAGACACCAAATAAGTGACTGAGATTAACATTTTTCTGATGTTATTACCTTGACATCATTCTCTAGCCTGATGCAGTTCTTATCTGGATCCAGTGCCATAACTCGAGACTTAATCCACTCAACACCTTTAGGCATTACACTTTCTGTTGGACGTGCAGACGTTTCCAGCTGCTTTGCACCAGCACCAACCAGGGTCCACAATGGCTGATAGTAATGAGTCTGAAAGAAATGTTTAAATGACTATTTAAGAAGAGTTTACTTGAACTTTAAGATGCAGGTACATCACTTCAAATAGGAAGTAATGTGCTATTCTCAACCAAAGAGCTGTATAAATAACCAAGAGTTTTGCCTGACAAAGCTGAACGGATGCATGCATCTCTATGACGGAGCAACAAATTTCAAGTGAAGCTTACTGAAGGCATGTTAGTTGGCTTCTTCTCCA
This sequence comes from Anser brachyrhynchus, assembly GCF_964034855.1. Taxonomy (NCBI): domain Eukaryota; kingdom Metazoa; phylum Chordata; class Aves; order Anseriformes; family Anatidae; genus Anser; species Anser brachyrhynchus. The sequence continues at coordinate 343,559 of NC_137706.1, forward strand.
CAGTTAAAAATATGTGGGGCTGAAGAAGGATGAGAACCAGATCAAACTGGTCACATATGTAAAATGCTTATTGCTTTCACTGTGAGAAGTCTTACCTTACTTGGTTCAACAACAGCCACATTTTCTGCCCCCACTTTCCTCTTCATCCGAGCACTCATGGTGATTCCACCAGAGCCTCCACCCAGAACAAGTACTTCATAATAATCCTTGGCAGCACACCTGGCAGCTGTATGTAAACCGAGGGAGCTCATCTTCTGCGCTCCTGGTTTCAGCAGCCATACGCCAGGACGGAGACAGGAACAGGACAGCGCTACTCCAATTGCTGCCATCTTTCAGTAAGCAGGAAGCTGCAAGATAAGGAAAGGCACCAGTTAATGACAGAAGGCAGAGTTCCTATTTATTTATGTGGCTAGATGAGTCTCCAAGGCACGAATTGTAATACTAAACCTCTGTTGCAGCCAAGACACTAAGTTTGCAGACTGATTGCAAGCAATTTGGGAAAAACATAAAAATTAATCATGGCCTCTGCCAGGAAATCAAAATTTCCTACAAGCAAATGAATTCTAACAAAGGGTAATAAGTTTTTCAGCTTATTTTGGCAGGAAAGTGCATCTGATGCTGTAGCATAGCTGATGCATTTGCTGTAACATTTACTGTTACACCAGCTGTAATATCACTACACCCTGAAGAGATGAGTGCCACAAGAAAGAAAAGGATTTCCTAGGTTGCAGTGTGGTGCGGTTGTAGGATTTAATGTTGAAGATCACTGAAATACTGAATAAGCGAGTTGTGCAAACATACTGAGTGCCATTCCACTGTTGGAAAATAAATCATTACATTTGTATTTGAATGCCAACATAGACCAGCATATGCGTACAGCAGACGTTCCCCTTCTCCCCACCTCTCGGGGGTGCAGGCCATGATGGCAAGCATGCCAAGTTTTCCAGTGCTATGAGCAAGGGCATGTGTACTAATCTGCTGTTGCAGGAGAAGTAAGGAGCCCTAGGCTTCACAGGAAAACAAAGTTCCATGAAACAAGAGTTTACATCTTCCTACATTTGGGATCTTTAAGTACACCTAAAATACTTATTTCTCTGTCCATGATCACCTCTTAGCATTTATATCAGTAAAGCAGCTGGAAGCAAAGGTCAGAAACCAGTCCTTACCCTTGCTAGAGCTGCACCTTTTCACGTGACAAGGAAGAGTCAGAACCAGGAGGTGGTGGAATCTTGACAACTGTAGTCAAGTGGATAGTGCAACTGTTTTACCTAAATGTCAGTTAATGTTAATCTCCAAACATGTTTCTCTCCCTGTGCTAGAGTGAACAAGAACTTTTCGTTTTCTGAATACATTGCCTGCACATGTTGAATATCAGTTTTTAGCTTCTCAGCGATAAAACAGGTATAAACTCATTTTAATTCATTTCCTTATTGCAGCATTGCCAATAAAGAATGAGTAAGCATTATAACCTGAAAATCAACTTATGACAAGATTTTCATGTGTACTTTCACCTGACCCCCTTTATTTAATCCCTTGAATCACCAGGCAAGAACTGCAGCTTTTTCACTTCTAAAGGGTAAAATTCCTTTATGGCATTTACAGAGAGGAGTTTGAAATCTAGACCAGAAATTTCAAATATTAAAAAATAAATAAATAAAATCCAAGGACAACTCCAAGAACTCTCTGCTACACTAGACATAGCTGAGCAATTCATTCTGCACCTTCTGTGTTATCTTAGCCTCACCTCTGTGTACCCTAAATTCTTTAGGAAGTCCCATTATTACCTCTCAGAGTATAACTAGTTTGGGAAGGAGAGAGAAAACATGTGAGGTGTCCTCTGCAAAAACAATTTTATTCACTTTGTTTTAAAGGAAGTTTCCAAGATACAGACATACTCTTCTCATCCTCTTCCCTGTAAAAAAACAGCAACTCTCGAGTGAGTTAGTTTCACTTTAGAAGGATGTTTATTGTTTATCTCGTGCAGGCTGTTCTTTAAAGAAGTGGACAACCTGCTCAAGCATGCAGAGGAAGTTGTAGCCCTAGAAGTAAGTTACCCAGTAGAGATGTGTCATGCTCTCTTCAAGTCAGAAAGAGGAATTTTTGTGATGAGTAATTTCTGCAACTTCCATTTGTGACACAGTTTTAAGAGGTACATCCTGTTTCCCCAAGCTCATGAACAAAGGGTTTTGGTTTGGTTTTATTAAACCAGCAGAGCAGGCACTGTGGCCTGCTGGTTGACAGTACACAGCATGTCCAGAACAAGACTTCATGTTTGTAGTTCTAAGTAAGGAATAATTATCCTCTCTGACCAAACAGATCTTGAAGTAAGCACGTTTGTAAGCATACTTACAAACACACAAAGACGTACCCTAACTACAAGCAGTCTAACAGATGAGAATGCAACATTATGTTGCTTTTAAGTTGTTTTAGAGCACACAAACAACCTGAAGTGCCATTTGCAGACAGGTGTTTAAAAACAAACAGCAAAATCCTTCATATTAAACTCTCAAATTAACAGGTCTGTCAACAACACACCAGTCCTCTAATTTGGGTACAGTAAAAGGGACGAAGGAATCGCAGAACAAAAGTGAAAGAAAAAATAGAAAATTAGTAATCAGCCTACTGAATTGAGCTGAAGTCTTAAGCTTTTCCAAGACCTTTGTAACATACAGCATGCTCATCTAGTGTCCTTTAAACTATATATAACAGAACATCCCGGCTGGCACTAGCCTTGTATCGCACGAAATCACATTCCTGATGAAGGATTGAATGCAAGTCTTGGAGCTCTGGCTAGAAAGGTAAAGCCCACAGCACTTCTCCATTTAGCGAGGGCTGCACTTTGCCTGAGCCAATTCTGCTGTTTCAAACTAGTTCTGTCACAGCAAGTAGAACTGTATTCCTATTGCTTGCAAAGCACGGTTTGTTACAGCATCGACAGCTTGAGTAATGCTACTGCAGTACAACTTGTGTAGCACACGTAAAAATCAGGTCACACTGTGACTCTGAAGTTCACAAAAATGGCATTTCTACCAGGAGAGGTAGCATATCTAAGCTTTTTTTCTTTTCTTTTTTTTTTTTTTAAACAGACTAAGCTTGAAGGTAGTCACTAACTCCACTCATAAATCTCCTGTCCCTTTTACTGTAAGGCTATTTGTAGAAAAATTAGATTCACAAAAGAAAAATTTATTGATATGATAATCAAAGATTGCATGCTGCATGCCTTTGGAATAAATCTATTTAATACTGAAGAAAACGTGATTAAAGATCAGACTGAGCCGAAGAGCTCCATATTATCTGGTGCTTGCATGCCATCGAGCAGGTTAAGGTAGTATCAACAGAAGAACACTGACTTCCCAGGTAAAAACTAACAAATATAGGAAGCACCTCTCCAGAATTAGTGACCTATGTACCTTTAAGAGACCGAGAAAACAAAACACAAGAACCATCTTCATTAAGCTGCTCTTAAAAAGCAAACAAATAACATTTCTACAAGCATCATGGAGAAAACGATTGCCAGCTTTTTTTTTTTTTTAATTTGCTTTAAAGATAAACCTTGCTAAAATGGGCTTATTAATTGATGCATTATAATTGAATATTTTTGTGCATTTTAGCTAACTGCCATCTCCACACAAGAAAGCAGATTCAGCAGAACAGGACAAGCGCTCCTCAGCTAGTTCTGTGCAGAACCCAGCGCAGAGCAGCTACAACCCACCCATGTGCATTAAAGTTTCGGCTACAACCTCAACCTCCCCCCAGCCAACGAACAAGCTCCGAGGGTGAAAGTTGTCTTGGGTTACGGTTCTGCATGTATTAATGGCCGCAATTAAATAAAACCAACCTCTAGTGGATAAAGACACGGACAGTAAGTCCGAAACAAGGCTGGTAACCACAGCCAGAGCGGCTAAAGAGGGGCACCGAGGCTCAAAGGTGCGTTCTCACTTCCCAGCTCCGCCAGCCGACCCAGCACCTCACCACTCGCTCGGCGCGGGTACATCCCCGGGCCCCGGCAAACACGGCCCGGGCCTCACAAGCCGGTCGCCCGGCAGCCGTGCGGGCTCGCCCAGAAGCCAAGGGGCCAGCAGCCCGGCGCCCCTGCATGGGCAAGACACGGCAGCTGTCAGCTGCGATGGCGCGGGGGGGGGGAACCCGCACACCCTTATCTCCCCCTCCCCACCGCTCTCGCCTACCCCCCCAGCCCCGCACTCGCCTTCCTGGTGCGCCGCCAGCCGGGCCCTGCGGGGAGGGAGGGAGAGGCGGGGAGGGAGGCAGGGAGGCCGGGCCAGGCTGGGCCGCCCCTGCGCGATAAGGGGCGGCTGCTGCCCGGCCGGAGCCAGCCCCGTCCCTGCCTCCCGGAGTCGCCGGCTTAGGGAAACTTTTTTCTTTTTTTTGTTTTTTCTCCCCCTAGGTTTCTTTGTATTGTAAACCAAGTGCTCTTACAGCTCGCCACACGTAAGGCTGGAGTCGCAACACGTTAAAAATGTGTGAAAAATAAAAAGCAAAGTGCCCTTGGGAAAGCAGGCTGTAGCTCACCTGCATGCATGGAGGAAGAGGAGCCTCCCAGCCCCAGTGCCAGGCTGCTCTTGTTCCGCCAACTGCAGCATGCTGCTGAGCCAGACCTTAAAATACTTCTCCCTACAACTTATAGGGCCTTTGATTTATGGCATGCTGACAGGGTGAAGTAATAACAGTTGTTAATCCACTGAATCATATTTGTCAAGCCAAGAAAATCCATGCAAAGATTAGAGCTGAGAGTAAATACACAGGCAAAGGTACTTATGCCAAACCATGATAGGCATTGAGCAACCAGTAAATCCAAATCATGTGTAAGGCCATTTCCTTCTCAGGTTTGACCTTCCCCTCTTGGCACAAAGTTTCTGCATAAGTAAAGCAGCTCAGCTGATAAACAAGCAATTGTAGAAAGATATAAAGAATAGGCAAAATATGTGGAGAAGTTCAACTGAAAAATACCACAAAGATTTTCCACTGTCTGCAAGTAAAAAGCAAAAGATGGGGATGAGACAGTCTGCAGAGTGCCAATTTGAAAAGCATTGTGTGCTTTTCACACATCCAGGAGCATCCAGGCACGTGCACTGCAATCAGATCCCACGCAGAAGAGTAGGAACAGTATTTGTCTCTGTTCCCCAGTTGTCATTCACCCAGCACAAGCACATCCGCCCCTCCTCGTGGCCAACCAGTAGCAAGTATCCTTCATTTGCTTGAACTGCTTGTCTACGTTCTGTGTTATTTTGTGTGCTTTGTTACTTCTGCTTCTAGGAAAGAAACTTCAGTTGCTTTTCTCAACTTATGGCTGAAGGCTGATAAGCGTAACGTCAATTTACCTCTGTTCTCAGAGATGTTCCTTGCCAGGTAGGAAGGGTGTTGGAGGTGAGGCTGCAGTACTTTAGCACCTGAAACAGAACAACTCCTTCTGCCTGCTTGTGAAAACCCCCACCATCAAACATGGTCAGTGGCTGCTCCCACATAAATACACAGAATAAATCCAAAAAGCCCGTTTAGCCAACAGGTATTAATTTCAACAGGACAGTAAACACCTTTCGACAGGTTTCAACAAACACATATACTTGCATGGATGTTACCAAAGGGAAAGCATACTGGGAGAGCACACAGTGTCTTCACAAAAGATGTTCACCAGCATGTTTTCCACCTGACTTTAAACACTGGAAAACTAGCAACTTCCATTAGGCTGCTGGAGGACAGCAGCATTGTTTTCAGGTGGGGAGGAGACAAAGGGCTCAGATTAACTGTTCTATAATTACTCTGGTAGACTGTATTTACACAGGATATTACTCTTTACACGAGTCTCAGGTGACAGGGGAAAAAGTCTTGCTCATCACAGCAATAAGCTGTATTGTTATTTTACAGGCATAGTGTTCTCCTTACCAATGTACACATGGTCTTGCTTTCACAGCTGTGCTGGGGTATATATTCATTTCACCACGTGAAACAAAATAGCTCAACCTTATCTATTGTCTGACATAGCCATGTTAATGACAGCGCACACTTAATTCCTTCTGTACATTACTATTTTAGAAATAATGCCTTTGAATGTGTACAGATATAGAATGGTTTCAAAATCAAGTTTTAAAGTGATTTGTTGCATTTAGATGCAAGCCTGTGAAAGCTGAAGTCTGCTGCAACTTTTCTACACACTGCCCCCCCCACTGCTGTTCACATTTGCCAAGCAGGGTGTTTGATTTCCTTTCTTAAGGCCCATGGCTTGACATCATAGAATTAAATTGATAGATGGGAGCACAAACTAGAAGGAACGGAAACCCTGAGTTAGCAGGTGCAGCCAACATCTATGATTTAAAGCTATGTGGCATATCATGAGCAACACTTCAATATACAGACTGGAGGTAGACTCGTTATCCCCCAGATGTCATTGCCAACAGTTACTACTGGAAGGAAAACAGTTTCTTCACACGAGCACTGTTGTGACAGTGTCAGGTACCAGTAGCACAGATCTTCCCCGTCACTTTTAGTAATTTCAGATATTCTTCATGTAGACTATCAAATCACATGTCACACCATAGAGCTATGGGCTGCCTTGGTATCACAAAGGACTGGTTAGAAGATGTATTAAGATGTATTATGGTAGTGGCAGGGATGGGGGTGTCAGGTTTTGGTGTCTGTGATTACAAATAGCTTCATTGAGGGCTGAGGCAAGTGAAATATGTACACGTGCACTTCAAATTTCTGACCATCAGTACTACTTGTGCCAAAACTACTGGGATTTCAGCTGACACTTTGATTTAAACAATATATATATACATACATCTTTGCTACCTTGACATACTGTCTTACTGAAACTTAGTGCATACTATCTTGCCTAGAATCAATAGCCATATTAATATTCATGCTGTTATATTGTGGTCCTACAGGTTTACATCACTAAACCCCAGTTCTTCAATATATAGCATTCACACGACTAACCCAATAAAAAGAAAAAAATCAATTAGACTACTTAGATTTAATGGAATTTTAAAAATATTTTCTCCTGCGGGTCAGGGCATTAGAAAGCCAAGTTTAAAATTAAAATATAGGGAGAAGAGCAGTGCTGCAAAGCAAACAGTAGGTGGCAGAAAGCATCTATTAAAGCATAGTTGGGAATAAATCAGCCAGGGAACTCACTCAGGTGCAAGAATCCCAACAGCACAGTTAAAGAAACAACCTTCGTATTATTTATGCCCTTATCACTCAGATCATGATACAGCCTAAAAACAGATCAAATATTCTGTTGCCATTTTCCAAGGGAAACATACGTCTTATGAACATGGCAGAGTTACTACTGCCAGTGAAAAGGCCAGATTTCACTGAATTAAAAAATTATCTAATGTGAACCTGAACGGTTCCTGATGGGAGGGGGTAACCAAATTAAGTGTCCAGGTTAACAATACTAATGATAGAAGCCCAGGAAACCAAGATTCCCCAGTCAGCACTGACTATCCACATATTAATCCACTCAGCAGAAATTCAAAGCAATACTGCACATTTAAGTATTAATTCCACCACAGTGACTTGCTAACTTAAAAATAAGTCGCATACCAAGTATGAAACAGTACAATGAGATTGTTTTAGAGTGTAATTTTATCTGTTTCTCTAAACAATACATTTAACTGTAACTCTTCACCCGGATTAAAAAAAAAAATCAGTAAGAAAGTGTCCAACACTACATTTATCTAACTGATAAATCATTTTTTCCTAAAGCCAAGCAAGACTAAATGCATACAGTAATAAGATTATTCAATCTAGCTGTACATGTACTAGATGCCAGTACACTGTGGTTATATTAATCCAACATGGCATTTACTTCTTATGCATTAAGACATAAAAGAGTAGCATTTGAAAGACTAGTATCTAATGGAGACAAATTATAGCTTTAACTGACATAATTAAGAGTTCACGGAATTAATAAAGACATTATATAAGCTGCCCAAACTTTCCCCAATTTGTTTTTCCCCCCTTTAATTTTAATAAAATCTCTCTAAAAGTTTCTTATGCATACAAGAACAGAACTTAATACAATTTTAAGGGAAAACTATCAACTATATTTTTACATGTGTTTGTGATTCCTCAGGCAAGCACTGCAAGCTTTTCTTCATTTGATCAGGAATTCCAAAGAAATGCTGAAACATGCAATTGCAAAAGCATCAATTTCTATGCTTAGAATTCTACATTTTCAGTAAAAGTGGGCATGATTTTTTTTGAAAAAAAAAAAAAAAAAAACACTCCAAAGAAGAAACAAGCAAACTTAAAAAAAAAAAACAGAAAACAAGAGACTCCAACTTGAAAAACTAAATTGGATACTACATGAGGCAACAGAAAACAAGAAATATTAGCAGAAATTAATTCTGACTAGTATACTTCACGGAGGCATCTAATTCCATATTATACTTCAATAAGAACAGTTTAAATTCCTAGAATCTAGTTTTGTAGTTACATTACAAAATACAAAAAAAAAAACCTTAAAACAGTATTTATGTACATTCTGCTCCAAAAATGGACTGTAGAAAATTCTTTACATTTCTTTTAGAAATACACATAAACCACAGCACAGGTCAACAATCCACTGGCAATTAAGACAAGACAAATTCAACCTAAAGAAAGTACACCCGTGGAAAGTTTTAATCTGTTACTACTTCGGTAATAGCATTTCAGTGTCCCTTCAGACTACTTCAAGGAATTTGTTCTTTTTGCTCCAAAAGATCAATGCAGTTGACTTTCTGTGTTGGATGACTACTTGTTACAGTAGGTCTTTCACAGAAAAAGATGAATATTAGCAGTGGGAAATTAGGACTTCAGAAAGTTATGAGTCCAGGCATGTATACAACATGTAAATCATCTAAAATTGAAGAAAAATTAAAAATGAGGCACCCCTCTGGTGCCTTACCGTATGTGTTTTGTGGAAAGTTTCACACAGCCTACCCTTCGTCTTACTTCAATACATGGCATTTACATTACTACTTAAAAATAACAGACACAACACAACTAGTTTGTTAGACTGTAGGACCAAACAGTTTAAAGCTCTTTTGCCAGTCTAAACCAGATGTATGTTCCTTTGAATGGGAACTCACACCGAGTACTGCAATTAACTAAACTCACAGAAATGGATATCAACCTCCATACAACATTTATCATCAGTATTCACCAATAATAGTTCGTTATGCAGCCCTCACACAGATTATCTCACATAGCCCCAAAGCACACATGAATAATTTGTTTAGGAAAAAAGTTAAATGTAGTTTTTCCTACAGAGAACTAAATTTCACACGAAGTAGAAGCTGTTTAGTTTTGGTTATGCTTCAACTAGTCACACAATGTGAAGAAACTATAACTTTCAGTCCTGTAGAAATCTGCCTAGACCAGAGTATTCCAGTTGAACCATTACAGAAGCGACAGTTCATTCATCTGACTTAAACGTTTGTAGAAGCACAAAGTCAATAATCTTTGTATTGTGCACACATCAGTTCTGAGAATCTTGTGTTCTGCTTTATTTTATTTTTTTGTTTTTTTAATGATTGCTCCGCAACCCATTCAGCTGGAAAGTGATTCAAAAGTTACTTTGAAGCTGTTCTTAAGTTACCTGACAACAACATAAAAAAAGCTGCTTCAGTAAGGTCAACTTTCAGGCAAACACACCAGAAATCTCATCAGATCCATGGCATTGAAAGGAGACCACAATTTCCTGAATCAAAGCAGTTTCAGTGAAACAGTCAGGCTCTCAGTGTGGGGACCAGAACCGAACTTTGACAACTACCATTCTGTACGCTGTCTGAAAATCATGTATGCCAGACACCAAACAACTCTTAAGAGTTCTCAGTACCAAAAGAACAGATGGAAAAATTAGAGGTATTCAAAGAACTGTGATTATTAGGTTCTCCTATATATATATATATATATTTAAAAAAAAAAAAAGAAAAGAACTTACATTATAATAGTATCAAACTGCATAGCATTACAAAAGAAGGCAACTTGAATGGCTGAAATGAAAAATGTCAATGTTTCTAACTGATTATGAACATTCTGGAATTTATAATAGCAGAGTAGACTGTTGCTAGTAACAACTATAGCCCAATTTAATCAAAGTCTGCCTTCATTCCAGAGAATGCAGAAATGATTCATTTGTACAAGTTATTGCATGCTCTGCTTTCATGTCCTCCTAGCAGGTTTCGCTGTTAATTGCTTCTCTCTTTCAAGTTCCTTCTCACGTTGTTGTTCTTGTTCTAGTTCTTCTTTCTGCCTCTTCTGTTGCAGCTTAAGTGCTCTTTTCTAAACAGAAAAGAAAAATGTTATGGCTGTATTTAATTTGGAACTGTAAACAACATCCCTCCCATTCTTTTAAAATTCTCTTCTCCATTCTACTCTGGTTATGATCAAATGTTCCATAAACAATTTATCTTTTCTTCATCCCTTCTCCTTTCATCATTCCTTTTAGAAAGAGCAACTCTGTGATCTACACAGGGGAGAAAAGACAAACCATTTTCTCCTTGGTCTCACTAAAAGTCATCATCTGCATTTACCAGACAGAGCGTGTACTGTGCATTGTATTGCCTCTGAGAGAAAATTCTCTTCACTGAACACACTGAAGGACTAATCTTGACAGAACGTAACCAGAGACTGCCTATATAGCATGAAGTCAGTAAACTTATGCCACTCAATACTACATTAAAGAGAAGGAGAAAATCTTACAGTTATGACAACCTAGTTTTCATTAGAATAGGCACAGAAACTGAAACAATAAAGACAATTAGTTGGCATGGAGTTGATTAAGAGATTGATGCTTTTTTCTTTCTCATACTGCCTAAGCACAATGACAGCACTGAGATTTACTAATAGTTCGGATGTTTAAGTTTAAGCAAAGAAAGCAGTAAGCGAAAGTTTAAAAACATACATGGTTTGGTGCTACCAAAAACATGGGAAAAAACATTTAAGAATGGAATTTAACATAGATTCTATTTTCATCAGAACCGTGAGCATGCATCCAAAATAAAAACTAAGTCAATAATATGTAATTCAATAGCTATGTTACAAAGTAGAAAAGTTACCCCACTCACTTTTAACTTGGATGTCTTCTCATGGAGCATCATCATTTCGTTTCTAATATTCACTAACTTGCTGTGATAGTTTTTAGCTTCTGAAAACTTTAAAAACATAACAGTTAAGATACTGACTGTCAAGTTGGAATAGTTTGGGTTTTTTAATAAAGCTACACATGAAAACAGCAAACACAAACATAGCAATTACCACAACAATTTGATAATGGATTAAACATATTGGAGTTTTTATATACAGTTTACATACATCAATACAGAAAACCACCATATCCCAACAGGTACACCTGGTAGCCTACTGAATTAACATTCACTAGAACGGAATAAAAGTCTTGCCAATTTATGCTCCACATATCAGTGTTTCAAGCATCCTTTCTGCTAGTCTAGAGAAGTGCACAAAGCTCACCTCAGTCCTACTGGAAAAACTGCATTTGCTTTGGCTATTGGATTTGAACTAGACTTACTACCACTGGCAGATTGAGTGTGTTCTTTCCTCCCAGTGCCTTTTCTATTTAATGAAAACATGCTGGTTCTGCACCCATCTCCAGGAGGAATTTATCTCATATCTGCACTGGTTGGTAACCTTCCTGTAGGTCATTAAGAACAATGAAAATACACAAGTTGCTCCTTGGGTAGGAGGAGAATCCATACTAGCAGAGATTTAGAAAAGCATTCATAGTACTTACCAAGGCATCGACATCAAGAATGTAGTTACATTCTTTAAATTTTGTAATTTCTTGTTCTAATGTTTCTAGTAATACCACTTGGTTCTGTCTGAAACAAGAAAAGATCCATAAATCCAGAGTAAAGCAGCAGAGATGAAGGAGTGTAAGGATATACTGCGCAAGACAGGTTTTCAGAGCACTTATTTCTAGTTCAGTAAATCAGTAACATCCGTGATGGCAAGCTCTTGTAGCGTTAAACTTTGGAGAGAATTTTGTATTTTACAATTTTTTCAACTAGCCCTTTAAATAAATACTGGCTTTGATCATAGAGGCATAAATACATGCTTCTCAGTATCAGACTCTTCTTATGGATTGCCAGCTGATTTCAATAACAATACAAGTAAATGGTTTTTGCAAAACCCCAGCCAAGCACACACAAAATCAGCTTTTTGCTACCTAACATTATACAGGATGAACAGTTGAAAACCCTTGATGATATAGGCACTAGGCAGGTTGCAGTGACTAAACAACTCTTTGGGAGGTGAGGTTGAATGTGGGGGGAAAACCTATTAGCTCTTGACTTTCCACTCAGTTGCCTCTGAGTCATGCTGCAGAACAAAGATATTTCTGTATGGAACTTGCGTGGATCCATGGTGCTTATTAAGAATCTTCTACCCCACACAAATCAGCTAAATTCTTCTCAGACACAGGCTGTCCTTGGCAGGCACACATTATGCATCACGAAACTCAAATCAATGTACCCTAAAGACCTGAGATGGCTCTATGTAAAGCCTTCTCCCGCAACATTGCCCCTGTGGCAGGTCCAGTCTGCATTTGAAACAAACTGCTCTCAATTATCAGTGAGATACCAATATACAAAGAATCCCTATCAGTTTAGCAACTTAACTGTGTTTTCTCGGTGCATCTTTTGCAACACAGTTTAAAGACTGGACAACAAGCAATCTACTGCACAAGCTGCTTTCAATATGAAGGTCATCACTGCAAAAAAAGTCTATACTTTTTGGCAGACTTTCCACTATAGAAGTGAACAACTACATAAGATACTTGCATGTCTTCTGCTATGTCTGGCTCAGAGGATTTTAGTATTATATGTTCTTCAGTCAGATTTCCAATAGGCAACATCACAGCTTACACACCTCCCAGTACTCCTGCATATCACTTAACTAACCTGAACGTCACAGTTGGAATACCACAGTGCTACTATCAAATATTTCAGTTAAGGACTGCTAGAACATTGCACTGAAAAAAAAAAAAAGGCAAACCAGTATGTTTGGAGCTGCTTTTAAAAACTTGCTTACGTAAGTTCATGTAGAGCTGATTTTGATCGCTGAAGATCAGGCAAATAATGAGAAATCAATCCTTCAGTTAACTGCTCCACAGCTTTCTCATCTATTATAGGCAGATCTTCTACTACTCCTTCATCTGGAGATGCATCAATGGAACCTACACAGGGAGGAACAAGGGTGAATGGGGCAGGTCAGCATTTACTAAGTTTCACCTAGAGCAACTGCATTTTCCTGGTTAAAAATTAAAGGCATTTCAGCCTCAAGTTGTAGTTCTTCACCCTTTATCTGCTGAATGGTGCTTCTTTTTCCCTTCCTTTTCCCTCCCTCTTTACCCTTCCATTGTTCACAGCCATATATCATGAGCTTCCTGGTGTGTGGTTATCCCACAGCTGAACAGTGAGAAAACGGGCAGAGGGAATGAGAATATTCCAAAAACACGTTGTTAAACAGTGTTAAATACTAAAATGTACTGAGGAAAACAGAGAGGGACTGCATCAATTATTTGGGCTATGTATCACGAATAACCTAAACAGGAACGCACACCTCCCTCTCAAGGTCAACGAGCAAACCTATGACTATATACATATATACATATATATATATATATATATATATATATATATATATATATATTCAGAACTGCCTTCCTGGAAGCCCCCCGTAGAACACCACTCCCGAATCCGCAGCCCAGGCCCCTAAATCTCCGCCGCCTGCTCCTTCCCCGGACCACCCAGGGCCGGTTCCCGTGCCGGAGCTGCGGGTGGGTGAGCCCCCGGCCCTGCCGTCCCCCTCACGTACCCAGCGGCCGCTCGGGGCCGCCGTCGGCCACCACCTCCGCCTCCTCCCGAGTCCACCCAGCGCCGCTCATGGCTGCCGCACCATAGAGTCTCCACAGCTCCGCCCGGCTAGAAGGGCCGCCGCGCCAAGCCGCACCATAGAGTCTCCACTGCCGCGCTCGGCTAGAAGGGCCGCTGTGGAAGGGCCGGGCCTCAGAGCCCTGGGGCCGGGCCGGGCTGGGGTGAGTCGTGCCCTCAGAGAGCTGTGCCCTCAGTGAGGCGGCACAGCGCGCTGTAAGCGGCGTGCGTCTCGTCAAGGTCGTGTTCGTCTTTGTAGCGCGATGGCAACTGTGGCGCTGCCACCTGATTAAAAACACACCTGCTTTCCCTTCTTGTTCTTTCTGTCTCTTGTTCTGTTTTCACGTTAAGAAAGAAACATGGCCCGAAGACGGGCTGCACCCACAGGACACTGTCGTTGAGCCTGAACAGCCCTGAACCAGCTCAGGTTCAGCCTGAGCTAAGTTCAGCCTGCTTAGCAGTGCTACTTCCCAGGAGGGATTTCTAGGGAGAACAAGGGAGATCATCATCCCAAAACAGGCACACGTGAGGTGTGGGAGTTTCAGATTTGTGCTGCTGCTTTGCCTGTTCCAGGCCCTCCCACACCTCACAGAAATAGACTGACGATTGGAATTTAAAACTGGTATCTGTGTCTACAGCACTTAAAATGTAGCTAGTTATCAAACCAAATACTGCAAAACCAAGACTGATAGCAAGTGTCTCATTTTCCTGTGTAAAGTGATCTGTATTTCACTCAGCACTGGGAATTCTGTTACAAGTTTGGGGGCGGGAAGTAACTGCTTCCCAGGTTCGTTACCAAGTACATTATCCTGTGAAGGACTAAATGAAGATTTCTTCTAATAGATAACGATATTTGAAAAGGAAGTTAAGTGAAACCTATAATGAAGAACATAAATGGTTGGCTGAAAAGCATACTTACCTGCTGGTCTAAATATTTGGTTTCAAGGAGTTGGGGGGGGGGGGGAAGTACTAATATTACCATTGTTATCCAAAAATAGGATACTGCACAACAACAACCCCCATGACCCATGGAACTGTATGTACAATAAAACAAATTTAGTTAAACAGAAGGAAAATCATGCTGAGGATATTTCTATATAATTAGGTTAATTGGTCTTTTAGTCCCTAGATAGCAGCTGAGCTACAGAAAGGAGACTACAAAGAACCTAAAAGCTGATTGCACTTCTATCCATCCAGGGGCAACGTTTGTGAATCTGTGTTTAATATCCTCATACGCTTCCTGTCTTTCTCTCTGTCCTCTTCCTGTCCTCTGTTGGATTCCTGCGCTTACTTGCTGCTCCTAATCCCACAGCAATGCAATGTTTATTTTCTATCTCCAGATGCTTGTCTAAAGTTTGTATACAACTTTCTAGCTTTCTTTTTGAGGTTTTAGCCTCCCAGCAAGATTGCAGACTCATATGCTAGCAAGCTGTTAAATTTTGGACTACTGACTATGCAAGTGCCACTGTACACTGTTATATGTCACTGTAACACCAAATAATCAAGGCTGCTTTTCAGCTGCATTGTAGCAACTGTGTTCAGAAACTTTTCATGCAACACTCACCTACACATTCTGGATTTTATTGCTGTAACTGATGTAAGCACACCTACATGGAAAGTAGTTCCCCCCCACAGAAATCTGAGTAAAGCTAGAATAAATTAGCTTGAGTTGTATAGCAAATAGTATGTTTGAAGCCATCAGCTTTGAAAGTGCTGTATGACTTCAGGGATGACAGCATGAAAAGGAAATACTTTGCATTAATAGGTTACTTCTTAAAAACTCTCTGTCCTGATTAAGTAAACATGACTACAGAGAGAGTACAGCCTTGACTGTCATAATAAATAAATGGAGTAAAACAGGGCATTACAAAAAGCTCTGTTCAACAGAATTTCATCTTGATAACACATGACTTGATTCTTGACATTTCCAAAAAATCTGGTCATAGTTATTCAGTGACAGGCAAACTGGCAAGCCCTGGTGCACTGCTGAGGGCAATAAGTCCCCCCAGCCAACTGTCCTTACTCAGCGCTAGATATTTCTGTCCCTGCAGGAGGGGCAGCAAAATGGAGCATGAACCCACTCTTCAATCCCCCGGTACAACGCCACATTTTCAGACACAGTTTTATAAGCAGTGGGTTTCCCTCTCTTCCCTGGCTGGTCATTCATGCTTGTGTGCCCTCTCGCACTTGTGCTGGTTCAATTGGTGAAACACAGAGTGAGTCAAATGACTCAGAGAGGAGCACAAGAGCACTAAGAACAGTTGAACTGGAACATACCTGGGAGTGTTTTCTTAGGCAGCAATGCTGGCTTAACAGGGCCCCAGCTTCAACTGCTCATTCCAACTCCCACACTGCTCACTGCCCCCTCAGTTGACATATGGAAGTCTATGCAAATTGTGATCATGGAAACAGTTTCAGCTACACATACAAAAATATCTCACCCTCCTCACATAGTATTTTTTAATTTTGGCCCATTTCAGGAACCCAATTCATTTTGTGGCCCCAAAGCCTTCATGCTGATAACCCTGCTAGGGAATTATGAACTGCGTGAAAGGTGCAGGGGATGGCACCTCTTCATCCACCTGAGGAAGAGTGACATGAGATTACATGCTCAGGAAAATGAACCCACTGTAATATAACAAAGCATGGTAGTGTTTATTTTTGGAGAACGTCACTGCAGAGAACAACAATGCTAAGCCTCCACCCAAGGCCCATTTACCATACTCGTGTCCCCTCCAGCAGGGTCTGTTCCAAGCAGGCGCTTGCCCCAAGCTCTGCAGAGCCGCCTGAGCGCTCCAATGTGTGCCAGAATCTGCTCTCAGCCCTTGCGCAGAAAGGGAGTGCCTTTCTCCAAAATCTAGCAGTTTTACACAACTCTCTGATCTAGGCAACTTCCATCAACCAGGTCAAAAACAGGATATGCACTTACCCCTTGGGCATATGAAATGTTTATCACTTAGGAACCTAACAGTAACAAAATTTAGCCATGGGTACAAACTGGCCCCAAGTATTGTAGGCTGGCAATTAGAAGAAAATGTATAGCTATCAGACCAGTGAGGAGGGGGAGTAACGTTTTGACAGAATTACTAGAGGCAGTCTCATTACTTTTAAGTTAGAACATGGCTATGGAAGGAATCACATGGCTACTGGGCCTTTGAGGTTTGTTTCTTCTGACATCCTTGAAGGAATGTTAAGACAGGCACATACGGCTTCCTAGAACACAGTGCCACCCTCACAGGAACTATAGGAACTATTGGAAATGGTGCAAAGAACTGTGCCTTTTGTGGGGAAGGGGAAGGGGAGGGATCGGGAAAGGGGAAGGGAAGAGAGAAAAAGCTGCACAATGCAAATTTGTGACTTCAAGATTTGAAGCCAGGGACAGAAGGGTCATCCAGCCTACGTGAAAATCGCTGCTTATGTACCAACAGACCACGCTGTGACTTCATGGCTTCTTAAACCAGAACTCTTCCCTCACGCGGCGGGGCTGAGTGCCGCCGGACACTGCGGGCCTGCCCCCTCGACGGGGCTCGAACCCGGAGTCCGTGGTGCGAGCGTGCTGGCGGCGCAGGCGCGGCGGGGACTGGCAGCGCCCGGCCCGGCCCCTCAGCGGCCGCCCTGCCCCGCGCCGCCGGAGCGCGCCGGGATTAGGGCTGCGGCTGGGTCTGGGGCTGGAAGTGGGGTTGAGGTGCGGCTATGCCCGGAGCGCGGCGCCGGTCGGTGTGACTGACCGACCGACCGACCGCCTGCCTGCCGCGCATGGCGGCGGCGCTGCTCCCCCTGCGCCGGCAGGGAGGCGGCCCCGCGCCCGGCGCCGCCCGCCCGGCCGCTCCGTGAGCTGGGGAGCGCGGCGGGGAGCCGGGGGCGTCCCGGCCGGCCTCGGTGGGGCCCGGGGCGCGAGGCGGGGGCCATGCCCTGACGGGACGGCCCGGGGGGAGCTCCACGGACGGCCCCCGGGCTCCGCCGCTATGGCGGGGGCCGGCCTGTGGACGAGCCTCAAGTCTGCGCTTTGGAGGAGAGGGGACCCGTCGTTGTTCCTTAATGATTCCAGTGCCTTCGACTTCTCGGACGAGGCGGCCGACGACGACTTCCCCAGGTTTAACAAGCTGCGGGTGGTGGTGGCGGACGACCCGTCGGATGCGGCCCCCGAGCCGCCGGGGAACGGGGTGCACCTGGGCCTGCAGCCCGACGAGGACTCGCTGCCGGAGCGGGGCAGCGCTCTGTGGGGCGCCGGGGGCATGGCGCCGGGCCCCTGCGGCGGCTGCAGCGCCCGGAGGGAGCTCTGCAAGCAGAGGAAGGTGAAGAAGCGGCTGACCCTCGCCGCTGTCCTCTACCTGCTCTTCATGACGGGGGAGCTCGTAGGTGAGTCGCTGGCCTGTGTCGTCTCTCTCCTTCTGGCCTGGCTCGATGCTCTGGCATCAGCCTTTAATTATTTACCCAGAGAAGCCATCTGTCTGCTGGTTGTGTGGAGAGATCAGTGCCCTTAGCAGTAAGGCCAGAGAGTGAGAAGGAGCGAAGTCCACCTGTATTTTTCGTGCAAGAAAAGCAAGGGGTATTTCAACTTTAGTTCCCTGAATCTCATCAGTTCCCCAGACTGGCAGAAAGCAGGCTTTTTGTTGTCTGTCTAGTGGCTTTGTATTTTTGCCTGCTCTGTAAGCTTCTAAGGTGTAGCGAGGGAGAAACTGCATGGTGTTGTACAAACAGAAATAAAAGATGAATAATTTCATCCTCAGTATTTTCTAATTCTGCCACAAAATCTTGCTGTTTGCAACGGGAAGAGGGAAATATAGTTCCGAAGGGTGACACTGACCTTGTACCAAAACTCTAATATCTGGGGGGTGCTTATCCTTAGCTATCAGATATGGCAATGCATTCTAGTTTTTTACATCCAAAAAGACAAATCCTGCGCAACAGTGCAGTCCAGAAACCACTCTCTTGACAACTTCCTGAAGTCCTGCTGTGCTCTGAACTAGCACATACTCCATCCAGACACAAACCGCATGATCAAAGTAAATGAAAATAATAGGTATTTTAACACTTCCTATTAGAACAGTTCAGAATACCAAGTAGTTCGATTGAGTTAAAGTATTTGTGGTTTCTATTTGTTGGTACTCAGAAGAAAGCTGTTTTTTTTTAACCTGGAAATTTGTTCCTATATGAGCATTCAACTGTTGTTGGTTAGCAGAATGCATCTGGTGCTCAAGTTCAGCTTTTATTACTCCCTCATAAAGACATGCTATCATTTACTATTCAGGTTGAATAGAACCTGTACATGATACATCAGTCTGTACAAAATATGACTGTATTTATAGCCTATAGTGACATGGGCTTGAGATAAAATCTAAAGTTGAAAGTCCCTTGGATGTGTAGATAAGCTCTTAAATGTTATGCCTTTGCCATTATGTAACAATTTTTACAAAGCATAATATTTATCACTGTTCACTTGTTAATTTCCTATTAGTGTCCTGTTACCATCTGTCCTTTGGATATGTCCATGACATTCAGTGTAAGTGCTTGGTGCTCCTCAGCCTCCTGCAGAATGCTGAAACTCTCTCATCCACTTTCCTGATTTAAAGCAGTGGGGAGTGACACATGGTCAGCACATGAATGCATCTGTCAGACACCGGACAGCCTGTTATGTTGAGCCAGGTGTATCTAGCAACAGACAATTAATGACAGTTTCTTTTAAATTGCTTGCATTTTAACATACAAGTCTAAATCACAGAGAATCTACTGCCCATAATTCACCAGCAAAAAAGAAGTCACAAAAACTTTCTTGAAGTAAGGAATAGATGCTTCAGATGTAGCAACACAGGACTTACCTCTTCCTTCTCCCCTATCTAAATTAGGTCAGTCTGACTGAAGGGCTGATGATTGCTCATGTGAAGTAAGCTAGTGCTCTTGGATCACTTTTTCTAGTGCAGTTGTGCATTGTATCTTTAAGACAAACTTCAACAATATGTGTAGGGAGTATACTGTATACTCAGAATCACTGAGTATAAATAATACAGCGTGTCACACATTCATAGGAGACAGAAATGGTCATTTGTTTCAGAGAGACCAGATAACTGGCTGCATGTGCACTACAGTTTTATTTGGAACCTTATTTCAGGAATGTGGGTTAGTAGAAAATAGTGGCTTTGTCTCTGAACACCTCGCTCTGGTTAGTCTTTAATAATACTGCCACAATACATCAACTCATCATGGTTTAGCACTTAGCTTCAGACTTGCAGAGATGTAGCTGAATGCCTGAGTTTGTCCTCTGGCTCTGTTTTCTCTCTGGATGAGATTTTGGTTCAGCGTGAACTCAGGCAAATTTGATGAGGGACATAGTGTTATGTCTCGGATGTAGGTGTCCTTTAGCATGTGACTTCATTGTACTTATATCAGAACTCTGATACACACCAAATTTAGTCTATCTGAAGGAAGCTTTAC
This sequence comes from Anser brachyrhynchus, assembly GCF_964034855.1. Lineage (NCBI taxonomy): Eukaryota > Metazoa > Chordata > Aves > Anseriformes > Anatidae > Anser > Anser brachyrhynchus. Next base: position 363,889 of record NC_137706.1, read on the forward strand.
TGAGTAATATTCCTGGCAGCTTTATGCTGAAGTCACAGACATTCTCTATTTGGGGGCTTCTGATCTGATTCGCTGTATTGTAGACATCTCCATAGCTAGTGCAGGGACAGCTCTGGAAACAATAGGTGTTGAGAGTAAAAATACTCTCCTCGCTGACACATCATCCGCTGTTTCTCCTGTGCAGCCAGGACTTCTGCAAGCTCAGGTCAGAGTGACTGATTTGTCTGTACAAAGCATTACTACTGTAGTAGTACTCACCATTCTCAGGTTCATGTATGCTGTTACCAGTCCTATTTCAGGATTTGGGCACGGACACGGACAGCACCTAGACCATTAAAATATTCAAGCATCCAACTTTCAAAGAGAATAAATCTGACTTAGGTATCTGTTTACTTTTGTGGATCTTGACCTGAATGACTTGCCTTAAGGCAGATAATCAGTACCAAAATAAGTGAAGATGGAGCCTTCAAGTCCTGGCTCAGCACTGTCCCTATTTAATGTATTTCAGTCCAGCCCCGCACTGTGTTCTGTCCCATTTGGTTTGAAACTTTGGAACTTTTTGAACAAATCTGTAGTTCAGATATTTGTGAAACTCTGGTCGTGTAGGACTTTAACTGATTTCTGTGATCTTTGACAGATACGAGTTTCTGCAGAAAAGGCAGAACACCTTATCAGATGATTAATTTGTTCAGTAAAAATCTTCCTGCTACTGTGTCAAGATGCAGGAAATCTTGTTTGAGCAGCTGATTTGTGAAATCTTGATTGGCTTTTTTTTTTTTTTTCAACTATAGCTAAGCTCATTAATCCAGCCCACTTCAGTGTTTGTTGTTGTATTTGATGAACAGTCATTGTAAAAGTCAGATAAGATAATTTACACTCCCTGGGAACCATTTTGCATGAAGAAATGAAAAACACTACAGCTCCTAGTTATCTTTCCTGACAGGGTTTGATGCGTTCAGTTATGTTCAGAGATTTCTGATTGATTGTTCATGAGGAGGATTGCTGTCCTTCACGGGTCAGTGAAAACAGCGGTAAGCCATCAGGCCTTCTATTTGTAAAGAATGTAGATGTCTCCCCCAGCAGTTGCTGTCTGTGTTTAAACAGCCCCTGGGTAGTACTTCACCAAGCAATGAACCAGTATGTTTGGAACACAGAGAACCTTCAATTTCAGAATTTCATTCATCTCGATGTTATTTTCTTAACCCATGTGCTATATTAAGACTACCTTCAGTATCTGAATTCCTTCCTTACAATTTTATTTTTGAAGTCCTAAGAGACTAGCTGAAATGGAATTGACTCATCTTGGACTGAAGTACCTCTCACAATTTAATACATGTGAATTAACATACATACTTTAAATGATCATACATGTAAACTCTTGAAGGGAATGGCCTTGAACAGAAATTTTCTTTTGTGTTGACTGTAAAACTGGCTGAGTTGCACATTTCTAAGTCATATTTTTTTTAATTATGTGCGAAAACAAATTAACTCTGAACAGCAAGACATTACCCATTTTAATAAATAATAATTAAAAAAAGCTGCTGAATTGCTGAGGTTTAAAAACCTCATTATCTTTGAGCCTTTGGAGAATTTCAGCCTCTAAAGAATTTGACTTAGGAACAACTAAAGACAGGGGTTGGGGGGAAGGAACTGTTTGAACCGTGGTATTTTCAGTAGTTACAGGCAGTGCAAGCAACTATATTATCAGTTTTTCTGCTTGTATGGCTGGGGGAAGAGTACGGCTCGATCTGCAGATGGGCACACTCATGGATGGACAGGGACACACAAATTTTATAACAGATCTTGAAAGCAATCAGCCTGTTGTGAATTTGCCTTTGCTATTTCCTCACGGTCAACCTCTTCACTAAGAGGCTTTTAATTATATACAAAGATACCTTTTCTCGAAATGTTAGTTGGAGCCTCAAGCCTGCCAAATGGCGTGCCAGCTGCACACTCTGCTTGGTAGAATCTACGGTTTGAATGGGTCTCAAGGTAAAGTGAGAAACTAAATCATAGAAGAACTGACACTAAAGATGTAATCTTTTCTGAGAAAATGGGCTTATCCTCCTGCGTATGGAAGACACCGTAGTCTGTCCTTGATTCCACATTTGGATAAGGGATGCCTAAGAGAGGCACATTGTTTAAATCTCCGTCACCCATCTAACAATAGCATTAGCAATTGAAATGGAACAAAGGTATTAACCTTTGCTCTGTGGTTATTTGTCTCAATGCATCTCATAACTATGAGAAAAAAATTACAGTAATAAAGAAAAATGCTGTGCAAGTGAAAGTTACTGTCAGCAATATATATTAGCAGAATTTATATGCCCTTTCCAGGACAGGGAATGATGAAGGTTAAAAGATAATGTAATAAAAATAAAAAGGGGGCAGTGTGAATTACTTTGTCATTCAGTCATTGTATTTCTGTCCCTGTTCCATAAAATCAAAACATTTAACAGCTGTAATTTAATTAAGAAAAAAAAAGGATCAGTTGATTAAACATACACAATTATCTATAGAGAAAAGACAGTGAACTATTTTGGGCCTGATCTTGCAAATGCTATGAAGCAAACAGTGTCAGTGAAAATAACAGGACTGAATCCTTTCTATGTTACTCTAATAGAAGGCACGCTTCACTGCATTTCTAACTATGATAGCTTTAAATTATAGCATGGCATGTTGATTGTAGTGGCAAAAAAATATCCCTGTTCAGTGATTTTAAGAAGTACTCTCACGCACTTAATGCGGTGTTCTGAAAATAAGTAACTGGAGATTGTGCAAAGAGGATCCAGAATCACAAAGATCATGTGTCTTGACTTTTCCAACTTTCTTTTCAGGTGGATATGTTGCTAACAGTCTAGCAATTATGACAGATGCACTTCACATGTTAACTGACCTTAGCGGTATTATTTTGACCCTGCTTGCTGTCTGGCTGTCTGCAAAGTCTCCCACAAAGAGGTTCACTTTTGGATTTCATCGCTTAGGTATGTAGATAACAGCTTTTGCTATTAACAGAGTATTTTAAGCAACAATTGAAAAGAATATCTAATTATAGAAGAAGAGATAACTAGAAGGAAAACAGTAACAAACAAAAGTAACTTTGACACCTTGCCTGTAATGTCCTTTCACTGCTCTGGCTATTTTGGATCCACTACATGGGTTGTATTGCCACAAGAGAATAAATCACTTGAGCAGAATTGTAATCCGTACTGTACTGTACTGAGCTTGAGGCAGCAGTGAGCCTGAACTCTTGAGTTGTCCATGTTAGGTCACAGTCTGGTATCTACTGTGCTGTAAACCAACTTGATCCGCAGTGGGGAAACTGGCAAGGAGGCATAAAAACAATTAAAGGTGACCAGTTGTGGCTGAAAGTCTGGCCTGGCCTCTTCACAGGTTTAGGCAAATGCTCCTTTTGATTACTACTGACCTTCATCATTAGGTCATTGCATCAGACCTTTTTATTGAACTTTAAACCTCAGCCAAATTCAAGTTATCAAACTTCAGAGTTTCACTCACTGGGAGTAGGATTAGTCTCTCAGTCTCTGTGGAACAAGGATTAATTAGATTCAGAGTTAAATTCTGAATGTTTGATTTATCTTTCATCTTCACGAGGAAAGTTTTCAGACTATTGGGGAATTGGATACACTGAGACACTGTAAGTAAGACTTCCTACAAATGAACCATTGCCTAGAAAGTTTAAAAAGGGTTCAGAGGAGGAAAGCTATCCCCAGCAAAAACATGAGTGGGTATTCAGCTGTGTTTCATAGCTCACCCATAGTTAGCGGGCTGCTGCATTAAGTCAGGTGCCTGTGCACCTTTGTGCTGTGGAATGGAGGTCTGTTGAGCAGGAGGGGTACGTTCACTGGTATATCACTATTACTGTCTGTGTGACAGCTACACTGAGGAGCTTGGTGGTGCAGGAGCTGTGTGTGTCAGTCAGCTGTTTTCTACAACAGTTTGTTGCCAGTGCGCTGGATTTATGAAGTCCCAGTGACTTCACTAGCATTATGACGCTGGAAAAAAAAACCTATACAATATGAATATTGATACTTTAATCCAGAACTAAAAAGTTCTGTAGAGTATAGGACCAGATAGCTCTGCCAGGTGTCTCAGAAATCACTATTCCTCTTGCACTCCCCAAACCACATGAAACAGAGATTAAAATGTCCCCTTGTATCCAGTACAGTAAGTTACTTCACCTCTGCCTGTTTTAGGTGTTTGTAAAAAAGAAACAAGCAGAATTATATACTAAACCTTGGAATGGCTTTTTCAGGATTCATTTTACTTCATGTCTGGAAGTGTAATGATGCTAAAGGGTGCTTTCACGTGGTTGCTATCTGTATTGGTTATTAATAGTTTATAATATACAGTTGCCGTTCTGGACTTGCAGATATTTTCCCAAAAGCTTCAATTTATGCTTCACGAAATAGATCATTTCTAGCGTTACAGCTTGCTACCTCTCCTCTATACTTTCTATAGTGTATATTTTTTCAAGGAATTTCATAGTCTTGTATAGTCATTATATTTCATTCTTATACTGACTGCCAGACAGCAGCAGAATCCAACAACTCCATCACTCCTAGTCATTTGTCATCAGTTAGTCACTAATGCATGAATGCATAACTCTGTACACTAGCAAAGATCTTTGGGCTTTAGCAAAAAGGCATTAACAGTGCCAGCATTTCCCATCACAAACTTTTCTTTCAAGAAGTTTTAATTTTGTGATAGGAGTCCCCCCTAATACTGAAACCTGACCTTGCAGGTATGCTTCTGGCACTTGGCTCATATTCTCCACAAGGATGTTTGCTAGCATTTAAACATACCTTAATCTCATTTAAAAAAAAAAACAAAAACAGTAGTTTATACATCTTTACAATTCTTCTAAAACCAAAATATAAATAGAATGAACATGACAACTTAAAACAGGAACTGTTCTTAAGAAAAAAATAAACTTTTGTTTAACCATCAAATATTACCCAATTATATAATTTTTCACTTACTAATTAATTCAGGGGTTCCATAGCACTCTGCAAAGAGGAATCCCTCAGGATTCCTGCCACCTCACTTTTTGCATTATTTTTGCCCCATTTTACTGCCAAGAAAAATACTGATCAGACTGATCGATCCATTTCGTGACTTGTGGCCGGATCTGGCCTGTACAATCAGTCTGTATCACCCATCATCTTCTCCCTGGAGAAGAGAGCGATCAGCAGCAATTCCTCCTTTCTTTCTGCTGCCCAGTGAGTCCAGGCTATCAAACACAGCAATAGGTTACCCAGATAGGTTGTAGAGCCTCTGTTGTTGGAAATACTCAAAACCTGGCTGGACACAGCCCTGAGCAACCTGCTCTAGTTCTAGATCCCGCTTTGAGCAGGGGATTGGACTAGACTACCTCCAAAGGCACCTTTCTACTCAACCATTCCATGAGATTACATGTTAGCAGCAGCGTAGCGATCAGTAGGGGAGAACTAGAGCCTGTGGGGGTGGGAACAGAGTTCCTGTGGTTGCAATGAAAAAGGGGAAGTTGGTAAAGATCCTGCAAGAAATTCTCAAAACCTTGATCCAGGCTCTGCAAGTACTGAAGATGGGATTGTTGAAAATGAACCTATGCATTTTTTTTAAAGTCATATTTGTAAAGTTTATTTGCCGATTTCAGGCACCCTTTCTGAACTTTGTGGCCTTAGGACCCAGTTTCACACTTCAGTGAATGCTGTCTATGGAACAAAGCTACTTCTGGGCTATATTCTTGTTATAACACATTTTTCCAAATATCCTATGCTGTAGGAAGTTCGTCAGCAAAATAATATGAGCTCAACAATAGCCTGAATTTCATGAGATGGTAAAACATGACAATGTTAAAAATAGAGATTGAGCATCTGTCACAGAAAAAAAATGTAGAACAGTTGTTTGAAGCTAGGTGTATGTACAAGAACTTTAATGGCCAATCTGCTTTGCATTAAATTTTAAGATAATCTATACATACACTAAGCACAAAAACATGACAATCAAGTGCTTCTATGTGTTCATTATCAGTTTTGTTTGCAGAACCATGAATTTTCATACTTGTACACATAAGCGTTGCATTGTAAAGAAAACATTTGTTGATTGTCTAGTCAAATTCCAGAAGAAAGCACTGGTTTTCATCCATTTTAATTCTCTTTGAATATATAATATGTATGCTCCATCTTTAGTGTATTCCCTTTTCAGTGGTGAAAGGGAAGCTGACAGATTCAGGAATGAGTTAGAGAAGTGAATACAAAATAATGAAGCTTGCAGTCTTATCTGAAAAGGGTTATATATGCTTGAAGCCAAATATAATTCTGTTTCACCAAGTGGAGCTACCTCCTTCTCAGCAAGACAGTGAGCAGATTTAAACACAGATATGAAACTTGGCATCTTTCCACTACTGCAGAGACAACGTCAGTAATGACAGATCAGTCAGGCTACTGACACAGTGCATACTTCATTTCACAAGTGAAAGATCTCAGCACAAATCTATAGTGTCAACATGACAATGTGAAAAAGACTGCAAGGAAAACACTGGTTTCTGTTGCAGAAAACAGAGTTTTCTAGTATTCACAATGTTATTCTCTGTTAAAAGCTAACGTGCTACAGTTTCACAAATAGGAATTAAAAAAAAAGCATTCTGGAAAACCAAAGAGGGGGAGGGGGGAAGGCTGTTATCCTAAGTAATCTGCGGGCATTGTAAAGAAAGCTACCACTTGCATGGATATTTCTAGGACTTCATTATTGCTCTGAAGTCAGAAGTTGTGACAGTTGCCATTCAGAGCCTTGTTACCACCTGGTAATGCTGGCACTCATCCAGGCATTGACACATTAGGGCTGAGTGCATTGGCATGAGTTTCTTCTCCCATAACAATGTGACAAATTCACTGTATGGATCAAGTGACTTTGGTGGTATGAGCAGCTTTTATACCTGCATGTTCTTTACTGTGATATTCAATAAATAAAGGCAATTCTTTATTAGAAACGACACCTCCAGTAGCCAAAGCTGTTTTGCACACTGGCAGATTTAAAGCAGAGGGAGAAGGGAGGCAATTCTGAGATCAATCTTCCTACAGCTGTCACATAGCCAGGAGCTGAATTTTGCCCTTCCTCAGGAATAAATCAGGGCAAGAGGTATGGGACAAGGGGAAAGAACAACAGTTATAATTCAATGCAAATAACTTCCAACCCTGATCTTTGAACTCACAGAGGAAGACTAAGATCCCAGTGATCCATCTGACGTGACAATAGTAAGCCTTATGCATAGTGATTAAAAATTACTCAGGCATGGCTGCAGATTTACTTGCAATACAATGGAGCTAACTTTAAGATTTTTCCAGTACGTTTTATAAAGACCTGCATTAACGTGCTTATAACTGAGACAGTCTTATCTGGGAAAGCCAGAAAGCCACAACAGGTCAATCATTTTTGGTATATGACGCTAGAGTGAAAAAGTGTACATTTATGTTAAAAGAAATCTAGTGACCCCTATGTTATTTAAAATAGAGTACTAAAACCACAGGATGGACTCATCATCCTCAGGTTTTACGTGTACTGTCACCAGCCCTGTTTCATTACCTGGGCACTGAGGCAGACAGCATTAAGGTCCAGACCCGTAAAATATTCAGGCCTCTTTCCATCAGAGCAGCGGGAGCCTTGTGGGGAGCTATAACTATTTATCACAGATGCAAATGGCAGCAGACATTCTGGGACGATATTTTTTTAATTTACTTTCTTTATACTGATGCATGTGCCCTTTTGAAAGTCTGGATGATCAGATAGAATTCTTATACTACAGTGTTGGTCATAACACTCCTACCTTTGTGAAATACGAGGATTTGGTAATCGTTCAGTAGTGTTAAAACATCACGTCAATACTGAGACTTACATTAAGCAATGCTTCATAGCTGAAATGTACACATGTACACATACACGTCAACAAGCTCAGAACTGATGTCTGACAAGTTTGTATGGTTCAGTTCCTTAATCTTACAACTTTTTCCCCTTCTAAATACAAGAGGATACATAAAAGTCATCTCTAAATCTAGCTTAACACTGTAGACATTTGAAGTCAAGCCTTGTTTGTAGGAGATCTCAAACACCACCAGCCCACATATTTTCCTCTCCTTCAGGCAGGGCTTTTGTCTGTGACTTCTCTGACAAAAGTTTCAGGTAGTCTGATTGAGTCACCATCATTGCCTGTTTTTAGCATAATTGGAGAAAACATGACTTCTGGAACATACTGACAGGGCTGTGTGAAGGTGTTGACTGAAACAAGCTACACCATTTATTAGGTGTATTTGTGAATTATATTTACAACTTACTAGTTGTGCATTAGTGCTATAATACACAAAAAAAAATTAAAATAATTAAGGCTCTGTACATGTTATAATTAGGAAATAGATCCAAGACTCATTTTTGTAATGTTGTTTCCTTTCTGTTTGCAGAAGTATTGTCGGCCATCATTAGTGTATTGCTGGTCTATATCCTTATGGCATTCCTTTTGTATGAAGCTGTTCAAAGAACTATCCATATGGACTATGAAATAAATGGCGATATCATGCTGATTACAGCAGCCGTTGGTGTTGCAGTTAACTTAATGTAAGACCTCCCTTTCTCTCCATTAATGCTCATAAATGCATTTCTGAATAAACTGTTAATTCATTCATGGCCTGTAGTTTTCTCACAGGACATCATTTTGCTGGACCTCTTCATTCTCATAAAATAAGACTGGAAATGATGTTGAGTTTTACTTTCTCAATTCTTTATAATTTCTTTCCGTTGAAACAAAAACCCACCAAACACACACCAAACCCTAAAGCCTGTTTCTTGTAATGTTTTTCTTCTTTCCCTTTCAGAATGGGTTTTTTGCTGAACCAGTCTGGACACCTTCATTCTCACTCCCATTCCCACCCTCACTCCCACATACCTCAGTCAAACTCTCCCAGCACAGCCCACAGCAACAGCCACGGACACAGCAGCCTTGCAGTGAGAGCAGCATTTGTACATGCCCTTGGGGACTTGGTACAAAGTATTGGCGTGCTGGTAGCTGCATACATCATACGTTTCAAGGTAAAGAATGGCTAATCTTTGAGGTAGGGTGGGATATATATTTTTTAAATTTAACCTGAAGTGATTAAATTAAAAAGAGACTTGTTTTTCTAAGTTATGAAAATGATATACTTTGTGATGTCCTATTAGAAGCTTCATATAGTTATGTAAAACGAGCAAGGACTATTTTATATTTTGTAATTATCCAAAAAGAAATCTTCATATAAGTCAGAGCTCTAAGTAACTGCATTTTGTGAGTCACATTTTAAAAAATGATCTTATTTTTGTACATCCTTTAATACTTTGTAACTTCCCTTCCAGCCAGAATACAAGATTGCTGATCCTATATGTACATACGTATTTTCCATACTGGTGGTTTTGACAACAGTCCGAATTCTGTGTGACACAGGAGTTATCATTCTGGAAGGTAAGATCCACACAGTTTGCATTGCTTTACATGTCAAATACTGGTAAACTCTGGTACAGAGGGGAAAATGCCAGCAACATTTTTTGCATTATTGTAACTGACATGCCCACTACGACTACTCTATCTAGTACTTCCATGTTATGAAAGTGAGAATGTAGGGATGAAGAAAAAAATCTTTGTTTTTACCTGCACCTTCCCATCTGTTTCATACGAATTACTGTTGACTTTTACTACAAGGTAAAGTCAAGGACCTCGGAATATTTGATGTCAAGTGCTTTTCTTGACATTTAGGAAAAAGCAAAAACAAACAAACAAACAAAAACAACCTTTACCTTGAAGGCAAAAATAGTGAAACCTGAATTAAGAAACCTGAATTAGCTCCAAGGCAACAGCTGAGATTTAGCTGGGCAAAACAGATAAGGCAAACTAATGGTGTATCAAATTCCAGATCTTTGAGTTGTAGCTCTTTGCATAGGTATCCCAACTATCATAAAAATGTCAGAATTAACGGTGCTATTAAAAGTGATGATAGGTCATTTTAATGTATGCTAGAGAATTTTTCCAAATGGTCCTTTTTCAAGGATCTCCAGCAAACGAACTTCCAAGGAATCTACATAAAACCTTTTTAAGGCAGCCTTTCAAAATTAACATTTCAATTTTAAATGAATATTTTAAATAAACTTTTCATTTAGAAACAAAACATCTAGCTTGTTGAAGCATTCAAAAAATACTCCAAAACAACAAAACCCTACTCTGATATATGCAGTTTGAAGCTTATTCAAATACTTATTTCTATGAAATTCTTCAACAATTTAACTCGCAGTTCTGATTCAGAGCTATAACTGATTTAGAAATCGGAAACCTACCCTCATGCATATTTTTGTCAAGTTTTAGTAACACAACAAAGAGCTTTTTAGGATGAAAAAAACTGGATAATGATACAAGTTTTTCTTTGAAGAGTTTGAGCTAAGCAGTTACTAGGAGATGTGGTAAAATTTGTATCTCCACAAGTGCATTGCTCTAAAGGATGTGATGTTGGCTACTGTCAAGAGACTGGATTCTGGAATGGACACATCACATTTGAGACAACAGCATAACTCCTGTACTACCTCAGTATACATACTGACTTAATATGGCAGTTTGCATATTCTTCTCTTTTGGTAACTTAAAGATACTAAACATTTTAAACAACACAAATTATAAACTCTTTCAATGTTTTGAGATTTGTCCTGACAGTTTATTTGAAAGGCCACAGAGTTTGAAAAAGACTGAATTAATTTTGTCTCGTATTTGGTATCACAGGAGTTCCCAGGCATTTAAATGTGGATCGCATTAAGGAAGACTTGCTGAAAATTGAAGATGTTTATTCTATAGAAGATTTAAATGTTTGGTCTCTCACTGCAGGAAAAACAAACGCCATAGTCCACTTGCAATTAGGTAAGCTGCTGTACAGCATCATTTCAGATCAAGTCCAACTTGGGTGGGGGAAGCAAAAACCAACCACTTTTTCCTCTTTATCTTCTTTATATTCTCATTTAAGTAGATCCAGAAAATACCATTCTGGTGGAAAAAAAACAACTAACTATGCTTTTGTACAGTGAGGTATAGAAACCATTAGCCAAGAAGGACAAAATATAAATGAAAGTCATGCAAAGAAAATATATTTATACTGAAACATCCAGTATGGAATGATATATACTTTGGTGTGGGAAAGAATTTCTCTTCAGAAATTCCCATATTTTGTCTAGGGAAAAGCCAGGTGAAGTTCTAAACCAGCATGTGGAACAGTCTGACACATGGAAGATTGTATGCTTTGTCAAAAAATGCTGATTTAGGGATCTAATATATTGCCATGCCTATCACTTCTCAGGACAGAAGTTCTACCCCCTCATCCTCCCATCTAAATTACTTATTTTTATCAAGATATAGTTCTGGAGTTCTGGTTGCAGGATATAGGCCTAAAGGTGTAAAATAATATATATATATATATATATATATATATTATTTTTTCTCATATATATATTTGAGAGTGAACAATTACTTGAGTTGGTAGCTCAGTGTGATAAATATGAAAACAGCTAGATGTCCAGTTTTCTTAACAACTGAATTCTATTAAATATTTTCTTGATTTTGCAGTTCCTGGTAGTTCATCTAAATGGGAAGAAGTTCAGTTCAAGGCCAGACAACTGCTGCTGAACACATTCGGAATGTACAAGTGCTCTGTCCAGCTTCAGAGTTACAAACAAGAAACAAGCAAAACCTGTGCAAGTTGTCAGAGTTCCAGTGCCTAATTTCATATGTTTTGGGAACTGCTGCCTTATTCTTTATCTTGTAGTCAAAGACTGAGAGCAATAAATGCAAAATGAAAATGATCAAATAACAATTAATATGTGGATTTGTACCATATAACATGCAGCAGGGAGAGCTAGTGCTGCAAAAAGTGCAGTGGTTGCCCTACAGAACATGTATTTCATTCTTTCCCTTGTACTGGTTTATTCAATTTGTTATGATTTTGAGACAAAGTTGTTTTCAGGTCGTTTACAAACTGAAGCGTGGTTCTGCAGATACCTCACAAATTACAGTTTGAGATTGTCCTTTAATGACTGTGCACCACAAAATAGCTGCACTCCAAACGGAGCATCAAGTATTCAGTATTTCAATTAAAATCATGCCAGGGTTCCATGCACCATGAACCTCAAACTCATTATACAGTATTTTTACAATAGTCATTTTCATACAGTCTCTTAAATTATGATGCATGCAGTGCTAGCTGACCTCTTTTATAAACGGTCTTTTTGGAGACATGGCAAAATACAGAATTTACTGTAACCAGACCAGAAACTTAGCTTTAATCTGGGCATTCAGAGATCCAGACAGGAAGATCCTTGCCCAGACTTCTGGTGTTCAACTACGTACCCAACACTGGACCCAAAGTGTTTTAAATGATCAGTTATCTTTGATGTATTATAGAATAGGGTTTATACTTTAGAAACAGGTTATTTATTTTACAGAGTTTTGACTTGTAAGATTAAATTTATTATTAATAATTTTGATTGTCTAAACCAACATTTGATTCACATTAAAAGGCCAGTTAATTAGCATGTATTCCAATTAACACATGTGCTATAATTCAAACATTTTCTATGATTTTTTTTGTTAAAAAAGAAAATCAAATGCTAGCCTGACATGAAGTTACTCTCAAATTCATTCTACAGACATGCAAGTTACTTAGATCTACTAAAAGGAAAGCAGGGAGCAGAAGTTTTAGGTGTACTATTCCCTCAGTCTCAGATCTCTTTTTCATCTTTGCTTTGAAGTGGTATCCTCACAGAAGAGCTACTGCAATAGCAGTCCCCCCCTACTTAGCTTTATGAATAAAATGAAACCCAAGCAAGCTCAGTAACCTAATGTACATTGGGCAACGCTATTGTAGCCTGTCTCTGTAGGTTGCTTTCTCTTATTGGTTGAGAGACAAAGCAATTGGAAAAGACTGTTTTTTCATCCTGACACTTCAAAGTCCACAAAACTGAATTGCTTTCGCTCACGGTGTTGATCCCTGTACTTTGAATGTACAGAGGATAATAAAACACAACCCTTTTACCTGTCCCTAAGCTATCATACATCCAAGCTCAGATTTACGCCTGTTTCTGAAGTTAGTTACATTGAAGAAGCCAAGGGCAACAGGAATATGACCTGTGGAGTTCAATAAACAGAACTTCAAGTATTTTTTGTTTATTCTGCACTTTGATCTTTATGCAGAACTTCCACTGACATCAGAAGTAGTTCCATACGTGGATCAGAAAGGAAAATTTTGGCCCAATAATGGATATTGTGATACTCAGCTGTGAATACTTAAGCTAGTGTCTGTCTTGAAACTTGCCGGAGTCTCACATAATTATCAGGGTGATCTCTATCTGCAATTGGTAATAATAGTCTTGGCTTGTTTTCTCTTTTTTTTTTTTGGAGGTAGCTATCACAATGTATTTGCAAAGGTGAAAACTGACAACAGTATTATTTTGGACAAAGTACTCATAACACTGTATTATGTTTGTATCTGTTCTGGCATGAAATGGGAACACAAGTACAACATACAAGTAGATATAGCTCAGAGGCAAAGGAGCACCATACATGGAAAGTTAATGCTTCAATACAAACACCATCATTAATTAAGCCATATCATAGTTCATGAAAAGCGTTCATCCCATCCTTACAAACTTCCTAACAACAAAAAAAGAAACCACAACAGGTATTTTGCACATACTAATACTCAAATAGGTTTTAATTAACTTGGGGTTTACAGTTGATGTAATTAGAAGTTGAAGTACAGTAGACATTTATTGTATTTGGAGTTTTTTATTGTAATGATTTACTACGTTTGTTTAATTAAGAAAAAGCAAAAGTGTTGCTTTATTGTGGGTTTTATTAAATCAATAATTAAACTTCACATTGTTGTCATATAAAATTTATTTGTATTGCTATCTCGTCTTTTTCTTTGATTCTTACAGCAGTTGTTTTTTGAAGCTTAACTCAGTTTGGTGACACTATGTTTAAAATAAATTATGGCTCCCTCTTTAGTCAGGACAACTTAAGTCTTGTTATTTCCTATGCAATAATTGTACTCTGGAAAATATAAACTGACAAAGTATGGTGAAGGAACAGCCATAAAGCAACTGGCAAGGCAGCCTTGAAGCCCTTCAATCACCCCAGAGGTGCCCTTGTTATCAAGGCCTATGGACTAACTGGAAGGAGTCCAGAGAAAAAAACAACAGAATACAATCTAAAATAAAAGAATCCATGCATCTGTATCAGGGAGACTCTGAAGTGGAGATTCGCTATTTTAAGGTTGTAAGGTCTCACATAGCAATTGGTATCTGTGTGGCCTACCTCTAACCCTTTTCTTAGTCTTTATAAATTAGGACAGAAGTTGTCTGGCAGTGTTGCATTTCACATAAGATCTCAGTACTCTTCTGAATCTGTTATTAATCCACAACAAAAGGAATACACAATTGATAACACTCCTAGTGATGGAATAAAAGAGTACAACAGAACTCTAAAAATAAACAAATTGAAATAGTTAGCACACTTACTTAAAATGAATAGAGAACTCTTGAGAAAGTTTATTCACAAATAAACTACAGGGAATATATAATCTAACATGCATTAGCAGTGCTCTGGTAAGTCTAAAGTGGCTATAAAAGAAGGCAAGTTATAGATATTGTAAGATCATTTTTCAGTCATCACCTTAGAGGAAAATGGCATTGGTATAAACAAGAATCATGTAGTGCCTTTCCAAGCAGCTCTGCAGCACATCCAGATTATTTCACCTGGTTATCACAAGATCATTCACATGTCTTCATACCTCTCTATTCATCATTGTAAACCCTTCTGCTTGAAATGAGAATGCCTTTACTTTTTGAGTTGTCCCTACCCAATAGGCACCTAAAATTTGAGGCTTCCACAGCTAGTATTCCTGCTTTCCAGAGATGTGCCAAAATGCTATTGCTGATCGAACAGCTAAAATTCTGTGAAAATTCTGCCATCTCTTACAGTCTACATTGGGAAGAAATTTTAATCTGTGATTTTACTAATCTTCTCCCTAAGTATAGATACAACTTCAATGACTACTCATATGAGTCAAGTGTTTTTATAAGGAATGGACTGCAAACCCTCGCATTCTGCTCATATTCTTAAGTGTTCTTATGCTAAGATAAAACTTAACAGAGACCAATTTTATTTCTGAATTAGTGTTTTCCTTGCTTAATGAAGATTTTTCTTTTCAAAATTGTGTTGACACTCCTTTCAATACTAGCAGCACTTTTTTCTATACTAGCAGGATTACCATGTAAAATGTCATACCTGAACTTGGTCTTGAACATCCAAAATGGCACTGCCAAAAATCTTTTTATTGATTTTCTTTGTACATTAAGAAATAACATGTATTTTCCCCCCTTCCCTATACCCCTTAATCCACTTCCCAGCTTCTCCTCACCCTCATTCTTGGTAAGAAATTACACTGGGCACTAACTGCCACTCTGTGCTCTGGGGATGGCAAATCCCCTTTGGTTTTACTCTTCTCATTTAATTCTCCACAGCTGAATGCTCTAGGAAGGACAATACTTGCCCTTCCATTCTGTGAAATACCTGACAACTTTGGAAGCTGCTGAAATAAATGCTTATCCTCTCCATTTACTTCTATGCAGTTATGACAGCAATCTGCTCTTAGAACGCATGCATGCCTGCTTTCTACTTTTACAGCTGTAAAATAATGATAATCCAAATCTATATTTTTACTCCTTTATCTATTTTCCTTTTCTCCATGTATTCTTTTTCCTTATTTTCACAGTTTCTTCCGTTGAAAACTGCCAGTGATAAAATGCATGACATAATTTAGTCACTTCTATTAAGGTTATGAAGCATGTACACCTTTTGTGGCACCAATTTCTGCAGAAAAACAAGCCATTTCATGAACACAAGTATAGCTTTATCCATACGATGACTGCTTTATGATTTTCTTACTGTTATACCTGCTGGAAAGATCAGTGGTTGTTCCAGGGTTGGGAGTAGCATATGAGAACAGTTAAGGCTGTCTGCCCAGCAAACACTCCACTGCACTCAGGGCCAATACAGACAGGGATCTTAGCCACAGCTGAACTCATAACAGCAGCCAAATGGCACGCAAGCAATAAATTCTCCTTGGCTCACACACATTAAGAGCACCCAACTCCCGCATTCCTCTGGTTTCTTTTTCTCACAATGCACACAGAAATAAGCTAATAAGCTCTCAAATAAGTTGATGAAATGTAAACAAAAACATTTAATGATAGTAACCAGCCTTTCCCCCCCAAAAAAAACCCTCTATTTGAATGTAAATACTATATTTAAACTTCTTCATAATTCAGACGATAGTAAACTTTTGAAACTTGTATACCGTTACTCATTGTTTTTTATAGATTTCCTATGTTTTTTTTTTTTCTCCAAGCCAAGTGTAAGAACAGGTCTGACAAACTGCATGGACAGGCTGCCCCTTGCACTAAGGAGCAAGTCCTGCCCAAATTTACCAGCAGAGGGGGCATTAGGCCCAGCGTTAATAAAAAGAGTTGTGCTCCAAGTATAATCGCTGGGACTTGCTGGTTTAGGTGTCAGAGGAATGTATTCTGCCACAACTCTTTCAAATGTCTTGTTAGTAAGCAAAAAAAAGTTGGTTTTTTTTCCCCCCTGTGGAAACACACATGTAATAAGGAAAAGCACAAGCCTACCACGGATTTGCTAATCAATTACTGGGAAATATTTAAGGTACTTCTTAAAGGTCTGTACAGAAAATATCCATGGAATACAGAGATAAATTACCTCCTGCCAGTCCCAGGTATGCAATAAAAAATGTTCTATGACTGTAAGTCAGCTGTGGCTATCAAATGCAATTAGAACAAATTACATTCATTAATGTAAACAACAATATCCATCATGCAAAGCCATAAGTTTCTATGAAAATAAGTACTGTTTCTGTATGGTGCTGAATTCGAAGTAAGAGGACTTTTTTTAAGATAAAGGATTTGATGACACTTTGAATCAAAAACATACACTGAAGGAAGCATTTTTGCTTCAAATCAGGGAGATACAAAATTAAGTAGAAAATACCACAGTGCTGCAATTGCTACTGCTGTCTTTTAAGCTGGTTGAACAGGCTTCATGTAGAGGCTGAGCAACTCACAACCACAACTTCCTTCCAGTAAAGTCTTCTTTCATTTTTTCAAGCTATTAAGCAATTCTGTATTTTCTATGCTTCTGCAAAAAAACACCTACCATCAACTAGAAAGTGAAATCACCCAACCCAGTTACACAGAGTATTTTCTTGGTGCTTTGACATCTGCTTTAAGCGTAGCCTAGATGGAACAAGTTGTTATGTTTTTCAGGTAACCTTGCTGCCTGGACTTGCCATGGAGCAAAGGTCAAGTCATATCATAGAAAATATAAAAGCAAGCAACTCTTTGCATATCAAAAGTTAAAGGGTCATGTACAGTAAGCAGTAAATGAAGATATGTTTCTAGATCCACATACCTGTTGATAGCCATGCAGGATATCATATTACATTAGATCAATTAACTATCTCAGTAAATCAGCAGTGAAACCAGAACATTATTCTTCCCTCAGAATTATTACAGTTAATGTTTCTCTGGAGAAAGGATAGAGGGAAGAGGTAGTCCCTAATTTTAGCCATCAGAGATAGAAAGAAGCAGCCCACAGAGCAAGAGTAACACAACAAAATGAAATCTTACTACTGGATCCACCAACTGCTATGGCTGAGTAAGGATATTCAAACTGCAGAAAGTGTTTTTTTTTTTTCCCTTAAATAGTTCATACTTTATTGATCATATAAGGTGTGTTTGTGTACAAAGGAGGGAGTTGGGGAAAAAAAAAACACACACAAAAACCCACAGATAAAGCCAGAGTACATAGCTACTCCAGAAAGCAACTGAAAAGCATTAGATGCCTTTACATTACCATGCAGCCAACTCTGGAGCATACCGATATTTCTGGGCCAAACTGCAGTGGTCACAAGTTAAGCCAACACCAATTTTGTTTACAGATTGCAACATTAGTTGATCTGTTGTGCTGTTAAGCTAGAATGTTTGATAGCTGGCTTTACAATTTTTCTCTTAAGCAAGGGAATGTATTACCCATCTCGTGCATACCACACCCATTCATCCCTGATAATAAAAACAGTTGGAGAGTTGCCCACATCCCCTTCCTTTGTTGGGTTGCCACATACCCTTTTTACCTGTTTCATGAAGAAGAAAATCCAATAGGTAAAGATGTTGCCTTGGCTCATGATTTTGGTACCTCTGATTACAGGTTGCTCCAACAAATGCTCATCTCTAGCTACAGTAATAACTTTGTGTTTTAGTTTTTCTTATTGAGGAATGTGTATTATGTCTGTGGTACTGCCAAACAGACAGCTGTGAAGATTTCTGAGAACAGGCGGATAGGTCAAACGTGCAGGATCTCTACTGAGTGACTCTACCTATAACTTAGGTGGGAATTTGGCTTTTTTAAAGCATTGGCCCATAGAGGGTGTATACTCTTTGTCCTTTATGTGCATCAAGAAGTAATAGGCTCAACACATAGCTCAAACTTCTACCTATCACCCTGTTTTGCATACTACAAAAGCTTCCTCTTTGAACTAATGAGGATACAGAAACTTCAGACACACCCTTATTATTAAACTTGTAATAATTATAAACTTATTATATATTTAATAATTCCATTAATTATAAACTCATTATTTCTCTTAAGAGGCAATTTTAAAAAACAAACATGTACTTGCGTATTTACACAACCACTACAAGTTCTGTGATAATTCCATGTCTCCCTGAAATCTGTAACTTCAAAATCAATTTGTTTTACATCTACTTCACACAGCGTGCTATGATAACATTAAAATTATGGCTTAGTTTGGCAATGAACAGAACTGCAAGTCATTATGACTATGATTTCGCAATGTATTTCTGCTTCTGGGAGTAGGAGTAGGGTGGATATTGCAGTCTTTAAGCCAAATTCTGTCTTCTGATTAAACATGTTCTATTCAAAGCATTTCACAAGGGGAAAAATAAACTCTGTAAAGGCAGCATAATGTTAACATATGTTTTCCCAGATACATAACTAAGATCTCATCCAAGTCCTACCTGACTATTCTAAACACTTACAAAGTCACCCAACATGACTTGAAAAGGACAGCCTTTTTTTTTCCTTCATATTTCAGGCTTCAATGAATTGTAAGAGTCTTACAACAGGTAAGAGAGATGAATCATTACATGAAACATCTTTAATATAAGAACAGCTTTTTTTTTTTATGTAATGAATCAGTGATTTATGACACGTATGTGACTTTGCTTTCTTTGGCAAACTGATAACATTTCCCCGTTACTACCAGGGATTACAAGCAATGTGTTTTTTCAGCACTTACTTCCTTGTCTGTGCTGCAGCAGCAAGTCTGGTACAGGACGGCATTCAGTCACCTACTTACTGCAAATACATTTATTTGAATTAAAAAAAAAAAAGATATGTCATACAAAAAGCAACCAAGAATGAAAAAGTCTTGCTAAAAATGAAAGCTTAAATACATTTACTTAAGTTTTTCAAACTTGTATGGCTTTCTGACCTCTCAGCTAATCTATCTGCATCTACAGCTACCTCATTTGCTCCCAACATATCATGCAGTGTAATGAAAGTACTGAAATAAGGTACACTTGGTAATGCATCATATTGATCCTATGTGAATTTTGCAGTAAAAATCTGCATATTCTAAGACACCAGAGCAGGAATACAAGGAACTGCAGCTTTTCAGAACATGGGGATGTTGCCAATCCATGTAACAATCCAGCAGGATAAGGTTGGCATTCCTTGCTTACACCTCACAAGATGCACCAGTCCTGTCAGAAGATGAAACGTAGCTCTGTGAAAAAGGCTGAGGAACCACAGTAGGCCTCAGACACTAGCAGGCTACCTCTGGTCTACCAGAAAAGACTGATCTCATGCCAGATACCATACAAAAGGAGTAGAATGACAGGAAGTGGCTTGAACACTGGAGAGTTCTAGAAAATGGTTGTAACCATGAAGTGGGAGAGCAACAGATCTGCCTTCTGACTGCATCACTTCACAGAAGTTCCTTCAGGCAACGCTGAGTGGGTCGCTACAGACCTCTGGTCCCCCCAGTCTGGTTTTGGTGCTGTATCCTACTGACATTTTGTCCCAAGTCTGTAGATACCCAATTTGACACCATCTGATATCATCAATGTCTTTTTTTTTTTTGCATAATTTCTGAGTTTAAATCACCAGCCTAATTATAAATTGATCTAATCATTTTAGAAGTTTAACTTTCTATAACACAGTACAGGTATACACTAATAAACAATACTAACAGTATAAGCAAGTTAGACCAAGAAAATTCTACGTTTTTCTGATGTATTTGTTTTGGTGGATGAAAGAGAGACATAGCATGAGGAAAAAAAGTGTGTCAGCAAGGAAAATAAGGAAGGAGTTTCTGCAGCAAATAGGAGGGTGTGAGAGGCAGAAATCAAGTAATACCAGGTTTCTGATATAGTAGGGATCAAATGTTTGAAGTTGAAGAGATTTGTTTTCAACTGCTTGACAGCTTATAAAGCTGGAAACACATCTGAATTTTAACAGACTAGCACAAGCACTTTAAGTATTACAGGACCAAGGTCACAAGGATGACTGGCTTTATCTCATAATATCACACTGTGAAGTCTAATGTATTTAGACAAAAAGATTTTAGGAAGTGTTACACACATTGGCCAAACCCTGGCCACCAGCAGCAGCGGATCTGCTCCCCAGAGCAGGTGCCCAGCCACACACAGGCAACAAGGCCCATCACCCAGACAGCTGGCATAGCCATATACCACAGTAGGCCCTGGTGTTTCCAGTCCGGCCTGGCCATTTCGTGAGGAGCCACAAGCCGCAGGGTGGGAGCTGTGGCCTGAGTACAAGAGATGACTTGAGCAGCATCGGCCTGCCGTGCCATGAGGCACACAGCCAGGCAGGTGGCCTCAGCCCAGCCCCACAGCACTTGCACCACGCAGATGGCCTGACCTTGCTAGTCTTAGGTGTAGACAAGAGCAAAACAAAACCAAGCGCTTCTGTGCATGCTCCCACTGCTGTTTGATGAGACTTCTGTTGTTTTTTTCAGACCAGCATGTGACAAGCCCAGAGAAATTACTTCTGGGACTCTGACTTGCTAACTCCGCTCCATCACACCAAATAAAACCCTGTCATCCCCTAACACCACAGTTACTACTTTCTAGAATCTCCCTCATTTGCTATACAGAGAAATCCTTCACCTCACAAACTACTTGAGACAGCACACCACCACAGAGAGGAAGCTCACCTCCTCACTCCTCCCACCTAAAAATGGTGTATTTACACAAAGCCCAGGTGTGGCAAGTTTACTCTCTTTGTACCTCTTTTCTCCTTGCTGCAATCATCAGCTCTGCTGAGGGCTCACAGCCTTCCAGTGCTCCCGCAGGTGGTCTGACAGCAGTGCACATCGAGGCTTATCCTGCCCTCCCCTGCCTCGCAGAGAAGGGAAGAACCCACGTGGCACTTACTGCACCTCCTTAATGAGGTGCTAACGAAAGCCCCCTGTCGCTCCATTACCCGCCAGCTGTGGGCAGCTCTGTGCTCCCTCTTCTCCACTGAGAGGTGGCTGAGGGAGACGGCAGCCATGTGGCCCAGGGGATCCCTCAGGATTTCCCCTTCAGTGTGGTGGCGGGTAACAGCCACTGGACAGCTGCTCTCTCCTGTTGGCTTAACATGTAATGGAGTTTGTCTCTGTGAGGGGTCCTCGGAGGGCACCACAAATCCCTCATTAATTCTACAGGAGGACATTGCATCTCCAGTACCAGAGCTGGCAAGAATTGACATATAATAATGTTATCTGAAAGTAACACATTATTAAACCGAAATCCTTTGATCGCTAGGCCAAAGTACAGAATGAATAGGGTTGATAGAGCCTCCATGAAATGCCAGAAAGGTGTCTGATCTTTGCACAGGGCGAGGCCCGTAGGTGCCTGTTCACTCTTTGGACTTTCTCTGAAGGGTGTAATTTGTGGTGAGGGCTATTTTATGATGGCAGAGTGCTTTCAGCAAACTATCTGCCTGCTGTCTATTCAAATCAACACCTGAAGGTAAATAGTTGCTGAGTCCAGCCACAGCTCCCCAGGTCCTCTTCCTCACTAATGCTTCTCTATTTCCATTTCAGTCAGGCTTTTAGGTGATCGTGTTATCTTGTGTGCTGCCTGTATGGCAGGCATGTGCTATACACTGAAGACTTCAGACAATGAATTAAAACTGTGCTGAGTAGTGTGGCCATGTTTGTTTAATCTGAAAGCTTTTTTGGGAAGCATCCAACACCAAACACTGGCCAGAACACGTGAATCATTCCCATTACTCTTGTTTGTTTTCTACAGTTAGTCCTAGGGGCAAGAGCCCTCTGCACTGAGACAGATGACAACTGGAGGATGAACAATTTCCTTTAATGATTGCACCAGGCCCCACTGTAAATAACTACTTACTACAGAAATCACATGCACCAATGAAATAACTAGGTAGTAAACTATTTGCAGTGGAGAAACATGGAGGGGTAGGGATGTCAGGCAGAGAAATGCTGACACAGAGGCTATCATATGCAAAGAAAACCAAAGGAGAAACTCAGCACAGGTCTTGGATCCCACAACTCTTGCATCATTCTGTTTAAGCCTTTAAGTACTACTGTAATAACAAAGACTTGCAATTAAAATAAAGGTACATAGCAAAGAATATAAAGTTGTGGGTTTTTTTGATTGACAGGCTTCACTTTCTGGAAGTTAAAATGAATTCAGAGTATTTGAAATTTTGCTCAAAGATTTTGTGAACTTACAGAGTTAATACATGCATTAATGGTCCTTACAGCCAGGCCATCAAGCTTGTCCCATGTCATGGCTCCTTTAAGGATACGTATGTTTAAAGGTGTATCAGATAAGCTGGAGAAAGGGTAGAGGCTAAAATGAGGTCGACAATTAGGTTTTATCCTTCTTGGAGCCTAGCTCTTTTATTAACTCAAGAAAAGATCTTAGTGAAAGGCTGGGAGACAGTAAGTGAAATACAGATCAGGAATTTTTAAATGATTCCTAAAACAAAAAGGAAATATTTTAGAAGGCTGAAAGAGCTGGCATTTTATAAAGCCTGAATCAGACCCCAGAACAGGCAGTAGCACTCAGGTTCCCCTGTATGTTACTGCTCCATGAAAGCAAGGTTTTAAACATTTGTTAAGTTTCTGCGGATTGTTTGAACTGATGGATTTGTCCATTTATTTACAAAATTACATAAACTTTTCTTGCTCCGAATTTTATTTTTTGGGGGGACACAATTATTGCTTCATATTGCAATGCTTCATTCTGCATGCATACTGCAGAAAGCAACCTTCTATTCTTCCAGAAAACTATTTACAAATGGGCTTTAATAATAATCAGCCAGCTGCAGTTAGAAAAGCATAACTTTATGTATAGATTCTAATGATTTCAAATTGTGATTAGCACCATTAAAAATCATTGCTAATGGTTTTTAATCCATATTTGAAATTTTAACAAGCCAGTGAGCATTTTAATGAAACTTTGTAATTAATATGATAGTTGGAAGTGATATAGCTCAATGGAAAAGTACTAGACAGGGTGAGTGAAGACAGCGATTGTTTAAAAAAACAAAACCTTGAACAGAAGATTAAGTAGGACGCAGAAGTAGAAAAGAATGGAGAGAAGGAAGAAAGAAGTGAAATTTATTTCAACAGTCTCTAAATTGCACAAAGAATAAAAAGTCATGGGTTTGCATTACACAGGACAAGGAAATCTTACTGTTCTCATAAAAGTAAACTCATAAAATTCAACGGATTAAATCTTTACTGTCTTAACTCTGATGTTTGCAGAATAAGGAAATAATTTGTACATCACTTTATTGCTTTATGTTGAGCAGTACTGATGGTAGATACAGCAACTGGCCTTGGTATTCCCTACTTACAGGAGTAATCTCATCAATACAGCAGACAGAATATTCTTAGGAATGGTCTGAGCACTCAGAAAGTTTTCCCAAGGACTTGAACAACCCTCATGATCTTTTTGAAGTATACAAAGAGATGATGATTTCTTACATTATGTGAAAACCCTTTCCTCAAACCTTTGGGGTTTTTTTTGGTTTTTGTTTTTGTTTTTTGTTTTTTTTTTGTTTGTTTGTTTTTGTTTTTTTAAAGGAAGCAAGTAACAAGCAAAACATTGTATTATTACCTTTGCTATTATGCCCTAGGAGAAAATGAGAAGCAATAACCTGGGACTGATCGTAGTCGCGCTGCCTAATGCACTACGGGAAGACACCAGTGAAAAGTATTTAAGTACAAAAATCACGTAAAAATGACTTGTTTCCCTTATGTTGACATACTTATGTCAAAAGAAGTAATAGTATTCATAGACCATACACGTGATTTACTTAAAGACAAACTCATTTAATTCATGCATCAACTTAGAGCACAACACAGCACATCTTTTAATGTAATAGAGCAACATATGTAAATACACTGTAACTTACAGAAAATATTTTAAAACATTTCTCTATTTAAATGATTAAAAGTTTATTCCCCAGAGCACTGTTTTTTGTGGTTATATACTACCTGATTGTCTTGTAACGTCATTCCTTAAAATGAAAGCTAAGCGTGTATTCTGAAGTCCTGTTGTTCCTCTCACTCTTAAATATAAATGCTGCTGAGTCATACTTACTTATTAAATATTTATGCTGTATCTGCACACAAGTGTGGGATAAATAACTTTTTCTTCTCAGCATCGAACTACCTTAAAAGTTTGGAGACAGCTTTACTAACTTGTTTTGTCTTTGCTGCAGCAGAGGAAGCTACAGCACTAGGTTCATTATTACGCACTTGAAGGGGGACTTCTTCAAATCAACTTGTTTCAGTTTTGCTTTCTTCCTTCAAGTAACATGCATTCTGATCATCCAGTGTAGAAGAAATTATGTAATATATATGAAAAGGCTTGCAAGGAAAACATACAGAAAATACCCACATAAGGACTGTTTCACCATTGGATGTACATATATCCCCTTATTAATTTGTTGGGATTATGGCATCCTTTCCCTAGCCAATCCATCAGTAAACAAACTAAAGAGAAAGTGTCTTTCTGTGGAGTCATTCCTAACTTTAATCTGTGTTATTTTCTCTTTCTTAAAGCAGAGGTCCTAATATCTATTTAAAAACAAACAAAACAAACAAACAAACAACAACAACAACAAAACAAACACCAAAACTGTTAACTGTGCTGCAAATTTAAGCTTGAACTACCTACCACAAGATGAAGAAATTAACATTATAAGTGGTTTTGGGTAGTGTATTTCCCAATTCTAGCATTTTTTCCTAAGTTTAAACAGGAGCAATATTTAAATATAACAGAAATTCTCTCATTTCTAAATCCCTTTTAGCCATGCTGAAGTCTTATGTTTTAACCCTGCAGTCTCAAATAACATATAAAACTCCCTGGTGGATTAAGCTGAGCACACGTGCAAGTTTTAGTATTAGGAATAGAACCTTATCTTAACTTCATCTTACGTTGTCATCACGTCTAATGTAGGAAATAAATACAAGTGTATTTTATGATGACATATGTTGCCATCCATAGACATTCTCTGGCTATGATGACTATTTAGTCTGCATACAATACGCATAGCGCATTAAAATATAGGATAAAGAGGGAGCAGACCAAGAATCTTAATTTAGAAAAGCTTTTGGGTAATTCCCATTGATGGAATTTACATATAACATTGCAAAAGTTAAACAATTTTATTAAAAAACATTGTAAAATTACAAAACTGATGTATTTTGAGAAAACAAAATTCTACAAAAAGGGCGAAGTCTTCTTCCATATGTAATTACCATCTGAATATTCAACATTTGACATCAAATGCAACCTGAAAATGAGCTTTGAAACAGATTTTTGGACTATGTGGATGTTGTATGCCAACTTCTAAGGCAAAATGAAACTCCTCATCCAGAGTCCAAAAAATGTAGGGAGACCCTAAAAACATAGCAGAAGCATTTCCGCACACTGATTTCAGTAGTCAAGTTTGTGCAGAAGTGATTCCGCTAGATTCATAGAGTACCTTTTAGAGCCAACAGAAACTTGTCACTTCGTAAGTTTTTTGACATTTTCCAAGTCTTCTATGGGTTTCCATTTCTGATGGATTGTTAATAGCTGGATTCAAAG
This sequence comes from Anser brachyrhynchus, assembly GCF_964034855.1. Taxonomy (NCBI): domain Eukaryota; kingdom Metazoa; phylum Chordata; class Aves; order Anseriformes; family Anatidae; genus Anser; species Anser brachyrhynchus. The sequence goes on from NC_137706.1 coordinate 390,181, forward strand.
GAAAACATGGAAGAAATTAGTAAACCCTCAGTATTTAAGTTCACTCTCAATAAAATGTTAGTCTTCTCCCCACAACACCATGTATCAACTTATTGGTGATGAAGGATTTCTGATAGCTTTATATTTTCCTAGTAGAAGTAAGCAAAAATAATAACTAATATCACATCCAATGATTTGTTGAACAAAATCACTTTGATATTAATAATAAACCCAAATATTATTCCCAGATAATTGTATTTTTCCCTGTCCTAGGTGCTCTACTAAACTTTTTTTTTTTTTTTCCTTACAGCTGTAATACGCAATGAACCATTCTCAGTCAATTTTGTAATTCAGGAACAATGCAAATGTAAACAGCATTTCCTCTACAGTCTGTGTATCTACTGTTATCAATGGAATTGAGTTAAGTAGATGTTGTGGGGGCCAACACCAACAATCAGACCACAAATTCAGCAGCCGACCAAGAAGGAAATACCTTAATTACTATCATTAAGTAAGGTAGGGGAAATTCTTTAGATAAAGTAATGAGCTATGCAATCAGTTCCACTTTTAAATAGATGTCAGCTTTACATTTTTTCCTCATCAGTATTTTGCTAGTTCTTACACATTATAGTTATTGTATTGGAAAAAAATATGCTATTTACACTGACTGTATTATTTACATTAATTACCTTCTGAGGCCGGGTAGGATCAATAGTTTCCCATGGCTCTGGATTGCCAGTCTTGTTAATGCTTTAAGAGAAGAAAGCAAACTAGGTACTACGTTTTAGGGTGTGAACTTGCACATACTTTTCTTACATGAGGAGTCTATTAGCAATAGAACTGTCCACATAAGTAGCTCCTTGAAACACGTTTACAGGTTTGGTCAACTCTGTATTTTAAATTCTGGTTAGGCATCAATTACAGCTTGCTTTATTTGTAACTTCCAAAGCACCAACACGCCAATATTGTCTGAGTACAAATGTATTACCTAACATTAGGCAAAAAAAGCTGAAAATCAAAACTGAATAAAGATGCAAATAAAAAGGGGATTCTGATCCTGATGGCTAAAATTGTCTATTTCAGTCACTTTAAAGTAAACACAAAATATCCCAAAAGCTTAGAGAGTGAAGGACTTGGCTCCAGTATTTTATATTAACTTATTGTAGGTTCGTATTTGCAAATACTGTTCTTTAGATACAGCCTGCTCACCCCATATCTGAATGGCCTCTACCCAATTGTCTGAGAACAACTAAAACCTATTACACCTAAAGACAAGAAAAATAAATATTACCTATTAAATCTTAAGTGGGGAAGCCATCTGCATTACACTATATTTATTAATTTTTCAGTATTTAAAGTGTGCAGATATCTTAATCTTTCCTAGTACTTTGGAACATGCACTTGGATTTTCTGTTTTTTTTTTCAGGAAAATTTAACTGTCAACTGCCTCCGTTGAGATGAACAAACCAGCATAAACTCCAAGCAGTATTTCGCTTACATCACATCAGACTTGCTGAAGAGGGAATAGGCAGAGAAAGCAACAGCCCCAACTGCTGCAAAAGACACGACTCCAACCAGGGGAATGAGCTGAAAGACACGAAGTGCAGAAGAGTTGAAGAGCTCCCTGTCCCGGCTGAGCTCGGGAGGGATTTGTACAGGCAGGGGGGCCGGTGGCAGGCTGAGCTGCCCCCCGTGCTCCCCAAGCCCTCAGGGGCCGCACCTCAGGTGGCAGCCCCCGGGCTCGGGGCGCCCACCTCAGCACAGCCGCCGCCGGGGCTCAGAACCGACCCGAGGCACTTACTTCTTTTTTCGATTTGATTATGTGGAAGAAATTCGTGTTCATCCTCGCTGCGGCTGCGGACCTGGATGAACAAACGGGGCCGTCACCAAACCTGGGCACCCCCCGGCCGCGGGACTCCCGAGCAGGGCGCAGCGTTACCTGACGAGACGGCGACAGTGCGACCGGGCAGCGCTGCAGCGGGACACCTGCACGGGGCGCCGCGCTCCCCGCTTTATATAAGCGCGGGGGGCCCCCGCCGCCTCGCTCCCGCAACGGCGCAAGAAGCGCGGGCGCCCCCCGCCGGGCGTCCCCGGCTCCTGAGGGGAGCGACGCCGGCCGCTGATTGGAGGCTCCCGTCGCTCGAGCCCTGCTGCCTGAGGAACAGCACGTCAGGGCAAAGGCCTCGGCCTGCCTCGCCTCAGGGCTTGGCGAGCGGTTTATGGACCGAAAATGGAGCCCAGCTGAAGTCTGGCCCAGTTGCTGCAGCAAAAACTTAACCGTGGCCCTAAGTTTTTAACTGTGTGGGCTTTGGAAACCTGCCTTTGAGAAAGCAAGCCTTTAGAGATGCACATATGGAATGGCTTATCTTTTTGGATAGTACGGGACTTGGTTTCTCATACTTCACATTCTGAAAGCTTTTCTGCCTTCAGTAGTCACTCTGTCCTTTTCAGACTTCACATTTTAAATTAAATATTCTTACTGTGCCAGTGTTTGTAATCAAAACTAGGAAATGTATAGTAAAACAAAGCTGTTCTGTAGTTACGTGGAGTACTATCTCAATTACCCATTTCATCCAGTGGAAACCTAGCCCAAGCAACCATGATTTCAGTTTATTCATTACTGACATTACATATTTTTAATTAGTGAAATTTTACTGTATTTCATACAGATTGAAAACTACAGTAAGTACAGTATGAAAAAGCAGGAAAGATACAAAACACTTCAAAGCTCAGTCTTCGTAATATATTTAAAAAAACTTATGCCACATCACTCCTTTTTGATTCAAGACGTTAATTCTTGATTATAAAATTTTTCATAAAATTCCAAGTCTTTTGTGCTTAAAGATGGTTTTACAGTCCTCAGTGATTTTACAAAATGCTCATGTTTTACAGTAGTTGCTTCAAGTCCATTCTCTTGCAATGCCAACAAAGCAGCCTTTAGAAAAGAAAAAAAAAAAAGCTTGAAAGGCTTACAATATTAAGTCACAAAGAAGTAACTGCAAGTATTTTAAAATATTTTACATGAAACCAAATTTGAGACAAAGTATCTGAGAACAGCATTCTATGAATTATATTTATCACTAGACACACCATCAGGTAAGACTAGTGTAAATTTCACATTTACTTTTTGTCTGCATTAGAAAACATATCCTTGATCATTTACATATTGGATTTTCTTCCCATTTTTTTCTGCCTTCAGTATAACTTTGCTCAAGTATTTATGGACTGTTCTATTTTTTTTCCACTCTAGCCTTGACAGTACATGCTGCTTTCAGCTAAGAATGCTGCAGTTGCTTGCAGTACACAAAATATGATTCCTCCAGATGTAAGCCTGAATTACAAAGAGCCACATGAAATAAAAGGTAGTACAGCTCCCACTTCTGCCAGTAGAATAACTTCCACCAGTAAATTATCACAGAAACCCTTTATACTTACTTGGCTTCTTATTTAAAGAATTAATTCTTGTTCAGTCCTCCTGTTTTATTCATTCTCTTTATTTTCAGTGGTGGAATAATCTGTACTACAGATGACTTGGTAACCTCCAGAAGTTAACTATTTTCATTGAAAGGTTTAATTTATAGTTTATTTCGCAGATTAACCATGAATATTTCATACCTCCTTGCATAGATTTTCAACATCAGCTCCAGAGAAGAGGTCTGTTAGGACTGCTAAGTCTTGCAGTGACACATCAGAATCTAACGGAATTTTTTCTGTGCAAATTTTCAAAATGGAAAGCCTTCCCTGTAAGTTGGTATATATTAAATGAGAAAACAAAACCAAACAAAGTAACAATTGCTCCCACTCCAAAGCAGTAAAAAATCTGAAATCAGAACTAAGAAAGATCTAGGAAATTACCAAAAGCAGAAGTACCATATTTTTGGCGAAAGAGTAAAGAAAATACAATTAATGGAAATATTCACTCTTGCGGTTACCTCATATATTAAAGTCTGGTATTCAGAGTTGCTCACTACTTCATGAAAATGCTATTTTACACTGAAGGTTCTATATTTGTCCTGCTGTGGGTCATCTCTTTTTTTGAGGGGCTCAGGACAAACATTTATACCACTGAGCATTTACAGGGCACAAGAGAGATCTGAAGCAAGGACAGCCAACTTGTTATGATACTTCCTAAACTGCAGCTTGATTCTGTAAATAATTATTTCAGATTTTTGGATGTTTTCTATATGCAATAGTGTAACTACATGCACCGTTTCAAAAATAACTGGTATTTAAATTACAAACAGGATTATTCCTTTTTAAACTTCATGTACTTTGAATCTGGTGACTCATTTTCAGTGAACCATCCATCAATTTTTTAATATATAATTAATATATATTCCTATAATATATTTATATTTTTGGAATATTTCCCCTTTACTCCTGAATTAAAGTATGCTGCCAATTTCTCTCTCTCCATTTGAAGCCACATATGGATTTGTAATACATCACCTTCAGATCCGGAGGTGGAATATAGATCACCCTGTCTAGCCTTCCAGGACGCAGTAAAGCATCATCCAACATATCTGGTCTATTTGTTGCAGCAACTACCATGAAATCTTTGTTCAAAGTTTCCTGAAACTCTAGCTGAGTAAAGAGATTATATGAACAAGTTAGTGCAACGTGGTTCAGATAGATATTATCTAAAGACATTTGTTAACTACTAGTAAGAAAATAAAAGGGGAAAGAAGAAAACGCATCTCTGTATTAGTCTATTTTCCTTTTAATATTAATAATTTATATATTATTATTATATATAGCATTATTATACATTAATACTTTGCTTATGGGTATTTTGTTTGGACAAAGTCTCATTGATGAACAGCATATACAAAATCAGCAATCTATAAATGGTATTTTATAAAAATCAGAAACAATGACAGAATAGAATAGCACATTTTTAAGCTTAAGGATTTTAAGTTTAAAAACGTGAATGCCAACAACTAAAAAATTACCTGTCTTTCCTCGTCACTTAATTCTTGACATTGGCCCTCAAGCTGTAGTTTATTTCCTCTTCTTTCTATGACTTTCAGTCCAATGCCATCCAACTCATTAAGAAGAACAGAAAGAACGCGTTCTGAGACACCATAGCCAGTTTTATGGTGTGACCGAGACCCTAAGATACAGTCAATCTCATCTAAGAATATTATTGCTGGAGTACTTGCTCTTGCTTGGCGGAAAACCTATTTTTGGATTGATAGAATAAAATGTTAATGCATACTTTCTACTGGGTAAGGCGAAATCACCTGTTTACATTCACTCTGTATTTTGACTTAATTATGCAACTTTAAAGATAAATTCGTTCACAAAAAGAGATGCATTCATTCAAAAAGCCATTCTGGCTTACATTTACTACAGACAGATTCTGCTTTTTAATTAAATTCTTATGTGAACTAACAACAAGAGGGTAGAAATACTTTCAAAGTTTAAAACTGGTATAATTTTAGGGTTAGATTCTCCATTTATATAAATGTGAACGCATTATCTTTTTCTATTTCAAAACTAGGTAAGTTTTAACTATAATTTTTCCAATAGCAAAATTTAGGCCTAACTTACACTTCATAAAAATCAGGCAAAAATAAACTTTAGATCTCATATAAATTAAAAACTGTACCTGAGACAAAATCTTCTCTGAATCTCCAATGTAAGGTGAGAAAAGGTCAGCACCACTTACAGAAAGAAAGGAACAGAGACAACTTGTGGCCACAGCCCTCACCAGTGTGGTTTTGGCACACCCTGATGGCCCATAGAGAAGAACACCCTTTGGATGAGACAGGCCCATCCTAGCAAATGCATGAGGAAATTTCATAGGCCACTCAATGCACTGTCAATACATAAAAAAGGGATGAAATTCTCAGTAAAGGAACTAGAGTTCACAGCCATTCAATAAAGCAGCTAAGCAAAATATTTCTCTCTTTTGCTCATGCATTAATTTGAAATCAACGCAGAATACTAATATGGTCTTTCTTGGTATAAAAAGACAGACCCCCCTCGTTCCCTTTCCCTCCTTCTTGAAGTTTCCTCTCAGTCTCAAACAGAATAAAAGGCAATCCTTGAGGAATGACATGCAAGAGCCACATCTGGCTACAAACTCAGAAATGTACTGCTGCAGAGTTTTTCAGATACTGGAAAGCATGACAATTATTCCATGGTATTATTGCTGTTATCCTGGGAGAGGAAGGTTTTTAAATCACAAGCACTGCAATAACTTAATGTAGTAGAAAATAATGTTTAGAATACAATTTAGAATCATGTAATTTGCAAGAGAATACATTTCTATAATGTAGCACATAGAACACCTTGGAGCACATGGTTATTAGAAACTGCCTTTTTATCTAAATACATGTTATACATTACCTGTTTTAACTTCAGTTTTACATCTTCAAGACCACCTATTTGCTCCCAAGTGACTGGCTTACACTCTTTTAGTCCAATTACACTTCGAAAAGAGGATGGTTGAATTTTTTTAAAAGCTTCTTGGAAACTTGCCATGTTAATCACCATTTCAGTTGAATCCTGAAGAAAACCAAATAAAGCACATTAATAATGTTTTTACATAATAATTTACAATGCTCTATTAGTATGCCAAACACTTCACAAAAGGACGAATGCAATCAATAATCAATTAAATTCCTGCCCTAACAAGCTTAAGCACTGCATACAAAAAGATGTAGCACAAAGTAGAATATATTCTCTTTATTGGAAAGTTTTTATAAGAAAAAAAAAACAACACAGTTTTATCAGAAACGCATATTTTAGGGAAAACTACTGTTTTTCCCCAAATTACTTTTCCATTACAGAGTGACCTACAAAATCAAATAGTTGCTAGATTCAGGGTTACTACACATAAATGCCTTGATTCTCTTGAATACAAACGGTCTAACATTCGTAACTCTCAAGAAGTCTGCAAAGTGCAGTTATTAAACCACAAATGCAGTAAAAGCATTGGTATATTTACATTTATAACACATTTGGTGCTTTTTAGTATTTTAGGTTCTGACTTTTTCATCTTGAGAATTTCCAGGAAAACTAAGTATTAATGGAGAAAGTGTGGTACATAATAATTACATTCTTCTTGATTAATTTGCAAGCATACCAAAGAGCTGTGGAACATAGCCTGCATAGCAGCTTCTCTGCAGAGTGCTGTAAGGTCAGCTCCAACATACCCAGTTGTAATTTCCGCCAGTTTAATCAAATCAACTTCCGTAGAAATCGGCATACTAAATGTAAGCAACTGCAGGATGGATCTTCTTTGCATAAGTGTTGGTGTCCCAATAATAACCTAAAACAAATACAATACAAATTTTAAGGAGATATTTTGCTATATTCCTCTTATTTTGTAGACCTAGGCAAGCAACTTTGTCTCTGCTTTATACTGTTTTCTGAAAATTTACCTACCTGTATTGCAACTAAAGAGTTTTACAAGAAACTTACTAGCAGCAGCATACAAATGATAAATTTTTAAAGCACCTTTCATTTATGCTTACTTTCCAAGTGAACAGTGTTGTATAAACAGTTGTTCATAAGACACTGTCAGCTACTGTTCACCAAATACTGTTTTAAGGTAATGTAAACATAAGTCTTAGGCAAAGATGTTATTTCAGTGTTGACAACAGAGAAACAAGACATATGTCTCAAATCTGTGGAATCCCACTACAGAACATGACTAGTAGCCATTTTTTCTTCTAAAAAAATGAATTACTTTATTAAGTGTCCCCCTGGAAAAGAAAGGAAATTCATTATGTCTAACAGGGTTTGCTTACCTCTCTGTCAAATCTGCCAGCTCTTCTCAGTGCAGGGTCTAAGGCATCAGGCCTGTTTGTTGCTGCCATGAGGACCATCTTGCCTTCACTACCTACACCATCCAGTAGCGTTAGCAGCTGAGCAACAATACGATCTTCAGGAGCATTGTTTGAACTTCCTCGCTTTGGGCATAAGGAGTCAATCTCATCAATAAAGAGAATAGTCGGGCCTTCATGGGACATTTCTCTGCCCTTTTCAAAGACTCTTTGCAAATTCTCTTCACTTTCTCCTGGCCTGGAACCATACAGGGCTGGGCCACTGATGCAAAGCAGGTACGCACCCACTTCTTTTGCTACTGCCTTTACCATAAGAGTTTTCCCCACACCTGGAGGGCCTATTAGTAGCACCCCATTAGGGACAGAGAGCCCCAGCTTCTTAAAAGTTTTTGGAAAACGCAAAGGCAAATCAATCATTTCTTTCAAAGTCCTTCCCACATCATCCAGTCCTGCAACTGAAATTTTTCCTGTGTCCTCCGATAAGTGCCTGTACCTTTCCAGAGTGACCACCTCTTTAATTTTTATGCTTGTTTGGGGGGTTATCAGTCCTGCTTCCTCTGTCAAAGGGTCTACAGAGAGCATTTCAATGTGTACCACGGGAGTTTCGAGATTTGGGGCAAGAGTAACAACGTAATGATGGGAAACATAAACATTTCTTAGCAGGTCCCTGATCGTCTCCTGAAGCACTGCTCGGGGCATGGACTTTCGCAGCGCTGAGCTCCTCAGGACCACGTTCACGGTCGCCTTCTTTAGGCGGCAACGGGGCAGCAGCTGCAGCCGTCCGAGACTCAGCGTCAGGCCCCTCAGCGCCGCCACCGCCACCCCCGCGGTCCTGGAGGCCAGGTCAACCTGCAAGTAACCGTCCGCCAGGTCCGCCCTGGGCCAGGCCGTGCACAAGCAGCTCCCGCCGGGCAGGGAGATCCTCAGCGGGGCCCCAAGCGGCGCACCCAGGAAGGAGAGGGCGGCAGGGCCCAGCCTGCACCTCTGCGTACCCTCGTCGCCGGGCTCGGGCGGGAGCAGCTTTAAGGGAGCCGTCTCCATCATGGGCAGCGACCGCAGCGCCGCGGGGGCTCCCTACTCACCCCTCACCCGACAGTTCCCTTCACTCGCAGCCGGCGGCCATTCCTCAGAGCCCCGCGCATGCACCGCCTCGGAGCAAGCGCACTGAGGGAGAGCACCAGGGCGGGACTTCGCCATCCCTCCCGCTCCCGCCTACGCTGTTCCCCCCCTCAGGGCCGTCAGGGCACTGTGAGGCGAGCCCCTGGCTCACAGCCCCATCTCAGCCTTTCACATCCTCCATTCCCAGCCGAAATAGGGCTAATATACCCCTTGTCGTGGCCAGCCACCTTGTTCTCACCGCTGGACACGCCGGGGATCCCTCGCCTCCCTCAGGTCGTCTCCACAGCGCCACCTGCTCGCCGGGTGGGTGCTTCCCAAGTGCATTCCCAAAAGTTGGGCTCCCTTTTTCCGGTGGTTCCCCTGGCTCAAGGCAGTGCCATCAGCTGGGGTTGAGTCAACCCTAGGTGCTAAGTAAGAGAAGGAAGTGGGGAGCCACAGAATTGCCTTGAGCAGCTGCTGGTACAGGTGAATAGGAGGCAGAAATTTATTCAGGAAAGGATAAATCTGTCGTAATGCATTGTTCTGACAAATATTCAGTCAGTGTTTGAGAAAAAACAATTTTATAACTGTTTGGCCCATGATCTTCTTAAATTGTGCCATGAATTGTGCAATAGTTCTATAAAAACTTTTCAGATCTGCCAGCATTGTAGGATGCAATATAAAGCCACGATCTGTGAGATTTAGAAAGTGCACAGTTTTACTCCTGGAAGTAGCTTCACTATGAGTGCAGTTACACATGTACTTAATACACACAAGCTCTGTTTGAGACCTCGTATGTACAAGGATTGGCATCTCAAACACACGGCACTGGTCAGACTGGTACATTCATAGACAGCCAGGGAGGGGTTTACGGCATGCCTACAAGCTGTCCAGCATGCGCTTTGAAGGTCTCATGAGGAAAACATGAGGAGATCTCTTTGGTGGTGTCCTGTTTTATCACATTCCTTGATGAACCAAGGGCTGTATACAAAACAGTAAGCAATATGAACAAAAACGGGCAATGTGAACATCGCCTTCAGTTCATCACCAATTAGTTCAGCTAATTTTAAATATGCATACGAATTCAATATAATGAAGTGGAGTCCAAAAGTCACTAATTCAACTCTTTGAAAGCGTGTTCCTTTTTTGACCAAACTGTAGTACCACGACCTTATTTATATACTTTTGCAGAAAACATAGCTGAATGACTATTCTGGTTTGGAATGCGTCACTTTGAGTACTCATGCTCCTGAAACTTTTACAGGCCTCAAAATCAGCAGTGACAAAGTGGCAAGAAGGTGTTCCACCAAGAATCTAGTTAAATTGTCAAAAAACAAAAACAAAAACAAACACGATATTTTAAACAATTTTCTTAATATTCACTAGATGGCAGCTGATCTTCAAGAATGGCTGTATTTCTCCTTGCAGATCTGATAATTTCAAGTCATCGGTTCTTGGAGAAACTGATTGTAGTCCAGCATTGTCTTCACTCTGTTTCAAATATCAAACTGAAATACCAGCACAGTGAGTGTTCAGATCATTTTCAGCTTCATTACTGTTTCCGCTTTTTTGTATTGGGTTTATTGCTGTTTATTTCTGGGAAAGAATGTTCTTTTACTGTTTACTTTTATATTTAGTGGGCCAGGTGTACTTCTTTTTAAGGACAACTTAAAATACTTGAATGATATTCTAAAGAGATGGAATAATATTTCTGTTTTTCTTTTGGATATACCTGTTGATTTTTGGTAGAATAAAATATTGTTCATCATTCCCAATTTATTATAGCTCACAAAATAAAAATAGCTGTGTCTTGCTACAATAATTATCTGCATACAAAGTAAATAAGATATTAAGCTGAATATATTTTTGGTAAGTTTGATTATATCTTGTATGTATCATAATAGTTAACAAATTAACAGTGTCTTTAATGTAGTTTTTCTTAATGACAAATGAATTTTGAAATGTTTGTTAATTGTCTATAAATCAAATAAAGATAGCTCAGAGTGGGTAGATGGCATGTATATACTTTAGAGCAGGATTTTAGTGTCTAGTGGAGGTCTTCTGGCCAAATATAAATGCTGTATTGTAATTATGCTAGATATTGTGCATTTAAAGCACCAGGTTCAGTTTTAACAAAACTTCATAGATAATTTGTAAAGATGTGCTTAAAGGAGTAAAATGAGCTCTTGTATGTCCGCATGTTTTTATGGGAGGGCCACCCTCAATTTGTTCACTTAACTTTCCAGTGAGCATCCAGCCTTGTATCTTTATAAGGAAAATGTTCTCATTGCATTTAGTAGTAATTTTGGATGTACAAGGCAGGAGACGTTAGGCCCTGCATTTCTCGAAGAAAGTGTGGAAAATCTCTGACTGCTGACAAACTGTTATCATGACATTACTGCACCTTAGGTAACATTCACGTTGCACCTCTGCTGGAAGTTACTGCCCTCAGTATCAGAAAAGAATATGTGCCTGCACCTGAATTATTTCAGAGGAGAGTCTGGTGTCTTTGCTTAAGTTGGCAAGTAAATGATTTTATGCTATTCAATATAGGAATGAGAGCAGACTGTGGAGAATGACAGAAGAACCGTACAAGACTGAGAGACTTAGCAATAAAATGGCAGATGAAATTTAGTTTACATTAATGTGAAGTGATGCACAAAGGGAATAGCCCTCCTAGAGTGCCCTTTATAGAAGTGGGATAGAAGGCAATAAGAATGATCAAAGGTATGGAATGGCTTCTGAGCAAGGAATGACTAGAAGTAGGCTGTAACTACTCAACATAAAAAGAGAAAACTTTGAGGTGACTATGGAAGAGATCTGCAAAATTGTGACTTGGATAGCAAATGCCAGCTTTAAGGGTCTCTTCCAATGCCAGAATAACTGATGGTACTTAAACCTACGTTCAAAACAAAGAAAAAGAGGTCATCCATCATATGGTGGGTAGTAGATCTGTAGAACTTCTCTGAAGGATGCTGTGGATGGAAAACTGTTGGTACATGGGGAGACTGGACAAGTATTTAGAAAAGACTGCTGCTCATGAGAGTTCTCAGGGTTGAGAAGGTCTGTGTGAGAAGAGAGCTCAGAGGATTGCTGAAGAGCCATGCTCACACTGGTGTCAGAAACTTCTGCAAGCTGAAACGGCTGGAAATTGGGAGTCTATGAAAAAGAAAGTGTCATGCGCACTTATTCTGACTGTCCATTTCTGACCATTGTTCACAGTTTTTTTCTGTTTAAAGGCACATTCTTAAAGTATCATGTTTATTCCTTAAATTCTGCAAAGAATTCTACAAAGGTAATTTGCTTCAGACATGTAAAATGGTAGGTACGTGCTCTGTACCAACATTCTTCCTCTTAGAAAATCCCATATAGTCATCCCTAGTAGTTGTCTGATTCCTTTGTCCCTCAGTTCAACATGCTAACCTGACAGAAAACTTCTCTTTAATTTTGTGATGTGTGCGTGTGTGGTGAGATGAATCGGTTTGTTAGAGAACAGGGTCAGTATAAGGGAGGAAAGCTGCTCTCTTGTTCTAAAAGTCCCAGGAAGTTTTTGTGGAAATCAGTACTTTCCATGGAATATTTTCACTTCAGTAAATATATTTTGGCAGTAATATCTCACCAGGTATATAGAGGGTTTATGTAGAAGAAGCTTTTTGATCTAGGGTTTTCTTTTGGACACTAGTCTAATTGGCACAAATTGTATGTTAGGCACAATGTTAATAGTTACCATTACTACATTTCCATTGCATGCTTCCAAAAGGCAGCCAGTCCAATACCATTTATATTTTTTTTTTTACTGCTTGTCAGAGAAACAGAATTGGGACAGCTGTCTAATTCTCATTGAATGGAATGCAGAATATTTGCTTCCAGTTTTAAAACAAGGAAACAATACTCTGAGCATTTCTTGTGATTAGCAATGGTTATTACTAATTCTTCCCATTAGAAAATAATTTTTGGAAATGCACTGGAACTTAGGTGATTTACGTAACATATAGTGTCCTTTCAAAGCATATTAATATTGCAATAGCAATCCTGTAGTGTTTTATTCACAGGATCACAGAATCATCTAGGTTGAAAGAGACCTCCAAGATTACCTAGTCCAACCTCTGACCTAATACTAACAAGTCCTCCACTAACCCATATCACTAAGCTCTACATCTAAATGTCTTTCAAAGACCTCCAGGGATGGTGACTCAACCACTTCCCTGGGCAGCCCATTCCAATGCCTAATAACCTTTTCAGTAAAGAAGTTCTTCCTAATATCCAAACTAAACCTCCCCTGGCGCAACTTTAGCCCATTCCCCCTCATCCTGTCACCAGGCACGTGGGAGAATAGACCAACCCCTACCTCGCTACAGCCTCCTTTAAGGTAGCTGTAGAGTGCGATAAGGTTGCCCCTGAGCCTCCTCTTTTCCAGACTGAACAATCCCAGCTCCCTCAGCCGCTCCTCGTAAGACTTGTTCTCCAGACCTGTCACCAGTTTCGTTGCCCTTCTCTGGATTCGCTCGAGCACCTCCATGTCCTTCTTGTAATGAGGGGCCCAAAACTGAACACAGTACTTGAGGTGCGGCCTCACCAGAGCCGAGTACAGGGGGACAATCACTTCCCTAGACCTGCTGGCCACACTGCTTCTTATACAAGCCAGGATGCTGTTGGCCTTCTTGGCCACCTGAGCACACTGCTGGCTCATATTCAGCCGACTATCAACCAACACTCCCAGGTCCTTCTCTACCAGGCAGCTTTCCAACCACTCATCTCCCAGCCTGTAGCGCTACTTGGGGTTGTTGTGCCCCAGGTGCAGGTCCCGGCACTTGGCCTTGTTGAACTTCATACAGTTGGCCTCAGCCCATCGGTCCAGCCTATCCAGATCATCCTGCAGAGCCTTCCTACCCTCGAGCAGATTGACACATGCACCTAACTTGGTGTCGTCTGCAAACGTACTGAGGGTGCACTCGATCCCCTCATCCAGATCATCGATAAAGATATTAAAGAGAACTGGCCCCAGTACTGAGCCCTGGGGGACTCCACTAGTGACCGGCCTCCAACTGGATTTGGCTCCATTTACCACAACTCTTTGGGCCTGGCTACCCAGCCAGTTTCTAACCCAACAAAGCGTATGCCAGTCCAAGCCAAGAGAAGCCAGTTTCTTGAAGAGAATGCTGTGAGAAAGGGTGTCAAAAGCCTTACTGAAGTCAAGGTAGACCACATCCACAGCCTTTCCCTCATCCACCAAGCACGTCACTTTGTCATAAAAGGAGATCAGGTTCGTCAAGCAGGACCTGCCTTTCATAAACCCATGCTGACTGGGCCTGATCGCCTGGTTGCCCTGCAAATGCCGTGTGATGACACTCAAGATAATCTGCTCCATGAGCTTCCCTGGCACTGAGGTCAAACTAACAGGCCTATAGTTCCCCGGGTCTACCCTCCGGCCCTTCTTATAGATGGGCATCACGTTTGCTAGCCAAAGGCAAGGGATGTAATCAGAATTTGCATATTGATTGTCATTTGGAATAAACGCTGGATGGGACTATTCCTCATGAATTAGTCAGTTCTCTTGTCAAAACAGTTTGTACTTAGGGCCACTACAAGTTCTGGTACTTTAACACAGAGCTTGGTTGTGTGTAATGATGTTCTTTACTTTTTGAATTTAGCTATATGTGAAGCTCTACAAAACTGTTTCCACTCCTCTATAAAATTATCAAATTTGTAATTTTAGCAAGGTTAAAACATCAGTTTAATGGTCTTAAAAGGATAATTACAATGACATAATGTCTAAATGTCATAGGACAGTTTAAGTTCTAGTTCACGGTTTCTGAAGTGCTTTTAAGAATATTTCATCATCTGAAATTCTGAAGCAGAAGAATGGCGCTGTACTCCATTAGTCAATTTTCAGTGGGTTTTGTTTTTCATTTATGCAAGTTTTCAGCTCTGCTTCTGTGAAAACTAGCTTGATGCAATAATGCTTTGCAGACGAAATTTTTAGCTAAGTTCTTTCACATGAGTGATATGTATGCAGTTTGAACAGATACTGTCTTCCGTTTAAATTACTGGATGGTAAGCAGTTAATTTTATTGCTGATATGTATTTCCAGTAAAATGGATAAGCTGTTTTCTTTTATAAAACAGTAGACTGGATAAAAATGTTCATGTAGTTTGTTTGGTTTAATGATCATTCTATCACATGGATGTACTTCTAGAAAAAATATTTACTCTGTCCTTGCTTGGAAATTCAGTTATAAATTACTTCCCTTATTCCTGTTTTGGTGGCTCACACAGAAACATATTAAAATATTTGTTAGAACAGTTCTAAACTGCATAAGATTTAATAAAATTCCTGCACATGCTTTCACTGATTTTCCTTGTAAAAGGAGGACAAGAATTCTCGGAGAGGTAATACTAGGATTTAGTTTTAATAATGTTTATTTTCTCTATTCAGTATACTTAATTATGAGTATGTTGATTAAAGATAGTTATATTAATTCACAGAATCACAGAATCGTCTAGGTTGGAAGAGACCTCCAAGATCATCTAGTCCAACCTCAGCCCTAACACTAACAAGTCCTACACTAAACTGTATCACTAAGGGCTACATCTAAACGTCTTTTAAAGACCTCCAGGGATGGTGACTCAACCACCTCCCTGGGCAGCCCATTCCAGTGCCTAACAACCCTTTCAGCAAAGAAGTTCTTCCTAACATCCAACCTAAACCTCCCCTGGCACAACTTTAGCCCATTCCCCCTCGTCCTGTCACCAGGCACGTGGGAGAATAGACTAACCCCCACCTCGCTACAGCCTCCTTTAAGGTAGCTGTAGAGAGCGATGAGGTCTCCCCTGAGCCTCCTCTTCTCGAGGCTAAACAACCCCAGCTCCCTCAGCCGCTCCTCGTAAGACTTGTTCTCCAGACCTGTCACCAGCTTCATTGTCCTTCTCTGGACTCTCTCAAGCACCTCCATGTCCTTCTTGTAGCGAGGGCCCAAAACTGAACACAGTACTCAAGGTGCGGCCTCACCAGAGCCGAGTACAGGGGGACAATCACTTCCCTAGACCTGCTGGCCACACTGCTTCTTATACAAGCCAGGATGCTGTTGGCCTTCTTGGCCACCTGAGCACACTGCTGGCTCATATTCAGCTGCCTATCAACCAGTACTCCCAGGTCCTTCTCTACCAGGCAGCTTTCCAACCACTCTTCTCCCAGCCTGTAGCGCTGCTTGGGGTTGTTACACCCCAGATGCAGGTCCCGGCACTTGGCCTTGTTGAACTTCATGCAGTTGACCTCAGCCCATCGGTCCAGCCTATCCAGATCCTCCTGCAGAGCCTTCCTTCCCTCGAGCAGATCGACACACGCACCTAACTTGGTGTCATCTGCAAACTTACTGAGGGTGCACTCGATCCCCTCATCCAGGTCATCGATAAAGATATTAAAGAGGACTGGCCCCAGTGCTGAGCCCTGGGGGACTCCACTAGTGACCGGCCTCCAACTGGATTTGGCTCCATTTACCACAACTCTTTGGGCCCGGCCATCCAGCCAGTTTCTAACCCAGCAAAGCATACGCCAGTCCAAGCCACGAGCAGCCAGTTTCTTGAGGAGAATGTTGTGGGAAACGGTGTCAAAAGCCTTACTGAAGTCAAGGTAGACCACATCCACAGCCTTCCCCTCATCCACCAAGCGCGTCGCTTGGTCATGGAAGGAGATCAGTTTTGTCAAGCAGGACCTACCTTTCATAAACCCATGCTGACTGGGCCTGATCGCCTGGTTGCCCTGCAAATGCCGCGTGATGACATTCAAGATAATCTGCTCCATGAGCTTCCCTGGCACTGAGGTCAAACTAACAGGCCTATAGTTCCCCAGGTCTACCCTCCGGTCCTTCTTGTAGATGGGCGTCACATTTGCTAGCCGCCAGTCGACTGGGACCTCCCCTGATAGCCAGGACTGCCGATAAATAATGGAAAGCGGCTTGGCCAGCTCTTCCGCCAGTTCGCTCAGTACCCTCGGGTGGATCCCATCTGGCCCCATCGACTTGCATACATCCAAGTGTTGTAGCAGGTCGCCAACCATTTCCTCATGGATAGTGAGGGCCACATCCTGCTCCCCATCCCCTTCCACCAGCTCAGGGTACCAGGTATCCGTAGAACAACCAGTCTTGCCGCTAAAGACTGAGGCAAAGAAAGCATTGAGCACCTCAGCCTTTTCCTCATCTTTTGTAACTAAGTTTCCCCCCACATCCAGTAAAGGATGGAGATTCTCCTTAGTCCTCCTTTTTGCGTTCATGTATTTGTAAAATCGTTTTTTGTTATCTTTAATGGCAGTAGCCAGATTGAGCTCCAGATGAGCTTTGGCCTTTCTAATTTTGTCTCTGCACAGCCTCGCAACATCCTTATAGTTCTCCTGAGTAGCCCCCCCTCTTTTCCAAAGATTATAAACCCTCCTTTTTCTCCTAAGCTCGAGCCACAACTCTCTGCTCAGCCAGGCCGGTCTAGTTCCGCGTCAGCTCGTCTTTGGGCACGTGAGGACAGATCGCTCCTGAGCCATTAAGATTTCCTTCTTGAGGAGTGCCCAGCCTTCCTGGACTCCTTTGCCCTTCAGAACCTCCTCCCAAGGGACTCTGCCAACCAGTGTCCTGAACAGCTCAAAGTATGCCTTCCGGAAGTCCAAGACAGCGGTTTTACTGGTCCCCGTCCTGACTTCACCAAGAATAGAGAACTCTACCATTTCGTGGTCACTCTGCCCAAGACAGCTTCTAACCACCACATCTCCCACCAGTCCTTCTCTGTTTGTGAACAGAAGGTCTAGCGGGGCACCTCCCCTGGTAGGCTCTCTAACCAGCTGCATCAGGAAGCTATCTTCCACGCTCTCCAGAAACCTCCTAGACTGCTTTCTCTGGGCTGTGTTGTGTTTCCAGGATATGTCTGGGAAGTTGAGGTCCCCCACGAGAACAAGCGCTGACGATTTCGCGGCTTTTGCCAGCTGCCTGTAGAACTCCTCATCCATCTCCTCATCCTGGTTTGGCGGGGTCTATAACAGACCCCCACCAGGATGCTTGCCTTGTTGGCCTTCCCGCTGATCCTAACCCATAGGGACTCAACCTTATCATTCCCAGCCTCAAGTTCCTCAACATCTAAACACTCTCTAATATAGAGAGCCACACCACCACCCCTTCTGTGCTGCCTGTCCCTTCTGAAGAGCCTATAGCCAGACATTGCAGCACTCCAGTCATGAGTGGTCCCACCACGTTTCCGTGATGGCAACCAAGTCATAGCCTTCCCGCTGCACGATGGCTTCCAGCTCCTCCTGTTTGTTGCCCATGCTGCGTGCATTAGTGTAGATGCACTTCAGTCGGGCCATTGCCTTCTTCCCCGGCTTTGCCATTGTTCCCCCCGGCACAGCTCCAACAGGCCTTCTTTCAGCCCCGTCCCCCTTCTTTCCTAGTTTAAAGCCCTCTCAACGAGCCCTGCCAGCTCCTGGGCTAGGATCCGTTTTCCCCTTAGAGATAGGGACCCGTCTGCGGCCATCAGGCCGAGTGCCGAGTAAAGCGCCCCATGGTCAAAAAACCCAAAATTTCTGTGTTGGCACCAGCCTCTGAGCCACATGTTAATCAGGTGGGCTTTCCGTGTCCTCTCGGTACCCCTCCCTGCTACTGCAGGGATAGATGAAAACACCACCTGCACTCCCGCTCCAGCCACTAACCGTCCCAGTCCCCTAAAGTCCCATTTGATAGCCTTCAGGCTTCTCTCATCAATATCATCACTGCCAGCTTGGACTATCAAAAGAGGGTAGTAGTCAGAGGGGCGAACCAGGTTGGGAAGCTTCCTGGCAATATCCCTGACCCTGGCCCCAGGGAGGCAGCAGGCTTCCCTACGGGTAGGGTCAGGTCGACAAACAGGGCCCTCTGTTCCCCTGAGAAGGGAGTCGCCTACTACGATCACCCTTCTGTCTTTCTTGGCGGAGGCAGTCTTGAGGCGTGGCGTCGGCTTCCTCGCCCTAGGCATCCTCCTGGGTAGACTTTCTACCTCATCCTCACCCACCGGTCTCTCAATCTCCAGGGCCTCAAATCTGTTGCGTAAGGGCACCTGGGAAGGTGGGGCCGGTAGGGGGGGGCGTTGCCTGAAAGGTCGAGCAGGGACCTGTCTCCATCCCTCCTCAACTCCTAAGTCGCCTCCCTCTGCCCGACAGTGACAGGCAGGGGGTCCATCCCCATTTGGGGTGTCTCACCCCGGTACCTCTCCTTCAGGCCCTGCAGGGAGTCACTCCACCAGTCTATCTCCCGCTCACACTCCCTAATAGCCCTCAACCTCTCCACCTCCTCTTTGAGTTCTGCCACCAGGCGGACCAGGTCATCCACCTGCTCGCACCTCACACACACGGCGCCTTTGCCTCCCTCAGATGGCAGAAACAGGCTCAGGCAGTCCCTGCACCCAGAGACCTGAACTGCCGCATTGTTGAGCAGGCAGTCAGTCTGGGTGGCTACAGACTTTCTAGAGAAAGTGCTCTGCCTGGTGAAGACCATCGCAGCCCGGCTAGCAGTCGACAGCCGTTATAAGATGTTGTTCTTATGGGCGGGGGGAAACTCTGCCCTCTCCGCCCTCCCTGCTTGCCCTGCCTGCGCGAACTGCCGCGCAAACTGCCGCGCCACGCCCTGTTTGCCCGCCCTGTTCGCCGCGCTCCCTAGGGGCTGCTTTTGAACGGCCGGGGAGGGGCGCTGCTGGCTCCGCCTACGCCTCGTCAGCCTCCCTCGCGGGGGCTGCGGGGTCCTGGCGCCTAGCTCGAGCGGCCTCGATGTCGGAAAAAAAGCCCTAGCTGTCCCGATCCCCCGCTCCGCTGCAGAACGCGTCTGCCCCGGAGCCGATTGCCTCGGCAAGTTCAAATTCACACCTCTCATATAGCCTAATATTGAGAGGGTTGAAAATGAGGATTTTTTAAAGGTTGTATTACTGCCATGTATCCTTATGGAAATGAGGCAACAGTTGTTCACTGCAGGAAGAGAATTAAGCATGTGGTTTAGACAGAAATAGAAAAAAAAATAGAGGGAAAAAAAAACAAAACAAAACAAACAAACAAAAACAAACCAAAAACAAACAAGCAGCCTAATTGTGGGAGGTGTACAAGCACCTTAACTTCCCAAGACAACTGAGGTCTTGGCATTACCTAAGAAATGCCAATTATGTTGGAAAATTTGACTTCAACTTATTACCAGTAATTTGATACAGATATACCACACGCAGTGTTAAATCTTGAATTCTGTTAAACTATTGTGTTCTGTACTGAGTACAATGTATTTAGCTTTTCTGCTATACCAATTGTCTTTCATGCATCAAATACGCTACAGTATTAATAGAAGTCATCTGTGTTCCTCAAAAGGAAGAAATGACAATCAAAGTAGAAAGGGACCAAGACAGCAAAGAAAGGTCAGGAATCTTGGAATAGGTTCTGTGAGGGCAGTATAGTGGAGGAAAGACTGAAGGGAAATCCAGTAGTCCTTTGAACAGAAACCTGCCATTTTTCTGTCCTTATGGTGATAGATGTTTACTTCTTATGGGAGTGTGAATGATTCTACAGCTATTAACTGAGTATGAAACATCAGAATAGTCATGCATTTTCTCCATGTTTAGGCACATCTTATACTCCAGCTGAAGAAAAGCTTCTGAAAATCCTTGGAGACAATCAGTCCAACTGCTGGTAGGAGTAATTGTCTTTTGGTAGTATGATATTTTTTTCCTCTGCCTTTAGGAGGAGTCTTCTGCCTTCAGCATTCCTCTTCCCTAAAACAAAGATCTTGGAACACAGTCATGTACAAATATCAACATTTTTTCCCTTGTCATCATCCCTTAAAATTAGATTAATTATTCTGGACTTGTATGAATTGTCACTTCTGTGTCTGTGTTTTTGCCTTTCTGTTTTCAAGCTGCTATTTTCACTTATTGCTGTTTTATAATTTTTAATGCTTCTGGAATGAGTCACCTTTTCTACTTCCCATCCCAGTGTTTGATTACTGATCTGACTGATGTGAGATAATTACGATTTACAGAGGAAGTGGAAATGATTACAACACCATCAGAAGAGTTCCGTATCTCAGAAAATGTTGCAGTGCAAAATATTTCAGAGAACTAAATACTCTTTTAAAACATACTGACTTTCAATTGCCTGGTGGTTAAGAAATGCAATCCAAGTACTCTAATGAACAGTAATGAAAGAAGATAATGAGAATTTTCAGTGATTTTTCAAGAATTTTCCTTAGCTTCTGTTATGCTGGACTATAGAATTTGAGATTTTTTCTTTGAACAAGTCAAGGTTGAAGGTTCACAAATTCAATGACAAAGCCATATTCCTAGATTTCCAGGTGTGAAGTTCAGTGGACTGGGCATGAACAGAAAGTGGTTATATTACTTCTCACACTGCTCCATCTTTAATTTCTTTGTTTCCATTTGTGCTTATAGGACTTACATCATGCTGTGCAGGCAATCAGATATATAATGAAATTCTCCTTGATGACGTGCTTGCTTTTTCACTTTTCTTTTAAAGTCAAATACTAAGTAGCAATATTTTGAATCTGTCACTTGTCTTTGTTACTGAAATTGGTGTAATCTGTGCTGGTTATGTTTCCTTAGTGTTTCATATGAATATTATTGCTGTTCTATCATTAAGTTTAGTTACTATAGAAGCTCAGATATTGCAGAAACTGAAATAACCACACTTCATTTAATTATTGTGAGTTAATGAATTCGTTCATTTTCATGGTGATTTCAAGTTATTCAGTCTGGCACGTACAGATCTATTACTGTCCAAACACCAGAAATGATTTTAAGTTTAAGATACCAAACTACATAATAACCCAAAGCAGCATATTCTTTCTGTAGTTTTGTTTTGATCCAAAACAAGAGATCACTTGAAAAATTCAGCTTCAGATGCTCAAAACTGGGATTTGAGCACTCTTATGAATTCATAACATCACTTTCTTGCCTAATAGAATTCCTTCTACTGAAAAAAAAAACTTACCAAAACCAAAAACAATCTCACTAGTTAACTGTGTATGGTTTTTATTGTTTAAAAAAATCCTGTGTATGGGCTCCAAGGGGCTGAATCTCTGGCTGGGATATTATCTACAAAACAAGTTATTAAACTGAAAATTGAAAATCATGGTTTACAACTTTCCTACTGTTTAATGTAGCACCCTAGGGGTGTTCAAACAGTTATCTCTTTGAATTGTTGGTGTTTCAAAAAACACTTTATGAAATGTTATGTTGCTGTCTTTTTTTTGCGTTGTTGGAACAGGGCATTACAGAAAAATGATGAAGCACTTAAGATGAGTCATGCCTATACACTCACTTCTAAAAATTGGTTTGTCAGTCTCTTAATGGAAATTGGACATTTTTGGTTTCTCAGGCTGTATACTACATTTATCATGAATGTTGCACTGGTTTGATGAAAGCATCTGATGCTTGCTGCAATCTGCCATTCCTCCTTTATAATCTTTAGGGATGTGACAACAGACTTTTTCAAACATCATTACATCTAGCTTCAATTAGTATGAATTGAATTTACACTATTATTTGCAAGGACCTTGTTTTTTGAATCCTTTAATGGCAGTCATCTTATGTGTTCAATAGGTCTCTCAGCATATAACTACTATCTGGAGAAGAGTTGATTTATTTCACAATAATATAGTCTGAAAATATTAGCCACCTTTGAATAGTGTGTTGCTAGCCAAAACAAGTAGAAAATGGTGTCAATTGCTTCATCCTTTGAATAAGTGCAGTAGTTTCTTTCCAAGCAAGTAAAATTTACATTAAAAGTAAAAAAAAACATCTGTAGTAGAAGTAAACGAATACGTAAGTGCATAATTTAGCAATGGCTGATACCTAATTATTAAGGGTCTCGCAGACCCAATACTCTTCTAAAGAGCAAGCTGCTTAAAACAATTCCCCTTTTCCTTTAGATAGTGCTGTGGAAGATTAATTGAATTTCATAATTACCAAATAATTGGAAACCAGTGTTCTGGTTTACATTGGGCAATTAGCAATGGCATCAAATTCAACAAAAGAAAGTGCTGGGTGCTGCACCTGGGGCATAATAATGCCAAACCCAGATACAGACTGGGAGACAGGTGACTGGAGAGCAGTTCTGCAGAAAGGGATCTAGGGGTGCTGGTAGACTGTAGGATCAACATGAGTCAGCAGCATGCCCTGGCAGCTAGGAGGGCAAACAGCATTTTGGGGTGCATTAAACCACACAGCCAGCTGGTCAGAAAAGGTGATTATCCTGCTACTACCCACGTTAACAATTCAGAGATGTTGATGACTGAAAAGGATCAAGAATGCCTTGAATTTACATGAGTTTTCCGGTGTTATCAAGATCACCTTGATTCTTTTGCAAGTATTATAGCTGTATCTCATTTTGAGAAATAATTGCTGGAAGGTCTCTTTTGACTAATAGAAAGTAGCTTTTTCTTTGATAACTTTTCCTGATGGAAGAATTATGAATTGGTCCTTTGTATGAGATCTACTTAGTGCTATGATGCAGATGTCATAATTTGACTTTGATCTTAAGTTAGCTTTTTCACTGAAGTAACTGAACAATGTTCTACTGAGAGACTCTTTTGAGATCTTACCTGGTGCTTTGAAGGTGCTTCAGGGAGTCAGCTGACTAAGCCCATGCAAAAGATGATTTGATTCAGATACCTTGATAGTTTGAAATCTCAATTATATATTCAAGTAGGAATACATCTAGCAGAACTAAAAAAGAGGCTAGAAGTATTTGCAGTAGAAATACCTCTTCCTCCAAAGGTTAGGCCTCTGTTTAACTTCTGCAATGAATAATCCCCTTGAGGTGGAAGGGCTGAAGCGTAAGAATATTACTCCAACTTTGCCATATGTGGATGGTCGCTATAACAGTCATCAGCAGTGGAAATATGTACCTGTTGTGTTTTCATTGTCTTCCCAAAGAAATCAAAAATAGACAAGAGAAGGGGGACTGATTTTTATTTCCATCTATCAAGCTATCCACATGAGCTTATGGTAATCTCCTGCATCACCCAAACTGCTGTAGCAACTTGAAAAGCATCTTGAATATTAGTAGCTTGAAGGAAATGTTGCATTTCCAAAATATCTCCCAAAGGAGGTTCCTGTCAAGAGTAGTTTCATTTGCAATTGAAAATGATGATTAAAGTTTGTGAAAGATTAAAGTGCATAATTAAAAAGCAATAAAGTTACCTGTCAAACAGAATCTTGCTAGTGGTAAACAGCTTTTTGTTACCATTGTGCTGAAGTATGGTCTCTGAAGCAACATTAGTGAAATTCACCTGCTGAGGTTGGTGGAGCTGCATCCTGTCACAGCAGATCTGAATTTAACTTCAAACGTCCTTGTATATGATAGTTAATAAAATATGAATATATTTCTCCCTAGAATACAACTGGTTAAAAACTGTATTTGTTTATTATATAAAGGTGTAACCATAGAAGTAGAACTATTAAAATTGTTGATAGATTAATATAAACGTCCCGCTCTGTTCTCTTGAATAAAACAGATTCTGTAGTTCAGAAAACTCTTGCCAAAGTGTTTGCCCTTCAAAGTAAGAAGAAATTTTATGGCATCTAAACTTATCTCAAAGGAAACTTTTTCCCCAGGAAATTCTACAGAATCAGAACTTCTAAGATAAATAACTTGTAAATTATATTTAGCTTTCATCTGACCCACAGTTTATAGAGTCCAGAATTGCAATCCAGTGGAGTAAGATGTGTTGCTGAGTATACTTAGTAAAGGCATTTTTAGTGAAAATATCTAGAGCGTATTCTTAAAGCATGTTAATTTATGTATGTAAATTATGACTAGGGAACTACACTCATGAGACATAAGTACTGGTGCTCTCCCATAGCTCCAAAGGACTGAAAGGGATAATTGAATAGACTTGAAAATTAATTATTTTGGTTTGAATTATCTAAGTAAATTTGGTTATTGAAACAACACTCAGAAAACTAAAAGTTCTTTCAGAAAAGATTGGAAAAATAAAATGAAAGATCTCAGAAACGCTTTTCCCTGAGACATGAAGTATATGTTTTACCCAGTTAGTTTTTTTCCATTTTTAAGCTTTTTGTTAGTCTTTCAAAGCTCTTCGAGGTTGTGCTAGGGTTTTTATTTTCCCCTCTTAAGAAAACAAGGGATCAGACTGTCTTCTGTACCCCTTTCAAGATTAAATTCACTCCATTGAACTCCACAGCTGGATGATTCAGCCATAGTTGCTTCCTACAAGTTATGGGGCTGAGTAGTAGCTTGCTCTGAACCAGCCATCGACTATTACCTTTAGCAAACTCAGCAAGAGGTTGAGACATAAGGTCAAAATCCGTAGCAGTCTATTTGCTCCACTGCTTATAGACAATTTTTTTTTTTTTTACAGTAGAAGCAGCTGCTCAGTTGGTGATCATTTCTCCCAGAGAATTCATCAGAAAAATGTCACAGACTTCAGCGAGGGTTGGCCGGAGCCCTGGCAGCCAAACTAGGAACAATGCCTACATTGCGCAGAACAGAATGTAGCCATTCATATTTGCATGAAGCTTGTGGATTCCTACTGTGGAAGTGCCTGTGAAAATGACTATGCATTTAGTTCTCAAATTAATATTGGCCGATCAAATTGTGTTTAAGACTGAGTGCATTTTTAAGCATTTGCTCTGCTAAAGGCTCTGTTCTAGACTTTGAGGTTTGAAAGTCTATCTAGAATAGTTGCAGTTCATCCATGTCACTAATCAAGGTTCTATTTTTCAGCTCCTATGGATGTATTGTCCTCTGTCTGCTGGTTAGAATTTGTGGTCCAAAATGATACTGCCTTTGTATTTACAAAGGGGAAGGAAGTATTCTTGCAAGAGTTGAAAACGGTGATTAAAATATTTTCTTGTTCTTTTAAGGAGGAGCTGAGGATCTGTTCTGTTAATCATGTGATATCTATAAGAATGACATTGACAAGGTAAGAGAGAGTAAATAGTGGGCTGGTACAGACACCTTGTGAGAACACCTACCCAAAGTAGCTGTCCGTTCTTACTACATTCCACGTTCAGGACAGAGTAGATACATAGTGTCCCGGCTTCAGATTCCTCTGAATCTCTCAGTGTTTGACTGAAAAATATACCTCTGCCAAATAAAAATACACATTTCAGAGTAATTTAGACACTTTTGCCTCTTTTTACTCTGTTACATTATCTGAGACTAATTAAAAGCATGTCTTTACTAGTGTAATCTTTAAAAATGAACTTACTTACATAAGAAGGCGGTATTGAAAAATGCCAACTATAGTTTTGGAAGTAAATGTTTCCTCAATGGGACTGTTCTGTTTCGAAATCACATTACACTTCACCCATATTGTGTCTCTCTTCAGCTATTTAGATAAAATGTTCTTCCATCAGATCATTTCTCTTCGTCCTTGTAAGGAAACCTTTCTTCTGTCATATGCTTTCTCCAGACTTTTCTTGTTGGGCCAGTGCCTATGCACCTTTGGTCAAAATGTTTGTACACCTCTGTTTTCTTTTAGCTTTAATGGTCAACTGGAATAATGTTGCAGATTAGTCATTTATATTTCCAGTAAATATTAATAATATACATGGATGATGTTTAGCAATAGACTATGTGCAGACCTTTCATGTTATTAAAGCATGCTTTGATCTGCATTGGTTGTGTAATAACGTCCACTAGGGAGCTTGAGAGGGTTCTGCTGAAAAGCATATAGCAATAGGGACAGGCATGGTGAAAGTGATCATTGTCACTATCTCCTGCTGCACTGGAGAAAATGCCGGAGGGATGATGTTTTTTTGGGAACTCCCATTGCTTCTCTTGCCAGCTGGCCCCAGGGGAGACTTCTTTGTGTCTCCCCCGCCTCTGCCCCCCTCTGATGCGTGGCATCAGTTTAGGGACTGAAAATAAAACCTTATGCATGTAAACCCATCACAACATCCTTTGTGCAGCAGACATGGAATAGAAAAATGTTTTAAGGCCTAAGGAGTTTTACAAAGGAAAGTCATCCATGAGAAAATATTTGACAAAGAATATCATAATGATTTATCAGCTCAGATCCAGACACATTGTTCAAGCCTTTTGAACCAAGAATACATAGGGTCCAGAGTGTTACCCTTGGGGGCGCATGTGAGTGCCTCACCAGGAGAGCTTAACGATTTGTCGAGAGCTTCTGTGTCTCATTTCCTTTTCATAGCAATAGTTTGGCTGATGTTTTTGTGCATTATAACAGGCATGTTTTTGCAAGAATTGGAAAAGAACAAATCTGAGATTAACTTTGTTGTTATTTTTTCTAATGTGCACTGTGAAAGGATTTGTGAATAACTTTTTTTTTGTTTTATGGCTTTGTTAAAGATTTGAAAAGACAATTTACTGGAAAAAAATAAAATTACAGTAGTGAGGATAATGTGTAGTAGAATAATAAGATAATGAAATGTACATTCTATAAGGAAATAGAAAAGTTTCATTTACAGGTCTCTTTTTCTTTTTTCCAAATTAGAACTTACAGCTTTTGTAGTAGTTAAGCTAAAATTATCTTGTGTTGCATTGTCCTATCAGTTAGAAAATTATAGTGAGTTTAAATGTTCCAGAAAGTGCTTTTGTTGTATATGCAAGTGAACCTGTTTGGTTCGTTGCTGCACTTTGCAATCATTTCAACGTGTCTTTTCTCTGCACCTGCCTTGCAGTGACATCTGCTGGGAAAAGCAGGAACCCTTTATTGTAATTGTAGCAGTGTAGAATGAAAGTTAACCTCAAATATAGCGTGCAACTATTCTTTTTCCAAACGTGTATATTGCTCTATGCTCAAATCTAGTGCTACCAATAAGATGTAGGTAATATAGGATTCAATTTTTCATTTTTTTTTACTATTAAAAAAAATAGAATTATAATTGCTACTTTCTTAGCTACAGCGGTATATATTGTTAATGTATTAAGGAATAATTACAAAATACTCATAATACCAAATTTGTAACATAAATATCTGAAGTATTATACTGATGTATATTCGAAATAAATACCTATTTTTTTCTTCTATGTGATATGTAAATCCAGTTCCTGGTACATGGTGGTACTTTTACTGTGTAAACACTGAAAAGACTTGAGAAATAGGGAAAATGTAGAGGAGAAACCACATGTTCTTTCAGAATTTCAGAGGTGGTAGAAAGAGTCTGGTGGTTAGATGAGAAACCTCAAAGTCCCTGCCTAGCTCCTTTAATATATTAACATTGGTTGAAAAACTGAACAAATCATGATGATCTGAGACACACCTAGAATAGATAGTGATATTTAAAAATCACGATATCATAAAGCAGTTCACTGCTAGATCCTTTCTAAAATATAGTTTGTTCTGAAATTTTGATTTTTTGCATTTTTGTTTATGCATGATTATCAGTTATTTTCTCACTTCTTTGTTTTGTGTTTCTTGTGTTGCATTTAATTCTAGCTCGCTTACATGGGTCTTTACTTGCTACTGTTTTTTATGCTCTATATTTCTCTAAGTTTTTTTATTTTGTTTCCTTTTGCCTTGATTTCTATTTTTCTGCCTTACCATATCAGTATTTCGTACTTAGAAATGAGTATTTTTTCTGCACTGAGGAAAACTCTTAAAATACTAAGAAAACTTGATTCCAGTTCTGCAGTTTCTCTTCTGTTTCCCCCTTGATTTGGAGTTCATTTTTCTTCATTTGCTTATCTTTGTGGGTGTTTTTAGTTTTCCTCTTTTAGTCTCTTATTTGGAGCTCATAGAAAGCAGAAAAGTAGATGACAGTTTCTCAATCGTCTGTTTTTTTATCATTATATGCATATTGTATATGAAAATGTCATGAAATTTCATGGCGATGTGCTGATTTTATATAATGGAACTTTATAATGCATTTTAAAATTGGAATCATGCTTTTTTTATGGTTGATTCCAGAAATATCCTCATTATCTTGCTTCACTACTTCTATGTGTTTAGCCCTAGTATTAGTGATTATTGTCGCAGTCAAAGATGCCACAGATGTCTCAGTACTTTTAATAATGCAGTTTTAGAAAGCTTTTGGTCATCTGAATGTGTATTACCGGAGGTGTTTCCAACTTACTGGTAAAACTTCCAACTTTGTGCTATGCTTTTAGCATCTCTCTACAATTACAGTAGCTTGATAGTGTGTGTGTATATATATATATATATATTTAAATACTGCTTTCGTTTATCTAGTCAGCAAAGACTTTTCCTGCTGAGTCTTCTAACATAAGTCAAATTAAGAAAAGAGATGATATCCTAATTTTGCAGTCTAATACGTGGACATAAATACTGTATATCCAGTACAGTGTAGAGTATTCAGTACCGTATCCAACAGTTTTTTTTTTTTTTTAAGTATTCCATAAACAGTTCTCACATTGGAGTAGCAACACATTTATCACTAAAGAAGTTAAAACACAGATTTTAATACCAAAACTTGTGTATGCTACATTAAACAAAGTATTAAGTCTTTTGTAAACTTGTCTCTTCTTCATAGGCCTTCAGTCTGCTAATTGAAGCTATCGTGCTTCAATCTTTTATGCTTCATTAGTGACTTTTAACCTATATAAAACACTTTTGTCATTTAAAATATAACAAAATACCAAAAGAACACAAAACCCCAAACACAGAAAAAACAGGAGGAAATTGTATGTGCATATGATGGGAGAGGGAAATAGGATTTTTTGCACAGACTTCTCACTTGAACATTAGGAAACTTGTGTAAAACCAGCATATAAATATGTATGTCCATTAAACTCAGTACCAAGGTTCTTCGGATCCTTAAAAGTACTCTGTAATGTTGTATACTCTTTTATTTTTATACTGGTGAATTACACACAAGTATTGCTGAAATATTTACCAACACAATTACATAAAGTTGGGAGTTATACCTTGCTTCCAATATTAGCCTAATTAATTTCACAGATTATTCTTGAATGGAAATCGAAATCATCTCTGGATCATTTTAATAGCTAATGTTTCAGAGTGGACTAGCAACTAGCACAGTGTTCTTAAATAAGGTATAGCTGTTTCTGACAGCCCAGCTGCTGAGTGACTGAGTTAAATAGTTAAAAATAGTTACCAATGATTAATTTTAAATATACTAGAGTATGATATGGATATAGTTAAGAATTGTGGTATTCCAATAAATAGATACGGACTGTTTTTTCCATGATTATAGTAACTAAAATATGAAATTAAGCTCTAGATTAGACGTCTTTAAAGGTTATGAAATTGATGGCAGGGAAATTAAAAGGTGGAGAAAGAAGAGAGAAGGCACTTTACTGGGAGGAATTAGACATCAGCTGCTTAGTTTTGGTTAAAAATAATAATAATAAAAAAAGTCAGCATGATCATCACCTCATAGATTCATGAGGTATGGTGTCAGGAAGAAGTATAAGAATATAAAGGTTTGGGTTTAAATCCTCAACAAATCCTTAAAGTACACAAGAAATTATTTGAACAACAATGAAAATAAGCATTTGGAACAGTAAACTATTCAGTGAAAGAAATGCCCTGTTTGGTAGTGAGGCATTGTGCAGAGATGGAGACAGGACAAGCTGAGTGGTCCCTGTCCTCAAGTAACCCGATGAAATAAAAGTGGTGCTGCAAATATTTAAAAAGAGGAAGTTTTGCAAAAGAGAATGAAGCAAATGTTTTCAATAGTGTTAAGAAGTAACATTGTGAAAATGCTTTGAACTTGACTATACAGAAGCTTGGGTTCTTAAATCTTTTTCCTTCTTTAGAGATAGAAAAATACATCTATCAGCTGATGAGAGAGGTGGATTTTATTGAATATAAACCAAGAGACAGAACTGTATGTCTGTATTACTCAGTGGCTAAGGGCAGCTGTGTGCTAGTGAGATGACTTAGCCCCATTATCAGAGCTTCACTTGAACTATTTGAAAGTTGCACATGGCTCAGAACCACAGATTGGCCGTGCCTGGGTTGTGTGATCATAACAGAGCTTTATAGGCTTTATATAAACAGGTAGCTCTCTTTGTTTCAATTTTTCAGTGTTTGAGATATTTTTATAAGTTGAGATTTCTTCTCCATTGTTTCCTCTTGAGCTCCTCTAAAAGGTGTAACAATGTGTAGCAAAACACAGCAAGACTTAAGAAAGTTGAGCACATGACGTGTGTCATAAACTAAAGCTAGTTTTAATCTTAAAATACGTAGAAGTAGTTGGTTTGCTGTGGCAGCATAGAACTCAGTAGAGCACACAAAATTGAAACCAGCAGCAGTTCTCAGTTCTCCTCACATACAGTGTAGATGCTCACAAACTCCATAAGCAACAAAATCTTGTTGTCTAACTTGCAACTTAGTTAGGAAGTTGTATTGTTCACTACAGGTATTCAACTACCCTAGCTGCCTGAACAGAGCTCCACTCTACCAGATTGCGTTGGCTCAGAGAACACGCAGATGCAACTTGGCATGAAACTAACTTAAGCTCCCACTCTTACAACTGCAATGGCTGTGGTATCAGAGTACTCTATAGTCATTAATATATTTATCTCACATTTCATAGCTCAGAGCTTAATGTGTCTAAGATGGTTATTTTAGTGCAAAATTAAATAATAAAGTACATTTATAATGCAGGCTTCCCTTAAGACCTTTTAATGTATATGATGGGGAGCCATGAGTAAGTACAAGTAACAGCATTATTTTTCATGTAGGAGTCATGAAAAATCTTTAGCATTCACGGGGGTGCTGTTAAAGTGTTGCTGAACAACTACAAGTGACAAAAGTCACAGAGAGTGTTCTTAGAAGCTTGCAGCTGTGGTGCTAGATTCTGAAAGCAATAGTGAGTAGTCTTGGTGATCTCCTGACTGCTACTGTCAAGTTTCTGGTTCAAGGCTTTGCTTAAAGTCATCTAGTAAAATGTTATTCTAATAACTGAACAAATACTACTTCCAGAATTACGTAGAATACAAGTTATTTGAGACAATATATAAAATCTTTGGGGAGCTTGAACCATTGGCATTCAAGGGAAACATTTAAATGAGAAAACAATAAATTAGAGGAAATCATGTTCTTTGTACTATTTACCTAAAGTAAGACATCTGATTTGAAAAGCTAGGTTGCTTTGCATTTCTTTAATGTGAAACAGTAATGTAAAAACATTGGCAGTAATAGATCACTTTGGGGGTAAAAACTTGTTTTAGCAAGTGGTTTCTCAAAAATAACTTTATTTTACATGTCCCAGCTTCAAAGAAAGTAATAAAGAATGTAATGGTTCTTGAATGTTGGGCTGAGAATGGTATTTTTTTAACATAAGTATTGGCCATATGTGTTTCAGAAATGGAAAGAACTTAATCTAGCCAAAGAGTTCAAAACCAAGAATGCTGGGCAAGGTTCTTCAAACTTAGATGGAGCAGTTCAGGAAAATAAGCTTATAGCTTGAATGGTACAGAATTTAGCCCTTTAATATGTAACTGGGCTGCTCGATCAACGGAAAACAATTTGTGAGAAATGTCTAGATGCTTTCTAAGTGGTAGCTGTAAACTGTAGTTCAGAAAATACTTAAAATAGGTGTATCCTTCATAGGATTTGTGCAAGGTGTGTTCCAAATATTTGGTAAATTGGGATCTTGAGTCACAGAATTATGAATGCTGAAGAAAGTATAGACAATTCATTTACAGAGGTAATTTAACATTTTTTGAGTTGGCAATTAAATGAAGGACTGCAAACAATTTATTAATCCTAACTGGAAGTACATTGAATTGGTGGAAGCTGCAGCAGGAGGAATTTTGAGGCTCATGGCAGACTTGCATACTTTAAACAATAGCTTGGAGTTGTTTGCATGTTAATTGAAATCAGATATGCTTTTTAATGAACTGAAAAATGCTAAATAATTTCATAGAATACTTCTTGATGTCTAGGGTTACATTCCGATTGAATTCCTTTTACCTCAAAGACCAGGGCTTTGTAGCATGTCAATTTCTTTAGCAAAGATGGTATATCCTCCTTAAATCTTTTGCTGGCACACACATTACCTTTGTTTGATGTTTTGGTTTTGCCATAAAATTAATAACTGGGTGAATAACAGAAAATCTGAAGAATTAATTGGTGACAAGTAAGAATACAATATTACAGTTGATCACTGCAGTTTTAACTACAAAATTATTTTACTGAAATCTAATGACACTACTGTGTTTTCATAATGTTGAGTTATGAATTTGAAACACTGACTGGTATTTCCTGTTTTACTTTTTTTAAAAAAGTTCAGAAAAAAAAATGTGCTGAGAACTACCTCTATATGAATAGATTTCAAGATATTTTAGTTTAACTGTTAGTTCTTCCCACATGACACAGTAGTACTGTGTCATTGAACAATCTTCTAACTTAATTTGGGTAAGCGAAATCATTTTCAGCATTTCTCCCTGACTCATTAAATATCTTATTAGATTTTCATATCTTTGTGTTTACATTTTAATTTACTCTATTGGCTAAAAAAGAGCTCTGGAAATTATTTGTTTTTAATACATGTTCATTCAGAGGGCTGTGCGTAAGAAAGATAGTTAAGTTCTAAGAAGCAGTAAATCTGTCTGGTACTGCTAATGTGGCCTGACTCTCAGCAGCAGTCTGGTCTGTTGTGGGAAACCTTACTTCATTTTAAGGTTTAGCCTGTTGCTGCTCACTTTCTACTCATCTTTGTGCCACACTCCGGTAATTTCTTCAGATAAGTAGGTCTGAAGTAGAAGAAATCAGCTAGAACCAGTCTCACACCTTGTTTCTGGTTTCTAAGAACCAAAAGCGGTTGTTAGTGGTTAATAGTGGATATTGACTGATAGTATATCAAAGTAAGTTATGATTCTTCTGAATTAAAACTGCATGGAGTTTTACACAGATAACTGGAATTGTCTATTGCAGCTAATTCATTTACTTCATTTTTAAATACTACTTTGAAAATCCTTGCACTAAATCTAAGCTATAAGTGTGAAATCCATACAGAACACATTTTTTGATTTAAAAAAAAATCAATCATCTAGTTAACTTCCTTTTTTTTTTTTTTTTTTTTTTTTTTTTACCCCAAGGTAGGTAGAAATGCAAGGAAGTTTTTCTAGAAAAGTAACTTTTGCAGGATAAAACTGTGTTCCACTTGCAAACAAGAGATTTGCTCCTAACCTGGCAATGAGAGGCTATCTCCTCAGAAGTAATACTATGTAGAGCAAAGAAGCTATTATCCCAAGTTATTTGTAGCTTTTTATTTATGGACCAATCCTAATCTTCATTATGGCATTTCATAACTAGAAAACCATGCAGTATAGGTACTTAACTGAGGTACTTTAGTGTGGTCTAAAGAGGGAACTTCAGAAGTTGCTCAGCAAGCCTGTTGAACTAGGTGATACCATCATTCCTTCATCAGCTGTCCTTCATTCTTAGTGATTTGTGTGTGTGTAATAATGAATGCTAGTGCTCACGTGAAGAGGTCTAGTAAATAACCAATATGACAATTAACATCAGTGTGTTTATAAATACATTTTAAATCAAGGAGATGAAAACTAGGAGGATGAGGGGCTGAAGTATGTAGTGTGAGATTCATAGTCAGAAAAGTAATTCAGATAATTTTACAAGTATAAAAATAAAACACATCCCATCTTAAAGTGGTATTTAAACCTGTGCTTAAAAATAAACTCCTACTTTTGTCTTGCTGTGTTTTAAGTGAAACAATGTACCTGAAGAGAATTCACAGAAGTCTCAAAAGTGCATTAGTGAGTAGAATTTGAAAGTGCTTTTTAGATCACCCAACTGCTGAAGCAGACTAAAATTTGGCCACTCAGTTACTTGATAGTATCTGTTGTATGGCCAAAGCAGATGGACTGCATGATGTTCTGTAAGTTTTTTTTTCTGTCCTCTCTGATGTCTTGCCCTTAATCTTGCTCCACTTGTCCACCAAATGGACCAAAGCATCAATCGGTGCAGTTAGTCATAACTAGGTGAGATAAAAATTCCTCATTTTATCTTCAGCATTTCTCTCAAGTGATTTTTTGAAAATAAACAGATAACAACAGTTCTTATTCAAATCTCTTAAAATGTCTTTGCATAGCACACAATATTAAAATCATGCTGCTATTAGTGGCACATGTAAGTCGCACACAGAGCAGTAATGAAAAGCAGTCCAGTCACTTCTGAATTTTGTATGCTGTCATAATTACAATTATATACTTTGCATTATACAAGTGAAATTTGAATAAATAGGATCCTTACTGGTAAGGATATTATAGACAGCCTGCATTAATGTACTTTTCTTTCTTTCCCTATGTTCCTACAACATCTCTCCTAATAGATTTGACAAAACTGGCAACATTTTTGTTTTTTCATTAATAAAAGTTTCTGTTATTAAAAAGTTTGAAAATTGAATAATACAGAGCTTAGGTCTGCTGTCCTTATATAGTAAATGATGTGGCTAATCCTCAGTCTTCAAAGCAGTTCTATGTTTGAATATCCGTCGATATGCATATGTGCTTTAGATGCATTTGCCCAGGCATTCAAGACAGAAAGATTTGTCCTTTGTAACTACATTCCTTCTCTTTCAAAGCACGGATGTTACTACCATTTTATTTCTGCTGTCCAGTACAGACAGATTATTCCATTGTTCCAGTTTGAAAAAAGAAAAAAAATTTGCTTTTCCTTTTATATTTTAGATGTGCAAATTTGGTAATACTATATATGTCTGAGTGGCGTCATGCAGATGGGTTCTCATTTCCTCTCCTTGTTATGACTGAGAATGTCTGAAGCCGGTGATTCTCCTTGGCTGGGGTTTTTCCGGTAGTTTCTTTTTTTCCAAACACAGGAGTATGGTGTTAAGGTGCTGGTGGGTCTCCAATCAGTCTGTACTTTGTAAGATAATCCTTTGATCCCTGGAATAAGGTACCTGTCCCATTGTGAAGACAGTTATAATGTTGTATTTCTCAGCTTCTGTCTTAATTCTAATATTTGGCACAGTTACTATGTAAACGAGACTAGAACTTCGTAATTTCATTTTTTCAAGTCTTGTAAAAAGTAATGTCACTTCTGTTATTGTTCTAAAAACTTAAACTGTTGGCAAACTGCAGGAGAGTTGTTTTATAATGGAAGATGTTGTTTATAATGGACCACATAACAGAGGGATGCTACTAGTGGGCTTAATACACAGCAAAGGTGGTATAATGTAGGGATCTGAAGCTTTTTGGAATTAAGTGACAGAGATGCTGCACAGACCAACTAGCTGTTACCATGGAGAAGGGAGGACCCTCACTTCTTCTCTTACCATAGTGATCTGTGGTAGTTCACTTCAGCAGTTGAAAAGATTATGTTGTATTTTCTGAAAAATGGTTCAATTTACGTTTGATCCCAACTCTATTATTTTACCCCTCAGGACACAAAACACCCTTTAATAGCTTGCATAATGGATTTCATGCTCAGTAGTTTTTGAGATGACTCTGTGGTCATTCATTTGAGGGACTTCCTCTCCGGTAAGGATGTGTTCTCAGTGAGATGCACACCATCAGTTTCTTTGGATTTCTCCTTCTGAACTACACCCTGTCACTGTTGATGGGAAGGTGTTAAATAGCAGTGTCCATCTCATCCATTTTAAGTGTGAGCAAGTTTTATTCTATCCATATACAATGATATTGGCAACAGGTATCTGTTGGATACGACTATAAGTTTATAATCACACACAGGTTAATTTGTTTCTCTTCATCGTAATCTATCCTAGGACTTTTCTATAACATGATGTTCTGAGATTGGGGCTCCCTTTCTGGTCTTTCTTTCTCCTCCTGTGAGGAATGAGATGGATTACCAGATCTATACCTGTGGAAGCTGAACTGATGTTTGGCTGTTAAGATGACCAGAGATTCTTGCTGGAGCTCTTTTTTGTATCGTCCCCTCCCTCTGTACACTTGCAACGGGCTTGAACCTGTTTATGCTTGGCAGGGTATTCTTGGTGCCTTCTTGTAAAGGTGTCTGTCTTTGATACAGTGAAGCAGAACAAGAGCAGAATAACTGATATCTTACCTTCCTGGTTCTCCAGTCTCTCAACAGGCATTTTATGTAATGCCAAGAAGATAGCAATGATGAGCTTATCAAAACTATTTTCAATTTGCACAAAGTTCAAAATGATGATCTTTGGCTTCACAAAAAGGGAATGGATTTATACTTCCTGACTTTCAGGATTCCTGTTTCTAGGTCTTACTGCTTTTAGATCGGATACCTTAAATTTTAAATTTGCAGTGGCACAGAAACATTTCCAGAGCTAAGTACTTTTCCTGGAGAACCAAGACACCTCATGAGGTCTGTGAGTTGTAGCAGCAGTTCATTTGGCGTTAGACTTCCCAGTAAACATGCTGGAATCAATCTGAGATGGTCTTTCTGCTGCAGGACTGTGTTTAGACAATCAGGCTCCCTAAATACCCTAGATGAATACCCTAGATAATGGTCTCATTCTGTTTCACTGAATAATTATTGGATCAAAATCTATCATAAGACGATGAGAGTCTGAGTGTAGCCTACTGGAGCTCCATGCGATTTTTTGTAGGGTATGATCATTACAGAGATCCACACAAATGGTTTTACATTTGGAAAAGTGGCTCAGCAGTTTCTGTTCACATGGGGGACTTCCATGCTACTTCAGATTTTGACTGTGTGTGTGGGGAGGTGTTATTTCTTGCATGGCCATCACAGGCTTACAACCACTTAAGACAGGAATGGAAGTTACTAGTTGCAGGAATCCTTCAAGATGTTGTACACATGTATGTTCCATTTTGTCCTTCAGAGTCTTTCTGAATCTTTCTTGGATCTTTGTTTCCAAATGTTTCTTTGGAGAGAGGCCTGAGGTAGTGCCTGGTTCACTTCACCCTGATGTGCTCAACATGGGCAAAGAATTCACCTAAGTGACTGGGCACAGCACATCTCTGAGAACCCCTGCCTGGGGTAAGCAGTTCTCTTTTAATGGCTGGAGTCTTTCTGTTGATACAATAAGTAAGTTTTGTATTCTTAGTTTGTGCTTTGTTTCTCTTTAATTTGCTTGTAAAACCTCTGGGAAATAGCTGCAAATACATAGTTCGGTGTGAAAGTCATGTTTGTGTTTTTTTGGTGGACTTCATAACAGGCTAAAGAATTAAGTGAGAAATGTATTAACATGTTTGTTAGAACAATAGCATTTTTTGCACAATTTGTCGCAATAAATACTGTATACAATATAAGAATAGAGCCAGATCCTACAAAAAAAGTATATCATGCCGAAAGAATAGCTAGGAGAGATAGCAGAAGGACTCACTACCAATTTTGCGTTCAAAATTTTGTACTGTAGCCTACCTGTGGAAGGCTAATATGGTTCAGGTATGCATGTGTAGTTACCAGATGCTTATTTGGACTGAGCAGTTCTGCAATATTAGACATCACGTGGTGATGCAGGTTGACCATGTCTGGCATAGCGCAGGGCTAAGAGGATGATCTCTGAATTGCACAGCTAACTTCCTGATGATTTCTTTTCCTTAGTATTCCTCTCAGTGGACTATACAGTAATGTAGTAATACCTGAGTCCTTTTCCTTACAAACATCTTTCCCCATCCTCACAACAGCCACCATAAACAAACTAATTCTGCAGATTATGGATTCCTTGAGTTCTTTTTGGTGTTCACAGTAGCTTCCTTTGGGTTTGCCTAAAAGTATTCATAGTGAGTTTATATGGAGAATGAACACTTATTCATATTGGTTCCCCTGAATGTTTCAGGTGTTTAAGAAGCTTTGAATTAAACTACAAGCATTCTTAAAAAAAAAAAATCATTTAAATCCCTTTATTTTTTTTCTTGGCTTTCTCTGTTTAAGAACTCTGAAGTATAAAAAGGGTGATCACTACAATTTACAATTTGTGAATACAAATATTTAAACTTGTATTTTTTTATTCTTGTTAAAATTAGATTATTTTATTCTTTACAACTCCAGCCTAACTGAAAGTTTTTGCTGTTCATCACATTATGTTTGGATCTGAAAGCTTTTCTCTAAAAGATAAGTAGTACTGGCAGCTTTGAAAACATTTTTGTAATCATCTGTCATAGCTCTTCTGACATGCTATTTTAGGGTTATTATGTCTTAAAACAAATGTTCAAAATATGTAGCTAGAATTTTTGACTATGAAAGTATGCCCAAAAAAGGAAAACTAAAGTAATGTCCTTTTGCTGATCTTTCCCCAAAACCTTGTAAAATGCATATTAGAGAAATGAGGAAAGGTGAGAGGATTCAGTCTGGAATTGATTACTGAACTGGCAAAAACTGAATTGGGCTTTGAAATTTTATTCCACTGCTATTTTGTAATTCTCTTAGCTTTTTTTTTTTTTTTTAATGACTCAAATGACCATTTGCAGACCTCTTAAGTGTTGCACTCTTTGGCACTTAGAATGAACGGGAGAGGTTTTCTTCTACTAATAACAGATGCCAATATTTTCCTGATTTGTCCAGCTTCAAACTAAAAGATCCTATTTTTTTCAGCCTTTTTGGCCTTTTCTATTTTTAAAAATATTTATGTTCAGCAAAACACTAAATTATTGCTTTTGTTTTACGAGGTCCTGAGTGTCTGGAAACACTAGTCCTGCTTTGATTGTGGTTTATATAGTAAGGAGTTTGATTTGACAAAAGCTTTTTGCATAGATTAAGAGTTTATTGCTTTATTTTTTTCTCTATGACTATAGAGAAGATGGTGTTTTGAGGAAAGACAGAATTATTGTGGGTATTTGCTTGAAACACAGAGTGAAATGTAGGGGGCAGATACGTCCACGGAAGTCTTGATGATAGATAGACAGCTTTGTTGATACTTTTGGGTTTTCTTTGATCCAAATTCTTAGCTTATGAGACAACAACATTTATTTTTCAGTTTCACATTAACTGTTATGTTTTCACTCATGGATTCCAACTCCCCAACAGCTTTAGACTGCCTGGTCGTGCTATAAGAGAAATGAAAAGAATAACTTTATCACGGTCAGAGTATCACTAGTACTCTCCTAATGCTTTTCCCGTTTCTTTTGGAATAGAGGACCTACTTCAATGGTTTGTAGGAGGCTGATGGGCCTCAGATATCTTTGGGGAATTAATAATAAACCACAGAAAATATAGCCTGTTTTGGAAACTTAGGAGAAGACTGTTTTGTCTTATGGAACTGATGCTTTCTCCTGTAAATTTGGATCCTGTTCTCTTGATGTATTAGAGTAGGTTTGTTCAAAGTAATAGGAGGAACTATATACATAATATAAATGAAAACATACCCAAATAAATAAAATGCACGGAGCTTTTTTATTTCCTCACCAGAAAAGGAATAAAAAGCCATTCTACATAATTTTCTGACTGTTTAAGTACTGCAACACTATCATTTTGTAAGAGCTCATGAAATTGTGTTTTGCTTATTGCTACTTTATAATAGAATCTCAGTTGTAACAGATAGTAGTGGCACTTGTGCAGAAAGATCACTGCTATAAACAGATAAGAGATTTCAGAATTGATCTGCATGTATTTAACATGAAGCTAGTTAAAAGCTATAAAACAATTGGAACTCATCAGGTGTTTCTTACA
This sequence comes from Anser brachyrhynchus, assembly GCF_964034855.1. Lineage (NCBI taxonomy): Eukaryota > Metazoa > Chordata > Aves > Anseriformes > Anatidae > Anser > Anser brachyrhynchus. The sequence goes on from NC_137706.1 coordinate 430,591, forward strand.
GAACTCAAGTTTAATTTTTGAGTATATCCTCCAAGTACTGTAGACAGGGGAAATGCTAGTCAGTTGGGAACTTGATTTAAAAGAACGCTTACTTTTCAGTAAGCAAAGAATTTTTACAGCCAGGAGGAGCAAAGAAGCTTTGAAAAAGTCATGCCAAACAGAAAAGAACAACTGTAGAGGCTGCAGGGAGGGGTATGGGTACACAGCACAATGCTGGGGATCGGCTGACTGGCCTGTGCAGATCATTCTAACTTGTACTGCTTGTAAATATGGGTCAGCACATTAGCAGCTAATTAGGGTACCTCTACTTGGCACTGTATTGTGTTGTCCCTTACAAAAAGTAATGGATGGTTTATGTTGAGCTATGAATGTCTTATTCAAGAGCCCATTAATTTCCTCTGTGGAAATACTTAAAGTATTTGGTATTTCACATGTATAAATACTCGTTTTCTGTTTACTTCAGCTGCTGTGTCCAACTCTGTGTCTATTCTAAGTAAATGTGAATGCTTTGGTGATGCTTGCTTTCCAGGCAGACTGTTCTGTGGAATTTTACATTATAAAGGGAGAAGATGTTATGAAATGGGTTTCATAAGAACTTCAGACATTGACTTTTATTTGTGTTGAAGCCACATGTTTACAAAGAGTTTCCTTGGTAACATAATTTTAATGTATGAATACCTGCTTAGGGCTTACCTTGAAATTCTATCCCCACCCATGACAGACTTGGGGAAGATATTAGGTGACTTGTGGCAAAAGTGCATGTAGATAGGAAGGAGCAAAAAAAAAATAGTGTTTCAGGCACCTGTTTCTACTGAATGTACTGAAGTCCGGGCTTGCTCATCTCCCATAAGACTTCTAGCAATGCAACTTATCTTTGTCAGCTGGAGAAAACCATAGAGAAACAGTGCTCTGTTTTTTCTGTGTCACACATGGCGTTATGTTCCATGAAAAAGATCGCTGCTTTTTCTTATTCAACAAGTATTGTGTGGTCTCTTGACCTTGTCAGATATAGATGGAACTCTACTAGAAGCAAGTGAATGGCTCTTTTAATGGTGACTTGCTGAGATGTGTAACTGTTGATCTCTATTCTCTTCTATATAAAGAAAGGTTTACTTTAGAGTTTGTAAATGGAAAAAAAAAACCACACACAAAAAAGTTATAAAACAAATACAATGTTTTTAAGGAGTTCTGCTTCATGAGTATTTTCTGAGGCTCTGACAGTATGGCTTAACACTCAGTGCATAAAGAATTACTTGTAACCTTTGTAATCTAAGCTACTTTAAAATAGATAAGCCCCAAGCAATTTCTCTGATGGAGATAAAATAAGATTTGCAATGAAAAGGACAATATTATGCTGTCATCAAGAGCGTAGTACATGAATGTGATTCTGTTCATCAAGATTCTGTCACCATGATCTCTTACAGATGAATTTAAAGTTTATTTTTTATCAGCTCTCCATATAAACAATGATCAGTGCTTTTAATACCATTAGACCATGCAGACTGACTCTAGGACTTTTTGGAAATATATTACAATGCCTTCTGCATCAACTAGTGGAGAAGATGGGAAAAGTTCTGCTACACTGTTCACTTACAATCATATTGTAGTACTTAACCTGCTTCTTAGGTGGCTCATTTAGTTTTACACTTTCTGATTTAGGTTTATATTGCTGTCTGTAAGTTGTCTGTGGCACAAACTGCTGATGTTCCTATTCCTGTGAAAGAAGCATCAGGTTCCTTTCCATGGTAATCCTCATAATTTTAGGGAATAATATTAGGGGCTTTCTAGGAAAGAAGCAGGAACATGTTACTTGGAACAGTGACTTGGACTGCCTGGAGTTCAGCTGCTTCTGTGGAAACTGGTTGAGATCTTATTCATTGCTGTTTGATCAGGGAGATAGATAACGTTGTTAAGCTCTAAAATAATCCTTCCCTTCTCCCTCTTCATCCCCACTATCGTCCTCCCCAGTGTGGTTTTTTTTTTTAATTGCTGCACAAATTAAGTGAATGTTTCCTGTGTAAAGCCACTGTAGTTAGTGATTTGTAATTTTATGACTTAGATGCATCTATATGAGCAACCAAATGCATGTACATGAACACATTTTTACATGAACTTAAGATATGTGGAATTGCCATGCAAAATACTTGCCTATATAGAAAACATATTTGTTTTAAGGAAGTGATCTTTAGGATTTGTGGCTTCAGTGGGCAGCATTTCCATATCCTGAGAAGAGTTTACTTGCTTGAGTGACCATAATTGTTATCGCAGGTTTAATTCTTAGAGTTGTAGCACCAAACTTGTGCATGTAAAAGTCTTACGTTGATTCTTTTTGCTGTTAACTCAAAAGGCCTTGAAAGAGAAAGCTTTTTCATAGACGTAAAGTAAAAGGTTTTAGGATTGTTTTTCTTTATGGAAAGATCAGGCTACTTTAGTGGTCCTTTAAAAGCCTTGTTTGAAACGTTTCTCAAGCTGGAGTCTTTAGAAATAATAAAAAAAAAAAAACAGGGCTTTATAAATCACAGAGATATATTACTGTTTGCAAATCATATTCATACAAAGCCAGATGAATTTTCTTTGCTTAAGAGTTCTCTCCTTTTTTCTACCCATAAGAAAATAATTTCAGTACCAAGTATGGAACCACAACTTCAAATTACCTGAATCTGTCATGGAAGCACGTTGCTAGCAAGTAGTTGGAATTTTTAATGCTGCTTGTTTTTTTCCTTTTGAGTGTTGTCTATTACATATCATGGTGACTTTCCTTCTAAGGACGTCTTCATACTGATTAACTGGAACACCTGAATTTGTTTTGAGCACAACTTGGTAGCCAAGCTCTTCTTGGGATTAATACTCTTTAATCATTGATTTCATACTTAGTAGATAAACAGTAGATTGTCTAGGCAGTGTCATTTATATATGAGAGTCAATTATGATATATAGTGTTCGTTTGGAGTATAAAACTCTGAAGACCGTGGATCTAAGATTCCATTTAGATTGCTAGTAAAGATTAAAACTTCCATCTTGATCAACTTGTATCTTGACCTAAGCTTTGTTCTACAAATTAGCTGGAGAAATAATACTGCAGATAATTACATTTCCTACAACTGTTTTCTTTAAAGATTATCCAAATGCATTAGCGCACCTGTAAGACTAAATAAAATTAAGTAAAATATGCTGCAACTAATATACATTTCCCCACTTAAGATAAAGTACAGAAGACAATAGAAATGGAAAACGAGTGCATTCTGGCTCTAGATGAAAATGCTGCTGTTGAACTCTTTCCAGAACAACATGTACTTGGATCAGTATTAAAGAGAAGTATTGTGAATGTCTAGGCCAAATGACCTAGCACATTGATAGTGTAGGGCATATTTTGCAGTTACACAAATACCTAAATTGTGTTTCAGTCCATAAAACGAGTACATCAAAATCTAAGCTAAAAGCAAACAAACCTGCCTCTCCTAAGTATTTTTGTTCTTAGATTGACTCCAATAGCTCAGTACTGCTATATCACTGTTGCAGAGAAACACTCTAACTCTTAATGACTTTAGGAAACTAGATATGTGAAATGCTCCTCTATTTAATGTCAAAGAACCCCTCCAAGCCGCATTTTTACCCAATGTGCCTTTAGGTAAAAATATAAATGGGCTTCCACTTTATTTCAGTCCTTCAAGTTAAAGTAATATTTACTGATGAACAGGGCTTTTCCCTCCATTACAACAAATGCTGTATAGATTGTTGCAAGCTCTGGACAGGAAATATTGTTCAAGGAAGTGGAAGAAAAAAGCCTATTGTCTCAATACACTTTTGTCTCACTTTTAATTTATCACCATCTTTCACGCTGCTTTATTGCATCTATTTTCCCACTACCTGATTGTTTTGTGCTTAGTTCACAAATTTATGTCAGGCTCTGCGTGAAACTGTTGAACTAAATGGGTAAGACTTAATTTGGTAAGAAATTTGATTAGTGTAGTGTGCCTGAGTCTATTGTACTTAGATTGAGTAGACGTATACTTATTCTTTCCATCGTGACCTTTGTGGTTTGCAACTTTTAGATGAGGATTTGCATCAGTGGAATGAAAAGGAATTTAATTCAGGAATCTGACTTTGAAAATCCCTTTTTTAGCTGCTAACAGACCTTCATCTCCTAAATTAGTTATTAACCTGTTTGTGAAAGATATACTTAAAAAAATAGTTACATAATTCCATCTGTTGTACAAAATAAGGCATGTCAGGGATGAGAATAAAGTAAAATTAGTGTGTCAAAGGGAACATTTTCATGTTAATTTACAGTGAGACTAACTTGTAAGTCCATCAGGTTTCACCTGTTACTTCTGAACTTGGAGTCAATCTTAGCAGACTTACAGGATTTGATGATAAGTAATGATAAAGTTCATTCAGGAAGACTAAAAGAGTTTTAGCTTTATTTCTCTTTCCTTTCCTTTTGTTTTCCTCCTTTTACATTAGTTTGGAGAGAAGGGATGAATGATTCTAAATATTAAAAGCTGTGTTACTTGTGAAGTTTAAGAATGACTGCTTAAGAACTAAAAATACTCTAACATCCTAGGTTATCATCATATTTGTTTATATTATTTTGTACTAGTCTGATATCATACCCAACTAATGACTTAAATATTTTAAAAAGCTAGCAACTTTTGGAAGTGACGAGGTATCCTACAGGCCGGTTAGGTCAACTAGGCTAACCTGATGAATGAAAAAGAAGCCTTTATTCCGCATCAGCAGTGGAGGAGAATAAAACTGTGGAATTTTCACACATGCTATTCCTACCCATTGTCTTCAGCGTTAATCCCCGTTTTCGTTTTCCATTAATAATCTGAAGCAACCTTCCCTTCACTCAAGTGCAGCTTCTTAAAACACTCTGAGCTGTAGCCATGTGACCCTGAGAAATAGGAAACAAACCCTTCAGCCTTCACTGTTCTGAAGAGTCCCCTACCATTATGTGTGCATTTTGAAATATGACCTACTAATCGCTCTGTCAACAAACAGGATTTTGTTATTCTTTAATTTCAAGCACTTAAGCAATATTTTTGTTTTTCTTTATCCTGTTCCCTCAGTTATTCTCCTCAATTATTTTGTAGAGAAACAGTAAAAACAAGAAATCTTTATTTCTATTTAAGTTCAGTCTTAATGTTTTGTCATGTCTCAAAAGTCCAGATTATAGTCTTATATTTGTTATGTGCTTCTCTTAATGAAACTGCTTTCTGGAAAGTTTGGTGACCTTTCACTGTAACAATATTAACACAAGCAATATTACTCAAACTTTGAGTGCTTCTAACTCAAAAGAGAAAAAGTTGCTTAGGTCAGAGTAGTAGCCATCTGTTTTAGGGTTGCAACTGATAAATCGTCATTTTTCCATAGGTGATGTGACACTTCTAGTATTTTCCAGGCAATGCAATACTGATTTCTAATTAAAATCATCTTTATATCCATGAATTGCAGTACTGTAGCCCTCTATTAAATCTGCAAGATTATTTCTTCCACAATAAATATTATATGTATCTTTGTGAAAGAGAAAAAAAATTCAGGTAGAATCAAAATTCTTGCTTGAGCAGTTAAATATGATTGTAAGAACTGCTGCTCTGGTTATATCCTGAACACAATAAACAGCTTCTAAAAATATCCCCTTTCTGAAGTGACTTTTGACTGTTTCTGGCTGGGGGTAAATTACAACAGTTTATTATAAGATTGACTCACAAATTTCTTGTTTAAGGTCTGACGCTTGTATATACTGCTACTTATTAGCTGCTAGCAAATGACCAGTGTTATTCTGCAGGCTGCCAAGAAAAAGGACAAGAAATTGCAAGTGTGTGTTTCGCTGGGTAGATATGGATGGTAGCGGAATGAGAGTTTGACTTTTGTATTGACAATAAGTGATCCCACTTATTGTATGGAGGTCATTATGAGCATATATTCTGGATTAGCAGATTAAGGGAATTCATATGTAGGGGCGTGAGAGTACTAGAAACTTATCTCCTGACATGGAGGTCCCCATTAGAGAACACAAGTAAGGGTTGATTACCCTGTTGGCACTTTCCACTGAGTGATTCGCAATAGGAGCTTGTTAGCATCTTGTTATTTTTCCTTATTGTAAAGTCCTACCCAATTCTTTAGGAGTCTTATCTTTTTTAAAAACCATCTCCCCCCTCCTTATTTCTTATAGAGTACAGATTTTGTTCAAGACACTGACTAATCATCTGTTGTCAGAGGGAGACTCAGGAAATTTTCCTGCAAAGACTAAACTGGGATTTGCATTTTGTTTTTGTCTTTCCCATTCATGTGAATGGAAGGGTTTTGCCCAATGTAAAGAGGGTATGTGATATTTCTAGAACTGAAGGTGACTTTAACAGTTCTGGTACCAATGGGAGAAGATACTGAAAGTTTTCACAGGTATGTTTGATATCCTTCTTTCTCCTCCTCCGGAGGATTTCTATTCAGTCTATTCAAGTGAATGAACAGAAACCTGTGTTTAGACTTAAAACAGTCCATTTGGAGTCATGGCATATATTCTAGAAGCTAGTTACATTTAAATTAATGTGTAGCATTCCATTTAATCTGCATTTATTTCATTCACTTATGTATTTTGATAAACAGAGGGAGATTGTTAGTTATTTAGTAAGCAATTAAGGATGTAGCAGCAGAACAATGGCATAGGTGAGATTTTAACCTTCATTTGGAGGGTTACAATAATCCATTTCATATTTGGGGTATCATTTATTATAAATGTAAAAGCTTATTTTGACTCATCTGTATGTTGAATTTAGAAAGATTTTTTTAACATCATGAATACATGGTAGCATATCCATGCTTTATAATTGCTTTTATATTTGTGTTGGGGATGCTTGTAGCTTGAATGAAACATTTGTATTTTTGTCAAAGTTGTTTGATGTAAAGGGGATGAATTTTAGGGAATATTATACCCTTTCTTGCTATGTGGGTATGTTTCCTAAAGCTCTGTTTAGACATTACATGGTATTTATTTCTAAACTCATGCATGACTTCACAAACAAATGTTTTGTGGGAAGAATATTAAGTTTAGGTCCTTGGACTTACTAAGCACAGAGGTTATGCCGGACATTACAGAGGCTCTTTTTGTAATAGTGTATTTAAAAGCTTATAAAACAGTGAAAATATTAGCTTGCTACCTTGAATAAAACTCATTCTTTTGTCTACAAGACAAAAAGGGTAATTTGCCTAACTTTATACAGTTATTAAATTAATGCAAATACTTCTAACAGTGGGACAAATATTTATACTAAACCAGCATTCATTTCTTTAGTGTCTTACTAGAATTTTATAGGCATTACAATTTTTCCAGGTAAGGGTAGTCTAAAAATATCAGAATCTGCATATATTTCAGTCTTTTTTTGTGAATGAAAGTACCATATAGGCCATTTTGCGTTTAATAGTTTTGCCTAGCAGTCTGATTTTTGACTGCTGTTGTGATCTGTTTTATGTAACTTATGGCAAGTTTACATATTTTTCATGACTGTTAATATTAATTCTATACTAGGAAAAGGTTTAAGAGTCCTTTGCAAGGAAACATCCAGTACTATGTGGTCATCGTGACAGCTTATCAGGAAATGGAAAAGGAGAAAAATAAAATCTGTTTAGCAAAATATCTACCCATGTTTTAGTACTTAATTCTCCTGATAGTGTGAATGGCTGGAAATGTATTCATGTTTAGTTTAATTTAAAAGAGTTCATGAAATGAGGAGCTGAAATCAAAGACTTCAAACACTAATCTTTATTTAAAAAAATGAAACCATAGAGTAGCCAAACTCGTGTATTTAGCAAGAGGTTAGATGCAAATCCACTACCCTATTACCTGCAATCACCATGGTGCTTTGTGTTAAGTGACATATGAAATGCTACTTTATGTTGATGTTGCATTCCCTAACCTGCAAGAATTCATTGTTGATTCTTTGCTTTTCCATGGTAAAAGACTTAGCTTCCCATGTTCAATGTCTTTTGGGCTATAAATTAGTAAAACCATTTTACAAATGAATAGTCTAAAGAAAAAATAGGTTAGTCATATAAAAGAAATGGAGATAAAATATAGGAATTCTAGCTTGTAGTCAGCATGAGGTAGCTGTGAACAGACCCCATTACATGTACTATAATCCTACAGAGTCCTTAAGTGTTGACGGTTTAAAAAATTGTTTTCATAGTTCACATTTGTTTTAAGCTGGTGTTAAAACAAGCCACTAATTAACTGAGGCTTATTTCTTTATGTTGACCAAATGACAGTTTCTTACACTTATATTCTTTTATACTATGACAAAAGAGACAACCAAAAGGGGTGTCACTGAGGAGTGATCCACTCATCTCTTTTGAACAACAACTCTCTGAAATCTTAGACTTATGGTTTTCTTTTACTGTAATTATTCAGTGCAAATTGTAATATTTGAGGGAAATGTTGTGATATGTTAACAGGTTGGCCATCACAGGCAAGTAGATAAATGATCATAGAATCATAGAATATCCCGACTTGGAAGGGACCCATAAGGATCATCAAGTCCAACTCCTGGCACCACGCAGGTCTACCCAAAAGTTTAGACCATGTGACTAAGTGCACAGTCCAATCGCTTCTTAAATTCAGACAGGCTTGGTGCAGTGACTGCTTCACTGGGGAGCCTGTTCCAGTGTGCAACCACCCTCTCAGTGAAGAACCTCTTCCTGATGTCCAGCCTAAACTTCCCCTGCCTCAGCTTAACACCGTTCCTGCAGGTCCTATCACTGGTGTTTACAGAGAATAGGTCCCCTGCTCCTCCAATCCCCCTCGTGATGAAGTTGTAGACTGTGATGAGGTCTCCCCTCAGCCTCCTCTTCTCCAGGCTGAACAGGCCCAGTGACCTCAGCCGCTCCTCATATGTCTTCCCCTCTAGGCCCTTCCTTTTCCATCTTCGTAGTCCTCCTCTGGACACTCTCCAACAGTTTAATGTCCTTTTTGTACTGTGGTGCCCAGAACTGCACACAGTACTCGAGGTAAGGCTGCACCAGCGCAGAGTAGAGTGGGACAATCACTTCCCTAGACCGACTAGCAATGCTGTGCTTGATGCATCCCAGGATACGGTTGGCCCTCCTGGCTGCCAGGGCACACTGCTGGCTCATATTCAAGTTGCTGTCAACCACAACCACCAGATCCTTCTCTGCGGGGCTGCTCTCCAGCATCTCGTCGCCCAGTCTGTACATATAGCCAGGGTTGTCCTGTCCCAGGTGCAGGACCCGGCACTTGCTTTTGTTAAACTTCATGTGGTTGGTGATTGCTCAGCTCTCCAATCTGTCCAGATCTCTCTGCAAGGCCCTTCCACACTCATCCGAGTCCACAACTCCTCCAATTTTGGTGTTGTCAGCAAATCTGCTCAGAACACCTTCTAGTCCTACATCCAAATCATTTATAAAAACACTGAAGAGGACTGGCCCTAAAATGGAGCCTTGAGGGACCCCACTAGTGACCATCCGCCAGCCAGATGTGGTCCCATTTACCACAACCCTTTGAGCCCTGCCCGTCAGCCAATTGCTCACCCATAGTATGATGGTTTTGTTAAGTTGTATGCTGGACATTTTGTCCAGTAGGATCCTATGGGAAACCATGTCAAAAGCTTTGCTGAAGTCCAAAAAGATCACATCAGCTGGTTTACCTTGATCGACTAGATGGGTGATCTTATAAAAGGAAATCAAATTTGTTAGGCAGGACCTACCCCTCATGAAACCATGTTGGCTGGGACCAATGACTGCATTTTCCCCCAGGTGCGCTTCAATAACTTCAAGGATCATCCTCTCCATAATTTTACCAGGCACTGACGTGAGACTGACAGGCCTGTAATTGCTAGTGTCTTCTTTCTTGTCTTTCTTGAAAATTGGCACAACATTTGCCAGCTTCCAGTCCACTGGGACCTCTCCAGATTCCCAAGATCGTTGAAAAATAATTGAGAGAGGTCCCGCGATGATGTCAGCCAGCTCTTTAAGCACCCTGGGATGAATCCCATCCAGACCCATGGACTTGTATGGATCCAGGTGGAGCAGCAAATCCCGCACACGTTCAGGGTCAGTTGGGAGTTTGTCATTCCCACCGTCATGGTCCTCCAGCTCAGGGTACCCTGGGTCCCGAAGCCCATCATCAGTGTTGAAGACAGAAGCGAAGAAGGCATTAAACATCTCTGCTTTGCCTATGTCATTGTCTGTGAGGAGACCTTCCCCATCAAGTAGCGGACCTATGTTTTCTTTGGTTCTCCTTTTTCTGTTCATATATGTAAAAAACCCTTTTTTATTGTCTCCCACAGACATGGCCAGCTTCAACTCTAGTTGGGCTTTGGCCACACAAATTTTCTCCCTACAAACATGAACAGCATCCCTGTATTCCTTCCTCGTTGCCTAACCCTACTTCCGGCAGCCGTACACTTTCTTTTTCTGCCTAAGCTCCAGTAGAAGATCTCTGGTCAGCCACGCCAGCCTTCTGCCCCGCCTGCCTGCCTTCCGATATTTTGGAATTGCCTGATCTTGTGCTTTTAGGAGGCAGTGCTTAAAGATTGACCAGCACTGATGGACGCCTATGCCTTCAAAAGCAGCTTCCCAGGGGACCTTGCTGACTAGTTCCCTGAGCAGCCTGAAGTCTGCTTTCCCCATATCCAGGGCTGAAGTTTTGGTGGCAGTTTTCCTTCTGTCACCATAAATTCTAAACTCAACCACTTCATGGTCACTATGACTGAGACGGCCGCCAATTGCCATGTCTCCCACAAGACCCTCTCTGTTCTCCAGCAACAGATCAAGGAGGGCACCTTTCCTAGTTGGCTCCCTTAGCACCTGCACCAAGAAGTTATCATCTAGGTGCTTTATGAACCTCCTGGACTTGCTCATGTCAGCCGTGTGGTGATCCCAGTTGATGTCTGGCAAGTTGAAATCCCCCATAAGGACAAGGGGATTTGATCTTGAGGCATCTCTTAGTTCTGCAAAGAATAATTCATCGGCATTGTCGTCCTGGCCAGGTGGTCTGTAATAGACTCCCACAACGACATCCCCTTTATTTGTTCGTCCCTTAATCCTTACCCAGAGGCTCTCAACTTTGCCATCGCCAACTTGAAGTTCCACACAGTCCAGCCCATTCTTCACATACATCGCCACCCCACCACCTCGCCTACCCTGCCTGTCCCTCCTGAAGAGCCTGTAACCATCCATTGCAGCACACCAGCCACAGGACTCATCCCACCAGGTTTCGCTTATGCCGATGATGTCATAGCTGTGGGACTGGGCCAAGACTTCTAGCTCATCCATTTTATTCCTCATACTGCGTGTGTTTGTGTAGAAGCACTTTAAATGCGCCTCCCTACATGCAGCACCTTGTGTAGCTGACCGAAGGGCCTCACTAGCACACAGTCCCTCTGATTCTAGCACACCATCGCTTAGCTCACCACCGGCGTGCCTGGTTTTATCCCCTTCCCCCTTCAACTCTAGTTTAAAGCCCTATCTATCAGCCCTGCCAACTCATGAGGAAAAATCCTCACCCCTCTCTGAGAGAGGCGCATCCCATCTGGTGACAGCAGGCCTGGTGTCGCGTAGACCTTCCCGTGATCGAAAAACCCCAAAGTTCTCTCGGTTGTACCAGTCCCGAAGCCACATGTTAATGTGATGAGTCTGCTTGTCAGCATCAATCCCCCCTATTGGAAGGACAGAGGCAAACACAACCTGTGCCCCTGATCCTTTAAGTAGTCGCCCCAAAGCCCTAAAGTCCCTTTTGATTGCTCTCAGACTTCTCGTTGCTACCTCGTCATTACCAGCCTGAAAGACCAGTAGCGGGTAGTAGTCAATGATAGCCAAAGCAAGGAGATCAAAGCAGTGATTCAGATTTAATTGCGATGAGCATGGAACACATAGATTGTATCAGTAAAATAGACTAAACAGTGAATTAAACTGAAAAAAAAATCAATATTAAGACGAGCATTTATCTGTCTGAGCCACGGGAATAGGGGACAGACACAAAACAGCATTGGTTCAAAAAGCTTGCGATAAGAATTTGTAGTAAGATTTTTAGTAATTGATGGTTTTGATTTAAGAGTATAAAAACCTGGTGTTCTGTTTTGGTGTTTTTATTTGAGCCACCTGAGGTTGTGAAGCAAAGAGCAAATACAATTCAGTTCTGGACCTAGCAGTGCAAAAAATTATAAAAACCTGGCCTTTTGTATTCTCATTCCAAGAGGTAAATCAGATCATCCAGCTAAAAGTTCCTACCCTATTTCCTCAAATATTTACTTATTAGATTTCATGTGAATTATGCATATATTATTATAACTATCAGCATAGTGGAAAACTTAAGATCAGCTTTAAAACATTGAAAATAGCGATGAAGAAAATAAGTAACCAGTGGCATAAAATAATGATGAAGAAAATAAGTAGCCAGTGGCATACTTATAGCATATGGCTCATGCTAGAGAAATTTTTTCAAAGTGAAAACAAAATCTTCCAGGAAAAGAAATGTTTGTGTGATGTATTTCAAGTCTGGTGGGAGATCTTAGATGACATTTCTATGAATGGCTTTAGTACGAAAGAACTTTTTTCTGTCAAAACTGAACACATATTTGGGTGAAACCAAATGTGCTTTTAGGTTGTGTAATAGGCACTTACTGCACACTGCACTGAGCTGCGCAGTTTGGCAATCTTCTCTTAACCAGTGCAGCTCAGTTTTGACATTATATATTGTGCTTTATTCTTAACCTTCAGGGTATGTGAATTAAGTACAGATGCTTTGTTAATTTGGAACCAGTGACCAAACTTGGGACACTTGATTTATATCACCTCTGTATATGTGGGTGGCCTCTGATTTCACTCTCAGCTTTCTGTTCCTGCAAGCTGTAGGTTGCAACCTCTGTTGTCACTGTAGAACAATTAATTCCAGTTGGCTGCTACAAGTGTTCGCTTTTGTCTTACATCACATGATGTCCAAGATGCTGTTAATGGAATCTCTTTGGAATATCTTGCCATCTGCCTCACAGTACTGTATGTTTGCTGGTTTTTCCAAATTTGAGCATTGCCTAATTACGTCCATGGAAAAAATTAAACAAAAGTTGAGGGGGGAAAAAAGCAATGGGACAGCTGAAAAGAATCATTGGCATTCCAATACACTCTTTAAATAAACACAAGCTGTGTTCCATGGTTAAACATGCGCTGTACTTCTCATGAGCCACAGTTTTCTGTCTGCAGTATACAACATTTAGCCAGAGGATCATTTCTATTTTTGCCAAAACATTTACAGAAATAAAAAAATATTCTGTCGTAATGCCACTGAAAATACAGCCTGGCTTATAGAAGCTCCATCCCATGCAAAGACTGGAAATATGATTTTTTTTTCTCTCCTCCCTTCCTATTTTTTTGAAAATCAAAGTATTTAACGGTGACAAGGTTTTAAGGAAATGCTTGATAGGTGAATGTTTCAAAGGATAGGTAGCATCCTTCCACTCTTAATGCCCTACACTTGATCCTAAGAGCAGATTTGTTTGTTTACTATGATAGCTTTTTACTGTGATAGCTTTACAGTGATGTCCCTCTATAGGGAGGGGAAAACAATTCTTATCGGGTGAACCTGGAACCTTAGCTCTAAAGAGTAATGAGTCATGTTCTTTCCTATGTGTGATCTTTCTTTAAAGGAAAGATATGGATCTTACTGGCCAGTTTTCTGTTTTAGTCTATTTTATTATCTGTGGATTTAATTATAGGTCTTTATTTGTAGTGCAGAAGGCTGTTTTGCTTCTCTGAGCCAACCAATGCAAGCAGCCTTGGAGGTATTCACATGAGTCAAGTTTGGCACCTGATGTAATTAGCTAAAACTAGGCTAGGAAGTCTCCCCAGTTTTCCCCTGAAGTCAGTGAAGATAAATTGTAAGGTCCTCTAACAAGTGATTCAGAGAAGTCTCACTTGTCTGACTTGTCTCTAACGGCTGTAGCTGTAGCTTGAAGAACCTGCGTGTTCAATTCAGGTGCCCAAAGTTGTTTTGAATATTGCCTTTTCTCTCCTCTGCGTAGACTCAGCTTGTGTTTGAGCCCCCAACAGCTGAAATGTGATGACTGCCACAACAATTCTGTTACAGGACAGTAACTTCATACAATAAGATTAACATCAATATTGATTCCTTCATTTTTGACAAGCAATCTAAAGTTTTAATGTAGCTCATCCTGGCAGAACTTGTGTCACATCCAGCAATATCTTCTAGCTCTGACTTTTGTTTACCTGCTTCCCACTTGTATATTTGTATTGCTAAATTTTTTGCTACGCCTTTGTAAAATGCCTGGCATGCTGTGGCTCTGATTTCAGTGAAGGCTGACTGCACCACCACTGTTAAAATCATTTTAACAATTATATATGTATCTACAGAATGTCACTTCATAGATGTTAGTCTAACTTGATTTTTATCATAAGTAAAGGTTTGCTTGTGCTCTGCATAGAGGGAAATGTTATTCCAGAGTCTGATGCTCGGTGTCAAAAAAAAAAAAAAAAAATGTTACTGCACCCTGTCCATATTGAATGTTAGTGATGAGGGTTCTCTTTTCCCTGAAAAGAGGAGAGTTGTGAGTGAAACTCCTAACAAGAAGTTAGGTAAATCCATAGGAGCTCTCATTTGGGAAGGTAGTAGGCACTCTCTGAATAATGGAGATATGCTACTTCAAGGTTTTGTTGAAATAGATTGGTGTTGGTATGATTAGTTTTACAGGTTGTTTTTTAAAAAATCCTGAAACAACAAATTCTACTTCTCATTAATCTTTCAACTCCTTACATATGCATGTTTTGCATTTTGAGTGTAATGTAAAACACCTGTGAGTCAACAGTTTCATGCCCTGAGCAGAGGATAAGTGGTCATAGTAGTGCAGATACCTAGTTCTCTGTATACGCATGATTTTTTGGAAGGTGCACCTGATAAATCAGGCTTCTGCATGATTTATATCAGTGCAGAGAATGCTATGAATATTTGAAGAGTTAATAAATTACAGAAGCTTCTATTGCCTCTCCTAAGGCAGTACGGAAACAATTGGCATTTCAAAATCTGTATTTTTTTTTTTTAAGTTTGATTATATATAATCTCAATTTGCTTCAGAGATTGAAAAATCAGTTTGTTGTACTTCTAGAAAAATCTTTTAAGGATTGTGCTTAACGTTCTTGTGATGTTCACACCTTTTGTACTAAACTCTAAGCACAAATACAGTTACTATTTTGACCTGGATTTTTTCCAAAGTAGTTAAGTTTTTTGAAGACTGTTTTTGTGTTTTACTCTGAGTGGAAATCATTTGTCTTGGTCACAGTTACTTCATAGATTTGGATTATAAAATGAATTACTCCAAACAAAACCTACCTGCTGAAGTTCTGGCTACAACACTCAATGAACAATTTGGGTAAACAGAATATATTTTCCCAGAGAAAACAGTGATTCTTACTCAAAATGTGATAATGCTTAAGTGCTCCATTAACGTCAATATACAGAAAGTTGATCAGGGCTGCTGTTTTGCCAGCTGCCTCACATATAGGATTGTGTCTGTTTGATGTTGAATTTTACTTGTATTTTGTTCTTTTAATCTTGCTGCAGCAAGTACTTGTTACATCTTTGTCTACTTTAATCTGAAAATTACCCCGCAAACCGTATATTCATAAAATTGAGTTCTGTTTCATATTTTTGATAACTTTTTTTTTTTTTTAGATGACGTGATAGCCTTGGCTGGAAAATTAATGAGGTATAGGATGATATTTAGAAATGAGAAAGTTATGTTACATAGTCCTTATGTAATAAGCATTTACTCTCAAACTCACTAATAAGAAACTTTACAGCTAGTTTTTCTAAGCTTTCAAGATCATTTATAATAAATTTAAGTAGTTACTGTGGAATAGTAAATAAAATATTAGCTCTTCTATGAAAAGTTTTTTTTTTTATTTTGGTGAGCTGTCTTAGTAAATTCCAGTTGGATGTAAAACTTTACATCTTTTATGACTCTTCTGCTCTTGCCAGTGATGTTGCATGCTAAGCACATAGTACAAACCACTATTTCAGATAATTTATCTACCCATTGTTTTACACCATTATTAAAAAGTTATGTGGAAGGCATGATTAGAGGATAAAAACCTACAAACATGTACTGGCCCCATATGCTATTATGATGTTGATCTCTGAAGTGCTCAGATTATGTTGTTTCTACTCAAGAAAGATGTCTTGGTTTTGCATCACGTAAGTCAACTGCAGGCAATCTTTTATATACTGCTATATATACTGAAAAAATTCAGGTGGGCCATCTTAGTTTCATTATTCATACAGCTTGTTCTAATTAGAAACAACAACAAAAAGAAACTGCTTAACATTTTGGAAGGAGTAATTTTATTGCTGCTGATGATACACCTCTTAATTAGGCTGAAGTAAAGACTACACTAATAATTAAGTGGTTCTTTTTTGAACTTTAATTGCCATGGATTTCAGAAGGTATTTTTAAAAAGTTCAGCAATAGGTAAGTTTCCAACTTTATTGAAAATTCAGATAGGTAAGTAAGTGTTTAAAATAATAAAATCCTTTCTATTGTAGTCAGTAGAGAAATAAGAGTAGTCTGTTAATTCATATTCATTAACATATGAAGATGTTTATTTCAGTCTTCTAGAATTTTTGCTCTCTTGCTTTCTTCCTCTGACTTTGAGGTTCAGAGCAAAAGACAATTACACAGAAACAGATGATGGTGATTCAAGACAAACTGTCTAATTCCCTTCAACAAGGAAGAAGAGAACAGAAAGAAGAATATTGGAAAACTAGGGAGGAAATACCCAAGAACAGAAATAAGAGACTTGTGAAAGCAGGGTTTGTAGAGAAACTGATGGTGGTCTGAGCTTCAGTATTTGCTTTGAAAGAACAGTAAGCTTAAACCAAAGTTTCCGGTTAAGGATGCTTAACATCCTTTCTCTCTAATGCTGAAATATATATTTTCATAATTATATCTTCTTTCTTCTAAAAGTACAGTAGGACTATTTCTGTGTGATGGTTATTTTTCTGTTCCTATGCAATGGCTATTTTTATCGGAATGTACGATAAATTTGTAATTAGACCTGGGGGAAAAAACAAACCTTTAAAGCAAAACAAACATTTTCTTTTATATCCTACTATTAGAAATCCAGATGGTCAGATAAAGCTTTAATGTAAAGGGGCAGATGACAGTCTATTTGAATATTTTAGGCATCCAACTGTTTTGGTGTAAGTGTTTCTACTTGAGATATTAATTCAGAAAATTACTTAACTATATGCATAAACATTCAGCATATTTATTTTCCAATGAAAAGATATCTCAATTAGGTGCTTAAAATTGCGTGGTTTGAATATTATTTTTAGTGTAAGCAGACACTTAAATGCAGGAGCACTTCCTAAGTCAACACTGGAATGTTTTATTGCTCTAAAGATAGCCAAATGTTCTAAGTATTTTGTGTTCCCACAGCTGATCACAGAATTTAATCTACTTAAATAATATGAGTTGTGAGGTTTTACGCTAATACTTGAAACACTTAGAATGTTTAGAGTGCAAGTAATCCATATCTTAGAATTCCCAGCTTAAAATCAGTGCAAGTCACAGAATGTGAATGCAAATTATTCAGTTCAATGTAATTAAAAGTATTCACTCTTTGTTTTGGGGAATTTCACATAGTGTGAAGTTAGAGAAGCTGGGTGAATTCTCTCTTTTTTATGAATTCACATTGTGTAAATGTTCATTTAATACAAACCATTTCATGATTTTAAAAAAGCCTGTGACGTTACTAAACCATCATAATGTATATTTAACATTGGTTATGAATATAACTATTGTTTTTCTCTCTGTAATAGAGCTTTCTTGGCTTTCTTTTAATGTTTTCCAGAAGGCCAACATGTTTTTTATAAAAGCATAAGTGGAATCATAAACATCTGATTTTTTTTCTAGTTGCTTAGATGCTAAAACCTTAAGTTTCCATACTTATTCTACAAGTTTAACAGTTGCATGTATGTTTGTGTGTGTGGCTGAGGTACAGCTGCCATCTGGATAAGGCAACAACCCAGCGGTATTGCTGAAACCACCGCGTATTTTGCAGTATGCATGCACACACTGAATTAGGTGATGATGGCTGGGAAGACTTGTTTGTTTAACCTCTTTCAGTCAGAGTGCACCTGTTTTTGTAGTTACTCAGTCTGTCTCTTTCCTCCTTATCCCTCTCTCTTCCTTCTCCCCACTTTTTCCTCAGATAATTTTCCCTTAATATTTCATTTATTTGGTTACAAACTTTGTTACTTCATAGTCCATCATTTTTTTTGACTTAATGTTCCTCCTTTTTCCCTGTGTAATATTTTATACCAGAACACAGGGAATGATCGAGCTATTCTGGTGAAGCACACAAATTTGTTTTGTTGATGTGTTTAAGGTGAAAAACATTTCATAAAATGCTTTTGCATTTTAACAAAGAAAATGTCCATGAGCTTAAAGAAATAGTCACTAAAATTTTAAGACATGATGCATTATTTTGCTTAATAAAAGTTCCTCATATGCAGAAGAGTACAATATATGTACAAGTTTTGAATCCTATCACATAACATATTTCTTGAATATCAGTATTAATAGTTATCTGTGGATCTCTCACTCCATTGGTCTGTCTTAGGACCTTCCCCAGTGCAGTTGTAATGACGTGAGTCTTTGAAATACCAATATGAAGGATGATGATAATCATCCCAACTGTTTCTTAAAATGTTTTTGGAAGTCTTGTAATTTGGCAGTGAAGTATGTGTATACAAATCTGTGTGTACTGGCCAATATTTACCTAATTATATCCTTATTTTCCTAGGTGTTAACTAAAGTTCAAAATTACCTCAGGGCTTATTGCAAGGAAAATATAAGTCTTTTGGCCATGAAACAGTAACGTGGAACTGCGTTAATTGCACATCGTTTTGACTTTTCCCAAATATTTAATATAATTTCTTACGGTTCTCCTAACACTTAGGCATCAGAACTTGGGCATCAGAATTTTATTTTGATGGCTTAACGATGATTTCAGGTTTGAAGTTGCAATTTTTTTCTTGTGTTCTAATACGAATTTCCTGATTTTTCAAAGTTAATATTCTTCCTATGTAAAGGTTATCAAGCACGTGAACAGAAGTTTTCCTTGAACATTTTTATTATGATTGTTATCGCTATTATTGTAGCATTGTTTGATTAAAAAAATGCAAATCTGACACTGTGCTGATGGCCATATGGAGCTGTATGTAGGTTTCTTCAGAGAAAGGTACCAGTCTAGTTGGTATATCTATGTAAGCATGTATAATATTTTCAGAGGCTGCTCATCAGCGCTTCTGGGGGCTGAGTTCTTTCAGTAAGATTGTAATGTATCTTCAGAGAATATACGTGATATAAAATGAAATTTAATTTTGCCATTTTGAATATTACAAGTTTTGTTTTACATTTCCTGGAAATTATGGTGATGTTGGGTTATGATGAATGTTCTTGGAACTCATGTTTGGAATTGTGTATTAAACTTTAATAGCAAACTCTAAATCACTAAATTTAAAAAATGAAGCAGTTTATTGTAAGTCTGATTCCATAGATTTTATTTTATTTATTTTTTTGTGATTCTAACCAACCATCTGTGTCATGACAGTGTATTTTGTGAGAATGAATGGGGCTTGTAAGGGTCCAAAATGGTAAGGTTACCTAGGTTTTAATCTGTTATTTCTTAAATTTTCATTTTTGTACTTTCTTGTACAGTGGGTATTATAAGAGGAACCTAATTTCAGTGTTGTACTTTAACTGATGTACTATAAATGATTATGTACTTTGGATGAAAGGGCACCTTCAGCCTTTAAGTATCAAAAACAGTGTAACTATATTGGAGAATTTATATTTAATTATCATAATAAATTACCTTAGAAGTGAATGGACACTGTATTTGCTATCAGCTTAAATTAAACTGCCATCAATGTCTCTCAGACTGTCATGAATACCAATTATTCCCGTCACAAGCTGACAGATGTGATGGAGGAGACTTTCACAATAACTGGTGAGGGAAGTACATGAAGAACATGGATAAGTAAATATTAGAACATTTTTTTTCTGTCCTTCCAGACCAAATATCCCAAATAAATGCTCTTCTTTTGGAGGAGAACAAGTTCCTTTTACTAAGAGTATCTGTTGTCAGTTGAGGTATATCTATGCAGACTTACCTTGTCTTATTTTGCTTTCTGGAGAAAGTTTCCCTTTCTGCTATTATAAATACATGGAAAAAAAAAAAAGGAAAAAAAAAAGCACATATGTATTGAAGTGTCTTGAAGTCCGTATGGCCCTGAAATTTGCTTCTTTGCAAGGGTCCTTAAAATTACAAAGATTATATTAAAAGGATATTAGTGATGCAAAGACAGCTTCAAAAATTGTCAGCCTTTGTCATTGCCTAAATAAGGTTTGAGTTCTACCTCTTTCTAAATGCAATCATTAATGTCTTGTCTACAGTTTCTGTTTTTAAGATGTCTGAATTACCAGCTTTGGAGGGTGGTCATACTTCCGCATGTAAGTTAGCCTGATTTGCACTTCACTCCTCTTTGGAAGGAGCAACTTTTAAAGAAAAAAGAAGAGAGATTCAGTCATTTATACTAAATATAAAAGAATGGAGCTTAAATCCAGAATTCATACTAATTATTCCTGAGGCATCACTTAAACAGTTTTTGTATTACTGAAACCCCAAAAAAGTTTAGAATCAGTGAGGTTGTAGAGACTCTGAATGGACAAGTGACTTCTGACTTGGGTGTTACTAATTCCCTTCCCTACCTCATTCAGTGTGAAACTTCTAATAATGTTTGTAATTCTGTTGTAACTTCTACTGGATTAGGGTTGCCATAAAGACTGTTTTTACACACTGAACTTGTTAATAAATGAGTGTACATCTTGGATATGAAATTCCTTAAGTAACTTGTACTGCAACACAAAACTTGTGCCTGTGGAAATATGCAGATTTTTTGCAAAGTAGTTTCCTCCTTCCGTTAATAACCTTAGTGCTGTATTTTGTGTCAAGGCTTGCCTAGTTGTACACCTTCATGTGCAGAGGTCAATTTGTTTCCCTGTTAGCACGTTGTCTTTACTCCCAGGTGATTTTGAACTGGAATGCACTTGTTATCCTCCATCACAAATTCAACCACCAGGTGGCCTTCAACGAGCAGAATTCGGCCTTTCCTTGGGTGGCAGTTACATCATTGCTGTGGGCCACCTCCGGGGTGAGTATGGATGGAGGGGAGAAGAATAGGCTTGCTTCTGCTTACCAACGCTTATTCTGAGGTTTCTTGACTGTTGTTACTGTTTTCATTACTGCCGAGCTGTTGACTGCTGCTTTTACTGTTGTCACTGTTTGTTTTTGTGCAAGCTTATTCTTTAAATCAGTAACTATGCCACCTTTTGTTAAGAAGACAATTTGTTTTTTTTTTGAATAAAACATCAAGACATGATCTATGAAACTCAGATCTGTATTGTGTTGTGGCCATTTCTAGAATTCGGATGTGCTGAGACTAGTTTATTTTAAAATAAACCTCTATTATTAAAATTTAAGAAAATCAAGTATTTCCTAAAATAAAATAAGTTATATAAAACAATGTATTAGTTATTCCAATGCTAACAGTTACATTCTAGCTAACAGCTAAAAGGGCAAAAAAGGGAAAATAGGATATCCATTTAGGTTAATAAAGATCTGTTATGAGATACTTGAGCGCTCTCAAATGTCCTAAATTGTGACAAAACCTTAAATAACAAAACGCTTTTTCTTTTATGTTATAGGAATAAGACATTTGGAAGACAGTTAATAAAACAAAAAAACACTACCACCGCCAAAACCCGCTACCTATTTCTGTCCCATTCAGGGAGATCTTCTAAGTAAGACTACGATATGTAAGCGTACCAGCATGATTTTGTAGAATGCTTAGAAAGCAAGAACAGAAATCCACCCCCCAAAATATATATATATGTAAATAATACTAAAAAATATCTTTAGATTTAAAGATGAGCAGATGTGTAGCAACACTTTCTGGTGACACCTCCAGTCATTGCTAAGTGACTGTGTTCCTTTCTTACCCTCTCTTTTTTTCTTCAAAGAAAGCAAAAGAACACTTGTGTAGGTACAGTGATGAACTTCCCATTTCTCAACTATTCTATGGAAGAAGTGTGAAAGTCAATCCAGAGCTCATTTTCAGACAAGGCCATCATTGATGTTTACACCTCAGTTAAATCATTATAGCCTGATAAGTAGGTTTCTCATGTTTTCTTTTTTTATTCCCTCTTCAGTAGTATGTGTTCTGTTCCATGAAAAAAGTTTTTCCTCTTTACTCCATAATATAAAAGCTCTAAGCTTAAAAATCAACGAACCAAAACCCAATATCTCATTTTTGTTTTTATATTTGTTTGGAGAAGAAACCAAATTAGTATTCTGTACAGCCTTTTTAAAATAAAAATCTTTACTGAAGAGGGTGATGTCAGAAATGTTTCTTAGCCATTCTTAGAAATGTACCATTACTGCTATTGTATGAGAGGAGTAGCACAGGATCAGTGCCAATTAACTGAAATGCAAGTAGGCAGATGTAGTACAACTCTTTTTCCTGATTTTGTTGAAGATCACAACTTGACCTTAAAATCATTACTGCATCAAATTAATGTCATTAAATTACCTCCAGGAGATTTTCTAAATATCAGTATTTTACTGGAATGCCAAAACAATTTGCTTTAATTAGAAATGTGGTTCCTCTCATAGTAACAAACTTGTATTGCTTTCATGTATTTGAGATTTGAACTCTTGAATAGAAATCAATGTTTTTAGACTTACTAATTTAATAGAGCTTCAGGCTTCATTCATGAGAATATAGCTGCTTTAGAAGATACAAGTTTAGTAGCTTTAGACTTCACCTGTTCTGACTTTTTGAGTCTGCAATGCCCACTTTCCTTACTTTCATGCAGTATCCAAAAATTTATAGCACTCCGGAACTTCTGTGTGATTCCTAATTTTCAGAAGTATTTTCTCCTTACATTAGTTTGAATGTAACAGTTTTCACAATAAATTGAATTCTAAGATATATATGCAAGTGCAGAATTTGTGTTCCTGACTAGGTTGCATATGTGGTTGGCTATAACATTAAATATAAAAGCAAAATACAACTGTTGGATGGTATGGCTGAACATTAGGCAATGATAATTGCAGAAGTTAACACTAGGACATGCTTCCAAGTACTGACTTAGAGAAATGCACATTCCTGTACTAAATGCTTTTTAAGTTGATAGTTCAATTTATTAATGCTTTTTGTTTACTTTTTAATCCTCAGTGTCAGCTGGAAAGCTCAATGTTTTTCTCAAGTAGCCAATTTTAGGGAGTTGTTTTCTTTTAGCATTTAGTAGGTAAAAGTGAAATCAAATATTTTTACAAGAAAATGTGTTTTATAATCTCATTGTGTGTATTGAGATTATGTATGCTATGTATGTGTTTATATATACGTAAGAGGGTGAGTTATGATGCTGAGTAGAAATGAGATTTTCTGCTAAATGTTTCAGTTGCTTAAAATTCCTTTGCCTTTGTGTGCTACAAAAGAGGATATCCCACTCATTAAATGCAAGGAATGACCTACATCATGTCTTCTCCTTATTGTAGTTACAAAACCAGCTGACTTACCAGAAACCTTCAGGATCCTGCTGTTGAAACCACTTTGGCGATAATTTTTGGAACTTGACTGTATGTGTAAAACTGATGTGCTGTTGAGTCACTAGTTTATAAAAAAGCATGAGTTGTAGAGCTGATTAGGAAACACAGGAAGGCAGTCACATTGGCAATAGGAGATGGAACTAATGACATCAGCATGATCAAAAGTAAGGGTAAATTTGGAAATAAAAATACTGTTTTATTAATGAATTTGTATTTATAGCAACACTTTTACTTAGAAAAATGCTACTATACCTTCGTTATTTGAAGAATTACTCATCCATTTCTGAGGGAGAAGAAAAACCAGACCAGCCTTTATACCACTATTTGGAACTTGGAAAGAACTGTGATAAAGAAACAAATTTGTTTGCGTGGGGTGGACTTAAACTGAGTCATACCAAATGTCTGTCTAATCCAGAGTCCTATCTTCATCAGTGACCAAAAGCAGATGCCTGGGAAAGAGCAAAAGGATAAGGCAATTGTTTAAATTTGCTTGTGCAGCTTTGTCTACTCTATCTGTTTCATGGGAATATGTTATCTTTGCATTTACTAGCTTTTTTGTCCTATAACTTTGGTCAGCTTTCAGATCTGTAGAAAAGTGCATCTTTCACAATGCCCTCCAAATTTTTTTCTTTTTTTTTTTTTTCCCTGAAATGCAAGGTTGCTGTTACAGTTAAAAATGTTCACATCATGATGTACTGATAATAGGATATGACTGAAGGACTTGAACAATTTGGTTGTATTTCAGGGAGGTTGTATAGCTGTTGTATAAGAGGGAGGCTGATAGCTGTTACTATCTAGCATTGTTTTCATGGCCTGTCAGTTAAGTGTAGAGTACATCCTGTGTAGCAACTGATGATAGGAGTAGAATTTCTTCATGGACTTCCTTTTCAAGGAACTAAATACCACATTGAGCTCTATTAACTGCCATCCTGAAAGCTCACCTTTCATCCTGCTCTGAGGAGAGTTTTTGAATAACAGATGGTGCATCTTCTGCTGTTAGCTGGAATATTTCTTTCATTGGTTTATTTTGTTCATAGCTGGGTGTTAGATGGAATAAAGATAATACTTTTTTTTCACAATTGTACTTATTTTACTCAGTCTGCAGGACCTGACAGAACCCCTACTGTACCATCAGTCATGGAACACAAGAGAGGATATCCTTGTTTCAGTTTCATTTATCTGCATGCGGACATCTCAGTTAATCAGAATTAATGTTTCAAGAAAGTAGAATATTATTGCACTAAATGTTGTTTTGATGTTCTGCTGAATTTCCCAATTTCTTAGTTTAGAGTATTATCAGATACTTATAAGTTCCCTTTTAACATACTATGGCTATGTGAGACTGTACAGTTAATGTAATCCTTTAATTGGTGGGCAGTCATAGAATTGTGTAGTAAGATGACTTTATGATTAATAATGGTCTGAGCAGCTTGTTTACATTATCATCTTGCTGCTACCAGCCTTGTCCTGTCAGAACCCCATATTGCAATGGCATAGTGTTGAAGCAGGAAAAAAAAAAAAAAGCAGAATAGGACTCCTCTAAATATTCACAAAATAGATTGTTCTGTAACAGTTCTACTTATTTTAACAGTTTTACTGTTGCCGTCTAAACCCAGCAAAACTTATAGTTAGTATTAAGATGCATTTCTTACCTATTTTGGTGTCAAGAATGGGGAAGTGGTCTTCTAGAGACATCAGTGGAAAAGGAAAAAAATGAAGAGGATGTGGAAGGAGCAAAGAGAAACAGTTGATTATATAAAAATAATCATAATAAAAAATTAGCTTGCATAGGGAGTTTCTTAAGCTACTGGGACTGGAGGGATTGTGTAAGCACTGAAAACAGATGTTAATGTGAAACCATTCCCTCTTTGAACATGTCTGGCTTCCATTTCAAATTTGGTTTAGTATAGGCTAATGTTTTCCATTTACAGGAATTATACCTATTGTCTGAAATGGTCTATTTGGTAGCTTAATAAGCTGACAGCTGTCTTTCAGCATGTCCTGGTTTAATGGTAAATCCCAGGGCTTCTCTTTGTGGCTATAAGGTGTGTGTAGATAAGCAGTGACAAAATTACTGCTCCCAACTATGTACATCCACCACAAAGGGTGGCCATATAGTAGTCATATAATCATATAAAGCTAAAGAGCTGTCTTGGAGTTTTGCACTTTCTTAGTCACAACCTAGATTTCGTATCTTTTTCTAATGCTTGATCGGTCAGCCTTTTTCTTCAGGAAACAAGTTGGTGATTTAAGAAGCAGTGAGGAGGGCCAAGAGTGGAGTCCTTGCAAGTTAAACAACATGTTTTAAGTTAATAATATGTTGCTAAGGGACAGTTTTATGGGAAACTGTATTTGGAGCTGTTTAATCCACAAATCCTAAATTTTGTCTACTGAGGTATTGAGAATGATGACTTGAACTATGGTCTCTAATCTTTTTCACCAACTTAGTTGATAAGCCAAAAGAATCTCAATTTCTGAATTTATTTAATTAGTGACATTATTGGACATTATATGTCCAATAGAAAAAATGTCAGCCTTTTAATATTTATTAGATTTTTTTTTTCTTTTAGGATTTGTATGCATGATTGAATAGTATCTAAGCAAGCAGTGGCATTGATCTGTGTCCTGTAATTTATTTCTTCCATCTCCTGCTTGGAAGCTTTTATTAGACCTTAAAAATGGCCACGGTAGTCAGACCAGTCACCTTGTCTTGTCTGAAGCCTATTTTCAAGTGTCCGAGAGCAAACAGCTATAGAAGACCATAAAACCAGGGGAAACATGTAATGATGCTTTCTCATGTTACTTTCCTTGCTTCCAGCAATTTGCGGCTGAAGGGCTTTATGAACAAAATATGGTTCTTTGATACCTGTCAAAGGCTTTGTCTTCCGACATTTACAATATCCTGTAGCAAGGAGTTTTACAATTTAAGACTCCCTTCCCTGTTGCACCTGCTGTCTGCTACTTTCATTTAATGCTCCTTAGCTCTTGCCATTGAGTTCATCATGATTTTACAGACCATTCCTCCATACTCACCTCTATTCCAGCTGAAGAGTCCTAGTCTACTTATTTAGTGTCTGATAAATTAAATGCTGATTAGGATCTCCTCATGTGAGACACTGAAAAGTAATTAGACAAGAAATAATTAAGTAGCAATTAAGTAGCTTTGGTTACTAAAGTGGATTGATCTAGCAGGTAGAAAGAATGAAAAAAGAAGCAAGTCTTCCCTGAATACCTTGAAGCGTGTTTTTTTTCTGTCCACATTTAACTTCTGAAACCAGGTAGGGGAATTGAAGAAAAACTCTGAACTGTACAATGTGCATTCCAAAAGCCATACAGTGGTAACTTTAGAAGAGGAAACCACTCCTAATGATGTTGGCATGGTTCCAGAAAAGAGAGACTCAAGGATTGTGTGAAAGCATGAATAATTGTGAAAATACGTTAGCGTTCTGACCCTTTCTGTGTCTGTAGAAGGGGATGTTTTTCAATAATTGCAGCAATTAAATTTCTAGAATTACATGGTATTGGAAAGCTTTTAATGAACACTAGAAAAAACAGTATGCTTCACATGGGTATTTTTGCTATCTTGCCTCATCTTAATCAATGTGATACACGAGTGTGGGTTTTTCTAGAGTTCTGGGTTGATTCAGATTTGTAGAAGTTTAAAGACGTGTTTGTGTCTGCCTTGAGCATACCTTAATCTGTCAAATTCTTGATAAGTTGTGCATTGTGTGATATCGAAGACATAGCATTTTAAAATGAAAGGGCTTGGATTTGGGGTTTAGACTTCAGTTGTGATCATGCATAAAATGGAAGTCTATAGAATAAAATTACAGAAAATGTTTAGCATGTAGTCAAACACCCGGTGAAAACTGCTTATTCTTACTCTTTGTGTAACTGTCAGAATTAAATGACCTTTCCATAGCAGCCTTTAGCAAGTTTTCCATTTGGGTCTTAGAAGAATGTTAGAGCAGTTTCTGTTGTAACATTTTGAACCAGCTTCTGCACATTGCTCAGTACAAACTAAAGAATTGGTTACTACTTCTGGGTTTCTCAGTTAGCTGTTTAGTACCGGAACCATTTATGGTATCTAAAATCTTACCTTCAGCATAGTTTTCCAAGGGGCCATGAACTCAAAACTTTAGTATAGAGGATCAGTTCTTGAGCTCTGTATTTGTCTTCCCTATATACTTCAAAGCTTTATTTACCATATCCCCATGTTTTCCTTCTGTAAAGTCTCAGGTGTGCCTTTGCAGCAATGTTCTTTTTCTGAAAAGAGTAATTTTAGTTCCCTTCTCATTTTTCTTGTGTAACTCTAGCACCTTTATAGAGACCTGCTTAACTTTTTGATCTTGTCTGTTTTGTTCTGTTATTTTAAAATAGGTTTTTATTCATGGTGCTCCATGCTCCTTAGCACTGGAGATTTGGCTTCTCCTTCCTTTCCTTATATATACATATATAATTTAAGCTATATGTATATAATATGACATTGGAACCCCTGTATAGAATGATTCCATGAAAATCCTAGTTTCATTTATTCATCTTGTTTCACTTGCAGATTGTCTTGGAAACCAGTTAGTGGTATCAAATGTTGTTTTTTTTCATTTGTAGTAGCATATCTGTGTATATTATTATTTGCAGTGCATATTAAAGAGACTTTTCATATAGTCAAGTCACTTCCCTTTCATAGATATTTTTTTTTGTTATGTTTTGTTTTTACTAATTGTAATATATGCAGTATATGTAGCTTACTTAAAAAGTTTTGGAAGAGAATTGTTTTGAATCAAGTAATATTATTTTTAGATTTACAGAAACGTTCCAGTTGTGCTCAAAATAATTTATGAGGGTTAAGTGATTTAATATATTTGAATAGGGTGACCTTATCGCTCTCTATAGGTACCTTAAAGGAGGCTGTAGCGAGGTAGGGGTTGGTCTATTCTCCCACGTGCCTGGTGACAGGATGAGGGGGAATGGGCTAAAGTTGCGCCAGGGGAGGTTTAGGTTGGATATTAGGAAGAACTTCTTTACTGAAAGGGTTGTTAGGCACTGGAATGGGCTGCCCAGGGAAGTGGTTGAGTCACCATCCCTGGAGGTCTTTAAAAGACGTTTAGATGTAGAGCTTAGTGATATGGTTTAGTGAAGGACTTGTTAGTGTTAGGTCAGAGGTTGGACTAGGTGATCTTGGAGGTCTCTTCCAACCTAGACGATTCTGTGATTCTGTGATTCTGTAATTTTGATTGTATGATTTTCTTTCTGGCCATTATTAAAACATTGGCAGAAACTCTGTTCTTTTAGGAATCCATAAAGCCCCATGTATGAGATCAGAAGGGTTTGCTGAGGATGTAGTGGCATCATTGGATGCATGTATTTGAAGCCATCCTGTATTTATTAAGACATACAAGTGTTTTAATAAAGCTGGATGATGGCTGAATGCATTTCACAGTATTTTTTTAGCAGCTGGACACTTTCTGCAAGAGGAAGAACTTTTCTAGTATTGGTTGGAATTGATAAGCAACAACTCATGATGATTTCAGATGTTTGTTTACGCCAACAAAGACAGCTGGAACCAGCTGGTATTAATCTGAAATAGTTGGAAGTGACAAAAGAAGTATCTTAGAAAAATACCTATAATTGCTCAAATATAAAACTAGTCTTTATAATAGTGCAAGGTTGGAATTCACTCTATTTTACTCATTTATATTCAGACATTAACATTCTTACTGTAAAAAAAAAAAAAGCCCTCTAGAACTTCAAGTAGGTAAAACAACTTAATTAAAAATACTCATACTTGAAAATCTTTGTAGTCAGGTTTGTGGTTGAACAATGGGAGAAGGTAGACAAAGAAGAAACATCAACTAAATTCAGTTCATATATATAACAATCCAAACTGTACAATTATTAAGTTTAAATTATTATAGTTTAATTATGTCAAATTTTAAACTTTACCTGATTATTTTTTCAAGAGTGTAGAAAAATATCAAAGCTTTCATAGTAAATAGGTTAATATAAAAATGTCACTTTAATGTGATCTACAGATGTTATTTTCCTACTTCTAATAATTTCAACAGGAAATGCTCATAATTCTCTGTGCCAGATAGATGTTTGGCTAGTCATTCTCTTGTCATTCTCTTGACTTTTGTTGTTTCCATAATTCTTGTTACAACATTTTGATTTTTTAGCATATACTTAAATCCAACATTAAATTAAGGCATACCTGATCATTTATAGTATAAGATTTCCTTTTTGTTGTTACACATCCCACAAAGGAATAGGTGAAACTTGGCATAATTAATGAAATTTTATTTCTGTGGAAAATACATCTTTTAAGCATCATCATTTACCCTTTCATATGTGCAAACTATGAAATATGATTTAAAAGTTATATTTTGGGGTTAATGCTTTTTTTGTACAAGAAGTACATTAAAAACACTGGTGTTGCTGGACTTTAAGCTTTTTGACATTCTTTCAAGAAACAAATCAAGTCTTAATGTTTTCTCTCTATTTTAAGGGAATGTTTCTATAATCACTGGTCTCTCGGTATTTTTGTTTGTGAGGTCAGTAGAAATATTCCCCTTTCATTCAACAATTTTCTCTGCTTTCATTTCTCCATTATATTAGAGGGCTAAGGTTTTTATATTAGTTTTTAATTTACAAAAGCCATATAAATGTAGGGAGGTTCTGAAGTCAGCTTTAGCATTTTAGAATTTTTAGTTGCTAAACTTTCACATCCGAATAAAAGTGTGTCTCCTGCCAGGTGTGGAGGCTCAAAGGGCTGGAAGGAAACAGCCCATTATCAGAAACGTATATCAGGTGCACTTAACAAGTTCAATAAGATCTGCTTATACTTTTTCACATCAAGAAGGCTATGGGAAACTTATAACATCTGGAAGGAATATGCACATCAGTAGGTCACTTTTTTCACCAGGGTTATTGAGAATCATACGTATAAGCACCAGTTGGATTGACAGTTTACTTAAGGAGACAGTGGACAATGAGTAATTTTAATAGTGACAGAAATTTTGAAACTGAGTCAAAAGAAAAAAAGTTCTAAAGTTCATCTCTTTTCTAAAGTTATTGCAAACAGGGTTTGCTATTTTGACAGCATTGATCTCAATTTTACTGTTTGCGACTGCATTCAGATGACTAATCATCTGCGTTTTTGTGATGTGTTCAGCAGTATGGTGACAATGAAGGTTATTCCAGAGGCTATTCCTTTTTTACCTTTGTTTTTCTGAAAATAAATTGCCTTAACAAAATGACATGCATTGCTTATTAAAGAGGCAAAGCATTGAATGGATAATTTTCTACCATACTAAAAGGTGAATGCCGTATCAATTAACCAATATATTTTCTGACATCATTTCTTTTTGTCTAGTACAATCAGGTTTCTTGAATAACTGGGATATTTTCATTTAAGGGAAACCAAAAGGTGCCCTTGATAATGTTCAGTTGTGCCTCAGAAACTTTTCCCATTCAGTTCCACAGAAATGTGCCATCATACCTTCGCAGTTTGCTTTCTCCTAGCCCTCAAAAAGACTTTTATATTTCCTTTCTTCTCGTGGGAATGTTTCTGAGGCACTACCTTAAATACTGTCCTTTAAGAAGAGGCAGGTATGTGGCTGATTATATTTTGATTCAGTTAAGTGATCTGTTGATCTGTTTTGAATCTGTTAATCTGTTTTTAAAGAGTAAATTGCAATACTGTTGAGATTTGCAATATGAGATCTACATAAACATCTGAAGCCTAACCTTTTCTGCTTGAATTTTCTAAATCCACAACTTTATGCTTTGCAATTCATTTTCAGGACCTTATTTGTAAAACGTAATGTAAATTTTCTTTCAGAATAATACAATATATCCTATTTAATTACTCTGTGCTGAACAAGATATATTGCTTCCTCTAGCAGCTACACTTCAGTGGCTGTATTCTTCCCCCAGAGTCCTAAACTGGATGTCCTACTCCCTGATTTAGCATATTTGCTGCATATGCTTTCTAATAAAATAATTTCAATTTGACTTTCCAAGATTAAATGACAGCCAATAGTTTCTAAATAGGATTACATGGTGGATACACCTATACTCCACAGCAGTCATAATTATCAATAACCTGTATAGCATTATGAGCTATATTTAGGTTCCTCCTGTACTTTCTGATATCTTAGGCTTCATGCTCTAGTGCTATAGTCCTGTTTCATGAGAAATGAAGTTGGATAAATAATTCAGCACTTTCTGCAGAATAAAAAAACTTAATCAAAATTAATGTGTGACTGTGTCAAGAAAGACTTCAAGCATTTAGTAAGGTTTTTGCTAAATTATACACTTGCTTATTAATTGGTTCCTTTTAGTTTTAAAGCAGCTGTCTGTAACAAATTCCTTTTGCTGTGTAAAGCAGCTGTGCAGGATTAATGTCAGGTCAACAACTCAGACTCCAGAAAGAGTCATGGCAGTCTGAAGTTCCCAGTGACTGGAAAAGGGGATCCCCCATTTTTTAAAAAGGGAAAAAGGAAGGCCTGGGGACCTACAGTCCAATCAGTCTCATCTGCATGCCTGGCAAGATCATGGAGCAGATGCTCCTGGTTATGCTAAGGCACTTGGAAAACAGAGGTGATTGGCGACAGCCAGCATGGCCTCGCCAAGGGCAAACAGTGCCTGACAAATTTGGTGGCCTTCTATGACAGGGTTACTTTGCAAGCTGGGAGGTACTTTGAGGAAACAAAGTTGAATATAAGGAACAAGGATCACAGCAAGCTCTGGCACTTAGTTTAGGAGAAATCTGTTGCCTAACTACAGTGATGTCTTTAACTACCAATTGAGCCTTTAACTCTTCTGTAGAAAAAGATTTTGGTGTCATAGTGTGCCAAGTTTTAATGTGAGTTAAAAGTGCTTTAAAGTTGTAAGAAAAAGGAGATGTTATGTAAGGTGCATAATAAGACAGCCTGCATAAAGTGGAGTAATCTGTCCAGTCTATTAAGATTGGTATGGCCCAATTAGTATGATCAGTTTTGGTTATTACACTGAGGGAAGATGTGGAGCAGTTGAAGAGAATACTAAGATGAAGAATGAGAATGATTAAATGTTTAGAAGTTATGACTTAAAAGGAAATAGGAGTGAAATTGGGTGTTTTTTGCTGAAAGGTAAATTTTGATATCAGTTCTTGGGCATGTAAAAGGCTGATGCAAAACCAA
This sequence comes from Anser brachyrhynchus, assembly GCF_964034855.1. Taxonomy (NCBI): domain Eukaryota; kingdom Metazoa; phylum Chordata; class Aves; order Anseriformes; family Anatidae; genus Anser; species Anser brachyrhynchus. The sequence continues at coordinate 463,473 of NC_137706.1, forward strand.
AATTGATTTATCATGTCTCTTGTGAGTAAGGCATGTGTAAATGCAGCTGAATTAAATTAGATGCTCAGTAAATAAAAATAATGGGGAGCTGAATGCATTTCCTGAGATGGTGGAATATTCATCATTCTTGACATTGACAACAATTTTTCAGGTAGACTTCATACTATTTTGGGGTAGGTTTTCTAGAGGAAGTCCTGTATCCTTTCAAGTCATAAGATTCCTTGAAAAACTGTTTTATTTATTTACTTATTGATTTTACTTATTAACATTTGGTTTCAGTCTTGTGAGTGTGTTTTTTTTGGAAAAGCTGTTTCATTTGAAAATGTTTAATGGTTCTTGCATATCTCAGGGCAAGAAACACCTGTAGTAATGTAATGATCGTTTATAACCAACTTAGCTCCCCAGGTCAATGAAAATACATTTAAGTGGTAGTGATATAGATGCATAGCTGTATGATGTATCAGTATACACCTGGATAAGATCTGGAGTGCTTGCTAAAACGAAATAAAGATGAACTGTGTCAGGTTGGTCACTACTTCCAGAAAGTAGAATATTTACATCAATAAATGGAAGTACTGGGGGAAAAAAAAAAAAGAAAAAAAAAAAAAAAGGAGGGGAAAAAAATTTTAGTTATAGAAACATGGGTAGGATGTTGAGCTTCTTGATGTGCTACCATTCATAATCCTGTAATCTTGCTATATCTATAACAGCTTCTGGATGTCCAAATAACAGCTTTAGCCAAAAGCCATTTATAAATCAGGGTAAATTACTTTAAAGATCTTTATGTAATCCATGTCACTTGTACATTGTATCAAATAATGTACTGACTGAAATGTAATTAATCTTATGCACTATGTTTTCATTTTGATATATATTAAAATTCTCCATCGAATTTATAATGGGTAAGAAAGCAAGTCAATATTTTTGTTTTTAAGATGGTTGTATCATCACCATACCCACGGAAAACATGACTTTAACTTTACCATTTGCTATGAAACGTGTATACTTAATATGTATACTTAAAATATTTTGAAAGGAAAACTTATTGTGGTATAAACAAAAAATAAACTTGCTAGAGTTCATTTTCATAAAATACATCTATGACATCTCAGAAGTTAACTTGTACAATAATATACAAGATGTGGTGATGTTGTAATAAGGTATTATTCATTACTCTTTGGAAAGTCTGAGAAAAGCCTTACCCAATATAATTACAAAAGAAAACAACAAAAAACACAATCATGCCTTTTTCTTCATAGGTCAAGAGTTCCATTATTGCTGCAAAGCAGATTGATTTCAGCCAATTATTTCATTTTTAAGTGGCTGAGTAATGTTCTGTCATGTAAAGATGAATGCTTTAAGAATTTCCACTCAGTCATTGTCCATGTGGTTTTGGTACTCATTATGAAGAGATATTGTTCTCTAAAGAAATTGCTTTCACTGTGGATTTGCTCATAGATATTTGAAGAAGTGAGGGTGCATTAAGAATTTTAAATTAACATTTTAAGAAGCTGCAGTATTTCATCTTTAATGTCTAGATATTTGCCTTAGAACATAGCTTTGTGTTTGCATATTACTTGTTCTTTCAGATGAACATTGCTCATAGAGTACTCATTTTTATCCTATTATTTTCAGTGTGTTTCCTTTTTTTGCAGACATTTATGCTCACCATTTCCCTCCAGAGGATAACTTCTCTCTCCAAAAAAAAAAAAAAAAAAAAGTCTGAGATAGGGCAATTGAAATACCCTGTGAAGAACATTTTTCTCTGAAGGAACTGTAAAATGAATTCCACCCATGTGTGTCTGATTGGGCACCTAGAAAACAAGAAACTTGCATACTGAGATGGTAATTCTTTTAAGTCTTTAATGTAACTGAATTGTTTATTGTTAATAAAATATGGAAATGATTTGCCTCCTTACTAATGATGCAGGTGTATAAATAAGTCCAAGAGCACAACAGGAGTAGTAAAATAGTAACACTATGGCAAGATAATTGGACAGGATGCTTCTGTGCAGAGGAAGATCACTCAGACGGCATGTGAGTGTGAAAAGACTTTGCCTTTTCATTGGTAGCGCCAATGTTAGAAAGGCAATAGTACCCTAAGGAATGTCTTTTGTCAGCTCTAAAGATTTCATTTTTAGTACAAAATGTAGAAAACTTAGCACTTTAGCCTGCACTTCTGCACCTATGGAAATATATAACAATCTCTGATCTGATTAAAAAGAATGAAGCTCCAAGAATGTTCCTCTCTGTGCTATTTCTTTGTTATCATTCTATGTACGGATACTCCTGATCTTGACCCTTGTATCTACTGTGACTGAACGTATCTTCCTACTCTAGAAATTTAGTCATACCTAGAAATGTTTTGCTATTGGTTTTGGTTTTGTGTACCTGGTTTTTTCTTGTTCTTTTCTCTGGTAGTTATTAAATAAACTAAAAACTGCTGATTTAAGGTAGAAAAACCCACATGAGAGAGTCACTAGAAGTGCAACAAATGCATATAACTATAATATATCAAGGACAGTATGTGCCTCCATGACATTAGCTGATATTAAAACACCAAACACTGATTTACAGACTGTAAAGATTGAGCAAGTTACTAGCCATGAAGCAGCAGAAAGTTTTTATTTGGAAATGTGGTGGGCAGGTGGCTTTTATTGTTTGACTTGTCTCAAAAATTGTGTAAGAGGAGCTCAGTAAAAGAGCAAGAACTTCTCTCATGTGAAAAGTTTATTTCTTTGCACGTATAATCTTTCTGAAGTCTGAATAAACTATAGCTAGAAATAAAGCAACTACACTGGATAGACTTGAAAATTAAGATTTTTTTTCTGCAAACTTTCATTCAATTTGTTTATCTTGCTTGAGTCACTTCTGTGACTTGGCAGAGTGTTTAATCGAGTTATTAATTTTCAGTTCCTTGGGCCTCACTTGATGTGAAGGTCTTTTATTCTGTTATTTTACAATTAAAAGGATCGTGATGGATTTTCCTATACGTACCTCTGCATGTAACATATGCTTTTTGGCAATGAAATATATACGGATGTGATCTGGGTTTACCAATCAGCTTGTTATATTAATGTTTTTATTCTTACAGGACAATTGGAACAATATAAAGGGCATGGAAGAGTCTTATTTCACCTAGGGTAAATGTGATGGCTGAATTTTTAGTGCATTGTCTTATCAGTTGCTGAATACTTTTTTCAGGGTTGCTGAAACATTACACCCAGAAGCTGGATGGCAATCTAAGTGATTTTTCAACCTTGAGAAGTTGACAGACTGCGAAAGGTATGCTATGTCTGATGTAACTCTGAGTGCAAAGGCTTTCTTACAGTATTGTGGTCTTTTCTTGGTTCTGGCTACTTCTGTTTTAGAGTGAAAGAAGGGTTTGCAGTGTCTGGTTGTCTGTTTTTAGACAAATTGAAATGGATTATTAGTTGGGCTAATAATGTCTCTACAAACCCTCATGCCTTATATTCCAGAAATTACCTTGAATTACTACTGCAAGAATAAAGGTGAAAGTGTAATGGCAAGAACCCCAAATCATTTCCCTATTTTTTCATTTTCCAAGGAACTTCATTAAGGTGTGCAATTATCTGGAAAAATGAAGAATCCCCGTTTGCAGGTCTCTGAACAAATTCCATGATGGCATACTTTATATGTTTAGTACAGACAGCATGGATGTTTTAGAGATGCACACAAAGGTTGACTTATTTACCTTTTTTGTAGGCTGTTTCTGACTGACATCACTGTCAGAAATTACAGTTTCCAGAAAACCTGTAACCTATTTGATTTAAAGAGGAAGTTACAGTATAAGGAATGTTAATTTCTATTTAAGCAAGTAAAACAAATCTAAAATCTCAACAGTTCTTTTGCCAGCACCTCTTAAATTCACAGAAAATAAAAGATCAGTTACATGTAAGTGACCAGCCAACATACATAAAAAAAAAACAACAAACCTTTCTTCAATTCTGATGATTTTATTTTAATATGAGGAAAACACTGGAGACGTGCATAGTCAAAACTTCTCAACATTTTCTTTAATAAATGAACAACTCCACCAACAAAGAAATGACAACAACAAAAAAACACATCTAGCAGCAGGTTTTGTATTTTATGATTTATTTTTTCTTTTCCACATCCATACAGGATAGATACCAGTAAGGATGCGAGCATATTTGTCTGTCTGAATCCTAAATGCCATGCTACCTCCCAAGAAATGCATCTGGTATAAGTTAAAAGTCATTTTGCCATTGTAATATTTCCATCTGGGAAACAATCTTGCACATATAAGCTCAAGATTAAGAACAGTGATGCTACATTACCTTTTTGTATTCTTTCCTAAATTGCGTTATTTACTCCTTGGCTAAAGTTTTTTTCTTTTCTTTATGCATTATTTGTTCATCTCTAATATGGCAATAATCTTCCCTGCACTGTGCACTGAATTGTTGAGTATCTCTCAGCTACAAATGGATCGCTACAACGTTCCGAGGAATGGTTTTTTGTAATTAAACTGTTTCCAGTTTACTTTGTTTACATTATCTGGTTGAGCAATCATCATCTGGAACATAATAAAATAATCTAAACTACCGTTCTTCTAAGAATAAACTAAACAACTAATATGCCATCGTTTCCATAGGGACTTTCTTTGAAAGTTGCAATGAAAATGTTGAGAAAACACAAAGAGAAATCCATAAAATATGGAAAACATGTCATAAAAGAATGTTTGGTTGGTATATTTAATTCAAAGTGCTTAGAGAGTATACAGAATTAAATGCAAGGAAATCTTTTAGTATTTACATCTGATAGGAAACCTTTAAAGCTTCCTGTCTTTCAAGCATGACTTGAATCATGTGAGAAATATTGCTCAAGTGCTGTTTGTGCTATAAGAAATCAAATAAGCTGGGCTCTTAAAAAATGGTGTTAAAGGTATGTGCTCTTATGTATGCATGTGTATGCAACTTTTTTGTTCAGCCTACTGTAGACATTGTTAAACTAGATTAATTTGGCACGTACTGCTAGCAGTATAACAGAAGCATTTTTACTATAATGAAGGCTTCTGAAAGACAGAGTAAGTATACAAACATAATGCCTGTTATGAGGCTTACTGCCACAGACTCTGCTAGCTGATTGAGCTAATTTTGTGATTAGTTGGAAAGTCTTAGAAATCTAATGTATCACACTAATTTTTGTTTCTATGTGAGGCCTCTCAGTCTCTCACCATACAAATAATGAAAACAAAACAACAGTAAGATATGCTAACCTTTCTCTAAAGCAGAGTGGAAACTATACATCACGCTTCATACCACTAATAATTCTGTATTTAGCTCTTTAAATTATGTCATGGTTGAACAGATAGTGCTTTCCCCTGCTGAATACTCTACATGTATCTAAATGAGTTATAAAGGTTCTCAGTCTCACTATACATACCTCAGATATCTTGTCTTCTGACTGAAAACAATAGCAAAACCCCAAAGACTATCCTGGTAAATTGTTGGATATCACCATTCAGCTAGAATGAAAATGTTCAAAAAATGCTTATTTTTTTCCTTCTCACACTTTCTATTTGATTCTCCTGTTTTGTGACACTGAATTTCTCTTAGGCTATCCATTCTTGGATTCCTAGAAAGCTTTTACTAGCAGTATATTTTGTGAATTGTTATGAATAAATAACAGAAAATAAGAGGCTATGAACCAAACTAAAAAATCACTTGGCATCTTGCCAATGGAAAAAACTGCAAAACTAAAACCTAAAATAATGAACTGTTACAACTACCTTCCTCCAGTCACAGTAAAAATAACATGGCCTTCCAATGCCTATAATAGGGCTAAAATTTTGCTGGGTTTTCAGATGCTTATATGTTAATACTTTTAATTAATTAAATTATGTCATTAAAGCAAAAACACAATTTACGTTTCTAATTTGTTTCTTCTTGCAGTTTTTTCTGGATGATAAAATTCATTGGGTCATTTTTACTTCGAACTCTATTTGATTGACAAAGCTATTGAGCTTGATTTCACAACTCAGTTCTGGAAAATAATTCCTGAACAGACACAATTTTAATAGATTTTATGGCATATTGCAAAAAGTATTTTGCCAATGAGCTTGGGCCTAGACTGGTGTGTGTGGGGTCCCACCTGTCTCTAAGGGGAAAACGGACACTAGTGCAGGAGCTGGCAGGGCTCATTGAGAGGGTTTTAAACTAGGTAGGAAGGGGGACGGGGAGGGAATAAGGCTCGTTAGAGGTGTGCCAGGGGGAACAATGTCAGGGTCTGGGGAGCAGGCAATGGCCTAGCTGAAGTGCATTTACACTAATGCATGCAGCATGGGCAACAAACAGGAGGAGCTGGAGCAGGCTAACTATGACTTGGTTGCCATCACTGAAATGTGGTGGGACCACTCCCATGACTGGAGTGCTGCAATGTCTGGCTATAGGCTCTTCAGAAGGGACAGGCAGCACAGAAGGGGTGGTGGTGTGGCTCTCTATATTAGAGAGTGTTTTGATGCTGTGGAACTCGAAACTGAGACTGGGAACGATAAGGTTGAATCCCTATGGGTTAGGATCAGCGGGAAGGCCAACAAGGCAAGCATCCTGGTGGGGGTCTGTTATAGACCCCGCCAAACCAGGATGAGGAGACGGATGAGGAGTTCTACAGGCAGCTGGCAAAAGTTGAGAAATCATCAGCTCTTGTCCTCGTGGGGGACTTCAATTTCCCAGACATATCCTGGAAATGCAATACAGCTCAGAGGAAGCAGTCTAGGAGGTTTCTGGAGAGCGTGGAAGATAGCTTCCTGACACAGCTGGTTAGAGAGCCTACCAGGGGAGGTGCCCCGCTAGACCTTCTGTTCACAAACAGAGAAGGACTGGTGGGAGATGTGGTGGTTAGAAGCTGTCTTGGGCAGAGTAACCACGAAATGGTAGAGTTCTCTATTCTTGGTGAAGTCAGGACGGGGACCAGTAAAACCGCTGTCTTGGACTTCCGGAAGGCATACTTTGAGCAGTTCAGGACACTGGTTGGCAGAGTCCCTTGGGAGGCAGTTCTGAAGGGCAAAGGAGTACAGGAAGGCTGGGCACTCCTCAAGAAGGAAATCTTAATGGCTCAGGAGCGATCTGTCCCCACGTGCCAAAAGCCGGGGTGGAAGAAGACCGGCCTGGCTGAACAGAGAGCTTGTGTCTAGAGCTTAGGAAAACAAAACAAAAAAAAAAGTTTATGATCCTTGGAAAAGAGGGCAGGCCACTCAGAAGGATTGTAAGGATGTGTAGGGACAAAATTAGAAAGGCCAAAGCTCATCTGGAGCTCAGTCTGGCTACTGCTGTTAAAGATGACAGAAAATGTTTTTATAACTACATTAACATGAAAAGGAGAACTAAGGAGAATCTCCATATTTTACTGGATGCAGGGGGAAACTTAGTGATGAGAGATGAGGAAAAGGCTGAGGAGCTTAATGCCTTCTTTGCCTCAGTCTTTAGGAGCAAGACCAGTTGTTCTGTTGTTCTGATTGTGGCCCTCACAATCCACACGGAAATGGTTGGCGAGCTGCTACAGCACTTAGATGTACTCAAGTTGATGGGGCCGGATGGGATCCACCCAAGGGTACTGAGAGAACTGGCGGAAGAGCTGGCCAAGCTGCTTTCCATCATTTATCAGCAGTCCTGGCTATCAGGGGAGGTCCCAGTTGACTGGTGGCTGGCAAACGTGACGCCAATCTACAAGGGCTGGAAGGTAGACCCAGGAAACTATAGGCCTGTTAGTTTGACCTCAGTGCCAGAGAAGCTCATGGAGCAGATTATCTTGAGTGTCATCACACGGCATTTGCAGGGCAACCAGGCGATCAGGCCCAGTCAGCATGGATTTATGAAAGGCAGGTCCTGCTTGACGAACCTGATCTCCTTTTATGACAAAGTGACATGCTTAGTGGATGAGGGAAAGGCTGTGGATGTGGTCTACCTTGACTTCAGTAAGGCCTTTGACACTGTTTCCCACAGCATTCTCTTCAAGAAACTGGCTTCTCTTGGCTTGGACTGGTATACGCTTTGTTGGGTTAGAAACTGGCTGGGTAGCCACGCCCGAAGAGTCGTGGTGAATAGAGTTAAATCCAGTTGGAGGCCGGTCACTAGTGGAGTCCCCCAGGGCTCAGTACTGGGGCCAGTTCTCTTTAATATCTTTATCGATGACCTGGATGAGGGGATCGAGTGCACCCTCAGTACGTTTGCAGACGACACCAAGTTAGGTGCGTGTGTCAATCTGCTCGAGGGTAGGAAGGCTCTGCAGGAGGATCTGGATAGGCTGGACCGATAGGCTGAGGCCAACTGTATGAAGATCAACAAGGCCAAGTGCCAGGTCCTGCACCTGGGGCACAACAACCCCAAGCAGCACTACAGGCTGGGAGATGAGTGGTTAGAAAACTGCCTGGTAGAGAAGGACCTGGGAGTGTTGGTTGATAGTCGGCTGAATATGAACCAGCAGTGTATTCAGGTGGCCAAGAAGGCCAACAGCATCCTGGCTTGCATAAGAAGCAGTGTGGCCAGCAGGTCTAGGGAAGTGATTGTTCCCCTGTACTCGGCTCTGGTGGGGCCGCACCTCGAGTACTGTGTTCAGTTTTGGGCCCCTAACTGCAGGAAGGACATGGAGGTGCTCGAGCGAGTCCAGAGAAGGGCAACAAAGCTGGTGATGGGTCTGGAGAACAAGTCTTATGAGGAGCAGCTGAGGGAGCTGGGATTGTTCAGCCTGGAGAAGAGGAGGCTCGGGTGTGACCTTATTGCACTCTACAGGTTCCGTATAGGAGGCTGTAGCAAGGTGGGGGTTGGTCTATTCTCCCAATTGCCTGGTGACAGGACGAGGGGGAATGGGCTAAAGTTGCACCAGGGGAGGTTTAGGTTGGATATTAGGAAGAACTTCTTTACTGAAAGGGTTGTTAGGCATTGGAATGGGCTGCCCAGGGAAGTGGTTGAGTCAACCATCCCTGGAGGTCTTTAAAAGACGTTTAGATGTAGAGCTTAGTGATATGGTTTAGTGAAGGACTTGTTAGTGTTAGGTTAGAGGTTGGACTAGGTGATCTTGGAGGTCTCTTCCAACCTAGATGATTCTGTGATTGTATATATCGTTCTATAGTATATTCACCAATTGCTTTAACATTTAAGAATTAGTAATTTTAAGTTTGGAACCTTGCAAAAACTGCTGTATTTCCGTACTGTCCCTTGAAATAATCTTGCACAGCTCTAAAGAGGAAAACAAAATCGTGATCTTGCTTTTCTTTTGTTTAATTTTCTGTCTGTTGATCTTAATGTTTAAACCTCGGGTGTACATTATTTACTCATTTTTTCCTTCAGTTTTTAAGTTCTTGTAGTTTTGGCATGTATTCTTCCAACATTCAAATCTGTACGTGCAATCAGTGAAATGTGGTTTTACTAAGATGGTTTCTTCAATTGGACTTAATGTGTAAATATGCTGTCAGAGTAGTTAGCTTTCATCACATATGTTCCCGTATCAGAAAAATGTCTGTGCAAGCATTGCCCAAGCACTCTGTATACATGAGTGGATATCTACTAGAGATGTCTCTGAAAATTAAATTCCAAATGTCAAGGTAAATCATCCTCCTCTAGGACTAGAGGGAAAAAAAAAAAGTCTATATGCATTATTCTTAGGCAAGCATTCTACATTCAAGTGTATTATTTTCTATAAGCTCATTCACTAATTTACCGTCTGTAATCTGTTGTCTTGTATGTAGTAATACACAACATACCTTTGCACTTTTGGTAAAATGTGCCAAAGGAGGACTGAGTTTGAAATAGGCATGGATTGTGAGTTACTGAGCTATGTTCATAGAAACTCATGCAGTTCCAGAAGTATGACAGTGCTGGGTTTCATTAGCACAACTTGAAATTAATCACAAGATTAGCAAATTAAATGAAGGTGTATAGGGGAAAGGATTAACATTCAGTTCCAGATCTTATTCTGCTTGATTCCAGCCTGTCTATAAATAAATAAATAAGGAACTTCTTTCCATTTGGGGGACGGTTACAGCAGTAGGCTTTGAAAGGCATAAAAGTTTAAGATGAGAATATAGGTGTTCCAATGACTATTTCACCAGGAGGGGAAGAATGTCAGTCTCAACATATCTGCTTCGCAGGCTTAACCTCATGCTAAACTGCCAATTTTCAGAAAAGTATTAAAGAGATTTGGATCCTATTGATTTTTGGGCTGCCAGAACTTTTACTGCTTTTGTGTATGTAGAGATAATAAAAAGATGACTTTATAATCTCCCCCCAAAGTAACTATGGGAAGAATTATATTAACAGAAATTACAGGTTAAGAATATTTTTAAAAATCAAAGCCGTCTATATCACAAAAACTTTTAGAATAATATTCTTCTTCAAGGTAATGATCATAGTTGCTTGCATGATAATGGAGAAGTGATAGGTCATACACGAAACTTGAGGATTCAGCCTTTTCAAACTATGTGTATAAATGAAAATATCATTTCCAATATAAAACTCAAAGTCTCAAAGAACGTATTGTACTGCTGTCATAATATCAAAGAGTGGAAGATGATACCATGAGCTATAGAACTGACTACAGATTGAGAGGTAGTGGTGAAAACCTGTTCTTCCTAAGTTGTGCAACCAATATGCAAGTATCAGGATGTTCTTATGGGAAGGAAAAGTAAAATAAAATTGAAGTATGGTTTTTTTTTTGACCTTAGAAAAATCTGTGAAACAAAAATTACCATGGGTTAAATCTTTTTTTCTTATATTTGTATAATTCCATTAGCCATATGGGGTAGAACAGGATACAGGTTAAGCATTTCCAGAATCCATTTTTGCTTCTCCTTTGGATTCCTTAGATCTTACATCAGAGGTATTCTGTTCTTCCTTTCTTCCTTCCTTCCTAGAGTAAATGGGCAAGGATTAGAGGGAGGTTTTGCTTTACCTTACCTCCTACTCATTAACTAAGTGCCTGAGATACTGCAAGTGGACTGTGTGTAGTAACTGTCAACAGTGATGAATTGCTGTCTTTCTCCCAAAGGACAAAGAAGGGCCATTAATGTGAGGAGTGTATTTTCTTTCTTCAACAGAATCAGTTGTGTGTCTTCCCAGGTTTGTACCAAAAAGCTATGATTTTCTGTATCACTTTATGTAGAAAGGCTTTCCTTTTCAGTTTAAAAAAAAAAATTCTTTAGGTTTTTGTTATCTTAATGGCCTGAAAAGATACATGTGCATGCAGGATGGAACTGAGATTTTTCCAGTGAACTCCTTATGACACTTTTTTTGGACAGTTATAAATACTGGCAGTTGTTTCCTTATTCTCAAAGTTCTTATAGCTGTTCTCAGCTTTGCTTTAAGGCCATGTGTATCTCTTAAGCAAGATGTGCACTATACTAAATGGCTTTGTTCAGAGTCTTACTAATAGGAATGTCCCTGCCACATGTATCTGCTTTGTCTGTGTAATCTCTTGTAGATTGTTTTCTGGCATTGAATTGACAGTGTATGTTTAAGCAAATATGCTTTAGTTTTTGCATCTGTGTTAATAATTAATATATAGCTTTGGACTATTTCCAGTTAATTACAGGGATAACCAAGTTTTAATGACATCTATACAATCAGGCATTTGATATAATTATGTATAATATTTGAGAAAAACATTATTTGCAGAAACGGAACTTTTGTAAAATAACATGGGTATGGGTAAGATGAAACATTTCATTCCTTTTTTCCTTCTATTTTGGGTCAAAATATCAGGTCTGTGAGAACCTTACTGTTAAAATGGAAAGGAATGGTATTTGGGTGAAACTGATTCATCCTTCAGGGCATCTCCCTGGTATTATATGCATGTTACTTTCTCAGGCAGCATTGGGTTTTGACAGTGTTCTGGAAGATCTTGACCATAAAAGGTAAATCTACATAGCAGGTAAGCCATAAAGGTAAACATAATAGATTCAGGAGAGTAATTAGAGATAGAAGGGCAATATATAACCTTTCTATCACTTAAACCCTATCTTGAAAGTACAAGCAGGATTTAGGTGACGTGTCATCCCTGGACCAGTGCTTAGCACAAGGTGGATGTAATGCTTTGACTTCAGGGGAGCTGATTTTCTGTGAAAATATTTTACTGCCTGCAAGGGATAGAGAGCTCAGAGAATAATAATCTAGGACTTCCTTCCTCTGTGAATAAGCATAATTAGCGTGGAAATGTGTGTGCAGTCAGGCATATAATTATATATATATAAAAAATATATTTATATGTAAATATATTATTTACATGCACATATATGTGCTAAGGGGGAAGAGACAGCTGTTCCTTACTCTGCTTTATAAAATGACTTCATTTCTTTATTAACAAAGCATGATTTATTCACACACGAGCCAGGAAAAATAGTGTCCTTTCCTAATCCTGCAGTTGTGTTATTGGTTTTCCCACCTCATGTGTGAGTGGAATTGAGGTTGTCACCTCACTGTGGTTAGTTCCACACCTTTTTCAGGGTAAACAGCATGTGAACTTGTATATGCAGCATCTGAGCCAAGGCCTTTCTATAAACCAAACTTTAATTTGTTATTGTTTTGGCATCTATGAATGTGTTTGTGAGACCATGTGGGCTGGCTGTGGAAGACACTATAAAAACTAACAGTGGAATGTCCATCTGGAGATGGTCTGTGTTATTTATGAAAACTTAGGGCCCAATCCTGCCACCTTCTCTCACGCTAACAATCTCACTGAGGTCAGCCAGTGATTATATTTCTTTAGGGATGACTTATGTGCATAAAACTTTACTGACATTGATATACGGATGGAGTTTTCAGACTTAGGTGATTAGATAACCTGTATCCACTGACATCAACTGGAAGTTGAAATGCTATCTGTGCCTTTGGAATTAAATAAAGATTAAGTTAGTATGAATTAGAGGAAAAGTCTTTGTATTTAGTTGTATCATTTATTTTGTAGCTATACACTGTAAGAACCTGATTGTGGGAGTTACCGAAGAAAAATAAAGGTGAGAAGTGGGTGGTAGCTTCTCCTAGTGGTGTTAAGTCATTTTTAAAAACAAGGGTTTAAAGTGCAAATAGAACATAAAATTGGCAAAGAAGAAAAGATTTCTGATGAGCAATACTAAGGAGCTGGAGCAGTAATTAATGTTGTGAAAACAATATTAGGTTTAGGTGCTGTTCTAATGGTAAGTTTTGCATTTTATGTGAATACTCTGAAACCTTATTTATTCTGATGACCTGAAGTTTCTTTTTGTATTTGCACCATATTAGATGAATTATCTGTGATATGAAATCATATGCCAAGCAGATATAACTTGATAAATTTGCAGTAAAGGACTGAATATTTTGTATGCCAGTGCTATGTAGACTTGTACTTTCTTTGGAATTAGAGATTTTGATTTATGTAACTTTTAGCCAGATGCATCACCTGTCCAACTGATAGAATTCTGGTCACTCAATTCAAATGGATTTAGCATCTTATTTGTTTATTTATTTATTCTTTTACCATCACTGGTCCTGCAGTCTAAATCATGTGCTAGGACCTGTTCTATCTGTACTTTTTATAGTGAACATACTGAAATCATAGTAGAGGTCAGCATAAGGAAAGAGATTTCATACAATTATTTGAAGCTGAATCTTGAATGAAATTCTAGCTTAAATTATTATTAGCAGTAAATTTAATTAACCAAGCATGATATGTCTTGTGTCCAAGCTTAAATGAGGAACCATGAGTGCATGATGCAACTTTGTTCAAGAAAAATGCAACTCTTGCCAGTATTGTCCATCCGGCTCAGAACCCACACCTTCTAGAAAGACTTACTCAATGCAAAGTTACAGTTCTAGCAATGGAGTAAGTTGCTGAAGGATATGATGCCCTTAGCATGACGGCCAGTGTTTGCAGGGTACTACCAGACTACAGCATTAGTGCACTACTGATATTCTTATAATCTAGTGTGATCTGGAGTGTTGTTTGTCCTGCAGTAGGCTGTACTACACCAGTAGAATAATCTTATAGAAGGAAGACTTGAACACTGTTGGGAGATTCTAGAACCTGCTTTCCAGATGGGCTGAAGTCTTCCTTATATGAAGTAAAAACAGAGCTAGCAAAAGATGTTTTTTTCTCACCAACAGGGGCATCCAGTGCAACCCAAAGAAGGGATTGACAAAACCTGAATTAACCTAATCTGTGTCAGTGAAGTGATCTTCAATTTAGAAATTGGAGCACTTTGAACTCTAGGAATACTACCCCTTTTTCTGACTTCTGCTTTACACAAGCAGTCCTAAACAACTGGTTGTGACCTCTTTACCAAAGAATTGAACACTATGTCTTGTGTATCAGTTTTTCTTTTTTTTTTTTGCTCCTTAAGTATTACCCTTTTGTAAAATACACTAAATGTGTCCTTTCTAAGAACAATAATAGGTATAAAAGAAAACCAGTTTTAGTAAATCTATTGAAACATATGGTAAGAAATTCTATCAATAAATGTGTCTTGCATTTGGCTTAGCTTTAACATACCACTTTTTATTATTTTTCCATGATAATCTCTCATATAAATAGAAGGGTAACATAAGATTATTTGCAAAGGAAAGTGTGAACTGATCACAACATGCAAACAGGATTGTCTTCGGTATTATATGTTCCACTCCAAGCTGTCTTTGAAGTTTCTGTGTTTATTTTGAGGCCTAGCCCTGGGGACAGTATGAATTGGGTAACAGAATCTGTTACTCCTCCTAAACTTACAGTCTCTGACAAGTAAAGGTGCAAAATTCTCCCTGCTAGTTTTGAACTCCAGCTCCCCACATAGTATCATGTTGCATTACTGGCCAAACCATCTTTCAGTATAAGACGCGTTTTGAAACAATTCAGATTTGGAAATGATTTCAGAGCCAGTTAGATTTATATAAGGAACTCGTTTAAAAAACAAACAAACAAAACTAAAACCCCCACAAACTAAATACTCTATCAGTTATTTACGTACATAGGCTACACATTGAAATAGTTAAAATTTGTAGCAGTTCATCTCAAGCAGAATCAATTTGGTAAAGATATCAAACACTGGTGCTTCATTGAAATAGACATTTTCACTGTCACTTGCTGCTTGCCACTGATATTTTCTTCAGAAGTCATCTTGAAAACAACTTTTCATAACACTGCTTATGATTTTATAACATTCCACTATGGAGGTATAGAGCAAATGTAGTCCTATGTTTTCTGCATTGTGTATAACATGCTATAATGAAGTAATTTTATGCATTTCTTTCCTGACACTCGGAGATTAATGCTTTTACCATTGTACATCTAGGAAAACAGCAACAGGATATGTAAGCTGAATCAAACCACTAGTGGTTGGCTTTTTTGAATCTGAACAACAATCCAAACCAAGATCTCATATTGTTTTACAGAAGACTTGTTCAATACAGAGGCTCAGCACTTATGGAGGTCTGCAGAGCAACAGTTTGTCCTCCCTTCTTTCTGCTGCCATCATATGAGAGAACACCCTCTCTGATACCTATGTTCTCATGCTGCTACTGCTTGGAGTGCCCTGTAAGTCTTGACATCACATCAGCTTTCAACCAGTCCCTGCCTTGATTCCTTTATAACTGCCTCATGTGCAAGTTTATTTTCTTTTGTGCTCTGTATATGCGGGCTTAGATATGCCAAAGGAAGAGGAGCTAAGAGAGATTCAGTCCCCCCTGCCATTTGTCCTATTTCCCACTTTTCTTTCACAGTGCTGTCACAACTGTTTTCCAATGATGATTCAGTTCCTAGAGTTTCTTGAGATTCTCAACTTCACATCCTACACTGAGAAAGCTGGAACTATACTAGGAAGCTGTTTTAAGAATGTGGTAGGGAAGAACAGAAAGGGTTAATATCTTATGTTTTAAGCTTTTTTATGTCAAGGCTTCTGACATTATTCCAATGAAAAACCTCACTCTGGTTGTAATGAAACCAGATCCAGACAGATGGTAACAGTGACACCTTTGTGCAAGTACCAACCCTAAGTCTGGTTGGCAGGCTTAGCACAAAGATGAAAACCAGCTACTTTGTGACCCCTGTCTACTTAGAGGTGGATGGGAAGAGGTTGCTTTGTTATGTACCCTACCAGGTTTTGCTCTCATGCTTTCAGGAAATCATCTACCAGTAATTTTTCCCTCTTAGAATAATAGTGACCCAGTAGAGAGGTCCATCTCCCAGTATTTCATATTTCCATACTTCCTATAGCCATACAGTCTATGGACCTTTTAACACACCTGTTAAATATCTTATAAAATGCCAGTCCTCAAATTTCTCTTTATCTCACCTCCTGGCAGTGAGTATCTAAGACGAATTAACTGTGGGAGCAAGTGAAAGCTAAATAAATTAGAAGCCCCTGTTTATGATTTTAAAAAAAAAAAAAAAGAGAGAGAAAAAGTGTGGATTATGCCACTGTTTCATTTTTCCAGCCCTCCAGCCCCCTTGGACTAAAACTTTTATTATTATTCTTGCTTGCAAAATACAAATTATCAGTCTCTTTTGTTTATTGAGAAAACACAAGTGGCTAATGAACAAAACTGTGCAGAAATAAGCAGTTAATATGATCTGGATTATTGTCTGTCTATCCAAACTGAGATAATCTAAAATGAGTAAAACACCCATTAGCAGTGTAGGAAAAAAGTAAGCTTATGGTACTGCTACCACCTCAATATCAAAGAAAGCACAGAATAAGATTCAGTAATGATTACAAAAGAAGGAAAAGAGTACAGAACTCACATGCTGGTAGAGAGCTTTGATGTGACCTTTTCATTCCCTGATGGTTTTTAAACATTTGTGGTCAGAATAAACTGAAGCATTGTGTACAATCCAGAAATTACCTTTTCAGTTTCTCTCCATATTTGAGAAAGGAAAAAAAATGTGAGGTGACGTAAGTTGGCGAGCAGTAAAGTAGATTGAAGACAAGCTGGGAGTTAGCTGACAGCAACTGGGGATTTCCACTTTTCCAGAGGAAAGTGATCCTAGTTCAGTTCCATCAGAAGAATAACTGTACTGTAGAGGTGAATAAAATCCTTTAACTGTATCATGTCTGTGCTGAAGAATAAAGTAAAAAGATGATAATTGGTTGATGCATCTCTATGCAAACAGTAAGCTAAATATCAAGCTGTCTTGTGATGATTATGTAAATAAGTATAGTTCTCTTTATATAAACATAATAAGTAATACAGAGTACACTGATCTGTAGCTATGCTGGAACTGTCTTGCTTTCTTAACTGTGTCCACTGCTGCAGTTACTGCTTTGTCCTGTATCTTTAGGGATGCAGAACAAGACTTTGTCCTGTACCTTCGAAAAAAGCAAGTGGTCTCCTCTTTCCATCTTTGAACAGTTTTTAATCTGACATCAGTAAGATTTGAATCAGATCAGATATAGATGAAGAAAGATCTTCATCCACAGCGTAACAACTTGGTCCAGTGGATTTTTTCCTTCATTTGTATCTATAAGAAAATTACTGCTGTGACCTTACACTTCAAATTGCACTTGATAGGAAACATTTCCTACTTAGATATTTCTGAAGCCAAACTAGGTTTACAAAAAGATTATGTGTGGTGCTTGCAGCTGAAGGACACAGGACTTACGACTTAAATTGTGCCTTTCAGTTTTGTATCTTTGTACCTTACTAAAAGCATTTTTTTTTCTTTTGTTGTCAGAAGGAAATGAAGTTAAATCAGTTTTTATGGGTTCAGCCACAGTGAAGTTAAGGGGGAAAAAATTACAAGTCATGATAATGTCAGCAGTCAGTATTGTTTCTCTTTACAGAACTATAAACAAAATCATGAAACTAGTCTCTAAAAGGTCTCGATGACAGCTCTGGTAAATTTAAACAATCTGGCTACAAAGATGAATAGTATTTTCCTGTTGCATATTCCACCTCTCTTTCTGTCTGTGAAGCTATTCAAATCTAATTAACCTAGTGTCAAACCCTCTGGTTTCCCTCCAATAGCCTAACACAGGACTCTAAATAATGCTGATTTTTTTATATATATAAGCTTCTCTTAAAATATTTGTTTTTAATGTTTTTTATTTGCCTGTAGACCAAAATAAATTATTACCTCAGGACTGTATGGCTGTGATAACAAAGCACATGGTACCCACAGGAGGAAAACAGTTTTTTAACTAATACGGAAAACATGTTTTGCCCTGGATCAACATACATATCGGCAACTCTCAGTTTTGCCAGTCTTTAATTTTCATCCACTGGGTAAAATTTCACTTCAGTGAAGCCAGTGGAAATTTTGCCATTAACTGCAGTGGGGATAAATTATCTCTCCTTTTTTGTTAGCTACAAAATACTTATTTTGTAGAGTTGTATAGGAATTCCCAGATTGACTGTCCATCTTGCCTTGTGCTACTGATAATGGACCAGCTGTTTTGCCATCCATATCCAGATAGACAAGAGAGTTGCACTGGATGCACCTTGCAGTAACGTTTAGACCAGTGACATTAGGTTGGTCTTATATCAGTTGCTTTTAGATTAAAGGGGATTTTACTATGTGCTAGAGCTTCGTTTTATTTTAAATTTTGAAGGAAGGAAGAAAAAAATGTTTTAAATAGGGAAGCTATAAAGATGGAAAAGTTTTCAGATTGTTAAATTTTGCTAAGCAGAAGTTTTTTGGCCAAATGCTGTAATGCTCTAAGAAACCTATAGTTAACTAGCCTGAAAAACTTTCTTTGAGGTGAAAGAAAAAAAAAAGAAAGGTGGAAGCAAAACAACCTTAATAAAACAACCTTCCCTTTCATATTAACAAATATCTGCAGCAATTTGGAAAAAATCAGTGGTTCTTTCCTTAATTCCCTAGTAAATCAAAACCAAACAAGCCAAACCAAGCCTTAGATGCTGCTAACAAAAAAAGAGAACCTGCTGTAACAAAGATATATATTCTTTATTTTTTCTATGTCATCTTTATTCTAGTGTGGTCCATATAGTTACAGAAAGTTGATGCAAAACATTTTCAAGAATATTTTCTGGTCCACCTCCTGTTCTCTGAACAAACAATAAATTGAGAAGGCTTTTGAGCAGTAGCTTATTGGGAGGAGTAAGTAATAGAGGAGTGCTTAAGAAGCACATAATTATGAATGCAGCTTATACTTCAAAGGTTTTACTTCCTTCTGAAGGTAACTGAAAGGTTTACCCTGTTTCCTAGTTCATGTAAAGTTCATATAATCATCAACTGGTTACTTTAGCAGGGGAATCTATGCTGCGAATTCCTGGAATAGCTGGGAGCAGATCTGTGCACTGTCCATGTTCTGTGCAAGCGTGTCGACACTGAAGTATAGGCATGTTAGCTGATCCACAGAAAGAAAAATAAGATATTGCAGTTGCAGGAAGCACTTTATGCTATGAGCCTGCACCTTTGGTATGCATTCTTTTCCCAGCAATTGTTTTCCACCAAACCTTTCATCTTCAAACCACTGGTAAAAATTGGATTGATGTTTGAATGTATTGTTTCTAGATTTATTGCTTTAAGATGTCAATTATAGCTATTGTTTATTTTATGAGGCTTCTATTAATTATCTAATTGGTTTACATATTTATCTCAAGAAGTTTTGGCTTTGCTCCTGTGATCTGTGTGCTGGCATCTGAGCTCAGGAGTATGTGACATTTCATGTGCGTACTTTTGCCATTCTTTTTACATGTTGTAGCTACAAATCAGTAGTGCTGTCAGTTGTATTCGGCAGGTATTTTACTGGTGAGATAATGGTGGCAGAACAAGTTGCTCCTGTGAAGGTATAGTTGCTACTGATGCTGTTTACAGAGTAGGTTTCTGTGCTGGAAACCTGGACTACTAGTGTAATAAGGTTGTTCAAGTCTCCCAAGTGATCAGTCCAAGAAATAACTGTTTGAATCGTTGTGCTATTTTTTGCTTGTGTGAATGTACCGGCTTTAGAAATCTGTGCCATCCTGTACAATTTAATTTTAACTGCACTTGAGCATTTCTGAATACGTTTTTTTTTTTGATCAGTACCTTTAAGCTTTCCCCAAGGGCTCAGGATTGGAGTGTTCCTACGGTGGTCCCCAGGAGGATGTTGTACAAGACCTTCTGCTTGGCAGGACACCACAGTATAGGACTCAAACTGTCTGTTCTCACCTGCCTTAATACAGTGTATGTGAGGGAAATAAAATTTGTGAGTGAATGTATTACATTTGTGTTTTGAGTTCTGCCCTGTTTATTTATTTATTCATTTATTTTTGGCAAGTGCTTGATCAATTGCAATAATTTTAAGTGTAAAAATGCATTAAATCACATCATACCTTAGAGGGACATTCGGTGATTTTTAAGGATCTTAAAACAGTCTATTTTTTTCATTCTAAGGCTGAGCTCTGCATTCTGATACCCTTCTCAGTGTAGCTGTCAATTCATGTCTGAGAAGAGCTTTAGTAAAAGAAAACAGTTAGATACCTGGACAAATCAGGATTAGCATCTTTTGTTAACAAAGTTTATATTAAGGTCTATATCCTGTGATATAGTGACTCTAGCAATGTTTTGTTTAACTTTTTATCCAACTTATTTCTACCTTATCTATTTTCTACATATAGCACACGTTATATGGAATATGGATGACCACCTGCTCTTATTACCTAAATCAGCTGTTTAACTGTGTTGCATTATTGAGATAAGTTTTTATATATACTATTTTTACTTCCGTGAAGTACTGTAGTTTGTAGCCACTGATGCTCTTTTAAAGTTCAAGTGCTTTTGAAGATAAGGCATATTGCAGACACAACAAGTGATGGAAGAAGTGGTCATTGAATACACTTTACTATCCGTTTGATCTCTCTAGATGCTGATAATCACCAGTGACGTTACTGGGCTGGATGCAGCAGGAGTTACAAAGCAAGGGGTGTTAGAGGATCTGATAGTAGGCAGAGTAAGAAAATATGGCTTAGAATCTAAAATACTGTTTAACACTAAAATATTATGGTCAAAGTTCTGCTCTCATTTGCACTGAAGAATATCCTTTGAAAACAATTTGTCAGGTTTGTCTAATGTATTGCAGTCAGGAGTTGTGACTTAGAGAATTTTTACTTGATTTATTGTGAATTATCATACATTTCTGATCACTGATTTGGGTATTCAGAAGAAAGAAAACACAAATAATTAAACACTGGAATATGTTTCTTCTTGAATTCCCAGGCTCAGCTTAAGCCAAACACCTCCTTCCTCCTGTCCCCTTCCTAGTCTCAAGTTCCCTCTTTTTTCCCACATTTATGCTTGGTCCTTCTCATTTCCTTTGAGTATAGGGTTGTGTGTAACTGGTTCTGTCTACTAGGGTCACCCACAGGCCATAGCTCCTTGTGGCTATCCCTGCCTCAGCAGCAGTCACCCCTGGGCTGCAGTCACTCAGGGTTGCCCCTGGCATGGATTGCCTGCTTCCAAGATCATCTCCCCAGCAGCAGGAGTCAAGCAAAAAAAAAAAAAAAAAAGCCTCAAGAACATATTGAAGCAGAACTGGTATTATTTACCAAACAGTATAAAGACTTTTATATTGATATTAGTACAGCTTTGATATTGATATTAGTACAGCTCTTATACCACGTTAGATATTGCTTATAACTATTGCAGAGCTTAAACATATCTCTGTCCCTGCCAATATAATATGCTTAGTGAAATAAGCACTTACCTAGATATTCATACACAATATGATTATTATTTTATATTTTCTTCTGGAAGCATCAGAAGTATTATATATCTACTCAGTTGTTGTCTTTGTTTCTAGTTAGAATTATTAACCTTGTTTGGTTTACTTTCTTAAATATGTAGGTGGGGAGGAAAGCTCCAATTCTAATCACTAAGGGGTTGAAAGAATGATGAGTAACTGTGAAGCTGAGGCTGGAGGTACAGCAGAAATGACTTATCCTGGATAACTTTACGTTTGTAATGTGTGTAGATTGCACTGCAGCATTTAGAAATAACTGACATGCAGGGGAAATACAAGCAATATCAGTGTTGCTTTACGAAATTAAAAAGTAATCTGTTACAGTAATGAAGACAGTCTTTTTCCATGAAGACACAGTCGACCTGTCATGGAATTCTTACCTATGTGTTGTGGAGTACTAAAGCAGAGTTTTTTCTTTCCTAAGTAATGAAACCACAACTTGGAATATTATCCCCACACCAACATTCCATCTTTGAATGTTTTATGCATTGTGACTTTTATAAGCATGGTAACATCATTTTTAACAATAATACCAAAAATGCCCATAAATTCATCCCTAGAGCTTTATTAATAAAACTTTTGAGCTGTCCACTTCCAAATACAGAAAAGAGTAAATTTTTAAAAGATATTGTTCAGTGTCACTGTTTTACAGTTTTATAATATAAATGATAAATTTCAACTCAAGATTATCGTTTTTAGATGAAGTTCAGATGTGAATTGGAAAAGTCATGCCATGTATATTGGTGACATGATATAAAGGTATAATTATTTGTCTGTTGAAATATTGTCTAAACAATTTGCATTTTACTTTTTTTTTTCCAGAACAATGCTGTCCTAAATGTGAGACTGTTTTCAAAAAAATGTGAAGGGGTAATCAATCTTAAACTTTTCTGTCATTATCCCTTCAGGGGTCACATATCCAACTTAGTTACATGGATATTTTTCTTTTAAATGGAAGATTATTTTTTCTGTAATGATCTGGTTCAAACAGTTAAAACCTGAAGAATGGCAGATATAATGAAACTGATGAAATCAAGGCTGTTAATAAACTTGCTGGGTTACAGTGATGTTCTAGAAGGGCCTACCTTTGTCCCTTGATTTTGCATCCCCAGGGCTTTGTGCTAAATTGTTTGTCAAAAGAGTTTTAAATCAGTAACGCTTGGGCTTGATTAAAGATAGTGAAGTTTGCATAATTCCCAACTCTACAGTTTGCAGAACTGATGAGAAATTTGCTATCGGTGTTTAATTTAATGGAAAAAGGCCAGTTTTGTCTTTTCCTCTGGGGGAAAGAAATATTTCTGTTATTTTTCTATTTAAAATTTGAAATACTTAGTTTTCATGTAGATTTTTCCAAGCTTAAGTATTTCTCTTACTGAACCATTTCCAAGTATGTCGTTCTGGGTCAGGTTGTTTCTGTTGACATTCATCTAGTATCACATATAATCAACAGTTTGGATATTGCTTGCATCTTCTGCCCATGTGTGCTGCCTAGATTTTTCTGCCTAGACTTCATGTGCCATGTTGCTCTGTTGGTGTTCGTATAGCACTGGGCTTTTTAGGCACACAGGTGGTCTGCTTGTATGCCATATGGCTCAATGGCTTGCTCTATCGTTTAAATATCCAGCTTACATAGTGGGAAAATTTACACAAGCTGTGGGATTCCAGCATGCAAATAAGCCAAATACTATTATGCATAATGAGGAAAAATCTTCTAGACACCTGCTATTCTCTGCCTTACTCTCATTGGTAATAGCTGTAATGCTTTACTTTTTCTTCTTTGTAGTACTGTCATTTGTTTTCCTTTGTAAAGAGCCATTATTTGAAGCAACTAAAAATGCTGTGTGCACTAATTTTCCTGAGGGGGAAAAGCTAAGGCATTTCTTGTTAGGAACCAACTTGGGAAGTGGGGCATAAAGCAGTAGCAAAATACTTGCAGCATTCATTGTCTGTTTTCCTTCAGATAGCAGATATATGCACCGGCCTATTCTGGCAATCTAGATGAAAAGAACATTCATAGAATCATAGAATCATAGAATATCCTGAGTTGGAAGGGACCCTTAAGGATCATCAAGTCCAACTCTTGACACCGCACAGGTCTACCCAAAAGTTCAGACCATTCAAACTAAAACCTTTTCAATTTTACATTGTTTTGACTTCTGTGGTTGCCATACTTGCTTATCATCATGATATTGTCTTGACTTCCTTTAAGATGTGTGTTGAAGCCAACATGTGTGGCTGCATATGGGATGAACTTGCAACTGCAGTGTCCAGATGGCTATCATGGAATGATGCAATGAAAGGAAGAAATAATCATTTAGAGCATCCTGTTCAAGATCAGAATTCAGTGTAAGTTGTTTAAGTTGTTTTCAGAGCATGGCATTAGAATTCTTCAGTGTTTTCAGACCGTCAGGTCTGCATTCATAATAATATGAAAGGATGTTAAAGAAACATGATCTTCATCCAGATATACTTGCAAAGACTTTAAATGTGAAGGTACCTATATCTTCTTCCTTAGGGTTGACTGGAGTACAGTTAATCTGGGAAACACATTGTGCAATGTGATTCTTATCAGACAATCGTGAGGTGTTTTCAAATTTGAAGTAGTAGTTGATTTCTTATTCTCAAAAATAAGGACCATATGGTTTTGTGACTAGTTCCCTGACTGGCCTCCCAGCTCATTTGGTCTCTGGCTTCCTGACAAAATTGCTGGCTTTCTTTGGTCATGCATCAGAGTAAGCTATTAGTTTTAAACAGAACTTGTAAAACAAAGCTTTAGTAACTCATGTCTACAGTAATATGCAAATTTAATTTACTAGCATGTATAAAACAGGCATCAGATCTGTGGAGAACATGTGAAATTTTTCCAAGATAATACATGAAAGCTTTGACAACTATTTATTTTTCTTTCTCATCAGGGCGTGGTGAACACTGGTTACACAGACTTGCCAAGTAGAATGGCTACTCAAGCCAGTAGCATTTATTCCAATAACATCTTGAAATTATTAAAGCTATTTCTCCTGATAAAGAATATTTTCAGTTTGAACAAAAGGATGATTTCGATTATGGGGCTATTTATCATGTCATTAGAAGAATTTTGGTAATGAAGGTGAGTTTCAACACCACTTAAAATTTTTTGATTATAAAATTAGATGTGTTGTATGAAAGCAGAGATTTTGCTAGTGAGTTTAGCCATTCCATGAAAAAACATTACTTGTCCATATGATAACATGAACTGAGTTTCTTGCATGTTTCGAACACTGAAATAGGGCAAAAATATAAAAATCAATGTTGCACTTTGAACTTGTGTTTTTTAAAGAATACATTACTGAGAGTCGGCCCATCTGCTGAGCTACTAAGCGGTGCTTTAAGAAACTTAACTTCAAGTGCCAGATAGTTTATGGACTCAACAATGTGTTGAACAAAGGTGCTATGGCAAGTAGAAATAGGTGAGCTGCATGCGATGCTCAAAAGGATTTGAAGTAGTGTAAGTACCAGAAAGGCCAAATGGTTTGACACTTTTATCTTTCTGCCAAGGTCAGGAAAGGTAGAGCATCGTTGCTTATAAGGGTATAGTGTTCTTCTATTGAAGCAAGCAGGTGTTTGGCCTCAGAATATGAAATGGATTTCAACCCCAATCTGACATCGTTAAGCTAGGTTCTGCGTAGTCTCTGTAGTAGCAGTAGCCCTTATACCTTCCTACATCCTTTGATCCCTTATTCTGGGGAATAGAAAAGGAAATAGATATGCAGTTAATATGGGAGTCAGCCTTGAAATATATGAAAAATTAGGTTTGCTCTTATGATGGCTGTGACTTTCCAAATGCAAGATGTTTCTTTAGACAGACAGACCTTCTCAGTTATGTTTATTCTGGATGTAATAGAAAGCAAGCTTTAATTTCTGTTGTCATGGCGAGTTAAGATTGACAGGAATCTGTATCTGCCTGCAGGTAGCATTAAACCAAAGTACGTTCATGCTAAACAAATGTTGGCAGGCTGGAATTACTGTTTGGCTAAGGAAGTGTTTGTAAGGAGAAGCATATTCATGTCAGCTTTTAAGGAATGTAGCACAGGACTTCATTTTTCTTGTTTAATCTTTGGGAGGGCAGAACAAGGCATGATGGGGTTTGTTCTTTTTCTCTGAAGCATCAAGTATACTATGTCTGACACATACCAAGCCAAATTTGGTGGAGTAAGAACATGATGTTTTTTACAACTGACTGACTTCAATGATCAGTGCTATTTTACAGGAAAAGGTTATTTTTATTGGTATAAGGTAAGGGCCAAATCTGGTTCTATTTACTCATGTGAGTAATCCTACTAATTTCAGAAGGATAAATGAGTAGCCATGATAACTTTGTCTGAACGGTCAGTCAGTCATGATATAAAGAAAAGGAAGATGCTGTAGAAATCCATCACAATGATTGTGTTGTTCTGTAGCAAGAAGATAGGGTCTGATTTCTAGAGCCTTTCCCCAGAACAACATCCCGTTCTGTACTAATGTTAAAAAATAAATAAATAAAATAGCCACACTTTTAATCTAGGAAGATGATGACCATGGCTGGAATTTATATAGAAGGTACAAAGGAATTCATTGATCTTTGTTGTAGTCAGTTTGGCATTTAAATATGAGCCATGTTACAAATAATTACGTAGTAATAAAATGAGCTTCGAAAGGTAATGTGGCTTAACATTGAAAAGTAGCAGACAGTGGTAAGCCAGGGTTGCTAGTACATCATGTTGTTTTCCAACTCATTGAAAGACTTAAAATTCAACTTTTCAAGTTCCTTGGTGAATCATTGTATACCTCTTGTTACCAAGAAACTTCTGATATTAATTATATGTGCAATAAAGAGCCAATACAATATAGGTTAGCAATCCAATCCAGGGCCAATTGAAATTAACATACTGTTTTCAAAAGCTTTTGAGTCAGGGCCTGTATATGCTGCATAACTCCAGATATCATTATCTGTGTTGAAATGCATATATGAAATGAAAATGAATCATATAGCAAGGTTTTGATTATGTTGAATAACATTTTCCTCATAAACAAGATTAAGTCTTTTCACACTAACTCCCTTTAAAAACAATGACAGAATGAAAAAAAAGTAATATAAATGATAACAGAAAAGCATGCATGTGGCACATCTTGTCAAGAGTTCGTGACCTTCAAAGCTCCTGTACAAAGTGAGTGAGTAACAGTAGAAATGTCTATTAGCTCAAGAAAAGCAATTTTTTTCCATTTGGTACAGGACCTTGATCTTAAAGGAATAAAAGAGTAAAAGAAGTTCATTTCAGTTAGTGAATCATTCTATAGCCAAATTTTGCATTGTATCTGAAAGACCTTTCTTACTGCCTCCTCCTGATGTCACTGACTTGGAATGTGTCATCCAAGGTATCATCTTTTTCATGCCTGAGTTTCAAGATCTATTTTATTTGATTAATATCAGACAAATTTTGTACAAGTTTTAAAGTTTTGATTACAACTTCCTAAAATGATAATCTAACTGAAAATTAATCTCATGTGAGATAGACAGACTCTGGTATTATTTCTACATTGGGTTTTGTCTTTGGTATATTCATTTGCTTAGAGTATACTTGGGTATATTTTAACAAAACATTGTGCAAGTGATGACAAAATATGTCTCCAAGTAAAATATTGTCTTATTTTGGATTAATGAAATGATCTAGTCTTTTCCTAAAGAGGGAAAAACATTTCCTTAAACCCCCGACACATATGGTCAAAGAGACTAGTTCTGGGACCAATAATATTTTCTCCCAAGGAAGTATTGTTGAACTATTTGTGTGGTCTGCATGTTTTAATAATGTTCAGATGATACACTGTAGTCTGTATTCCTACTAAAGCAGTAAAGATTGTGAGAAGTCACTGGGGAATTTGGCATATTTCTTCTTCTTCTTCTTCCCTTTTTTTTTTTTTTTAATTTAAATGAACAGAACAATTTCTCCATATTTGCCCAACTGAAGAGAAGTTGTTTGGTAGCCCCATATGCATTTGTAGGACTCTGCAGTCCCCGCCTCATACCCAGGTTGACAAAGATTCTGTTATTCCAAAACTAGTTTTCTGGCAAAAGCAGGGTATACAAGTTAGGCATGTAAAAGCATGGGTAGGAAACGGGTGTCAGTAACACAGCTTCAGTGGGAGTAGGTCTTGGATTCTGTGCCTGCTTTTATTTTATGATTTATGAAGAAAAGTGCTTTTTATTCTTTTGAGTGTTTATAAGGTTGGTAGGTATTTTAGGACTGACACTTTTCTGCAAATCCTCCTTTTACTGAAATGATGACCAGATTTGTTCTTGCTTGAAATAGTGGTTATCACACTACCCAGGGAATCACACCTGCCCTCCATTTGCTTCTCGTATCAGTCACAAGTGCAATTTCTGGTACATGTACTGTCTGCTTCTTTCTTCCCTTGTGTGCTTCGTTATGACAGATTTTGAGTTGAATTTCATTAGGGGAGACCTATAGGAATTTTGAACAGAAAGAGGTTAATGATTCACCCAAAGTGAATTACAAATGAGATTAAGAGTTGTACCTCAAAATTTCTTTCCCAGGTACTAAGCAATGCTGTTTTCATCTTTACTTAGATTCATGATGCATGTTCATACACAGAAATTTTACTGGCAACCAAAGGATTGTATAATGATCATTGCTTTTAAATATAGGAAAGCCAATACAGATATCAGCCTTATGTCTATACCCATTGTATCTGTAGCAAATATAGATATTTCTGTGAGCAATAGGATGACCAGAGATGATGCTTAACAAAATAAGAATAAAATGCATTTTCTTATTTTAGTTTGATCACACTTCTACTGAGACTGACCCCTCTATAGAGAGGATTTCCATCTGGAAACTTCTCTAGTGCTGGGTAATTTGTTTAACAGTTGTTTCAATCAGTGGGTTTGTCATGGTGGTTAGGACCTCATGGTAACTTCTTTGTGGGTGCAAAGGTAGCAGGTCTTATAAGCCAGCTAGTCACTTTCTTAGTTCTGAGTGGTCAACCAGTGGCATGATAAAGTGGAAGAGACGTGCTGGAAGCACAGTTTAATTTATTCAATGATGAAAGACGAGAATCTTCATGCTAGTATTTTCTAAAATATTTCCAAATACCATGTCTGCATGGATAGGAATGAAAAACATGTTTAGATTTATTAGGAACTGGGAAACCTATGGAATACACACAGCTTACAACAGAAGGATGGGTTCCACCTAATTGAAGACGAAAAGCTATTGACAATTATTAAAACGATTATAAGGGAGTTTTAAAAACTAAAGACTAACGAAAACAGATGGCATCATCTAAAATGAAGTTCTGTAGCTTTGAAGAAAAAAGAAGTAGAAATTGATATATTTAATATTAAAAAAAAAGGCATAAACAGTCAACACAAAGTCCCTTCTAAGTAAAACATGAAAAAATTAACCAAACATACCACATGCAGTACCATAGCCATGCTACAAGATTAGGAAATAAATACAATGGATCAGGAAGGCCTGACTTTGAAAGTGAATAAGAAAGACGTTTAAAGAGAGTACAAATATTTTCTAAAATCAAGAATGTTTCTACTGAAAGAAGATAAAGTTTGACACAATATGAGAACTGAATTTGCAACTGGAATAAGTTGCAGAACACAAAATTAGACAGTCATACCAGTTTTAACTTAAAGGGATGTAAAAATAAGAAGTACTCAATAATTTTTACTTGCTCATTCTTACATGTAAAATTTATATATGCCAACAGGTAGTTTCTTAATTACACCAAGAATGTTACATATGTTCAAGTGAACTACAATCCTCCAGAATATAATTATCTCTGCCTTCTCCCTGAAGCAGTGTTTGTAACAGGCATGATACCTCTCTATACTATTGGATATAATATTAAGCAGGTTAGTCAATGTTTTCTTTTGTTCAATAGTTAAGTAATCCGTAGCTAGCAGGGTGGTCTTGGCTAGCAAAACAATTCACACCAGCAAGCAAAGGGCTAGATTCTGGCTGAAACATTAATGCTATAAGCAGTGAAGAATGAGGGGTATGTACAGGATCAGGCCTTCCAGGAAAACTCTTCGCTTATATGGGCAAATATGTCATCCCTCTTTATTAGATCATGGAATCTCTTATCCCTAGGGCCAGGGAGATAATTTTATAGGTTTTTTGTCTTCTACTGTCCTTATTTGAGCATAGTCCTTTGTGACTGCGCTATGTTTAATTCAAGAGAAAACAACTTTGCATTTCCAGTTCCATGACATTCAGTCAGTTACAAAGTGACAACTAATTCATCATATAACCTAATTCATTTGCAGAAGTACCAAGCTGTATCTAGTATAAGTACATCAGGAGAGATACCATCTCTACTTTCACTTGTTATTTTTTTATTCTACCTCCAGATACGTGTGTTCAGAACTTACTAAAACTGAGCTATTTCTTTTTGGAGGTAGAATTTCATCAGCAATTGTCTTTGCTAAAGACACAGAAAGGAAGGATTTTGTGAAGAAAACAATCTCATAGTAATCAGAACTGAACTGGGTCTCTTACCTGCCCTTGAGGCTTCCTACATTCTAGAAAACTGTTCAATACCAAGTCTGGAAGAAATGAGAAGTCAGATTTCATTAATTCTTTACATTTTGTTTTTTTTTTTTTTAATATAAAACCGTAACTGAAAAAAAAAACAAACTGATGAATGTCCTGGAACTTAACAGAAGTTCATATGGCAGTCGATATACATCATAACAGCTTGTCTTCTAAATGTTTGTTTCACAGTTTTGTATTGAAACCCCTTTCTTTGCAATGGTATTAACAAACTAGAATAGCTCATAATGTGTATTAAAAGAGGTAAGTAAAACATTTCCCTCTGTGCAGTAATACACCTGATCAGTTAAATCTTACACGTAATAAATGCCTCAGAGTGAACTGAAAACAGTATCAGATATTTTCAGTTTATCTTCTACACACAAACACAGGACTCTCAAATTCTTACACTTAAACTTTTACCTGATTAATTGTGAGGACTGGATTAACAATTAGATAAATACTGGGTCAAAGTTATGTGCTGCATTGTTCCTCCTTAAAGACAAGGTCACTGAAGCTAGTATTTTTTTCTAGTTGTACAGATGAGTACTTGAGTACATATTCTGGGACGCTTGTTATGTTGCTTTTTGCTTCATTATGTCACTTCTCTTCCACTGGCCATAATAAAAGCCATGGCAATACAGTCATTCAGCTGTTCTGTTTAACACCAAATCTTCTCAGGTTACAGTATCTATAAATTTGCTTCATCTCAGTGTCATTAATGTCCTTACATGACAGCTTGCCTTTCATCAAACCTAAGTCTTTGTACTTAGACTTCTGAAAAGCCCATAAATATTTCTTGAAGATATAAGCCAATACATGGTCTTTGGCCTTTACGAATGTTCTAAAGATGTTGTTGAATGGGCAAACCTGTCTGTTGTATGGTTTGAGCATCATAGGTTTTTCTGATTGTATTATTTTGAATCATACTTTCAAGATATTCAGTGATGCAGGTTAAAAGAATTTATTGTTTGAAAAAGTCACATTGTACTTCTTAAATATCAGAAGGAAGACCACTAAATCTGATCATATAGAACTTTCAGGATGTTTTTTATAGCAAAACTTTTTAGAATTCAATATATGAGAAAATCAGAACTTTATATTTAGCTTGATTAAAATATGCCTTTTTCTACGAATAAAGAATGTTCTGGCTAAAACAGTTTTAGGTTGGGTGAAGGGCAAATCTACCAAAGGTATGATAACTTTTAGTTTGAACTAATGTGATAAGTATTTTTCTCTTGGGACAGAATATTAAGAACTAGGCCTGAAAACAATAACGACTAAGGCAATAATTCAGGCATTGTAGACTAATATTAGAAAACAATATGTCACTGTTTATGATAATTGAAAACTTACTCAAATATGTGTCAATGGGTCCTGGAGCTGAGTTGCTGGGATTCTAATTAGTTTCATGGTTGTTTGGTGGATTGGTGTCATAAAGAAATATAGAAACCAGAAAATGTGAAAGGAAGCAATTTGCGTAAGTCTTATAATCAGAAAAGGATATTCAGTTGCATTAATAAACAAAAGAAGAAATGTGTCTTTTATTTAAAGATGAAATATTAACTATTAGTTCTCAGTCTTTCAGGAGATTATAAAAGTCTTTCAATGCCTTTATATTCCTTTACAAAGAATAAAGCTTGAAGCACAGCTGTGCTACATGTTCACTTTTTCATTGTTTTTTCAGATGATGCATTTTGGCTCAGGTGTGTGTTGTGCAGGTGTGCTGGCAGAGTTGTCTAGCCAGAATATCTCTGATCTGGATTTGGAAAATATTCTTGTTGTGATTGGGATTGCTGGAGGGTCAGGCATGAGCAGTAGTAGGAGCACTGAAATCCTCAGCCAGAAGTGCTTGAACAGTTATCTATAGCCATCAAGTGACTCAGTTAATCTGAATTTGAATTTACAGGGGAAGAAGATTTCAATTTCAAAATTGATTCTATAAGGAGGATTTTGTATCTGATACTGTGGAAGCCAATAGAAATCCTCAAAGGTTGAGGTTGAAACCCAGTAAGAGAGAAGAGGGAAAGGCAGTACTTTGCCAGTTTATTATTACATTGTGGCAGTCTTCTAATGCCTCCAGAGGCATTTTGCATGCCTTGATTCCCTGTAGGCAAAATGTGTTTGCAAACTCCGATGGGTGCATCCACGCAACTCTCTGCCCTACATAAGAAACTGTCACTTCAGAAGTGCCGTTCTGGCTCACTTTCTTATAAGCTGTCATCCTAAAATGTTCTAGCAATGCATTTTTGGAAAAGACTTAATTAGGTTAAAGTTTCCTATAACTATTATATTTCTATTCCATTGTAGGAAAAGGAAAACAACATTAAAAAGTAAACAGTCCTTTCTTGCTCAACAGTCTGTTTATGCTTTGAGTATGAAACACAATGTAATGTTTTATCTTGGATCCAAATCATCTCATTTTGCAGGTCTTACCATTGCGAAACAAATTGAAATCTCTGACTTTCCTCGGTTTGTAGCTGCATTTCACAGTCTGGTTGGTTTGGCAGCGAGTCTTACATGTATTGCCGAATACGTGACTGAATATCCACACCTTGACATTCAGCCTTCAGCCAATGTTCTCAAAATCTGGGCCCTATATTGGAGTGCAACTTTCACTGCTTGTTTAGTGGCTTATGAAAAACTGTTAGGTACTCGTCAGTCTGTCATATGAAATTTAGGAGCAAGTTCCTGAGAGGCCTACCCACCTCTCAAAAGGCAGTTTAAGGAGGTGGCAGCTGCCTGATTCTCTAGTTCCTTTGAGATGGGAAGTAGACCTATACAACCTAATCTAATGAATTTGTTAACACTGGAAAACAAAGAAGAGAATTTTAGTGATCTTGGCTTTAGCATTGATTAGGAGAGATGTTGATGGTCTCAAGGATTTCTTTTGTTGGATTTTCTAGAGCTTAAGTCTCATGTAAATTCCATAGAGCCTTAATCCTAAGATTCTGATGTGAATAACTAGTGGCTAGAGACATTGCAGTAAGAGGTCTTCTAGGTCCTTCTGTATCAGTTATTTCCACTTTATAATAATATACAGCTACTGATGTTTTGTATTTTGAATTATTGTGTTCTATTTGCTACCACAAAGTAATCATATATCCAACTGCTTTTGTTTTGTCATAATTTCTATCATAAGGTTCAAATAGAAGGAACCCAAGCTCTTTTCATTGGTACCTAGTGCCAGGACAAGAGGCAGTGAGCACCAACTGAAATACAAGAGGCTCTGTCTAAATATCAGGAAGCACTTTACTGCGTGGGTGACAGAGTAGTGGAATAGGTTGCCTAAAAAGATCTTCCTGCTTGGAGATGTTAAAAAACTGTCTGAACATGGTCCTTGGACAACCTGCTCTAGGTGTCCCTACTTGAGTTGGGGGAGTTGGACCAGATGACCTCCAGAGGTCCCTTCCAACCTAAATCTTTCTGTGATTCTGTGAATTGTGGAGTATGGCAGGAGATGGAGCATTTCCATTTTGGAGAACTCCTTGAAAAAATATTCTACATTTTTGACTTGTACCTTCAATATATGTTTTCCTTCTATATATATTAATTTCCATGGAGAGCAATATCTTTGGTATTTTTATTCTGTATCTGTAGCTTATCTTAATTTTCAGTGCATCAGCATTAAAAAATACTTTAGTACTAAACTCAGTACAGTGTTAGAGCAGCCAAGATTGCTTCCAAGTTTGCTGAACTTGGCACCACTTCTACCTGGGCACCACTAATTGAAGATGCTGGCTTGCTGACAGCATCCATGACTGGTACAATATGTTGTATCCAAGCTATGCTCCTGGATTAGCGTGCAGTCTTTGTGTTACAACATTCTACTCAGTTATGGTAATATTATCAAGAGAGCAATTCTTGAACTTCTTCACTTGCAAATAAAAATAATGTAAGGCTTTTGCATGCACATCCAGCATCTGCTGATTGCCAGCCATAATGCTGTCTTGCACATTAGCTGAAAAAATTTGGCATAAATTATGAGGAATCACAAAGCACTCTGCAGAATGTTTATCTAGCCCTATAGAATTCTGTAACAAGGCTGCAAGGCCCTGCAGAATCCCACAAACCACACTCAGAGATGGTATGGAGCTGTGTAAAGATATCCAGCCTACTCAAGGACTGCAAGCAGTATAGGGCAGCACTCAACCATTTTTACCCTGCTTTTTTAATAATTCCTTTACCCACAGCTCAACACTTTCACATGCTGCTTCATTGTACAGTGTAAACATGCAAACAGTTCCTGCTGGTAACAGGCATGGTGGAGTGGGCATTGACTGGCACTCACATGTAGGCATGGAGATTAAAATACTGCTCTTGAGAGAGTTGATTCTTTCAGATCATAGCAGTCATCTTGGGGTATAAGAGAACTTGCATAGCATTGCATGAGCTGTAACCATTCTGCATGTAAACAGTTTCTAGTACACTAAATCTGGCACTTGAACTTAAAAAAACAATTAGAAAAAGAAATAACAGCAATGTGATTTATTTGTAAAACCAATAATGTAAGCTTTTTTTTTTTTTTTTTTTTAAACAAAAGGTGAATAGTCTTCACTTAAGGATCTCACCCAGCAACCACTTTTGGGGAAATGTGCTGTTTCATAACAAGCAAGAAGGGAGATGTTATTTAAACAAAGAACATCTTTGTTTTGCTAGGGAAAAAATATTAAGGTACTTCTGGGAGGAGAAGAAAAAAAAATAAATGGCTGAAAAACAAGGTTTTCTCAAAGGCATTTCCAAAAATGTCTTCAAAATGTATGATTTTTGTGCCAAGAGGGATGCTGAAGCTTTCCAAAAAAAAAAAAAAGAAAGAAAAAAGAAAAAGGCAATGCAACATTGAACTGTTGAACCATTGCTGTATCAGCTTCACAGCTTGTTAAAGTAAACCTTAATGAACTGAAGAGTAATGCAGTCTGCCTTCCCAAACAAACTACATGGGTATTTACAGCAAATGAACTATTTATTTTGGCTTTCTTTTAATGGAATCAGAACTGTTGTTCTGACCAATATGCTCATTTAGTACATTCACATTTAGGGCATATCTTTGCCAGATGTCATTTGGGGTGGATATGGCACAGCATCTACCTACAGGAGGTAAACCTATGGAAATTGTCGGAACTCAAACTGAAATTGGATTAGACCAAGCTATTGGAATGATAAAAGAGTTGAATTCTATCTTCATTAGCCCAGATGAGAGTTCAGATACTTGTTATTCAGTTATTCAATAGCAGGCTTTTCAAGCTACATCAGGTCATGCATAACATTCTGTGTATTTCACTCTTCACTGTCACTTTAATTATGTCAAACTAATATACTTTCTAATTTATTTGCATCAATCCAATTCACAATTAAATTCATGCTTGTTATCCAAATACTGATATTATTAAATAGCTCTTCCTCTCCTTTCTATGTCACCTGTCTCATTTGATGTTAGCAGTCGTTCCCCTCTGGGCTTTGCTAATAATTACGGCTCCCTACAATTATTAGTAAACTTCACACCAAATTGTCTCTGTTCCTATGTATATGCTGTGCTTCCTCAAGAAAAGCTAGTGTCCTGGGCTTTCTGACTGTGTTTTCCATTACCTTGAAATGTGTTTTGAAAGCCTAAGCATGCCAAGTCATTTACATGCGAACTACCTGAGCCCACGCTATTGAAAGCATTTGCCCAGCTTCCCCTTGACAAAACCTACTTTTGACACTAACTTTATCCTTTTTAAGTGTCTGAGGACAGTGATTTTGCTTTTGTGTCTGTTGCATAGCAGTGTGGAGTATTAAATTATTCTAATGAAGTAGCAGTATTGTGCTAGAACTTGTACAAACTTGCAAGACTTGAAAATTTGCATTAGAGAAATTAAAAATATAAGCTAAGAATGGGGGTTATAACAAAATGATTGATAATAAAATACAAAGCTGTGCTTTTTCTTTCCTATGTTTGCAATGAAACCTTGTGTTCAGATGTTTTCAAAAAGTGCATTTTTGTGACTGCCTGTAGAGAATGGTAATGAGTTGGCATTTTACACTAAACCCATTTAATAGTGTCTTGGAGGTATGTGACATTATTGAAAGCTGAATACTTTGTGATGAAGTGAGTTGCAACCACAGGTTATCTTATCGTTCTAATAAGAAGCCTTGGCTCACTAGAAGTATCCCGTTTGATAATACAGTGTACATCTTGGCAGTACTACACTCCCCATCTTTTTGTAATGCTGTAGCATAGGGGAAAAATATACCAAGGCCCTAGACACAGACAACACTAATCATAATTTCATGAGGCCTACACCATCTGTCATATCCTGAAATTTTAAGGATTTAGTCTTGTATATTTCTGCTACAATAAAAGTTAGACCTGTTCATTATGATTAGATCCTAATAAACAAGTTCATAACTTCACATCTGTGAACACTTTTTGTGAGTCTTTCTCCTCATCTGAAAAAATAATGAAGCCCTCTAACATAGAGCTGAGGACAGTGGAAAGGCAGACAACTTAGGCACAGACCTTAAATAGATTTTTACCTTTGGAATAGTACTGTTTATTGCAAAGAAGTATGAGGTGAAGTTACTTCATTGAGTCTCCCTCTTCATGCTAATTCTCATAAAATTAAAAATGTCTCTTCCTAAAAATGGGTAACTCAACACTGCCAAGGTTTTTGGGGGGTAATCAGCTATTCAGTCTGAGAGATTTCTCAGAGAATGACAGATCTTGGCCAACATTCATTTTCATTTTGCAACAATAACAACAACAAAAAAAGTTTGTATCGTGATATTCTAGGAGAGTCTGATATCTGTAGGATAACTATAAACTGAAAATATTTACAGAGATAAGGAAACATTCAGTTTTCACATATCTCATATCTGCAGGATAGCAGAGCCAGTGAGTTGAAATCATTCATTCTTCATTACAATGAAGCTGCTCGGCATTTGCTGTGTAGCCAGTCAATACGTTTTGTACCTCAGCTGGAACCTGAGTTGAGGCCTAGGTCTTTTCTCCCCTAAGTTACAGGAGGTAGAAGCATGGTTTATACCTGCAGTTGTAATTGAGCAGACTTCCTCAGCTGACCCAAGAATACTGTTGGCTTCTTTCAGATGCAGCTGCATGCAGCCCTTAGCCAAATGGATAGGTCATCTGATGAGGGGCCTCTGAAAGGAGAGGAGATGATACAGAGAAAAGGAAGAGAACTGCCAAAGTGCTTCCCTCAGCAAAGCAGGCTGCTGTAGAACATAATGTCAAGAGCTGCTGGTTTTGCATAGTCACATTAAAATCCCACAGAAAACACTCAAGATCTAGAAATTTGTTATTAGTCAAGATATTTATATACTCTTCCCCTGAAGATCAAAAAAATTATATTTTAAAGGGTCAGAGATTTTATGTGCATTAAAATAATGAATTCCAAATAGAATGCTGCAGTATTAAACATGAAAAAAATAATTAAAATAATCAATGTTCAGGTTGCTAATGATTTGTGGTTTTAATTTTCAGTCAGTTGTCTGTTTTGGATTTCTTCTTTTTTCCTGCATAAATCCTGAGTTTGTAGGATGACAAATCTTTCCAAATATATTCCATACTACATAAATAAGGAAGACCAATTCTCTGGGGGTGGATGTGACCTATAACATCAGGAAGAAAGACAAAAATGTGTCTTTGCTGCTTCTCGGCCTTCCCCCTTCCTCTGAGGCTGCTGACTTTTAAACCAGAGGCTCCAGAGGACACTAACAACAGGTAATCTGGTAATTTCAACAGCGCCTTTTCAGATTTTTTTGTCACCTTGTGCTGGCTGTGTTTTCATCATGTAAAAATTCTTCACTGTTTTATCTGTTGTAGAGCTGTTCTGCTCCTTTGGGCCAAGCTTAGAAGATGGGATTCAAGCTATGTGCTTTTGTTCCAAGGAAAAGCAGAGGGGATAGCTGATAAAATGTTTATGAGTTAACTGTAGTAAAACAGCACTATGGTGTCTTGCTCACCCGGAGATTTCCAAGTCAAATCTTTCCAGCTGACAGTCTTAGTTTTTCTGACTCATTGTCCACCCTGTAAACTCAGTCTGGAAAGACAAGGCGGTGCATATACTTTTTATCAAGATGTCTGAAATAGGTGTAACTTCATGGTTGTAATGAGGCTAATCTGCTTGTAGAGTTGTATTTGGTGCTGCAAGCTTGACATTATATTTGTCTGCATTTTAGAATCTCTTAGAAACACCAGGGAAACCAGACAAATCTGTATTAGATTGCTATTATTTCCCCTCTTTGCTCAAAACAAACCTATGCAGCAGCAACTGGAGGCTGTTCTCTATGTACCAGTACACTAAATTCCTTTGGCTCATGCCTCTCAGTCACTTGGAGGACTCTTGAAGAAGGCATAAAAATGGTGTGGCCAGAACATCCTTGCCCTCTCTTTTTGCTGGGTTCCTGGGAGCCACAGGTAGCCATATGCAGATACAATGAATGAAATGGGTTTCTGCAGAGAAATTGATTCCAACCACTACCTATAACTTTTTCAGGTCACTTAAAACATAACAAAAATAAACAAAGGAAACTAAACAAAACCTGCCAAGGATGTAATGTAAATTTTAGGGTTTGGATTAACATGCCTCTTTGTAATTTAGTTCTCTCTTGTATGTCACCAATATCTGAATTTTGTTGTTTTCCAAGTTGGTAAGTCAGAGAAATGTGAAAAGCTATTTGGTGCTTCAGGAGAAATGAGTGGCTGCTTTTATGTAACCATGAGGTTTTTGACAATTTAGGTTGGTCTTTGTCAACCAAGGTAAAACATACCACTGCTGGCAAAATAAAAATGTTTAATGAACAAGGGAAAAATATCAATGTTATTGTAATAAGAATTCTGTTCTTAAACTAGCAGAAACTGCCATGACTGCTTTGATCAACAGACAACAGAATCTTACCTCAACAGAAGGAAGACAAATTACACCAGCTAGGGAGTTGAGCCACAATGCTATCTTATTTAAATAAACTGCTCACAGAAAATATATTTTCATAAAAAAAAAAAAAAAGATCAATAAGAATTTTGAGGTTTTTTTTTCCTGTTTTTATTGATTTGGTAACAATATGGACATTTTCTTAAAAAGGTGAGTAAATTGGGACAGTACTCTCTTTATGTTCCTTCTGTATTCAACGAGAGAGAAAGTGGCTCCTTTGATACTGATTGAACCATAACTTAGTTATTTCAAAACAATCCTTACTTTGCTGTAAATGTAAGTTCTATTTGCCTTCAGATCTAAATCCTTTTTGTGCTCTGTATATGTGCAGTACATACGACGGGTGGTCTCAGTGAATGATCTGTATAGAGCCTTCTGTGTTGAACAATTTTGTCAAGTACATTCTCAAGTAGTATTTAAAAGATAGAGGATAATGTAAAGAAAGTTTTTCAATTATTTCAATCCTTTCTCTCTCTCTCATTGTAAGAATATCTGTTACGGGCTGTTCAAGTAGTATTTCTAGTAGTGTTTCCTTGGTTTTCTCTTTGCATCTGGTACACAGAAACAAGACTGCTTCTACACTTGCAGATTTTTATTTTTTTTTTACAGCTCTTTTTCCCTTTTCTTGTTTTCCTGGTTTGGTATTCACACTGTAGCAGGCTATATGCCAGGGCAGAAACTGCTGTACCTTGTGATGTTTCAGAAATGGACAAGATACGGTTTTCCGGTTAAGGCTTAAAACATTATCAGCCTCTCTTGTAGTCAAGCTGTACTAGTAATTAAACTTGTATTTTCTTATGCTGAACAATTTAAAATTTTCTTCTAGCTTAAGGTTTGTTACTTGGTAGTTTGCCTAGATTTGATGAATTAAGTAGTATTTTTAATATATGAGTTATTGAGTAATTATTAAAGAATTAAAAACTACAATGAAAAGAATCAAATGTTTTGCATGGATAATACCTACTGAGTTTTGCTTGGTATGCATAAAACATAATTTTTCATCAAATATACTGTATTGGTAACAAATTTACTGCATTCATATAACATTCTGGAATACCAGAAAAAAGTGTGTACACTCTTGATGTTGCAGTAGTTGCTGAGAATTATGCTACTGATTTTACTGGAAAAGGAACTGCAGTTCGTTAATGAATGCAGAGCGTCATTCCAGCAACCCAAATGCCATCTATTTTTTCATCCATGTTGGTGGATATAGTAAGTATTTTTTTGTGTTCTTCCCATTGCTGTGAGGTAATTTCTTACGGCTGTTTCCTGGAACTTTTGTTTATGCATGGATGGTTGAACAATGGTCTTGAATTGATATGTCAGAATGTATAAGCTGTTAGAGCAAATTCGTTAAATGAATAAGCAACAAGATACTAGGACCAGACAATATTCACACAGACATACTAAGGGAACTCAAACATTAAATTGCTGAACTGTTGTTGAGGGTATGGTCTATTGGTTAAGAAGGTTTGGAGGAAAGGAAACTAGAACGTGATGCTGTTTTAATATGGACTCCAGGAGAATGAACAGAACTACAGACCATCAAGATTAACTTTAACTGTGAAAACCGGTTTTCACTGTGCAAACTGAAGAAAGAAGAAAAAAAAAAAAGGAGGAATTGGCAGGAACATGGATAAGTATGCTTGGCAGAAAATCACTGCTGCTTTTGCAAAAGTTACATTTCAC
Source organism: Anser brachyrhynchus (assembly GCF_964034855.1). Lineage (NCBI taxonomy): Eukaryota > Metazoa > Chordata > Aves > Anseriformes > Anatidae > Anser > Anser brachyrhynchus. Next base: position 504,344 of record NC_137706.1, read on the forward strand.
AAACCCACTAACAGTTTTTGATGGATTCGATGAGCGTGAGTATAAGGGTGATCTAGTTGATACTGTTGGTACTACAGCTCCAAACTAAGACTCTTTTTTCATTAGTAGAGTTACACTAGAAATACACCAGCCATTCATGATCACTGTGGCTTGAGGTTTTAGGAATTACTAGCAAGTTTTAGAGCTGTGTTCTACCATCTTAACCCAAGCTGTGGAATCTCTTTGATTACTAAAAATGTTAATTCCTGGATATACAATGGATTGTGTGTGAATGGAGTACTTCTCACATGCAGAGCAATCGAACTGAGGAACTAAACAAAATAGGGATTGTAGATTTGAAACATAAGTGAGTAGTGTTGAAATAAGCTACATGTTATAACATCATGGACGTCATCCTCAAATTCCACATATGCACTCTATTTAGCCTCAAATGTGCCTTGTGTAAGACTGCCTCTTAAATCTTTAGTGTTTATTTTCATATCTTACACAGAGAATGCACAATTTTTTTAATAGTTTTCATTAACACATGTAACTGCCAAGATTCAATTCTAGATTTGAACACCAACAGATGGACCTAATTTTTTCATTTAGATGAAACAACAAACTGTCATCATTTATTGTATGCTTGATTAACGTGCTTTGGTGTTGTCTTGATAACTTGAAGCAGTGGCTTTTCTTTCATAAATAATTCATTTTGTAATATACTTCCTTTTTTGTCTCAGATGTAGATTTGGCTCTGAGTATTGGTGCAAGTGACCCAGTGAACTCAGCAGCACAGGAAGATCCCAACTCTATTATTGCTGGAATGCCAGTACTGGAACTCTGGAAAGCAAAAAAAGGTACTAGAAAACAGTGACAGAACTCTATTAGTTATAGGATGTTTCTTCTCACAAGGCAAATGCCAACATGTAGAAAGATGAACAAGAAATGTCTTTTCTGAATTGATGCCTCATATGGAAGATGAATATATGTAAATGCAAGTTTAACTGAAAATGCCCATTGCCTACATAGAGAAGGCAGAACATTGCAGGGTCCTAGGAAAAGAAATCTTGGCCATTTCCATAGGACCATTCATACGATGAACTGCTACAATATTGCATATTGCCTTGCTTCCTTGAGTCTACAGTGTTATGATTTCATGGACTTCAAGAGATTCAAGATTATCCTGTTTCTTACCCCTTATATTTTTTTAATGTGTTCTCCTTTTAAAATGAGCAAAATCACTGTTAGGCTTTGTCCATATTAGAAATTATTGTGCATTTAAGAGTTTGGCAGAGTAGTTTTACTGTCAAATACCCTGGCAGCTGCTCCAGTCGTTAAGTTTAAACCAGTTCCCCAGATAAAGTAAGCCATGTTCAACGAAAAGGGAAAGATTTGGGCAATGCAAAAATTTCTATGCTATGTTCTTTGCCAATGCAATTTTGATGGAAAAGAATGCAAGCATTTTTGTACTTGTAACTGACATAGGTATGCAAATTGCTAACAACTCTAAACATACTTAGACTTGTGTGAGGTTAAGAGAGGAAGTACCACAATCCAACTGCTTCAAGAAGTAGACTGAGGTGCTTTACATGAGTTTTCTGAAAATTGAAGCTGTATCAAATTACTTCCTTGTCTGCTGTAAATAATAATAATAAAAAGACTCTGCAGTATTGCTTTTTCCTAAGGAAAACCTGTGAACAGAGAAAGCTAGATAGAATGTTTCAATTGCACAGTGATCACTCTAAAATACAGTTTCAGGTCAGCTGGAATTCATGCTGCGTTTGGCAAGCAATTTAGTTGTGAAACTAAATCTCTGAAAATTTTTAAAAGAAATAAAACTTTTCTGGTGTTTTTGAAATACAGTATTTTTAGTTAGCATTAGCAACAACATTTGAGATGAAGCATGTGGTTTTAACTTAAGCAAACTTATTTTTCTGGAATCCACAGTAGTATCCTTTTTCAGAAAAGACACTATATATATATACACACACACACATATATATGTATATATATATTTAAACTGACAAAGAGCCTGATTCTGCACAATTCGTTAGCATCTAACTCCAAAGCAAATACAGAGTTTCAGAAATTGTACTAAGGCTGATCTTTAGGCTGGGAGGATAGCATTCATGCATGGTTTAAAAAAAAAAATCACACAACAAAACAACTCATTGATTATAGGAGACACACTTAAAATGGAGTACATACTAGGAATGTTTTATGAAATTCAGTTTTTAATTGAGAAAAAGTAAGGTTTTCCATATGGAACTCAGCTTCTTTAACTCATTAGGACTCAGGAGTCCTAAAGTATGTTTGAAACCAAGACTTTTAGACATTAACAGATATAGACAGTAATTTGATCAGAAGTTATATCCAATCAATGTGATAATACACTGAAGATTATATTGAGACACAAAATGTTCTTTTTTTTTTTTTTAACAAAATGAAGTGTAGAACAAAATGAAGAGTCTGTCATTTACCTTGCAGACAACTTGTTTTATTGAAGTTGCGTGATATCCAGATCATGTGGACAAAAATGCATTCTTGCAGAGTAAAGGCCAAGTCTTATCTCAGTTTTATAGGACAGAAGGCATATTATGAAATATACAATCGTAGTAATAGTTTTTCATGCTGTTTGTAACAAAATTAAAATATTGTAAATGCTAGCATAAAACCAGGAATTTGTAAACTAGTAAAATATTGTTAGTCAAAAACCAAAGCATCAGAGAAACAGCGTAACACTGGTTTGGTTATATTGTTCTTCATTCAGTAGTCAAAAGGCAGCAGTGCAAACATCACCATCCATCACATCGATTTTCCATAGAGGGCCATGCATTTGCAGATTCACTGTGGGTCGTCATGAACATGATCATGAGACAAATGCATTTTCCTTAACATCAGAGTGGGTGTGCTCTTGCTCCTTTGTCCTCTTCTCTGATAAGCAAATGGTGGATTTTGACCCATTGCATTCCTCTGTGCAGGTGACTCAGAATTTGTGTAATTCAATGCTTAATTTCTTTCTTTGCATTTTTATTCTTGAATTAGTTTGTAATGACCTGTATAGCCCTTTGGCCTCTTTTGGCATGCCCTGTTATGCCTGGATGTATGTATTTAACTTTTTGCCTGCAGGGAAATACCCTTTTAACCCGTCCAAAGCTACAGTGATAAACGTTTTTGCAATGCCCAGACTCCCTCCCTGCAGATTCAGGGCACAATGTCTCCAGTCCCTGCAACAGACTGATGTATGTGTAGTGCCAGAACCCTGAACTGTTTGAAATGTGTGCAAGATGTTTTGTCTTCCACGTTATGGCATGCCATGTCCATGAGCTGTACAGCTGTGCCTTGTCATGAATGGATGATTCTGGCCTCTCAGTTGTTGGGTTTCATGTGGGTTCAGCTGAGTTAGAACTGAAGTAAAATACCAGTCACTCTGTCAGCATGCTAACAGTCATAATACCCAGTCTGCATGAATGTCATGCCCAGTTTGCAGGAATCACTTGAAGAAAGGAAGATTACCTATCTGAAATTGGGGGTTTTTTGAGATGTATTGGTGTGCAAAGTCTTTTTGAGCTCATATGTTTTGCAAGACACAAAAGAAATATATGTATATGCTTTCCAATAGCAGCAGAGCGAAAAGGGTTCTGATTTAAGCCATACTCTATATTTACAGTTGTGAATGCGCAAAGACAACACATCTCAAAGACCTTTCAATTAGTAGGAAGTGTTCCTTTATAATTTAACAATATTGCAAGCCATAATAACTGTGCTAATTGGTACTAATTTCACAAACTTAATATGCTTGCATTTGTTTGGGGGAGTAACTGATTAGTGTTCTTGCTGTATTCATCATAACTAACTGGTCTTTTTACCAGAGAATGATACACTCAGAGGCATGAATTAACTGAATTTGGGAATATACATGTTCAAGGAAAAGGCAAGAGGTGGACAGAAGACACCTGAGGAGAAAAAAGGCCTGCATCAAAGGTGCTCACGTTCATGCCTGGTATTAGTCTAAGTCCAGAGCTTGATGTTTGAGGCACTGTTATATTGGTGCTGGGGCTTCATAATTTCATAATTATAAGATCAATATCTTTCATTCAGTGAGTGATATGTATATTAAATCCATATTCTAGCTTGAAAATCATTACTACTGTCTCTTCTTAGTGATTTGGAGAACAAGTTATAAATGTTTAGTTCATTCGAAGATCTAATGACCATCTATTAGCAGTCATCAATGCTGATATGTATTGACATGCAAAGTAGATTTGTATACCCATTTTATCTATTTAATTTGCTATTGAACTTTTAGTGTAATCTAATTGTTCCAAAGTATTTTTATGTAATTCAAATAGCTACAACTTTTTATTGAATCATGGTTGAAAAGTTGCAAGATAAGATTTTTGTGCAGTTTCCATTACTTGAAAGATTCCATTAAGGTTTTTTAAGACAAACGTCCGTAGTTTGTTCTAGGGTCAAAACAAATGAAAAAACAAATGCACCCAGTAGTATGCTACTACCACTGTTACATGAGTTTGTAGATAAATATGAATTATTGAGTACATTTTTTACACAATGATGCATTTATTCAAAACAGATATGATGTTGTTTAATGCAGCTTGTCTATTTCACACTGATGTATCTTGCAGGTCATCTGAATTATCTGCATGCAGGGAGCTGTTTTCTGCAACAGTGTTTAGCTTTTTTCCCCAAATCCAATGCTTAGAGATGCAAAGAAAATGTGATACTTCACAAGACAAGAGTAGGGAACTCCACTGGGCTCACTAGCAGTGATAATCAGAATGGTTAAAAGGTATGAAATATCACTTGCTTTCAGTGTATTGTTTGGAGGCATATCCACCACTCTGCTTGTATACAACTATTTAAAATAAAATAAAAAAAAGCCCATCCAAACTTTACAAATGAATTCCTAGTCAGGCTATTCATCTGTGTGCCTCAGATATGCGACTGTATCTAATTAAAGTATATACTTGCTTTCTATATGTAACAGATTACTCCTGAATCTTGCTATCTCTGATACTTCATTTTTGCTTTGTCTTTCATGTTCCCTAAGACATTAGTAGCATAGGAAAAAATCTGTAGCCTTTGTCCCAGTATATTTATCACTAGAAAGGAGATGCAAAAATATGAATATATACATATATGTATACTTCTATATAGCTCTTCTGTCCCTGTGTTGGAAGTAGAAATTTTGCCATCAGAACCTTTGAAGTAACACTTAGCCTTTAGGTTCCATGCTGGGTTTAGCTGTCTTATGGGACCAATATTATATAAGCAGAGATGTTATTAAGAGACTTAACATTACAGGTGGGGAAAGTGGAGCACATGGGATCATGGGTAGAGTAGTAACTCAGTCTCAGGAATACTGATATGTTCTATCTGCTTTTCTGTGGTATGTTTCTAAATGTTCCATTGCAACACCAGTGGTCTGAAAAGTTAACAGTAAAGTCATAGTTGATTTGAATCTGATGATATCACCGCTATTGCTGAAGTTAGACAAAGATCTCCATTTTCAGTGACATGAGAAAACAAAATCTGGTTTGCGTTACAGAAGCAGTTTCCACCTCTTGCTGTGATGCTTAAGAAATATTTATTTTTTTCCTCTGGCAGGTAGTGGTAAAGAAACCACACTGTTATAAGTGTTTTTAAAGTTTAATGTGTTACGCAACTTAAATTCTACAGCATCTGATTTCTCTTCAGAAGCCATCTAAAAATGGCAGGAATATGTGATCACAAGTGAACAGGAAGAATGCTGTATTTTTTTCACATAAATACTTTGAATGTTGGTATTACTAAGTGTCACCAGCCAAAATCAGCATTCTTACTAATGACGAAGTTTGAAAGCATTGGGATTGCATCAAAATAATGTCTCTTGAGACAAGGGATAACATTTTAGAGATTATGTTGAGTCATTCATTACCTTAATGGTAACCTCATATTCTGGTTATCAATAGATCAGCACCTTAATGTCACATAATCTTTCCATTTTAGTGGGAAAGCTTTCCTGTTTTACAATTGCTACAGTCACCATTAAGTTTTGTTGCAAAACAATTTGGATGAATTCAGCTGATGCACAACTTTTTGAAATACTTTGAGACGCAGAAGTTAATGGTACCTGAGAGTGTAGTAACTACATTATGGTAAATGACGGGAAAATTTTAATTTTTTCCCCCCTTATTTTGGTACTCTCAAAGATAGGGATAGGTGGGTGGATTTTCAGGCCAATTTCTGTTTTATATAATCTTTGCTTACTAGGAAAGAAATGGTTTTTAAAGCAAAGCATTAAGACAAAAGCCTGAGTGTAAGTACTGAAACTCAATGTAAAAGGAAGGTGAGAATGGATTACTTCGTAACTGTGCAATTGGAGCTGAAGAAGCCAATGTGAAACGTGAAAACCTAATGGACCTGACCTGAAAAAAATTTCCAGAAGCAGTGGCAAAGGAGTTAAATCAGGTAGGATTACAAGTTCTTTGGAAGGTTTTTGCCGTAGATTCAAAGTTGTCATCTCTTTTCCATCTCAGTGTATCTTTATCCAATGCACTACCATGACCCTTTATTCAACCTAGGTTTGGATGACTTTTGTGCTACCTTCCAGGAAAGGAATTGTTTTCTGGGCTCCTTCTTATTCATTTTGAGAAAAGGATTAAATCTTCCCTCTGACCAAGCATACAGGCATGTTAAAGTGAAACCACTTCACGCTCCTGGCCAAACAAAGAACAATAATACCCACAATAAGCAAAAGCAGATGGCTTCAGTGGCAGGAAATGAATGAGCCAGACTGCAGGTAAAATGGCTCTCTGAACACATCTCAGAGGTTTGTAATGACAGGTTCTTTGTTATCTGGGGCCTCCCCACAGGAGGCCAGATGTCTTCTGTTGTGAAGGGAGATAGATAGAGATGCTCTTCCTTTTCCTCCCCCTTTAACTTATGGCTGTTTAAGTTACTGCTAATGGAAGTAGAAGCCTGTTTTCCCCCTTGCTCTCTGATGTTTTTGGAAACAGACAAGATAGTTAGTGAAGGGGTATTCTGATATGAAAGGCCCAGAACTGGCCTTTACCTCCCCATGACCCTCATTTTAAAGAACAGGGAGGTCAGTGTTGCTAATTGCACTTGAAAGGATTAACCACTTGATTACTTTCCTTTGGTGGAACAAAACCATTTGTTAATCTAACAGCTGGAAAAATGTGTAAGAGGTATTGAGACATTTTCAGTGTGAAGTGGATGACCTGGTTAGTTTGGCTTATACCAGTTTTGAATTTAAATAGAAGTTTTAAATCTTTTTAGAGAGGGGAGAGCGGAAGAAGGGAAAGTACATTTGCTGCTCAGACAGAACAGATTTGCAGCAGAAGCGACAATAACTACCCTCCTGCCCTTATAAAAGGTTATCACACGAATCAATAGGCTATTAATTATGGATATTAGATGTATCACTTGGTATGAGAAGAACCTCAGTGTAATGCTAGAGTCACAATGGAAGAATCTGAATGCAGTTCTTGGATACAGCGTCCAGATTTAAAATCTTTTCTGCACATTGATTTCACCTGAGAATTAAAATTAATTTACTTTTGGAATAGATTCTTAATTCCCATTGTTCAAATAAAGAGGTATACAAAACTTAAATTTGGAAACCATCTTTAACTGTATGAAACTGTTTTCCAAAAGTAACAAAGAACAGCTTATATAGGCTTTTATCTGACCTCTACTTAAATAAAAAAACATGTTTTCAGGGAAATGTGTCTTGGAAGTAACTTCCCCTTCCCCCAAGATTTTTCTCTCTGGTTCTTGTAAAACATTAGGTCAGTGTGTTCATTTTATTTTCGTTTGCTTAATGTGGGTGAAAGTTTCCTCCTCAAGCTTGTGTGATTTAAATTCACTTGTATGATTTTTAAAAAATATTACAGCAATCTTTAATAAAAGAACAGATGGAAATGTCAAAAGACTATCAAAATTCATACCAAAGGAAATAGTATTAATCATTGTAAAAAGCCAAAATAACCCAATAGTAATAAGAGCTAAATGAATAAGAAATGTGTTGTTTCAATAGCACTGAGACATGACTGATTTTTCTCACTGCCTGGCACACGAACTCACATTACAGTTGTGCCATTTAGATATATACACGCATGCACACACATATACAAACATTTAAGTGCGCTTTCTTTTTCTGACTTCAAGTACGTGTTTCCTGTAGTGCTGTTGTAGTTCACATACTTCATATGTACTCATATAACTTAGCTAGCATTTCTTCTTGCAAATGGGGGCGATGTGTTTTGGTTGTTCATTGAATCACGTTTTTATATGCATTTACTTGTGCAGATGAGATTACGAATCTGAAGATAAGTACAACTTGCAAAGAGTATATAATCTGTACCTTGTTTTAAGCAATGTTTACTTTGATTTCTTCAATACCTTGAAGCATTAAAAAAGAAAAAAAAGGCAATGAATCAGTTGTTTAAGCCTGTATAGAATGCTGTGTAAGTGTAAAAATAGTTCCTTGAAGTTTTTTCAAGGCAGTGTTTCTATGTTTACCAGGCTGAGAGGGTACTCTCCTGGAGAGTATGCTACAGATGGTAATATAGCCAGATTTGTAGAGGAAAACAATCAAAGACTTTGGAACTTTTGTTTAAAAATTATTATTATTATTATTATTATTATTTTCCATCTGGGTCACTTTGACAAGATTTAGTTTTTCTTCAGTAACAGTATTCCAAAATATTTATCCATCTTATATTGTACTTGTAATCAAACATTTTTTGCTATCTTAAGGTTAGAATTTTTACCAACATAAATTTTTGGCAGAACATCCATGATAAATTTAGCATGATAAAATGTATTGATACAACTCTACTTGTAAAGGTGTAACTTAGGTCTTTTACCTCTGCCGGCATTACCTGTACTGATAGAGCCTGGCAAAGGCAACACACACGTAGTTACATTCACACACGATAACTCTGCCAGCAGTGCTACACATACCAACCAAAATTAAATCAGCACAATTGAAGTTTTATTTATGCTGTGCAAATTTGCACTATTACTGCAAAAGAAATAACACTGCAGATTCACGGTCTACCTAATTTAAGGAAGTCCTGTCAGAAATGTTGCGGTCAGAACCACTGTCTCTCATATTTCTTGTCTCTGTAAATTACTTTGGCTTAGGTCCTGCAAAAATATCTACATTTTCAGGTAATTCCAACAATGCAATGAGCCCTTTCTGCTGCTTAGAATACAAGCATGTGGCTTCTACAAAATTTTACTATGATATGCCATAATGACAGAGGTTAGTGTTTCCCAAAATAATAATGTCTATAATAATCTTACTTGATATTAAATTCTGTTTGAAGAAGACTAAAATTATCCAGAAAGTTGAGAGTACTCTTAATACAACGGTATGTGGATGGCAATACAGCAATCATGCACTGTGATTTGTGTACACACGCACAATAATGTTTAAAGAGATGGCTCTTTTCTATTACTAGAACAATTTTCCAGAGTTAAGTACATCATCACAAAGTACATCAATTATACTCCATTCACTTAATGTTGCCTTTCATTTTTCTGCTGTTCCCTAACCCCAATTAAGTATCATCCTAATCATTTCAGTAAGATTTTAATGTTACAAAACTGAAATCAGACATACTGTGTAAAACACACAAAGCATCTAAAACAAAATTAATAATAAAAAGCTAGCATGATAATTACTTTTTTTTTTTTTACGGTTAGGGAAATCCTTATGGGATGAGGGCCAAGTACTCCAATCCCCATCTCATGAAATACTCTCATTGTGATTACCAGATGAGGTCTGAGCTTCTAACACAGTAGTATTTAGTAAAGAATGAGTGTTTTAAGTAATTTTAATCAGACTGCTCATCTAAGTAGTTCTACAGTCTTGTGTGTATGACATGAGGTCTTTAGCTTGCTTTTGGAGCAGCACTATACATGTTTCTAAGAGTACAATCTATTTCCACATTTCAGTAAGATAAAAATAGTTACATGTGTTCAGTTCATTACAAAAGAAACAAAATTAAATGTTGTTACCTATAGACAGAGACATCTTAATTTATTCTTTTCCTTTACAACACTTGGCATTTTTAATCAATGAGTACATAAATGAAAAGAAAAAAAGCAGATTATCATATTGTCCCTTGTAGTTCTCTTTCAAAACCTCCTGGTGATAGTCCACAAAGAAGTAATAAATTGCTTCTATCGTGGAAAGATATGTATCTGGCTTTCCTTTCTGATGACGCCAAAAGCAAGTTTTCCTTGTTTTCAACTCAATTTGTAGCAACCCTGTTAAGAAAAAAAACCTGATACGTTAGACAAAATGGATTGGTAGACAGGATGTCAAACAAAGCCTTCAGTTCTTCTGGTTTTGGCTTTGCTGCTAACCTGCTAGATGCCTTCATGCAAATAATTTCTCTCCCTCTACTGTCATTTTTGTTTTAAAAATGGGGGTGATAATTTTATCCTTCTTCATGGACCACTTTGAAACTCGATGAAAAAGTGCTGTAAAATCTAGGTTACAGTCCCCAGACTTGCAAGTAAAACTTACAGGATATTCTTCTGCTTCCTTCAGCCTCACAGCATTTAGGAAACTGAAGTTTGGATGCAGTCTGATCAGATAGCAAAAGTGAATCTCACACCTACAAAGACTTAGTATTCATAAAATGATTAACTTCATCTCTTGCAAAGTTAGTAACTTTCAAGTGTAAAACGATCTCTAACTGTCAGTTTTGCTGAACTCAGAGGAATATCTGTTTGCTAAAAGCCAGATTCTTGTAATTAATGTTTGTTACATAACTGTAATGTTCCTGGGACTACTCAGGAGAAAGAATGACAGAATCTGGTCATTAATTTTATTAGAAACTAAAAGTATTTCCACTTGAGATGAAAGCAGGAAATTTGGTGTCTGTGTGGCATATGAAATTTTTTTTATCTACTGCAGTCTGTCTGTAAATGTTTTTTTTAATCAGATAAATTTTAAACAATTATCTTCATTTTTATGCTCCTTAAAATGTGTAAGCTATTTAAAGCAAAAAACACTTTAATGTGTAATCACTCTGTATACAGGGTGGACAATGAGATTATAAAGAAATAGCATATACACCAGGCAATAATAATTGTGTTATAAAATTTATCTTTTTCTAAACGTTAAAATCAGATACGAAGTTTGTGTCATGGGGTGGTTTGGTATAAGTAATAGTGTAAGTAAAAACATTATGGTCTGTGCTTGGAGGTTATGGACAGGTAAGTTTGGACAGAAGTTTCAGTAAAGTCCAAATGCAAAACAAGGTAGTCTAATTATTGCATCTTAGTATACTATACATATGTATTTAAAATAGTAATTATATTTGTTGTTTGTTTCCCTAAAAAGGTTTCATTGCTTGCCTTTCCTTATTTTGAATAAGGGTAGCCCTTATTCCATTATGCATGAAGGAAAAAAAGTGAAGTCTCAGACCTAATCAAAGTGAAAACTTTCATAGAATCCAGTGAAGTTTCCACTTTAACAGCAGTGAACTAAATTTAGGGGATGATTCCTCAAGTATAAATTCCCACCTATTTGTGGTTTGAATATAAACATAGCTTCAGTGAAGGCAAAACCACTGATGCTACTGAATGTAACAAATGCACGATCAGTTACTTTCAAACACTGAATTCTAAGAGTTTTAGGAAAAAAAAATTTAGAGAGGGTTAAGGGTTACAGTTTACTAAGCATGTTTCTGTCATCTGTACTGTATCTGTATAGCCAAAGGCAATGTTTTCTTATAAACAATGGTTGTTCATAAGAAAGTTGAAACTACTGGGGAAATCAACATGTTGGTTTTGCGTTTTTAGCAACCACATACTTTAAGCTCATTAGAAATGAATGTTTCTGTGAATCTGAGATCAAGCAAAATAACCTTTAAATCTGGTTAGATACTGAATATAACCTAACTTCCTTTACAAAATTATTCTCCTGTGTCTTCTAGCAGGCAATACCTTTTCGAGAGATCTTCCACCTTCCCTTAAGACTCTGTTTTTTCCCATATGCTGCATCCTATGATCACAAAATAGTCCCTGTGCTCCCTCCACTATAGTAATAACAGAATGCTCACCGTTTTGTTAATCCTGCATTAATCATACTTAGTCACTTATTTTACATCTAAGAGACTTATCAACAAAATGCATGTAAGTTGTAAGGTTTTCGTATGTGCTGAAGCCTCTCTGAGCCTTCAGTCACCTCTTTGTCCCTACAGCTTGTATTCAGTGGACTGGGACATTCACTAGTTCAAGAAACCCCAGTGCTGGCAAAGGCTACCATTTTCTTGAAGAAATGAAAGCAAGCACAGAAACTTAAAAAAAACAAACAACAAAAAATAGATCTATGATTCAGCCTTGTACAAGGGAATAAGCTAATAAAGTAAGACATTTTGCTAATACAAAATGAATCAAACTTACAGAAAAAATACCAAAGCAATCTGTTCCTGTAACAGCCATCTTGATGTTGCCAATATGCTTCATCACTCTCATGAGAAAGTAATCATTAACATTAGATGCAACTGTTCCTCTTGGGGTCTAGTGATCATTTGTAATGAAATAATCAATCCTAGACATTACTATTACAATACTTTCAAGTATTTCCTGCTTTTAATGCAACTGGGTTGGTTTTGGTTTCTAAAGATACATTATACCACTTTTCCAAGAAGATACAGAAGTATTTTTTGTCCAAGTTTTTAAGGCTATCTGATTTTAAGATTAATGGACTCAATTGCTTTCTCTTGCAGTACAATTAGCTAGATTTACTTCATATATGAATGCAGGCTTACAAACCACAAGGCTTTTCTTTACATTTTCTTGGCTTACTTCACAAATGTTTCCATCCAGTACTTCCTGTAACTTCATCTGTTTGAATAAGTACTGTAATCACTTTTTATTTGGAATTATGAACTTCAATATATGAGGAATACTTTGCTGGATGATGACTTCATCTGGAAAAATGACAACAGTTCTCTTTTTCATGTATATACAACACAGCTTATGCCTGGGAAAACCCTGCCCCATCCATCTTGGAAGGCAAAACTGTTACCTCTAAAAGGAGTATGAACGCAACTTATGTCCTGTGTGACAGACACTAAGTGGTAATAAGCAATGAATATGTGGGCTGTGCACACTACATATACCCGGGTAAAATTTTCCCCTGGGGGTAGATGAGAGACTGCCCTCCCCATCCAGCCTGGCCTTGAACAATGCCAGGGATGGGGCATCCACAATTTCTCTGGGCAACCTGTTCCAGTGCCTCACCACCCTCACAGTAAAGAACTCATTCCTAGTATTTCATCCAGGTCTACTACCCTCTTTAGTTTAGTTACCCCCTTTCCTATCACTACACTCCCCGACAGAGAGTCCCTCTCATCTTTCCTGTTGTCCCCTTTTAGGGACTGGAAGGCTGCTCTCTCCATAGAGACTTCTCTTCTCCAGACAGAACAACCCTAACTTTTTCATCCTGTCTTCACAGAAGACAGTGTTCCAGCCCTCTGATCATTTTTGTGACCCTCTTCTGGACCTGCTCTAACAGGTCCATGTCTTTCTTGTGCTGGCAGCTCCAGAGCTGAATGCAGTGCTGCACATGGGTCCCACCAGGGTAGATCAGAGGGGAAGAATCACCCCCCTTGACCTAAGGGCTACACTTCTTTTGATGCAGCCCAGCATACGATTGTCTGCATTTATAAGATTTATATTATTTGTTAGCATTTTCATATCATTTATGATTTACATACACAGGTACTTCATTAAACCATTTCCATAGCAGTAACTACTTATTTATTTATTACCTTGAAGTCGTTCATCAGTTATTATTTTGTTAGTTTGATTCCAGGTACTGTCAATAAATATTATTTTCTTCAGTCCAGTGCTCTCATTCCTGTTGCTTGCGATACATTCACCTAGATTTTTTTCTTCTTTAGGTTCTATTTTTGCTTGCTTAAGAAATGGCTCTCTGGAACAGTCATCGTCATTGTCACAAACAGCTTTCTTACTGTATTTTTGGAGATGGAAAGCAATATCTTTTACTGAAACTGAATTGGGGCCAGGAAAGATAAGCGCTATCTAAATGAAGAAAACAAAGAAATCTCAGTATTACCAAAATCTAGTATGCTAATAGAACACCAGGAATTGTTTCATTGAAGCACCGAAACTTTCCGTTCCCACCCACAAACATTTAAGGAAGTAGAAGAGGAGAGTATCTTTTCAAATATTTTAATATTTTAGAAATATTTTATCTTTTTTTTATCTAAAAGGATAAAGGATGGTATTAAAATAAAGAATAAAAACATTAAAAGTCTTTAATTAAATGTCACATCTGTGCCTTTAGTACCAATTCTAATGCTTCTGCACAAAAGTTTTTTCATCAAAGACAATAAATGGTGTCATATCCGAAGAAGCTCAATTTCACATGTTGCTGCAGTATATGGGGCAAGAAGGCCATAAAGAATAGTTTCTACCTTGATTTCATTCACAGATTTTAGATCAGAAGAAATAATCACTTCTTTCCTTCTGTCTATTGTAGGTCCCACAAATACTTTACAACAGAAAGTGATTTGCTTTACTTCATTTTTTTTTCAGTAGCTTCTTGTGGCATTCAGAATTTGTGGCTTGGAAAGCCTGGAATATGAAGTCACTGCAGTCTCTTCTCATTTTTGCCTGCCTTCTCCATTGTTCGTTCTGCTTTTCTTTTTTTTTTTCCATCTCTCTACCTCTGTACCACCTATTCCTTCCTTGATGTCTCATTCCTTGAGGAAAATAACATCTCTTTGAGATACATACACATTTTTCCTTTTCATGTAGTCAAATAATAATGGATTGGATGTGTAAATCTTAAATTTCAGATTAACTTCAATTTAAATTAGCATATAAATCCAAGTTAATATCTCACTTTTTTTCAGGCTCTATGACAACTGTGACAGACAATATTACATTTGGTAGTTTTTTTCTATAAATAACAAATGTTAAAAAATTAAGGAAGTTTTAAGTCTGGCAGATGCTAACTATGATAAGCAGAACACCCAACTGAATATCTTCATATGTCTGTGTAAAATATTCCTTATAGTATGCAGCAAATCAAATTATCCACTGGACAAATTATCCACCATGGACATAGGAAATCCAAGGTAGTTAGGTGGTGCTACAGTAGTTCCAAGCTTTGGAGGCCAGTCCATAACTATTATACATTTGCAGGCTTTGAGTTGCTCAAAATGGAGGGGACTGGATTAACAGAATAGTGCTTCCCTTCCAGGTGAGTGTAATATCAGCTGCAGGGGGAAGTGCATAAGATACCTCTGTATTTCCCCAGCACAAACCCTTGTTATTTATATGGAATTTCTTACTTCATGTCTTTTTTCTTTGTATTCTGGAATGCAAGGGTATTTATAGATTGTAACATCATCAGGTGCCAGGAGCTTAGCATGCACAGCGGTGCTTTTGCCATCTGTTTCATTTGGGTGTTTAATAATGTCAATCTTCAAAGGTAACTATAGTAAGAAAGAAAAATATTTATAATCACATATGTATACACAAAAGTTTATACAAAATCCAGGAGAAATCCTATGGGCATGTAATTAACGTATTTCCTTTAAATAGTTTTACCATGATATTTTTTTAGTCAATTTAGTACTAAACTAGAGACAAGTGACAAGACTCACTTGTTACTTTCTCTCAATTTGTATAAATACCTAAGTACGCAATGAATGCAATTTGGAACGCTGCAACAGTAGTGTGGTTAAAAGCCCTAGAAATAGGATCAAATGATAAACAAAATATGGGCTTAAGTTTAGCAATATAATGGCCCTAAATATGAATACTCATCTGTATTAGGTATTCAACCTATCACAAAAACGGCCATTTAATTGAAACACACCTAAAGCCAATAGCTCAAATTTCCATAGTACTTCTAAAGTTCTTCCACAAAGCTTTCAGAGTAGTGTCTTCAAAATGCATTTTAGTTCCTAAATGATTTTGGAAAATGTATCTCTATCACCTTTGATGGTTTCCCCAAATATTGTAACTGAAGACTGTTACGATTATTTATATTTTAAGAGCAGTTATCTGAATTATAACCATGACATTTAGATATGCCTTCTAGCACACATTTTATGTGACATTTATTCTTGCTTATGAACAAATAACACATGTTCACAATACACTGTGTTCTGGCCAGTGTTCTTATAAACTGAAGAATGAAGGTAAAGAAACTTAAAAACTAACTATAAACAGCCATTTGCATGAGAGGCTGAGTGACTTCAGCTTATCTTCTATCTGTTAGGTACATAAACATTTATGGGAAGAGTGGAACATTGTCAGTGCTTGTACATGTAATTCCTCAAAAACAGTAATTTTATCTAACTGTAGCTTGTTCATATATGACCACTACTGTGTTAAAGATTACTGTTCAAAAAGATTGAATCAGAAAAGAAATGGTCACGGACAGTCTGTTCTCCGTCCCTGGTAACTAAAAGGCACAAGAATATTAAAAAAGATGCGTAAGAAATATTAACCTTCACAGTCGGAATTTCTTTGGTAGGGACAGTTTCAACAGGAACAAAGCATGTATAACAATAAAACATCCTTGAACTATTGCATCGTGGGCATTTCGATCTCCCACTTTTTTTTGCCTTTTCAAGTACTTCCTGTGATGCCAACTGTAATTGTTGAAGTGGGTTATCTCGAAATGATGATGGAGTCTGCGATTCTAGACTTTCCAAACATTCTCTATTTCTTTTTGGTCCTTGAGAGTTTTCTTCATTTAAAAACTTAGATGAATTTAAAGACATGCTTAGCTGAAACAGACGATATGATGTACCTGTTAAATAAAAATCCATTATACTATGCACAAATTTATAGAAAATGATTCTATATGATCCTACTTAACAAAAAAATACTTAAAGGTATTTTCTATAACAGAAAAAAAATAATCATCTGGTTCAGTAATTATAGTACCAAGAACTTCAAACAGATTTCAGGAGAGGATAATGTACACAGCTAGAAAGAACTTGAGCTCCGTGTTCTTAATGTACATACATTCATAATTTTACCCAGATAACTAATTCTATTCACTTAACATGTGCAGGATTATATTTTTGTTCTGTTGGTAGGATCTGTCTAAAAGCTTGTAAAAGCACTGGTTGACAATTGTTACCTGCATGAGCAGTTCCATTACTTATCAGCATGACTACTGACAAGGAATTAAATGTCTACAGGACGGAAAGCCATAAGAGATAAGTTAACTATACAGATTTGGATCTCTATGCTGAAATTTATTGTGCATGGGCAGGCCAACTATCTGAATGAAATCCCTCTTGACAGAGCTTTGTGAGATAAAAGAAGCTTTTCAGGAGCAAGGCTTGAGGCTGAAAATTTTTTTGCAAAAGCAAACACATGGCTTTGGTACTCCATATCCTAGACAGTAAGTGCTGACAGTCTAGATTCATTCTGCAGGTTCATATTGATTTAATAACACTGACAGAATAATTTTTTTTCAGGCTTTCTTCATGACATTGTCTCACCCTTTGAAGCTGGCATAACATTTTCTCTGTGTGCTCTGAATAACTTATCAGAAGCTCGACTGTATACCTGATCCAGGCGGAATCAGTATTTCTGTGTGCAGAGGTTTGTGTTCACAGGCACAGCTTTAGTGAAACCCTTTTGACTACGTTACTCAAGGTCCTCCCTGGTCTTCAAAGCAGTCCACATTCATGACCTTGAGCAGCCTTCAGTAGTTACAAACTGCCTTCTGCGCTTCGTGCTGCACCACTCACAATGAAAGCAGTAATCCCTCATATTTGCTTATGGCTACTTTAGATTGCCTTTTATGTCAGGAATCACACTTGTGAAATGATCTAACAAAACAGTTATGCTTAACAAAAACAAACAATAATTCCTGAGATGTGATCCAAAATGAATTGTTTAGATAAAAATAAATGTAATTTACTTGAAAAACAACGACAAAATAGCTAACTTCCATTATAAATTTAAATTAACTAATCCCAGAAAAATTAGTTGCTATTTTCTGATAAAATTAAATACTTATGCATGCTTTGGTATCCCCCCTTGCCTCACTGACAAGTTTTAACTTTTGAAAGATCAGGGATGGCCATTCCAATAAACACCAAATCCAATAAGCATACACATTCCTTAGTGCAATTTGCTTTCAACTATCTCAGAGAAAGCCAAGGGAGAAATATCCACTATGTCTCAGTGATAGCTTGCTGTGCTTCTACTAACATGTGTAATTATCTTCAAGAAGCAAAAAGGCCCTGTAATTTGACAGGCATTCCCTACCTGCAAACCGATTCTTTTCAATAGGATGCCTTACAGAACTGCAGTGTTTAATTATGATGCCCCAAAGCACCTTCATTATTGCTACTGCCAAGAGCTGTGCTGCTGTAATGGCACAGGAAACCTTTGTTGTCTCAGAATAATAGCTGTTCAGAAAGTTACAGCAGTATACGTACAGCAGACTTCTCTAAAGGAGGAAAAAAAAAAAAGAACAAGACAGCAATGCAGTTTACACCACCTGTAAGATCCAAATTCTGACTGAGACAGAAAGTTGCAAGAATGCAAATAACCACTCCATCTGTAGTTAACCTCCAAAACCCGGGAAATATCACTTGCGGGGGGGCTCCCTCCACATCCCCCTTGCAATTCGGAATTTAACTCTCGCAGGTTTTTTGCCACCGCCTCCCCCGGCCCCGCGGAGCCCGCAAAGGCCTCGGAGGGCGGCCGCGGCCTGGAGCTGCCCCGCGCCGCGCTCCCTCCCCAGTCCCGGGCGGCGAGGCGAGGGCCTCGGCCCCGCGGCGATCCTCACCCGCGCAGGGCCCGGTCCGGCCCCGCTCCGCGCCTCGCCGCTCCCTCCGCTGCGGCCCCGCGCGGCCTCCGCGGCCCCCAGAAGCCCCGGAACGAAAGTGCCCGGCTGCGGCCGCCGCGGGGTGCGGGGACGGAAGGACGTGAGCGGCAGGGCGGTGGCGGGGAGCGGTTGCTAAGGGGCCTTAGCAACGGCACGCGCGGGACGGTGGGCAGCGCAGTCTGACTGACTGGCAGACTGTCTGACTAGCTGTCTGTCTGGCTCACTGACTCCTTCCCACATAACCGTGTCCCCACCGCGGCCTGAAGGCTCGAGGTCTTCGCACACCTCCCTGGCCCTTCAGCAGGCTCCAGCTCAGGGCTTTGCCCCGTTTGTGAGCAGCAGCAGAGCGGGACCATCTTAGCAGCCCAAACACGGAGGTGTCGCTTTTAACGGCCAGGCCTCCTGCCCTGAAAGGGTTCTGCCCCGTTTCTATGTTTTGTGCTAAAAAAACGTGAACAGAAACCACATCCCATTACCTGCAGGGAGGGAATATGCATTTTTCTGCTTGTTTTTATTCCAGGGTTTTGCACCCCCTATGAAATTGACGTCCTCGTTTTAATCGCCTTGAGGCGGTGTCTCCAGGGGAGGCTGTACTGCCCTGTGGGCTCTGGTCGCTCCCTGGCAATGCTGTTTGTGGTGAATGTCGGAAGGTTTTTGGTCCTTTGTTAAATCCAGGAAAGCTAGTTTACTTTGCATTTTTTTACCCTGAACTTTTTTCACCTAGTGTACTTAATTCATACTTGTGGTTGTGTCAAGCGCTGAAGAATTTTGCTGTGGTATTTCTTTTTTGTTGTTTTACATCTTTCTCTAAATGGGACTTGGGACCTTTTCTGTGGAACTCCTTGACCTGATTAAGGATGTTGCTCTACAGTAACATCCAATATTCTGCGTTTAGTAACCGCATTTTTAGGTTGAAATGACTGAACTAAAGCAGTAATTTCGGTATAGAGAATATTTCTCTTGACTCAGTCAAATAAAGTCTGTGATATATTAGTTATAATAGCCTTAGGGGAAAAAAAATAATGTTATAGGCAGATTTTATGCCAAACTTTGATCTCAGTTACAGCTCTAAAACCTCACTGACCTCAGTGGTATTGCATTCAATGGCAGAGGATATCTACCAGAATTCTGTTATTTGTTTTGCTTTGAGTTGATTTGTTTTTCATGCTAGCAGTATGTAATACATTGCAGTAGTAAGAAAAAGTCTACCTTTCACGATGCATGTATTTTTTTCTTCTCATGCTGTGACAACACCTCTTGATGTGCAGTTGTTAATTATGTTGGAATGACAAAATGTTTGACACAAAGACAACTTTTGCAATAGCTTCTAAAATTCTTGCTTGCCAAAATTATTTATAGTAGGTTTTACTAAACGTCCTATTTCCTACTTTGCTTAAATGATTTCTCTGGATGGTTAATCCAGAGAGGAAATTTTTGGTAACAACAGAGCTCATCATTTAAAGACTGGATCTGAAATCTGAATTACTGCTTTGTATTTTATACTGTGCAGTTATGTGCACCTGAAAGCTCTGATATTAACAAAACAAAACCATTCTTCGGAACTGTTGTTACATTGTTTTTATTTCAAGTTCTTAATTTCACAATTTATTAAAAATATATTTGTATATATATATATTTTTTAAACAGGTATTTCTCAAATTTGGTTTCTGCTCAGACATAGTAACAGTGTAAATTTGTGTTTGTGTTTTTAATTGTGCTGAAGCCAGGATATACTAGTCGACTGATTTCAGTAAGACTTCTGCTAATCTGCAGCCCTCACATTGCTTGCAACTCCTGAACAAAAACTGAATATGTAAAAACAGCAAGACCAGGTTATGGGGACATTCACTTTTTTGTGTGTGCGTGTCTGTGTGTATGTGCATTTTAGAAATACATAATATCATAAATATTTTGTGTGGAGATATTTAGAAGAAAATGGAACTTTTGCTTTTATGATTATTTTTTATGATTACTGAAAAATTGAATATTTTTCACATTTTCAGCATGTTTCTATTAAGAATGTGTGGTGATTCTTCTGTTTATTGCAAGAAATGACCATGAACTTGCTCTATGTAAGCTACAGTGATTGCTTTGACTGTCAATTTTAACTATCTAAAGCTTAAATATGTGCTGATATGTGTTATCTTAGTTTTTTTTAAGGCATTCTGGTAAGGACAATTCTTACCGTATGTCAGTAGAAAAACGCAAAAGCCTCCTTTGACTTTTGAAGAATTCTTACAGTCTCAAGGTTTGGTGAGTCTGAGTGCTTATTATTTTAACTACCCATGTGTATGGTGAAGTGAATGTGCAGGAGTGGGGTCGTGAGCAAAGCCATGTGAATATAAATACTGAGAATTGAGTTAGAACATAGATTGTATTTCCTAGACCCTCAGGCACTGGAAACTAAGAGGTCTGTAGAAATGGCAAATCTTCAACAGAGCAACCTTTCTGTTGTTAACTTTCCTTTTTCTCATAGGTAAACCATGGAGAAAGTTTTTGTCTGCTGTATAGAAGTTTTGTACTGTTGGAATCATGCTTGAGTGATGACACTGACCCAAGCTTTGTTTAAAATATTTGATTGGTCCACAGCATTACTAACATAACACAAAGTCCTGAGCCCTGAGGCAAAACATTCTGATGAGTATGACAAGGGGAATAGCTAGTTTTGTTTTTTAATGAGCTTTCTTTGTTTTCTTGTACTGATAAGACTGTTAGGAAATCTTTCAATATGACTTTATATTTTGTTAAAGAATTTAATATAATGTGGGTATCAGTGATTCTTCCAAATTACAGTATTTTTGGAGGAAACAGAAAATTCCTTTTGACCTACCTACATTATTTGCAAATCAAAGCCTCACTCAAAGCCTTTAACTACAGAACTATGAGAAAAATTGATCTTCTGCATCGAACCAAAACTTTTTCTCTTACAGAAACAATGACACAATATTTTGACAGGTGGAACATTTCATTATAAGAATTTAATTTTTATTTAAAAGACATGTTTTTAAGAAGAGCAATCTTACGTTAAAAAAATGGAAACATTTTAATTCGGGATAACATCAAAACAAAATATGATTAAATTTTAATTTTCTAACTGGTTTTACTTACCTTTTCCCTTTTTACAGTAAAATGAACACATGTATTAACAGTTTGCTTTCCATTTGATTTGGGGGTGGTAGTGGTGCATAATTTGTCTTGCTGTCCTACTATTATGGTAGAACATATCATTGTCTTTCAGCTGTATTAGAGGTTTTAAAAACAGATTGATTACTCTGCATTAACACTTCCTAAGTTATTTCAGGAAAGTAACCAAGTTGATGATTAACTTCAGATGACTACTATTGGTTTCAACAATTTGTTCAAATATTTAAGCTACTAGTTTAAATTCTTTGCTAGACCAAGGAGCAGAATTTCTTCTTATTATTCCAAGGCTGTTCTCAACAGATGGAAGGCATTACTGTCCCTTCAGAGAACTTAAATTACACATGATTTTATTTGTCTGTTTAGAAACATAACAACCCTTTTTTCCTTCAGTTATCTCATTTTCTAACTGAAAGTTATAGTCTTTTTAATTACTCTGTGTATGCTCTAATGGGCCTCCCTGGCCTATTTCTGTTTTTCTCTCTTTTTGAGATGATATAATCACCTCTGGATGCAGAACATGGGACAGGAGGAAATTGCAGTCTATGTTAATAACGTTGCCAAAATTAGAAGTTCTTACAAGGTATACATAAAATGCATTTATGCCAGTATTACAACTCTTTATCCAAAATAATTTTCACAGGTTATCTGATTTAATCTTTTCATTTGTATTATATTCAAAAATAACTATTTTTACTATGTACTGATTACAGAAGAGCTGGCCAAGGTGCGTCTCTCTGGATGAGCCTCATTCTTTGGTGGATAAGTTACAAAAAGACTGTTCCTTCAATGCTCTATCTAAGTCTCTGTATGAACATGTTCTGTTGAACATCAGTTCACTCTCAGATTTGGAGAACAGAATAAACTCATGCATCACTGAACTAAAGAAACATGCTGAAAAAATATGTTCATTACAATGTGGACCAGCATATCTAGAGTAACAGCTTATTGACCTTGAACAAAGTAACAGTCATTTTATATTTTTCAAATAGCAACTATAATTAGAAAATGAGGAAAAAAAATCCTAATCCCTTTAAAAGGCCTATGTAACTGGTGATTTCTGCCTACTTCTTGGAAACAGCTTGGAGTAATAGCCAAAGAAATTAAGACTGCATATGTAGATATAAATTGTAGATTAACAGCTTGCTAAATTCTAGAAATTTAAGTAAAATAAAATGTGCACATTAGAAATTTTCTAGGTACTACTTAAATGAAAGGCATTTTTCCAAATCATTGTTTTCAGCTTTTCCTCAGTTTGTAAGTGTGAAGTGTCAAATCTGTAATTAAAAAAAATCTAATAAGCTAAAGTCCCAGTTCTGCCTAGATCTTATGAACATTTTGTTTCATGCCTAACCAAAGTGACTATAAAAACATGTTGTTCTCCACAGATGTTGGTGTTATAAAGAAAATATGAGACATATAGAAAGATAAAAACAGGTATTTTTAAGCTTTCCAATTATTCCAGTGATGCAGTGGGATGATACAGTGTGTTAAGTTTTATGCATGTACACATTTAGATGTAGATCCAGATATATGAAAAGTCTTTGCCAGATTAAATTTTAATCCATAAAGTCATCAATCCAGACCCTATTACTAGCTAAAACTTGCTATTTTTTTTAAAGAGATTACTTCTGAGCAAACTGATGCAGAAAAACTACTGATTCAGACAAGTGAGATGCAGAAAGTAAAGGTATATTCTTTATATTTAATTCTATTTATGGGTTAGATGAGAAAGACAAAATTTACAAATCTTTTCCTTGGATCCTGAAGTGAGATTACACTTATCTCTGTATGCTTGTGGGAAAAACAAAACAAAACAACAACAAGAAAAAACTTGAAAAATGTTTTTTCTTTGTTATCTCCAAGGATATTTTGTAATATATGTGTCACAAACTTTCAGTTTTAAACCATTGCTCCTAATCTGAAGTAAATTCGCATTTCATTGTATGAATTGTCTTAGCTGAAAATATTATTTATATAATTCTGTGAAATATCATTAATTTTGAATTATGAATTTAAACATTTTTCAGGTTGCCAAATACATTGTTGAAGAATCAAAAGGTATAAATGTAGAGGTGAGCTTTATTACATTAATTATATTTTTAAAACTACATAGCATTTTGTCTTATGAATATTCTTCAAACTGGAAATCAAAGAAATACCTCTGATACCAAACAAAGGGAAAGAAAACTTTTGAGATTCACTCATTCAGAATTCAGTATCAATTTTTCTAGACTATATGACTTTAGATATATTGCATAATGGAAATTCCACATAGTATAAATATGGCGATTAATATTATTCATTTGACATATTACAGTCACATCTTTGGAGACTAGTGTCTGTGACTTTCCAGTGTGCTAGGTGAGGGACTTGAAGGAGAACAAGTGTGTCTCTTGATTGTTTGGAATGTCTCAACCCTGGTAGGTCTTGGTTGTTGGTTGAACTCTGGGCATAATCAGGCATAAATGAGTTCTTATATTTGAATGTGCCTCCCATCATAGGGTGAATAAACATGAGCTTCAGTAATCTCTTGCATCAGTATATTAGCACACAACAATATCTGAATTTACTCTGATGTCTTCTCTCCTGATTTGTTTTTTCCCTTTGAAGCCTAACCAAGAAGATCAAGACCACTTTTTTGATAGAATTGCAGAAAACTTTGTGGTGCTTTTTCTTCTTGTTCCCAGGGAGTCTGAAGATACCTTTTTTTCAGGTAAATGAACACTTAGGTAGTATTTTCAATGATATATATATAGATACTGTATTCGTGCTCATAAAACTATTAACACATCACATAAACGAATTTACATATAATCAGTTTGGCAGCATTTGGTACAAAATAGAACTGGAGATACATGCATGTAAGTAGAAGAGAGGAAACAATCAGAAATACTGAGGAAAAGCTAGAAATTATCACTTCTGTATCAAAAGTCAAATTTTGGCTCACATAATGTATGAATAATACAACAATATTAAAAGATGAGATATTTCCAATGTTCTTGTTTTTCGTTAACTATTGTGATTAGCTAAATATTAACAAATTAATGTACTTAATATGTTATTAATATAATGCTTTATTCTGCATCCTAATTTTAGCCCTAAGCAACTCATTCAAAGTACATAATTTGTTTAAATCATTCTTGTCTAGCTCAGTCTTAACTGGGGACTTTGACTTATACATTGGCTAAGCAAATTATTGAGAAATGCATTCCCTTACTGATGATACAGTTGCCTAAAGTTTCACAGAAGTAATAAAAAGTTGTACTATTTTTTTTAGCAGAATGGCTTTGCAATTACTACACTTCACTTTAATATTTTTACATTAACTTAAAAAAATGTAATATGAAAGCTCTTCTTGTCACCTGGGTAGATACAATGTTATTCTTATTTTGGTAGGTGTATCCTGACTGTTTGTCACAAGTCATCTATGTCACGTTCTGCGAAGCGTTTCCTGAATCCATTGAAAGTTTTGATGATCATTTTAAGGATGGATTGGTAGACTTAATCTTTCAGTGGATATCAGGTACTGGTAGTTGGTTTTTTATTTTTTTTGGTTGGTTTTAATTTTTTATGAGACATATTTTGTCCAGGCCACCAGATGTACATTTCAGTGAGAATCTAACGCTTTTTTCCCTAGTAATGATATACATATATAGAAAATTCAGTACTGGGAATACTATTGTCAAAGCTGCCAGTCTGTGCTCAGGTGATAATGTTGATAATAGCACTGATAACAATATCTTATTTTTGATTATTGGTATATAAATATATATAAATATGAATAAACAGTGTAAAACAGTAGCCTGGAAAGAAGACAAAGAATCTGAGCTGGCTATCCATGGCATTATTTCTCTTTCTAGTTTAAGAAAAAAAAAACTGGATCTGACATTTCAAAGTGTTTTTGGCAAAACCATGTCAAACAAAGTACGTAACCTACTTTAAACTATGCTGTATAAGTGTCTTGGCAAAGCTGTTTAGTATTCTGTTGTCTGAATGCAGCTGATACTGTGGAAGCATACTACATTCTAATTATTTATTTGCATAGCGAGATAAGCTGGACTGGACCTTCCAGTGTTCAATAATGAGGAAGTCTTGCTGAGAATGTGAGACGTTTCATAGAACCTGCTTGTCTTTCTCTCTCTCTATCATGATACAAACTACCTACACTTTTGGAAATGTTCCTGTATAAGATGATTGAGAATTAAATATTTTCCCCATTAAATGAAGCTATTTCAAGGGCAAAGTCAAATCTGAAAGTCCAGCCCCCCTTATTCGTGTTGTATTAGAACTATATGAGCTCTGATGTCTCTGTCTTTCAAAGCTTGTGTGTCTCAAAGTTTGAGTGGATAGGAGTTGATAATCTCTTTAGAGCTGGTGATTATCAGGATGATGCTGAAAAGAAAGTACTCTATTTTTAAGATTATATATAGTCTGTAATCCAGCCCAGTGATTGCTTTACTGCAGTGACTCTGTTCCGGAATAGCTCTTTTTAACTGGAAAAGTGCTTAACTATTGCAGAATTATCCAGCAAGGATATAATCGTATCTGGAGACATAGCTTATAATTGAACTGATGAATGCAGATTTAATTTCACTGCTTTCTTTATGATATCCTGTAGGAGAAATATTTTGGAAGAAGCTATGGTAAGCACATAAATGCAGTCAGGATACAAGTCTTAAAAAGTCAAGCCCTAAGAAAAACTGTACTAATTACCAGAAAAGCTGCTGAACATAGTGATCATAGATATATATATATTTTTAGTTAAACAGAAGACTAGGAGATCATTCCTTGATCTCCCTATAGAAAAAACTGTCAGTTTGTATAAGTATTCTTACAGTGCTCTGACTGTACCTATACTAGAAGCTTCTATTGCTATAGTATTGTGATTAAATATCTGTATTTACTGTCTTAACAGTAAGAGTTTATGATTCTTAGATTGTATATGTTACTTAATATCCATTCCAAAACTTAGATTTAGAGCAGATTTCTATCTTCAGTGCTCATTTATTCAGGTTTCATAACAATGTGGAATTCATTATCTTGCATGCTGAAGCTGATTGACAAATGCAATAGAAATATGTTTTTGAAGTAGACACAAAATACAAAAATATTTTCTCAGAACCTTTCTCTATGTCAGTCACTGTTTCTTGGGCAGAATTTTCTTTTTAGTTACAGACAGAGAAAATTATATATAGAAAAAAATACCCTGAAAAATCTAATTTAGGGAAGGTTTATATATTTCAAGGTTATGTGCACCAAACCTCAAGTGGGCCTTTAACTTGGAAGAGCTGGATAAACCCACAGTAGAGTCTGTAATGTGTAACCACTATAAAGAGATAATGGACAGAATTAACCAAAATTTAGTCAGACTGAAAAAAAAAAACCAACAACAAAAAACAACAACAACAACAACAAAACCCTTGCTATGGCAGAGATTCTGTATCTGCATGAAATTTATAGTGTGGGAGCTGTGCAAAATTCTACTGGAATGAATTCTGAAAACCACCGAGTAAAGTAAATTATGTATTGCTGCCAAAGTAATTCACAACCTCACCAAAAAATATGCAAATGTATTAAATTACTGAAATTGGAAAAACCACAAAATACGGATATTTGTTCATGTGCAAAACCAAGCAGAAGTAGAAAGGAGATAGCAAAATCTGTCCATAAAAATGCTGGTTTACTTTAAATATATGACTATATTTCAGTTAAATAGGCATGGCTCCTAAGCTTAAGGTTGAGCATGGGCATAAAAATTTGAACATTGGAGTCAGGAAAGAAATAAAATAATTTTAATTTAATTTGGAAAGATTCATAGGGTAATTTTCAAAAATAACACCAACATTTTTCTAAATTTAATTTTTGTTTTCCAGGTCTGAAACCAAGGAAATGTGTATGGGAGAAATGGAATCTTGAGAGCTTTAAGGCTACCACAGTAAATCCTAATAGTGAAGGTGCTACTGCTAACATACAGGCTCGTGGATCTGCCAGTTCCGCAGCAGCCTGTAAGTCTTGTAAACATTTTTTATCTCATAATGCATGTTACTTTGTGAATATTGGAATGTAACTTATAGTAGATTGCAAAATCTAATTGTCAACATAAATTACTAGTAATAATTTCATTTTATTTTGCACAGAATCAAAATGTCGTAGAGATTTATGATAAATTGTGGATCAACTCTAAGCATATATCCTCCCGTATACTGACACTTGTATTTTATTGTAAACAATTTTACAAGGTATTTAAAGAAGCTGCTGATGCTAAGACTCATCTAGTAAAATCTGATGGTTTCAATTGGTCACGTCCTCTACTACTAATGACTTTTGCTTTTTTTCCTATTCCTTTCTCTGGCTGCTGGCTCTCACTTTCTTTGTCTTCCCCTTTGTCTTCCCCTTTGTCTTCCCCTTTGTCTTCCCCTTTGTCTTCCCCTTTGTCTTCCCCTTTGTCTTCCCCTTTGTCTTCCCCTTTGTCTTCCCCTTTGTCTTCCCCTTTGTCTTCCCCTTTGTCTTCCCCTTTGTCTTCCCCTTTGTCTTCCCCTTTGTCTTCCCCTTTGTCTTCCCCTTTGTCTTCCCCTTTGTCTTCCCCTTTGTCTTCCCCTTTGTCTTCCCCTTTGTCTTCCCCTTTGTCTTCCCCTTTGTCTTCCCCTTTGTCTTCCCCTTTGTCTTCCCCTTTGTCTTCCCCTTTGTCTTCCCCTTTGTCTTCCCCTTTGTCTTCCCCTTTGTCTTCCCCTTTGTCTTCCCCTTTGTCTTCCCCTTTGTCTTCCCCTTTGTCTTCCCCTTTGTCTTCCCCTTTGTCTTCCCTGTCCTGGTGGACCAGATCTTTGGCTGTATTATTCTTTGATATTAGACTGCTGTTTTTTCTCACTACTTCTGTATTAACATCTTATCTCAAGCTTTTTGTGCTGATGCTTCTAGCTTGCTCCCTTTTGGAACGTGTGATCCGACGCTTTATTTCTTCAAGCTGGCTAGATTCTTCTATCATATTCCCCATGTCTAAAGTTTCTATTTTCCTTCTGGCAGCTACAGCCATTGTTTTAGGCTACCAGTCTTCTCTTGCTACTTTTAGTCTTCCTTCTGCCCCAACTTTTCCCATCTTTGCCTTTTTTTTCCCCCTCCTTTTTTTCATGGGCTTATCCTAATTCTGGATTTAGATCACTAT
Organism: Anser brachyrhynchus; assembly: GCF_964034855.1. Classification (NCBI taxonomy): domain Eukaryota; kingdom Metazoa; phylum Chordata; class Aves; order Anseriformes; family Anatidae; genus Anser; species Anser brachyrhynchus. Next base: position 533,521 of record NC_137706.1, read on the forward strand.
CCAATCACCAAGGTAAGGAAACCTTATTTTTGTTGCAAAATAATTCAGATGAAAACTCATAAATTTGCATCAAAGGTATCATTTAAGGCAGTGAAGTCTGAGATTCCTTGGTTTTGCATTTTCTAGTGTATAATTGGCTATATAAAATAGAAATATTCATAGCCAGTCTTAAAGTTAAGCTGAAGAATGGTTTTAGGAATTCTTTAGTGATGGAATCTACCTGAATGGGCTAAGATATCTCTGTGCAATTTTTTTCCTGCTCCCCAGCCTCTATCATTTTCAATGATATTACACTGACAAGTTTTCTTTAAAGTTATACTAAACATTTAAGAAAAGGTAGTGGTTTGTACTCATTAACGTTTAGGAGAGAAAGTTTGGAACGTGCTGTACTCAGGAAACCTTGAATTAGTGAAATTCTGTGGACATGTAAGAGACAGGGAAGTGTTCTAGTGTGTGCCATCATTCCCACAAAGCTTTCTCTTGTAATGTAGATGTAAGAGAACTGTGTGGATTTTTCCTAGTGAAGTGGACTATCTAAGCAACAAGGAGAGTTGCTTGAGAACTATCTGAAGGATTTGGCCTGTACAAATTACAGCTTTGTAGAATCTTTGTATGGATTGGCTACATACACCTGTGGCTTAATAAAGTGAACAATTTCACTTTCATTTATATATTGTCTGTTAGCTTTCCTGAATCATTTTCCTTTTTTACTTTAGTAGTTCTTCTCAAGTACAATCGGGAAAAAATAAAACAAAAACTGCTGTTTCTTTTAAATTGAAAGTCTGTGTTACTTTCATCAAGTTGCGGTCTTGAAAGGAAATTCTTGTTTACCAAATCCATTTCTGGTGTGTTGCTCCATTTGCAGTACAGTTTTTAGAAACAGAAATGTATCTATGTTGTTGAAGACAATTGTCAGAGAAACATTTGGGTATAAAATACAATATGCTTTTACAAAACCTAAAACCAGTGGAAACATCTGCATGACTTATAAATTCCAATGGTTTTGTTCTGGTATAATCATATTTCCTTTGCCCTTTGAACCTTATAGTACTTTGCTAGTATATGAAAACAACAATATGAAACTGAGTAGAAAGTGATTATTTGTGGAGCAGGTTCAATAAATCACCTCAGCTGTTGATTATAATAATACTTCTAGCCTGAGGTTGTTTTAATGGCAATAATTTTTGAAGTCACTGAAGCTATTGTGGTGTTAATGCTTCTCTCCAAAAGAAGATAGAATGACTTGTTTTTTCCTATGAAAATAAAATAAAAGGGAGCAGCCTTACTATTTTAGCTCTTCCTATTAATATCCTGTTCTGTGCTCTACCACATTGCTTTAGGCTTGCAGGACGCTCTCACTTTTGTTTAATAATCTCTTGTTCTCACTTACAACTGCTGAGAAGCTTCTTGCTTTCCCAGATCCTCTCTGTTGCCTAATTTCCAGTGAGATCAACAGGAATTGGTTGTATAGGCAAGTTAGCTATCTTACACAAGAATTTAGCATCTTACACAAGAATTGAGTGTCTGTGGTTTCCACGTTCTCTTTCCTCTGGAGGTTGCATGTAGTGTTCCTGTACTGTGCAATACACATATTACTATGTTCCTGTACTATGCATACACAGCAACTCATTTAGACGTAACAAGCTAGCCTTGTTAGCTAGCGTGAAAACAGACAACAATCTGGCTGTGACAGAATGGTGTCCTGTACGGTGACAGAAATGTGAGTCTGGGTCATCCAGCAACATCCTCTTTGCTGACTAGAGCCCTGTTGAGATTATTATGGCGATGTAAAACTAGTGTGGCCATATTTTTTAATGTATTAGCAGCACATATCAGACTCGTACCTCTTTTTCTTATGTAGGGAATAGGACATCGAGAGTGACTTGCTTAAAGTTATATGAGAAATCTGTAGCAGAACCAAGTTTCAAAGGCTGGTAGATGAATCATAACTCAGCAGCCACTAGCCAGTGACTTGCTTTATGTGCATCAAAACTGGTGCTGTCCAAGGTAATAGTAAATGGTGTTTATGCGTAGACAACCTGTTGTAACTGTGAAGGGAGTCTGTCCTGAGTTCTGACTAAATCTATAACATGTAACATTATTATTAAAAAAAAAAAAAAAAAAAAAAGCAACATGTTTATAGTGGGAATGTGGACATGAAGATAATACTGAATTAGGCAGAACAGGGAGGGTGATCCTTGCCCTGGAGTACTGCATCCAGTTCTGAGCTCCCTAGGACAAGGGAGACGTGGACCAAAGAGAGACAATGACAGGTCACATAGATGATAAAGGGACTGGAGCATCTTATATGAGGAAAGGATGAGAGAACTGGCACTCTTCAGCCTGGAGAAGACAAGGCTTCTGGAGGATTTTATCAATATTTATAAAAACCTGAAGGGAGTGTGCAAAGAAGCTGGCTCCAGGCTCTTTAATGGTGCCCGGTGTCAGGCAGTGGGCACAAACTGAAACACGGGATGTTCTGCCTGAACATCAGGAAGCGCTTCCTTATTGTGTAGGTGACAGAGCAATGGAGCTCTCCTTGGGGTCTCCCTCCCTGGAGATCTTCAAAAGCCCTGTGGACATGGTTGTGGGCAACCTGCTGTAGTGGGGGCATTGGGCCAGATGACCTCCAGAGGTGCCTTCCACCATGCCTCAACCATTCTGTGATTTTGTGTTGGAATTCAGTCTGAAAACACTGTAAGCTTTATGTGACAAGCATATGCATCTTCATTCAAAGTAATCTTCTTTTCTGGTTACTGCTGAAGGAACATTATTCTCATCAGGAAGTAATTTCCTCTGAGTTGAGTTCTTCTTTTCCTCTCTGTGTTATGAGTCAAACTTGTCAAGCGCTGGGCCTCTTAGTTAAAGCATTTCCTAACAAAACAAACCAATATTGGTAAACTAGGATCTGCCTTCTAAACAGAATTGAAGGAAATAGTCTTCTTTATTTAGGTCTGGAAAGTAAGCAGTTACAGAATTTCACTGTCTGGAATGAGATTTACAAGTTAGTTTTCCTTAGCCAGGTATTGCAAAGCTATTTACAGAGCTCAAGTTTTAATACATGGTAGCTTTAATGCTTGATTTTTTGACAATTTTTATAATTAAATTCTGCAACTGTATTTTATGTAAGACTGTTAATTTAAATGTACACTGCTAAAAAGCTTTTTCAGAAATTTTACTATCTGTATATCATTAAAGTTAATAGAACGTCATGTTAAAATATTTTCCCTTCTGAGTTTCTGGTTAAAGACAGTCCTAATCTTCTGCTAACAGCACAGAGAAATTAATTCTTTTCTCCTAATAAGTTCAGCTTCTTTCCTGTTTTAAATAAAAATTTAAATAACTGTTAACCTTTTAAAACTCATCTAGTGATGTAAACAGTTGAATTTTTGGTTCTTGTTATTAAATGTTAATATAAAAAGTATAATAGTTATGTATGAGTATGTATCTCTACTCTGATGAGGAGAGTTTCCCTGATTTTGTGAGAATCAACTAACCTGTCACTTTCATTTTCTACATATGTTAAACGTTATGAAATTTGTATGTTTTTTAAAAAAATGTTGAGGAGTTAAATTACATAGTCTTATGAAATGTTTAGACCACTCAAATACTGGTTGTTGAGTGTGAGATGCTGTTGTTCTCTTATTACTTTATTGATTTAATGTGAACTTAAATTTTGCTCCACCTTATTTATAAAGAGAATGCCTCTTTTCTTCAGAAAGTCATTTAAAATGTAGGCAAGTGTATTTCAGTTATTACCAACTTCATTAATCATTTAGTAGTCTGATTGTTGCAGATGACATGCATGATGTTGGTTTAAAGTACAGAAAAGTACAGATACAGAAAACTAAATGTGAGACTGTATTGTACCATATCACATCTTTTACAGGTCATGGAAATTGTCCAATTGTCGTTATCTCTTGTTTTATGGAATGTATTTACATCGCTTTGCATACCTATAAAGGTATACAAATTATTCTAGATCTACTACAAGGCAAATGTGTAATTATCTTCCTAACATAGAAAACATGTTTTATGTAGTTGCTCAAATAGGTTGAATTGTTGAATTCTATATGGCTATTTTAAGAAAAATAACTTTCATCTAGAATCATGGGCTTATTTGGGTTGGAAGGATGAGAGAGGTCGCTTTGGTCAATCTACTGCTCAAAGCGGGGCCCACACTGAATTCAGACCAATTTGCTTAATCTTTATCCAGTCAGGTCTTGAAAGCCTCCAAGGATAGAGATTCTGCGGTCTTCTGTAAGATTCCCCAAGTGAGATTAGCTCATTTCTGTGTCACAGAGTATTTATCAACACTAATACAAAAGATAAGAAATAAGAAAAACCTTGTTAATTAAAATTCAGAGCCTGTGTAATGGAACAGTTTCTGGGAAATGTGAATAGTTGTTGAAGGTAGCTAAATAGAATGGCTGTTTAAACCACAGGAGTTCATATTTCAGTTCTGAAACACAGTCTATTTATACTTTGTAATATCTGTGGTAAACAAACAAACAAACAAGCTAGATTAAAACCAAGGTATCTGTAGCAATAACAAAGAAATTACAGTGTACAATGGTTTTTGTATACCATTTTCTTTGGGTTTTCTTGAACTTTTAGTGTTATAAAGGTTAATACCAAATCATATCCCCAAAGGTATATCTGTTTCTTTTCATATGAATCATTTTACCTCCCATATGGTATATTGTGTGATGGAAGTTGAGACTGGATCGTAGTATAATGGATATGAAAGGCTTTTATGGGGATTTCTGACATCTATTTGAATAATACTTGTTAAACTCTAGTAGAATCTCTCCTTTGTTTTATTCATCCTTATCTTTTAATAGTTTGCTACTGTTGGTCATCGCTATGAACATGCTCTCTTTTTAGCACTAGACCCTTTTTTATGGAGGCAGCTGAAAATTTATTTGCTTCTAGAAGAGATTTTCTAAGTTAAAAGTACTCTGAAAATTGATCGAGATGATCTGATCCAGCTTTTCTGTTCACCTTTTCCATGAGATACTGGAATAAAACAAACAAGGATATGTCCTAACCTTTAAGACTGTTCAAAAGTTGAAAGAAATTTCTTAGTTTCTTTGATAGCACAGTCTTGTGTTCAGTGAACAAGTAATAGATAAACTGGCAAAAGCATAGTGAAGCTTTACAGATGTAGCTGTGTTGACAATTTTTTCTGCTCAGACTAGTTTATATCTACACTTTGATGTTTGATATTAGCAAGTCAAAAATCGCAAATAATTTCCAAATCACGGTATCTGTTAAACAAGTACTTGTTAAAAAGTACATATTTGTTAAAGAGAATTGTTGCAGACAGTTTTGCTTGAGTGCAGTTACAAAGAAAGTGACTTGATATGTAGAAAAAAAAATGGTTGGCTCTTGTCACTTGTAATGAAAAGTAGAGCATATAAATCCATTGGTAATTGACTTGACTCCATCCCAAATTTGTAGTGATCATCCATAAGCTGTTTTAGCTAAGTTTTGGTGATCTTTAAGCAGAAATTGCAATACCAAGAAAACTTGTAGGCAAACAGAACAGGATGAAACGATATAACTCTTTAGTCATGTAGGGCTTAGCTGAACACTTTAATAGCTAGAAAAGTAAAATGTCTCTTCTTCATCAGGTCACATGGATCTTGGCTGAAGGTTCAGATCAGTTATACAGGCTCTTAACATAGTTCTGTACTCGTGAGTATAGGTTCCACCATTTGAGGATTTATTCAGTACCTGTTGCAACTATCTTTTACCTAGTATAACTCTGAGCTTGCTATTAAATTCAGTTAGCATGAGCATGTGGCGAAGATTTTTTACGTTTTTGCATTGTTTCTTTTGAGATGTCCATTGTGCGATTTGCTGCAGGCTGTCATTTTTGTCTGCCATCCAATGTATGTTGGCAAGAGGGTTGTGTACTAGACTTTGTGTCTGGTCACAGAAAAAAATTCATGCATCTCAGCCAGACCATTTTGTTATTCCTTTAGAATCAAAAGCATATGAAACAGATGCAGCTTAATAAGTTTTTGTTTCTTTTTTATAAATAACATTTAAATAACTTAAAACAATAAAGTTCAAATACAACTTAAAATAAAGTTTAATGCTGTAACAACAGAAAAAGCATGTATAAGGATGAAAACAAAACAAAAACAAAAACAAAACATTAAAAGCTGTATGCCCTAACAAAAATTATACAAACGATAGGATATGTTACATAAAATACCCTAATATGTCTGAATTTTTGCTTCATCGTTATATAAAATGTTACTTTGTGAAAAGTGAGATGAAGTACATTATTTATTCCTATTCTTATTTTACATACACTATTTTGAAACATCTTTTAGAGCAGCATTAAGTATTTGTTTCATTAATAGATAGGAACATTTTGTAGTAGAGTAAACTTTTTTTTTTCCCAAACTAACTCTTTTATCTGAATACAACAATAGACATTTACAAGATTATATATTTTTCTGATCATATAGTTTATGTATAGGATATCAGTTTCTTGGGGGAAGTATTTAAAATACTGCTCAGCCTTCACACTTACTATTGACTTGATAATCTGACAGCTCATTCCAGCAGCCTTAAAGTCTGACATATTTTACACAACATTATCATCTGCTTATTATTATTATAGCAGCCATATTTAAGAAGCAGATAGTTTTTTTTAATTATTTTATTTTTTTTAAATAAAATATTATCAGATAATCAAGTCATGACTTATTCTTCAGGGTAAATTAATTTAAGAAACTACCCAGTTAAAATGACTAAGATAATGATTGTACAACTCTTTAGAATTCTTTACAGCTTTTAGTTAGCAAATCTGGTTTTGTGTATATTTTCAAATCTTTTTCCATGTAGTCTCTTAAAAATAAACATAAATGCGCAAGTCCAGCTTGTTCAGTTTCTCAGTAGTATTCCAGCCTCTCTTGATACCTTGTCAAATAGTCTTCTTTAAAAATAAACTTCCTGCTGGAACTAGTTCTTTATAGATCATGTTTGATTAGGATATTGCCAGAGGAAGAAAGTGGGATGCTCTGTGTTCTTTCTTTGTTTTTTTACCTTTCATAGGAACACCTTTGTGGTTTAGTGTAACAAACATCTCTTTTCCTTTGTGTGTCCATTTTGCAGAAGCATATGTATTATAATGGTTTTCTTCAATTAGTTCTATGAAGTTGCAATCCTCATTGCATACTTTCTGTTGAGAGCAAATAATTTAGAGTAAAATAAGTACACGTGTTTCTTAAAAAGAATCATACAATAATTAGATTGGGGAACATGGGAGAAGAATATGCATCATACAATCCACATATTAGTATTATTACCATATATTAATTGAATAAGAATGCTAATTAAATAATAATATTAGTAGTAATATTAGTTACTTAAGTAACTTTGGAAAATGTTACTTTTACTTCAGTATAAGTAACTTTGGCTTTGGAAATCTGAGCATTGGATACTATAGCTTTGTATATTCCCCATTAATATTTCACATTTTTAAAAAGTATACAAACTCTGATCACTGATTTTTTAAGTGGGCATGAAAGTTAGGTATGTGTTGGGTACATTTTAAGATGTTAGAAATTTATTTTATACAACCTGTATTTTATACAAAGTATTTCATACAAAGCTGTAGGTGCTACAGCTAAAAATATGTTTTTAAAGATTGTACATGATGATTGTTGGAAAAGTCAGCATGATTGTTAGATGATTGAAGAGAATTTAGCATCCATACCTTTCCATAGAGTCTTCCTGACTTGTTCATTGCTAGAAAGTATTCACTTTCCACTCCTTTGATTGCCACTATTCCAACTGCCACTGTTCTGATTTCTAGAATACCTGCAAAGTTACACAGTAAGGACTGTAAAATGCCTGTTTATTCTCTAGTCAATTTATAAGATTTATTTAAATTAATATGCTTCTGTGCTTATTGAAAATCCACATCAATAGTTCTTAGAAAACAGAAAAAACGTGTATTTATTCATGTGAAGAAAGGGCTAGATTTTTTAAATCTTCTTTATGAGATCACATCTGCATACGGCCACTTAAAAATTATATGATAAATTTTAAATGTCTACTGAAATTGCCATGTTAATATAAGCAACATTTATATTTTCAAAGAACCATTGTATCTTAGAATTTATTATACTCAGGATTCATTTGGAAGAATTATATACATAGCCATCAAGGTTCACAGAATTTGTGTAAAGCCTTGATTTTGAAGACTGGTGTAGCTGTATCACCGCCTTGAACAAGTGTAAACCTTAGAACTTGCAAGTGATAGAAAACAGACCACAGTGACTTAAATAAGATAAAGTATTTGCTTGACCTTTGTATGCTTTTATGACTGATAGAAATGGCAAAGTTACCTGTATTTGAAAATAATTAAAAGTTTCACCAAGAACTTATTTATTCAAAACCAGAAAACATTTGGTGTTTTTCTATAAATTTCTATAAATTACTTTATTTTCATGTGGATGATATAAATCTGCAACACCTTTCTAAAGTTCCTACAATAGGTATAAGTTACCTGCAATATAAAAGTATATTTAGGTTAAAAAAAAAAAAAAGACAGAAAAGGCAGGGAGTTGGTACATGGTATTAAGGAATGCCAGGTTGTCTTCAAGCTTAAATATTATTATTTTTTGATTTAAGCAATAGTTTAGAATTATACTTGTGAGGAAGGGGGAGCAAGAGAGAGTGGTGTTAGTTTGTCACCTGAAAGATGACCTTCCTTCAAAATAAAACATTTCCTTTCTTTCTCTTTTACTTTTTTATTGACTCATTACAGCTACCACATAAGATTTTTTTTCATTAATTAGTTTGTTGTTTTGTTTTGTTTTTTTAAAGGCATGAAAATTGCTGGTATTTCTCTTCCCCTATATTTTTTTTTTACTATATCCTATTGTCCTTTCCTTTCTCTTCTGTTTTGCTTTTCTTCCTTTTCCTTGGTATTACTGATGTATCAGTCCTAGCTTGTTATTGCTTACTCTTGGTGTGTCCCCTGCTGGGCATTCATCTCTCTGAACACATTTACTTCTTTATGCTAAGCCAAATTTAAGTAAAGCTTTCAGAATTCCTTGACAAGTTCCACTCTGCTGCAGGCCTAGCAACAATTCTTAAAAAGGGCATTTTCTAACTGAAACTTACAAAAATTATATTAACTTTCATTTAAATTTCTCTTTAGAGAAACCACAGTGAGGCTGAAAACCAGATGAACATCTGCATCTAGCCAAACAAAGAACATAAGAGTGGAAGGGATCTCTGGGTCATCAAGTCCAGTGCTCTGCTAGCCTGGGAATTGCATCAGATAATTCTCTTTTCATAAACTTTGCCAATACTAAATTGGAGTTGTTATTTCTTTGCCTCCAGTGTTTCCGCCAAAGGCTGTTCCAGAGTTTGATTTATTTTAATGGCTAGAGACTCTGTAGTAATTTGCAATCTGCATTTTTTCAGCGACAGTTTATATCCATTTTTTCTTCTGCCTGTGCTGGCCATTATCTTAAGGAGAGTTTTTTTTTTTTTTTTAAGTCTGTGTTTGAATTTTCTATTTATACAGAACTAAAAAAATGAAAGATTCAGAATAACTTTGTAAAACAAGTCATGCTAATAGCAACCGGGTTTCCTTCAGTAAGCTGCTGTTGGCTGAAGTTACAGAATTAAGAAATACTACTACTTTTAAAAAGGAAATGCCAAAAGCTTTTGCCTAAAGCAATATTATTATTAGAATTTTTATATTATTTTAGCTTTTGCTTTTGTTTGTTTTTTTTTTTTTGATGAAGTGGAAGTTGACATACTACTTGTAGGAATTACTATATTTTGGTTTGGGGTACTTGTTTTTTCTGCTTTATTCTCATCCAAAGATGTTTTTAGGTTTTTTAATGGCACTTCTCTAAGGTGTTCCCTCTGTGCATCTTTCCATAAAGTTTAGAGAGGGAACATGACATGAACTCTCTAATATATATGTAACATAAAAAATGTTGTACTATTAGCAAAGTTAAAGACCAAGAAAAGAGACCATAAGGAGTTCAGTGGAAATATTGCTTGTGTACTTGTGATTCTCTTCACAGAATGCTCTGGCCTATCACAAGAAATGCAAGTACCCGTTTTTCTGTTCCCAGATCTAGATCATGTCTCTTCTGTTCTGTTGTGTCTTAATCAATCCTCAAAGGAGAAACTACCATGAATTTTCCCTTTCCAGCAAAGCATTTTTGTGATTTAGGTCTCTCAAGCAGCATCTCACATGCACTTTCTTACTCGATGTGCAAGTGAATCATCACTAAGTTCCTCATTCTATTTTAAGGCATGCGACCCAAGTTACTTAGCAATAAGACAGCATATTGTAAGTCCCCTTTTCTTCTTCTTGAGTCTCTGCCTCAGTAATTCTGTTCATTTCAGAAATGTAGAACTACTACAATTAATTATATTTTTAAATAAAAGCATATAGGAAAATGAAATATTTCTAGGAAACTTTGGGAAAAGTATGACATTATGGTGTATTTATAACTGTGATAGCTGATATTAACTGAGAATTTCATTAGTGGTCTTTCAGTATATAGTCTTTTGTGTGGAACTCTCTTGTTCTGTTAATTACAAAGTGCCATCATGTACATAAATGAAGTCAAAATGCTTTCCTTTACATACAGAAGCTATAGAGACTTTTACGGTTGAGAAGTCATATACTGGAAGTTTCTTAGTTTATCTGTATCAGCATTTCTTGTATCACATACGTAAATTTCTCATCCAATATCGAAGGTCTCCCACCAGGAAGAATGATATTTGAGTAATATTAAATTTAATACGGAAAGAGCTTTCACTACTTTAACATGGTGCTTCTGAACATACTAGATTCATAAGGTAACCAGCTATTTCCTCTAGACCTATTATGCACTGCATACTTTCTCAAAGCACAAGTTCTTTGATGAAATAGTTAAAGGAATCTTTAATACTTATTAACAAGATACTATCACTGTGAAACTTCTAAACTCCTTTTTAATACTCAGCTTGATTTAAACACAGCATAAACATTGAGTTTAAAGAGATGTGCATAATGGAAATCATTGTCTCTTCAAATTATAATTTTATAATGTATTTAAATATAAAAATGAGCTTTTATATTATTAATAATTTTATCACTAAAGCAGGGAATTGCTAGAGAATATACCAAAGAATAAAATATAAAATCCCTAAAATAGAGAAAGTGATTTGTATTTGTCCTTCCTCATTTAATTTTCATTCAGAATCTGTATTAAGCCAACATATCACATTATATTACACCATATGGCATTGTAGTCGCATTGGTCTGTCTTTATTTTGTATGTGTTCCTGATACTCCATTACTACAAGAAAAATTACATAATAGTAAAGAGACAGTACTATTTTTTTTATTTTTATTTTTTTTGCAAATGGGAACCTAATATGTCAGTAGGTATCAAGAGGTAATAAATCTGTTCAACCAGAGTTTTGGTCAACTACCAATATTTCCTGTTTCTTCTGTCTGTTCTGTATCATCTGCTACTGGTGATTCTTGCCAACAGGATGTGGGGCTAAATTAAATTTGAATCTGAGCTGATATGGTTATATCCTTAGTGTATATGTTTCATAATACAGTTTTGACTGTTACATTCAGCCAAGTCTGTGAATAAGATATTTTTATGAGGTCTTTTCAGGTTTTCTTTCGTTCTTCTTCTTTTGTTTTAAACTCTCCTTTTTTCCTCTTTTTTTTTTTTTTTAATTCTGTACCATTATTAAGTCTTTAATGGGACTCAACAGTAACGACATTTAGTTTACTGGGAAGTAACCTAATAATCTCATTTTTCTACAAATGCAAGAAGATCTTTGATTCTGAGTAACTGATAGTTTTAAAATTAGCAACAAAATATCAGTATACTCTAAAGATTAGCTTTATTAGCTTTGCGAGGATGGTAACCTGAGTCAAGCAAATCTCTCCAAAGCTAAAGAATGTTTTTTCTAATACACCATTTTTAACTGCCCTTAAGACATGAATTTACATGAATGAAAACCTATTACTTTCATTGCTCCTCTGCTATGAACAGTGTAGCTGACCTTTAAGTCTTCATGCTTAATTGTAGTTAGCTGGTTGACTGGAAGGAAGTAAATCTCTGTATCCACAGAAAAATGATAATAGAAGTAAACCAGTAAACCTACTATGTCATGTAACATTTGTAGGCACTTTTACACCTAAAGGGTATACACCACACAAATAGAAAAAATACTAAACTGGCTTATATGCGGGATTTATCTTTGTCAGTTTCTAAATGTTTATGTAGCATCAGATTCTTCAGAGAAATGATGAAGAACTAAAATGTACAGTCAGACCTTGTAAGGATAACCTCTTCTCCTCATTGTAATAGTATACAATTCATTGTCATATTTTAGCAAGTCCATTCTTAGATGCTTCCTTTTGAAGTAAAAAGTTCTCATCCTTTCAATCTCTATTCATGAAAAAGGAAAAAAGTCTCCAATCTAGTATAGGAAAGAGAAAATTCTTATATGTAAATCGTTCCATTTAAGTACTCTTTTGATACTTCAATAAATTCAAAATTTATTTAAAGATATGCTTAAATTGGTAAGATGCTGCTGATGAGAAGTCAACATGGCCAAACTACAAAGAGGTCTTATATATCATCAGATAAAAATGAAAATGTAAACTAAGTTTTTCAGTTTTTACTTTCTAAAGGATCTATAAAAGTTTAGAACGGGCTTAAAAGAAGACTTGAATACACCATAAACTAGCTGGGAAAAAATCAAATTAAAGCCAGAAAGAGAAAAAAAAATAAAAAAGAAAGAAAATGGGCATATAAAACTGAAAACAACTGTAATTTCTATTAAATCAGCATGAAATTCCAAACAATTTTATATGGTTGTATGGTCAGTGTATCCAATACAGCTTAAAATTCCTGGAGTGAATGAAGTTTCCTGAAGAGATGAAATTTTGTCTGCTGTACTTAAAGGACACTCAGCTGAGATGGACTATAATTTCTCTTTAGAAGAAGGTGATTATGGGTGCTGGCAACAGTCTTTTTAACCACTTGGGGAAAATGAAGTATCAGACAGTTGATATAAAACATGTTAGGAAAAAAAAAAAAAAAAGACACGAAGCAACCCTTTAAGTTGACACAGAAGTTTTAGTAGGTAGAATATATTTCTTTTTTTTTCTTTTTTTTTTTCTTTTTTTTTTTTTTTGGCAACAATTGCATAATAAATTAGGTGAGTTTCCCTGCATTGTGGTCTAGAATAACAGTTTCTCTCAGTGCTATAGACACTTGTACTTATGGACTTATTTCATGACTGTGACCTGGAAGACAGGACAGTATCTTGGGCTGGAAATTTATGTGGAAAAATTGGCATTTAGCTATATCACTGATACAAAATTGAGCATTCTCATGCGAGATTTTTATTTATTTATTTATTTATTTTTCCTGGGCCAGTGGCATTTGATAGTTTTGTTTTGAATCACCTGGGGCTTCTTTGGAAGAGAACAGAGAACAAAACTACTGAGCTAGATAGATATCTTTTCACATGCTAGGGAACTGCCTCAGTATGATGGGTGATAAGATTGTTCAGGAAGATTTAGGAGGAGTTTTTAAAGTACACTGTATTCAGTCCCTCATCAGCTGGAGTTTTTTCTAAATGTTTCGTATGTTGCTGATATCCTCTGAACGTCTCGTGTTTCTGGTCACTACTTCTCTATTTGTTAGTATCAGAATTCCTGTAGACATTAATACAAAGAGAAATTTTGGTATTCAGTACATTTTTCAGTAAGGCCAACAGCAATTTCATCCCAGTGTTTTTTGGGATGTTCTGTTGGGTACATATGTTTCATATGTATTATATATGAATATGTGATATTCTTTCTTACAAGAGTAAGATGAAATTTTGCCTACTGCTAATAAGACTTCTGTAGTCTTCTAAATGCTGGAAAAAAGGGAAGAAGAAAAGGGAAATTAGGATTTTTAACAAAAGAAAAGTAACATCAAAAGTCCAGAAACTAGTTATTATTCTATATTCTTATAATTTCATTTTAAGGAACTAGCTAGCATATTATACCTAAGACTGGTTTTTAAAATATTCTAAATGTTTTAAATTACCATTTTTTAATCTACCTTTTTTTTTTTTTTTAATATTTGCAGTTCTTTATTTCTTGTGGCCTCTCTGTGCAGTGAAGTGGAAAAAAACATTCTGTTACTAATTTTTAGGGGTTAGGAGGCTGGCACTGACAGCTAAGCACTTGCAAGGAATGTGTTTGTGAAACACCCTTTCCTAGGCAGGATTGTCTTGAGATAAAGTACGTGAAATCTCAAATACAGAAAGAGGGGGTAGAAAAAACTTGGATGGAGAATAAGTCAAAACAAAATGAAACTTCTAAAATATGTCTGACTTGTGTTTCTAATTAGATTTGGAGTACATATTTATGAATTCAAGTGACCTTTAGAGAGATGATTTAAGGCCAAGAAAAATGCTCTCATCATTGCTTACAAGACGGTATTTTATGGTATTTAATGCAATTTGTTCTTTTGATTTGGTATTTAATAAGTTAATATTTGTGCCTCTTAAAGCAAGAAAGTACAAATCATGATTGTCAATCACTGAGAATTCTGGAAAACTTTCATGGTGTTATTAGTGCATGTGTGCATTGAGTGAGGGAGCACAATAAATACATTAGCTGGCTTATTGCACTTGAAATGTTTTTCCAGAGGAGTCTACTGGTATTTTTTTTCTGAAAGTGAATGAATAATTTCATAGGGTAGTTTTGCAAGTTACTGGTTTCAAGAAGCATTACCCCCTTGTATTTCTTAAAAGAAAAAAAGAAATATATGTATATGCAAAATATTAGTTTGTGCTTGCTATTTTAGTTCCCAGTAATATTTTTAAACGTATATGTTTTAAAGTTTGTTTTCAGGTAGAGCAATTTCTGTGCTCATTCTGTCTCAAATCTAATGGTAAAAAATTCACGACAAACAAAGCTATTGATTTAAGAGATATTGTAATATTTAAGTCTTTTTCTACTATCCCCCCGTTATTAAATTACAATTGATAGAATGTCAAATTTTCATTTGTATTTTGTACTCTCCTTAACAAGAGAGTAAAAGAGTCTCTGAGGTGGTACCTCATAGAACACATGTTCTTATGCTCTGTAAGTAGAAATAGGTAAAAAAAAGTGTGTATCATAATAATTTTCACAGCAGAGATGAGATTGGTCCCTCCCCACTCAGGAGTTTTCTGTCTGTATATATGTTTTGAATATACCATTAGTTATGGTAACAGAAAACAAGGTGTCATACATGTCTTATCAGGTACATACATTCATACATTCATTATCTTTTTTTTTTTTCCCACTGTAATGCTCTTGCTTCTCCTTATGATACTCAGAATCTGGATTTTATGGTGTAAACACATGTAAATTATGTTGCTATTTATGGCAGAGACCAATATGAAAGACTAAAAAAGCTGTTATTTCAAGTCTTTGTGCTGCTTCCATGCATGCATGGACTATCTGAAGCACTCTAGGTATGAAGACGGCTGTAAAAATGACCTGCACATAAACAATGTGCAGGTCTGTCAAGGACTTTCAGTAGAACAGTTGAAGCTACTGCTTCAGTGAGGTGCCAGACATCTGGATACCATGGACAAATAACCAGAGCACTTAAAACTCCCGCTTCACTCCCGTTTGTAATTTCCAGACAGGAAAGCTGTAATTGTCTGAGGAAGCATGACTAACGATGGAGAGGTATTCCTAGAGGACCTGATACAGCTTATTTTCAGGTCAAGCATCCTCAAGAAGCAAAATTTATTTATAAGACAGCCTGCATGCAGAACATCTGTTTGGTTAAGCATCAGTGGCTGATGTTTAATTAGGTTTTTTTTGTTTGTTTTGCAGTTCATTGGGCACAAGAACAGTAGGCATACTATATAAAAATAATGCACTAATTGCTAAACAGAAGTTCATCAAAATATTTTCGTACTTTGTTGGATTTTCATGTATTGGTTATTTTAAAGATTTCTTACTTGACATTATATGGTTCATAAATTTCTCCACTGTTAATACTAAAAACTGATTAAAACAGTTTATTGCTAGATACAGTTAATTGCTAGATAGAGCAACTTCATAATAAACCATTGTCCTGGGGGTATTCAGCAGCTGACAGTTAAGTTAGTTACAGGATTTGTGCCGTGTCAAGGTATCTGAAAGAAACTGCTAACTTGATAATTTCATGAAGATAGCATAAAACATGTAAGATGAGAACCAAACAGAGGAGAGAAGATAGAGTAGGGAACTGAAATGTCTGTTCAGAATGATAAATGTAAAGCAGTGCTCAATGTTTTACAACACTCAGTAAAGCTTACCTCCGCTACGTGCAGTAGTGGAGTAGTGTGGATTTTAGTAACCATATTGTAATGAATAGAGAACTGAAGGGAAATAGCTTAGAATTTCTAAGGGTGTTTTCCCTTGTTACACTGTATTGTTTGGCTTTGGTTTTATATTGGCTTTCTGCTCATGTTGGTGGGTTAGATAGGATTGTAAAACAAATGCTTCCTTTTTCATCCTAAATGACAGAATAAGAAGAATTGATCTTAGCTATTCTGACTCTAAATTGCCTCCTCTCCTCTAAATGTCACTTCGGAACATTAATGCTTGGGATCACTGTCTTTCCAATATTTCTGTTGATTTGATCTTCAAAACCAAAAGGATGTGACAATTTTCTTTAGATTGTGAAACTATGGAACTTTTCAATTTAAAGGTCTGACGTGAACAGTAGGATATAGTATCAACAACTGAATAACGTGCTGTCCCAGTCAGTCACTCACTTATGGATTTCTTGTTAAACTTATTTAGAACCTGTCACTTTTGCTGATCTCTGCTGTGCATTTCATAAAAATATTTTCTTGATCAGCTTCTAATATAACACATAGTCATTTCTCATTTTTGCTGGAAACTGTTTCCCTTCAATAAAAATTGCCTTGGAGCTAAACGTATGGTTACAATGAAAAAATATTATTTTTTTAGAATTAATAGTGTCCTATAAAATCCAAATCTTAATCCCCTGTCTTAAAAAGCACTCTTTTATTACAGTATTAATATTTCTTGATATTAAAATTAATATTTACTGATATTAAAAATGGAAAAAAGTGTGATAAGCCTGTTCACAAAAACAAAACAAAACTGTTTCAAACCACTATGAAAATTAATGATTTAATAGTTTAGAGCTGAATGTGTACAACAAATCAAACTCAAATCAACGATATCTCTTAAGTCTGTTATGGTAATTTCACTAGAATAAATGATCTCTTAGTTTTGCAGATTTATTGGATCTAGCTTCAGAATAGTGAAACTGCATGTAAAACTCTGCTGATTAACCTTTTTACAGCAAAATGAGATACATTCGTTTAGTGGTACAAAACTTCCCAAATTTAGAGTTTCAGTTCCTACAGCTATTTTAATAATCTAATATTTGGAAAAATTCCACATAAGACCAGAGCCACAGGTCTCTCCAAATTTTTCTGTAAGGTAAAGCTACAAATAAATTACCTTGTTCTTCGATATTTGTCACTATCCAATATTTTTATCTAATAAAGAGGTGGTGTCTTGATATTATTCCTGTGCCACTGCCAATTAAATTTCCTTCCCTCTTTCCTGTGTAGAATTAGGCATTATAGTTGTCATAAAATTAGTCACGTCTTTTCTGTGGAAGACTTTTTTTTTCTGGTTTTCTAAGGAATGTAGTCCACATTCAGATATCTTTTGTGTGTATAAGAAATGGAATGATACATTATCTGTTCTATGTTCTGAAAAATTTAAACTCCAAGTGCATTTTATGTGATATTACAGCTTAACACTGGTATGAAGTGGTTGCAGGCAGTAGTAAAGATAGCATAACATGGTACTGTGCTGTGGACTCATTTTTTCTGAATGAAGTATCCCATCACCCTCAAGGTCTAGCTGTTTTGTTCTGCATCGTGTAGTTTCTCTAGCTGCTCCTGTGGCAGCTTTTCCAGTCACTGACGTGCTTGGGAGAATGAGTGGTGTAGCTAGATGCTGAGGACAAATAATGAAAAAACTCCCTCCTTATTTTTCAGGATTATTTAGAACTGTATTAAAATACATTTTTAGTAGTGAAAATGTTTCCCAATGTGACTAGGAACTGAATTACTTAAAATAAGTAAAATTGAGAAAGTAAACGCACAAGAGAGAAGCTGGCTGCAGTATTCCAGAGCTTAATTTTATACTTAAGGGCCTCTGGCATAGGAGCAAATGGTTTTAGATGATTTTAAATTTTGAACTGTAAGATTTTGTTTCACACAGTTAGGAGAGGATTTAATTCATAAACACTGCAATCCCCATTGGAATAGATACACATCTTTTCCTCCTCTAACTACGTATATAAAATGTAGGGCAAGCACTACCCAACTGAATACATTTTAGTTAGATTTCTAAATCAGATCTACTACCTGGGGCAGGAATAGCTGACAACAGACATCTAAATACATCAATTACAGCGTCTACAAGAACACAAGTAGGCAGTACATAATTCCTTTCAAGGTACAAAATGTAGGAATCTGATAAGAAAACCATTCTAACCCCTTGCTGCACCACAGAGTGGGAAGTGATAAAAACCATCTGGCTCATTCTTCGTGCCTTCAAAACATTGCTGGACATATATTTATATGATATAGCTTCTCAAATTGTTCTGGTTTGCTGCTGACAAATAATTTAGATTTTTGTTGAATTCAAAAAATGTATATTAGACCAAACACTGAACACTAAGCAAGCGGAAAGAGAAAATGAAAAAACAAATCAAAACACCTCAAAATCAAAATCAACCAAATCATCTAATCTAATTCCAATAAATAAATCTTTTTTTCATACCTTTTTTACCTGATATTCTCCCGTCTTACTCAGTATATGGATCAAAATGTGTGTCAATTATCCAATAATCTTTTTTTTCTAAATAGCTTAATAACTCCTTGTCTTTATTTAATCTGATATCATTAATTTACTTCTATTTACATACCATTTTACCAGTCTAAAAATTTTGTCTAAGATATAAACCTGACTCTTAAGAAAATCAGTAGGATATTTGCCATTCATTTACACACAGGCAGATTTTTTAAACCTCTGTTTTTATTTACACGATCAAATGTTTATAAATGTTTTGCTTTCCTCTTGTTAATCTTTAGTTCTCTTCTAGCTTTATGATGCCACATCAAAACCCATTTTTTTCCTTTTTTTTTCTTTTTTTCAGTTTTGACTTCAAATCTTAGGATATAGAGGGAAATGAGGTGTTAACCATTTTGAGTTTGGTGATAGAAATGTTTATGCATACATTTAGTTTTGCTCACGTGCATATTATCATGAAGTAAGTGCGAAAACTATTGCAGCTAATGTCATGTAAATATTTTCTATGGTGAATCCATTATAATGCAGTTATTTGTAGCAGATTCTGATATGGGGTTGGTTTGTACACAGATGCCTTGGCTATATAACTAATTATTTTTATTTTAGTAGAATGTGCTGACAGATCTTATTTTCCAGAACGATTGTGTCATAACAGTACTTGTGGTGGCCATGAAACCTGATTCCAGTAGCAACTGGGATTGCTCATTACATTGTAGAAGGTAATAAGCATCATCTGTCACAGGTCCACAGCCTTTCTGTGCTTTGGTCTTCTCAAGTGTTGCATGTAAATAATGTCCTAGAATTTTCGTTGAAGTTACTTGTACCCTTAAAAGTAGAAAGAAAGAACTAAGGGCTGCACACGCTCCAGTGTGTTGTGATATAGTGATATTATCTTCTGAAGAGAATTTATCGGTCACAGCTAAAATGTAAAATGTCATAGAATAAAGATAGCAGACTAAACAGTTAACAGAGCATAGGTTTAACCAAATTATATGAAAAAATTTCTTTAAAGCACAACACATTTTTATTATGCATTATTTGTTAGTATATATTAAAAAAAAAAAGTTTCCCTTGCTTTTGTTCTAATTGTTATATGCCAAGTGCAGTTACCTTTATTTCAATTACCTTATGATTGTTTAAATCAGCTAAGGATATATTTAAGGGAAACTATGAAGCTAGAAAGCTGCCTTGTGTTGTTATCAGCCGTCCTTTGCATTGCCCCCGATAGCCCCACCTACAGGCTTGTTTAAAAGGAGGATTTTCATGAATGTACTGCTGCCAAACTCCACCTTTTGTTACTGAAACATCCTTAAAAACCTAGCTCTTAGTGATCAAGTCCCTTTAAAAAATTCTTTAATCACTTTGACAGAAATTAAACCAAAACAATTGTTTTTGTTGAAACAAAAGTTCAATTTTAAAACATTAGTAAAATTGAATGCCATAACAGTGGTCTCTCAATAAACCATGTAAAACTATTTAAAATGGGATAGAAACTACTTCAATTTCTTTACCAACTAAGGAATGTGTTCTGTGGCCCTGAACTGCAGAAGGAAGGATGTGAGTTTTTCTGTGCCTGCAGTAGTTTTCTTGGCTCTCAGCACACAGATACTACTATATTGCTATTTTGTGACTGCTGATAATAAAGTTGTCTGTGACCAGTCTGTTAAAATATTTAATATCTTAAATTGAGATTCATGCTGGCAGCCATATTATTATATTGGTAGAATTCCAAATTTCCATCTGTGACAATATCAAACAGCCAATTTGATAAACTACAGTGCAGTCACTGGCATAAGCATAAAGACGTACTTTTCTCTTGATCTTGAGACAAATGGGAGATTTCATGCCACTTAAGCATTTGATAACAGCTTTAGACAGCAGCCTTTGGGAATGCCTCACTTTTTAATTTCTCTGTGACGATTTACATAATTCTTATTTTGCTTTTATATGTATCGATGTCTTGAAGTTTGGTGAGCTCCACAGAAGTAATACATAAGCAATCTGTACCAGAATATATGGAACACTTTAAAATCTGGAAAGCAGCTGGCCTATAATACGTAGATGTTTGAAAATGCATTTCAGCTAATAGGTTTAAACAAGGACCTTGTTCAAGCAAGAAAAGTAAAATGTTCTCTGTAAGGAAGCAGAGTAACATGGCAGAGATTTCTACTATAGGTTCATAATGCTAGAGGACTCAGATGAATCTTGGTGGGTTTTTAATATTAGTATGTGAGCTGGGAAGCTGAAGCTATACATACAAGTAAAGGGTTTGCCTCAGTTTAATTTTTCTTTTGTCGATGATTTGCATTAAGTTTTTATAAATTCGTATTTATGAAACTCGGTTTACAGGTCTTTTTTTTTGGTTCTGCATTGTATTTATGATTATTTCTTCTCCTTATGGTACTGGTCTTACTCGTGATTGTAACGTAAAAGAAAAAGTTACTGTGTAATATTAAACTCAACAGGAAATTTTAGAACTAAGTTGAAGACCATGAAGTTATACCAGCACAGAGCTTGGCTGTAACCATACTAATACTTTCTAAAGTTATATATAAATACTTGTTCTTGGTAAAGAATTTGTTATGCTATTTGCTGTGACTGAAACAATTATGTCTATTCCAAGCACTTAATGTGGTGAATAAACCTTTTCTTTTTAAAAATATTTGTGACTTCACCTGTATAGCAACAAGAAGCTGGAGAAATAGTACCAAAATTGACCGAGAAGATCTGTTTTTACCATACAGAATGAAACAAAGTACTACTGCTGTTCTTAACTTGCTCCTTTTTTGCCACCTGCATGAATATAAATGTATACTTGACTCATATCTGAATGCAAATGTTACACTGCAGAAAGTTGCGTACAAAAATAGATTATATTTCTACTATTAAATGTATTCAGCATAAATAATCCAATCAGTTTCTACTCAGTATAGATATGTGGACCTGTGGTTTTAATATAGGTCTAAAAACTTAGTATAAATTTCCATTTATATCTTCTATGCAGAAATATACTTTTCAACATATATTTGAAGAGTTATAGCCAGATATTTTTCAAATTTAATATCATCAATTGGGTATATTATGATGTACTGTGCCCTTAAGCCTGTACCTTCAGTAGAATAACAGAGATAGCAAGATTTCTACTAGACAGCTGTTGGTAAGCTAGATAAGTAATTCTGACTTAAAAGTCAAGAAAAGATTAATGGTGGAAGAAGAATTTCATTTTTCTTTATGCCTAGTCTGTATTGCCAATTTTATGAAACTCTATTTTAAAGTAAAAGCACATGGATTTGCAGAAGCAATAGTTACTATTTGGCATCCTTCAGATTAACTCCTCAGTCCATTAGCAGGCATCAGTATCAAAACTCTTGCGGATTTCAATAGAGCCAGGCTTTTACAAACTGCCTGTATTTTTCTCTTTCCTAATATGGGTCTTTAAACTCCTGAGTAAACTTTTCCTGATGAATCACAGGGTTAGATAGCTTTTCCACTAGTCAGTAACTTAACTCCTTCACAGCTGTGCAATTTTTTTCCTACTTTCAAAAGCAACTATTTAGACTGCTATTGATAGTTCCTTATAGTTTATCAGTGTAAGTAAGAGTAGAACATCCATATCTTGACTATATGTTGAAAAGAGTTAATGCTGTACTTCTCTACAATTACTTTCTCATGTTGATTATATCTCTGCATTGTTGAGAATGTTTCAAATACCATGAACACTATGAAAGGTGTATTTTTTTAGGCAGAAACCTGTGTTAATGAAATAAACATGGCACTGCTCAACAGAAACTAAATCAGTATTTTTTATTTACTTTATTTTATTTGTACAATACCACCTATCAGATAAATTGCAGCACACCATAGATAACATATATATAATTTGCCAGGGGTACCTAACAGAGGCTAAGGGGAAAACAAAGAAAGCAGCATCCCCCTGTGATGGGTCTAGAGCTGGAATAGAGTCAATTTTTTCTAGGAGCTGTAACTAACTCCTAGGAACAGGAGCTTTAACTAGTAATTACACTTAAGTTGAAGTCATCTGAAAGTATCCATACCTGCACTGTTGAAGTGTGAATGAGAAGACAGTATACTAAGTTGTGAGCCAAGGCCATCATTATTTATAGTGCTATATACAGGCAGAAATACTGTGCATTTTCCTGCATCACCTAGAGTGGGATGAGGACACATTCTAGTTTTGGAATTCACATAGTTAATTCTTTGAGGAAACAAGCATAATTACCTTCTTTTGTAACTTGTACAAAACTGAAGTTTGTTATATTTTCTGATATACCCCAAACAAAAATGCATCATAGATAGAAACAAGTAGTGAACAGCTAATGTGAAGAGGTGGAAAGGGAAGGAAAGTGGTTTGTTTGTTTGTTTTAATGATAGTCATGCATTTTAATTTAGCCCCAGCAGAAAAAAAAAAAAAAAGTGTATCTTATGGATACAAGATGGTCACTTGCAAGTGATTAGGAGGCCAGGAAATGCAGGTTTTATTACTTATTTTGTCTCAGTGGATAACAGTGGCTACTTGCACTCTTTTGAAAATATCACCTGAAGTAATTTAGAAATGTAAGTATCATATATATGCTGTGAGGTTTAGGCTTAAGTATTTCTTTTGGAAATGTAACTTGAAATGTCACTCAAGTGCTTGTCATCACTTTTAGAAAATTGTCTTTGAGATGTCTACAGATCTTGTCTGAAAAGGAGAAAGTATGTACATAATACCTGCTCATATTTATAAAATATTTTGCTATATAAGAAGAAAAAATGGGATTAATTTTCATTTATCTTTTGCCCAAGATAGGTATTTATTACATTCCAAATGTTAAAACAATTTTGAATAATTTCTCCACAATAATTGTCATAAATACATCTTCTATCACTAGATCATTTTGTGCTTAAATGATATAGGCATTGGAACTCATCACATTCTCTTAAATAGTCTGGTTGGATCAGAGGTAGGCTGTTCACCTTACTAAATTAGGATTTTTATGCCTCCTGTTTTATGAATCATATGAAAAATCACATGTTTTTGTCTAAGTGATGCTAGTTTTACCATCTTAGTATAGACCGGTTTTGCTTCCAGTGTCCCTTCTGGATGAAAGTGCCATTTCAGAAATCATAATTAAATCATTCAGAACATGCCCTAAACCAATATGATTAAAATAGATGTATTCAAATTCAAAACATTGGATTACTTAGTTAAAAAAATTAGCAGAGCGTGATTTCCTTGAATGATGTGGTAATAGTTTCCTAGAAAAATGTGGCAATCTTTTTTTTCTTTAATTTTTTTGCATGACAGTTATTTGCAGTATTATAGACTAAATTTCTCAAGCCACACAGAGAAGCAGACAAAATAGAAGGCACACTAAGTAATTTTAATTTGATGTTTGCAATCAAGTAGTCTGAGCACCAGTTTGCTCATTTGAACATTCTGACTGAAATGCGTGTACAATAATTTAGAAGAATAGCTTTACTAATGGTGTATTATTTTTGCTGCTCAAGATTAGATGCATTTAAAGGGACGTGTGTAAGTGGCCTACGATTCTTGCCGCTTATAATTTATGTAGACTCTCCTTAGGTTACACTCAAAATTCATGTAACAGTTGTTTTCCTTTGAGCTAATGAATATTAACTACAAACTCCACCACCAGTTCACCCAATGTATGGCTGTTACATTGGTAGTAAAGTAGAAGAATATGCCAGACCACTTGTACTGTAGAGCCTCAATAAGAAAACTTGTCTCCTGACTGCTGAAACAGATGCTTAGACTGAATAGCAACACTCTAAAAGAGAGTACCACTACTGTAGGGGTGGCAGGATGTGAAAGAGAGCAAAAGGCTCAAAACACCTGTGTAGTTGATTACATTAGTAGGTGGCAGGAAGGAGAGGCTAACAGTGAGCAAGGGGGGGTTGTTACAGGGAAAAGGCTCCCCCATTGGATCTCTTCATGGCTTTCTCTGCATTTCTTATCTGATGAGGTAGGTGGTAGTATTTGTTTCTTGAGTCGATGAATAGTTTTTTTGGAATCATAATTATGATAAAGTATTAAAAAAAAAACCTTTTTTTTTCTGACTTGTACAGTATTCTAGAGTGTTCTAAAGAAATATTCACTTGCTGTAGGTGTTATGTACCTTCTCTTTGGTTTTGGCTATAAATCTGTGTTGGAAATATTGGCCAGGATCTCCATGTTTAGTTAAAGAAGTAGAAGGTTCACTTACAAGAATGGAGCTTGCTTGAAATGCGAAAATCCTTTTTTGTCACCAGCTAATTTACAAGTAGCCTCTTTTGCTGAATACCAATACCCTGTCCACGAATATTGTTTATTTGTTATGCTTGTGGTTCATATGTTGTCAGAGGTGTTTATTATGTGGTAGAGATTTTCTTTTTGTACTGTTATGGAATGATATTGGTAAGTTGTGCTAAACTAATACAAGCAATAGTGCTGGGTGGGGTACGGTGAATCTCACTGTCGACCCATGTCTTTGTTCCTGTCCTCATGTGAGGCTGGTTACAGGTTAGTTTTTGTGGTTTTTTTTTTGTTGTTTTTTTGTTTTTTTTCTTGAAGGCTTCTCAGGTGCAGTTTCCCCTCATAAGCAAATATGAAGGACTGTTGATGAGGAAGATCTTGTACTGCCCTTGCCCACACTGAAAATCTGTATTTGCTTGCAAAGCAGCCCTAACAAGCAAATCTCACGGTTTGAATCTCTTTACTAGATTCACGTAGCTGTTTCCTAAATCCCCGTAAAATCTCACCAATGAGGACTCAATTGTTTGGATTTCTGTTTCATCATGCAGCCCCTAAGCTGCAGAGGCTGTTCCAGGGGAAGTAAGTTAGCATAGTGGAACTGAAGTTGCTTTTGCTGGTAAAAGGTGTACTCTCCAATTGTATTAGTACTGTCTGCACTCCCTAGGATTCAGTTATCTTTACCGTTTTCCTTCTGAGTGTCTGTCAGGGTGTACAACTCTTGTTTTCACAAAGCCCTTGCTGCAGAAGCTACAGGGGGAGTGAATGGAATCTGTTCATTCCCTGCTCTGTGTTGCCTTCTTCTCTTGAGTTAGCAAACACCCCAATTTTCACCCAAATCCATTGGCTTAATGGCTAGCTAGAAAGCCTGACCATTGTCCCCCTCAGAGTTCATGTAGGCCACTCAAATTCAAATCTACTATCATCACGCAACATTGTGTACCTGTTATTCAAAGGGGCCAGAAAGCTCCTGTAGTGGGCATTTCCACACACCTGACAAGCACATGATACTTTACATTTGCCACTGTATTGCTTACAGCTGTGCATGCAAACAGCCCATAGAACTATGGCACCTGAGCAGCTCTGGGACTTCAGACTAGCACAGATCCATATCCGACCTTTTCAAGATCTGATGTTGAGTGTGAGTTTTCTGACTAATATCTTCAACTGTGTGTTCATCTATAATCATTTCTGTCTGTAATAGTCACAAATTTGTCAATTTACATGTATTTACTGTAAACAGTCCCTTCTGACTGAAGCATCAAATCACACTTGACATTTAAAGGTCATAATAAAAGCTTATAAAATTAGCACACACGATCAATAAAAATATGATCTTGTTAGCATGGGCTTTTTTTTATTTTGAAGACATTACTTTCTAGTTAGACAAATATCAAAATTCCTGAGTATCAAAATGACCAAGGACAAGTCTGATCATCATCTTTTTAGTCTATAGCACCTCCCAGTGTTTATTAACACATTTAAGAAAAGCGAACCAGCTTACCAAAAGTAGAAGTTAGGCATGGCATATATGCAATTAAATGTTAAAGTACTAATGCTACAAGACTCAGAAAAAAAACTACAAGTAATAGAGGTATTCACAAGATATTTTGGTTGAAGTGGTGGACTTGAGTGCTATTTGTTACTCCCCCTGTTTTAGAAGTTAGTTTGGTGCTATGAAATGGACATGTTATCTGTGTTTTCATTTATGGTTTTGTGTTGATCTGTCAATGTTCTGACTGTGGTTAAATTTGAAAGGTGACATCTTGTAGGAAGCTGTCAGTGCTTTTAATGGAATATCCGTATTCTTATATCATTTCAGCCTGTTGTTTTTAGTTTGAATTGTCAGATTCCTGCTATAACTTTAAAAGAGCAAGTGTTCACTTGGAATTAATTGAAATAGTTCTGCTTGGACTTGGATTAACTTGGATTTACTTGTCTCTTTGTCTGATTCAGCCTGTTTTAGAATACTTCAGTGTTCTGTTGATAAAATGTTCAGGTCATAGACAGTGTGTGTATACTGTAAACAAATCCCACTATAATTTAATCCTCATCTTATTCTTTGTTTCCAAAGCTAAATAATAGTCAAGAGAATGTATTGATTGCATTGGTATTTTTATTGCTTTTTTTGTGTGTTTTCATGAAGTTGTGGGTCACATCTGTGAATATCCATTTCCAACTTTTCAACACCAATTGTTACAAAGAATTTTTTCCATTTGTATAAATGATGTCATGTGTTATGAAAGTTTTAAAGTGTGACAATTCAGTGCTATGATTGTTAACCTCTGTTACTGCCACAGGAATCTTCACTGTTAACTTTTCCTTAGTACTGTTTCTAAATTACATACACCAGAAGGCTAACTTGACCTTTCCATCAGCTCATATCCAGAAGTAAAAATAAAGTCAAAGGTCAAAAAAGACAATTGAAATACAGTTGCCAAATATAGTCATAGACAGCCAATTATGCAATGAAAGCAGTGTGCCACCCAAGGAGAGTAACAGCCTTCATTTGCCTAAACTTCTGTTTTAATGGAGAAAACATTCCAAAATATACTACTAGCTGATGTATCTTGCAGTGTGGAATGGTATAATTACATGCTTTAGGATGTCTTGATTTTCCTGAGCTTTAAGAAAGATGGAGGGGGATAAAACAGCTTTGCATAGTACTCCGGAATCCTAGAAATCTAAAAAAAAAAATTGCTTTCAGATACTCAAACAATACAGAAAGCTTGAAGCTGTGAAGGGATGTGTCTGGAGTTTGGTTTTGTGTTGTAAGAAAGGCTGTATAAGGAACTGTGTACCAAAATCTTTTTACCTACAAGGAAAATTGCTTCATTAAGATTTGAGTTCTGTTTTCCTGTCTAGCTGCTGCCTTTGTTTATTTTAGTTAATTAATATTTTATTAGTCAATATTCTATAATAAAAGTATTTAATGTCTATAACATTAGCACATAATTCTTTTGTAGGCTTGGAAGTTTTTTCACTAATCATTTTTGAAGCTCTTAATACAGTGGTGTAAAATTTGTCTTTTGTAGAGGCCCAGAGAGGTTGAAGAATTTTCCCAGAGTCTGTAAGCAAGTTGCTTAAAAACTTGGATTAGCCTCAAGTCTCTTGAGTCTCAGGTCAGGGCCACTTCAGTAAATTTTCTTCAGGATGGAGCAATAACATACTTAGCAATACAATACTGTTTGTGTGCGTGTTGTCTGTTTTTTTTCATTGATAAATTGTAGATAGTGGAGGAAAATGTGGGGGAGAAAAACTGCATTTTTATCTTCTTAAATATATCCATTACCAGCTTATGCAGCCAGCTGCTAGACTTAATTGATGGTTCCATAAAAATGTAACATTTCTCACTTCTGATAAATCTCAATATTGAGAGATTCAGAAAAACTCAATACACGGCTGAATTATAAAGGTGTATCAGAGACACATGAATCATTTTAAGTACAATGTATGTAAACTCAACCTAATTTTTTTCTGCTAATCACATCTCTCAGCTCATCCTTTTGAAGCACAGACAGACAGACATGGCCCTGTCAGTATATTCTAGCTTCTGAAGCTGCTGACTGTGCCTGAGCCCAGAGGCTTGATTCTCCCCTCACAAAGCTTATGCAATCACCTCGTGTTCAGAGTGAGAAGAATGTTGAGTATGATCTGCTACTGTTCTGACTTCATGCCTATTTTTCCTCTGGTAAATACCACACCATAGACAAGGTGATGAAGATTCAGGAGGTAAATTCAGAAGTAATGAACACTTTTTAATGTGTTTCATGGCACAATGTCAGTTGAGCTCTGGTCTGGGCATTGATAAGTGAGCTCTCAATAATCTTGCTGCAGTAGTTCGACTTAATTCCCTCCTTTCTTCTCCTCACTTCCCCCAGAGGGTACTGTTATCAAACAAGTCAGCAGAAGCAGGAAGACAGCCATGCCCCAGCTGTTTCTGTTAACTACATCTTTGCTTAAACTTAACCATCTTCAGCAGCAGTTGATAGTGAAAAGCTGGGATTTGTGATAAGATATGGGCAAGGAATAGACAGTGTCTCTTCTGCAGGTTCAAACTTGAGGGGCAGTAATTACCAACAGTGCTAGACAAAGAGCAAGAGGTAGGGAAAGAGTAGGGAAATATGTTATATTTAGATCTAATTAATCCCCTGTAAGAGAGAATGTCATCCTTGGCACTGTTGGCTGTTATTAGAGGGTATGTATATGTTGTCATTTGAACAAAATCTCTTTCTATTATAATGGTTGAAAAGATTAGCAGTGAAGCAAAAGCACTTTCACTTTAGTGTGGGTTTGTCTTCTACTAAGACCAATTCATTGGCTGAACCAACAAACTCTTGAGAAATCAGGAATGCAGCTGCAAAGGAAGACTTTACAGCTGGAGCATGCTAACCCTTAATTGAATCTAGTGCATCAATACCTGCCTTGAGTTATCTAATTTTCAAATATTTAATCTTCTTGTTCCTTTATTTAATGTGTATATAAACAACAGAAATAAAATTTGATGCAACAGCGTAGAATACATAGCCTGACATCAGTTTTTCCCTAAGTATATATAAAATGCTATTGGAAGTACTTTTGATTTCTAAGAAAGTTTGAGTATTTAACCACTAAGATGCATATAAAGTGCATTTTGTCAGCAGTTTGCAGTTTGTTTGAACAAAACTGAGTTAGAGTTCATTTAATGATGCTGAACACTTCTTTGTTGGATTTTGATCAAAAGAGAAGTAGTTTTCAATAGAATTTTATTCCAAGATTTCAGCCATTTTGTGCCAAGATGTCACTAGGCTATCTTTTATTTTCTTATATTTTTGGTTGGTTGTCACCACCGAAAAGAGGAAGAAATAGGCACTTTCTGGGTTTAGAGCACACATGGAATATGATAGGATCAGACATGTTAGGATTCAGGTTCCAGGAAGGCTTTTCTTGTAACTAAGAGGCCCTTTGAAGTCTTTAAAATGAGATTCCAAAGGCAACAGAGCGTGGAAAGTCCTAAACACATCATCCAGTTGTAGTTTTAAATCCTCTCAGATAGAAGCAAAATGAACTCTGATTTTTGCTTTCCTTTTTCCGGAACAAAACCAAATAAGATCATGTGAAATTCAATTCATGTGCAAAATGGAATTAAAAACTAAGCAGCAATACAGAGAGATTTATTTTCTGTCAGAGATGGAGAATTAACGAAATGCCGTAGTATCTTCATGATCTGCTCAGGCGCTCTTCTTACTATCATGAATTCTGAAAGTCTATTTTGTGTGCCCACTTAGATTATGTTATGTGAACAAGATACAAAATTTAATTTTGAATAAAAAGCCAATAGTTTATGTTTGGACAAGGTATAAGAAGTGATTGTCAAAGAAAAAAAGTGTTATGAGTAATGACAGATTTTTCTGGATGGCCTTGTCTCTTGGCTGCTTCCGAATTTTTGCTTTAGTTTTTCAGTGTGTGTCAGTTCTCACTCTGCATCTTAGTTTTCAGACTGAAAGCAGATCTGTTTCTGTCAGGTGCAAGGGGATTTCCTCTGCTTATTGGAAATTTGCTTAGTTTACTCTTGAGTTATTTGTTTATTTTACTCTTGTATTATATCAGTTTTGTGTTCACCAGAAGGCTCTATTGCTTTTTGAAATGTGCACAGAATAATTTTCTTTGGGTAACTAATGAGGTCATCACTGTTGTAAACAGGACTCATCAATTTGCTTTTATTGACACAGTACACACTTTTTTTTGGGACAAAACAGTTAACTTCGAATGTATTTTTAAACAAGTGTATGATGAGTACAGGTTAATTACAGTCAGTAAAGATTTCTTCCAGTATTATGTTTGAGAATTTCAGTCCATATACATTTAATACAGTGGCTCTTAAATTAACATCTTAAGAATTTTTTTCAGGTTTTACTTTTATAAGATATCTATAAAATATGTATACGTATATATTTATTCTGTAACTTAATAGAGAAATTTAAAACACAAAGACTTTAATTCCTCACTATCTTTGCATTCTTATATTCATGGTTCTGACTGATGAGACAAGCTCTGCAAATTTTTGGCACTTGCCAAGGTTATGATGTAGAATGATGAGGCTATCATTCTACAGACGTTTCTAATTGTGAAGATTGTTCTTGTTTCACAATTCATGGGCTGAAAACAAGTAATGTACTCCATCTGCAAGACTGTCAATGCAGCTTCTTTTATGAAGTCGTTATGGTTAAAAATGTGATTTTTTTCATGTTTTTATTTTAGTAACACATGTAAATGATTCAAAATGGAACTTATTAGTGGAAAACTAGGATAAAATATGAAGATACTCCTAAGAGCAGTGTTTTTCATACTGTCTTTATCAATTTGGCTGCAACTGTTCTGGGATTCAATCCTGTGAAATAGATTTAATTTACATTTTACTAATTTAAAACTTCCAGAACTGAAGTTCACAGAACAAGAATGCTTGAACACACAAATTGATTCATCTTAGTAATGGATATAATTTTTAAATGTTGATTTTCAGAAGCCCTGGATAAAAATATCCAGTTTGGTCTTCTAATGTTTAAAAAAAAAAAAAATAGGGAAAGCAGGTTAGTGTCTTTTTTTCCCCTCATATCACTTTTGTTAAGTGTATTTTAGTATAGAACCATAAACACATCTTCAAAAAGGTCTTTTACATACTCTGTTGATTAGAGGATATGACAAAAAATGTTTTTTATGATAGTTTTTGAGTTTCTTAGAGAATGTGTTCTCTTTCAAGTTCCTTTTGCTTATATTTCCCTATTCTACTTATCCAACAGAAGCATTCAGATATTATTTCCTAATGCAGAATAGCTAAATTCAAGCAAGAGACCTAAATTTAAGACGGTGGGAGTTTTCCCATATACTTCAGTTAAATTTAATGGAGACATTTCATTGTAGTGTATCTCAGTTACCAGATAAACCATTCAAGTATTGATTGTTATTTTTCTCCTGATTCTCTTTACATTTACCAGAAAGTGTTCAAAGTTTTTTCTCTGCAATATCTATGTAAGGGTTTAATGACTCAAGGTTGTGTTTCTATAATTCATGATAGTTTTTTTGCCATCAGTAAATCTTAACAAAGTGCTCAGAAAACTCTACAAGAAGTTGTAGAAGTTGTGCCTTTAGCACAAGATGATCTGATATTCTCTAGTGGTTTTACTACAGAACGTTTCAGGGTATCATTAGAGTGCTTCAGCAACATGGAATCCTGCAGAGAATTGAGAAACTTTACTTGAATTTCAAATAATGCTAAATTACTAACCAAGTTCTTAGTTAAGTAGAATGGAACCGCAAAAGAGCAAACGTATGAAATTATTCAGCTCTATATGCTGCCATAATCTTTTCAAAGTATTTGTAAATAATAACAGAAAAAAAAATGGGTACAGTGGATATTCAATTCTGTGCAAAAATTTAGAAGAAATTACTTCAACAGTCAGTAATAGTTTTTCCAGTTATTTTTATGGGAGCAACATTTCACTTCCAAACTACCCCTATGGATCTCTATTGTAACAATGTTTTCCTGAATCTCAATGGGAGTCTTCTTGAATATGGACCAAATAATTCATTTGGCTGCTGGCCATGTGTTGTCTTTCAGAGCAATAGGGTTTGCACTACGTAATAAAGTAGGAAGAAAGGAGACATATGGAAACAAATTTTAAAAGAAATGGTAACATTAATCAGTGAAGTTTTAGCCACACAAGTTGGCAAATACTTAATGTAGTCATGAAGTAAAGAAATAAACTTCGAAGCTCACTATCTAGGTGCATAACATGGAGGAGTGCTGTTTTTATAGAAAATATGCAGTCAAGTTCAGCTGAAAGCTGAATCACACTAACAACAGTTCTTGAAGTTTATTTTTTATTTATATTTTGCTACTGTTATTAAAAAGTGCAGTGACATGCAACCTATATTAAAACTGTATTTAATAGCATCTTTGGAAAGAAGTTTGATCTTTTCAGATGACTATAAACACTAGACCAGCAAGTCTCTGGCACTTCTTCCTTTAATTTTATTTTGAAACACGCAATATAATCTTAAGTATTTTTGTTGTATCTTTAAAAAAAAGTAATGTCTTTTAAAGTGAATGTCATATTTCTCTAAATATGTAGTATATCTGTAATACCATGAAAGCCAAAGTCTCAGAAATAGTGATTGTAAGACTGATGCCTTCAAGTAGTTGTAAATGGAAGTTATACAGTATATGTGTGAAAAACACAGATTAGTACAATTCTTTTGCCAGTTCAAAAGTTGTATTTGGTACAGCTTTGCAAAATATTATATGTCCATTCTCTGTAGATGAGTCATCTTTTTGGAAGAAAGAGTAGAGAATATTTTTTCTTCATCATGATCATTGTAATAATGAACTGCAGAAACTATAATAGATTTTGTTCCTGGCTTGGCAAGCTATCTAAAAGATTTTGCAAGACAGTTTACATAATTCTTTCCATTGAACTTTCTAGTATTGCATATATTTTAATTGTGATCTCAAATATACAGAACTTTTAGGTAGTTTGTGGACTATATAAGCGTGGCTTAATGTTTCATAAGTATTTTATGAGCAGAGTTTGTGGTTATACATTTTCATACTTAAACCTTAATTCACTTGTTAAAATAGGCTCTCTGTTTGCTAATAATTACCAGCTGTAACTAATACATTAGCAGATCTACAATGTAGTATTTAAAATGACGCATTTCAAAATCAATAACAAATGTCCTGCTGTAGGATTAATTGGAAAACTTGTCTTCTACAATGGTCAGTACGTTATACAAAATTCTTTTGAAATGACTATAAATCAAGGAATGGGGAAACAATGGTGTGTAAATGCCTAAAAACTTAGAAGTCAAATAGGAAAAGCAAAGATATTACTTACTGTAGTTGTTGTTTGCTTCTCTTGTCCCTTTTACTTTGCCTCGCTTATCAATCCTCATATACCACTGAGTTCGACAGAAAAGTCTTCTTACTCTTACATCCCCCCCTTCCATATAATCATAGCTTCTGGTATGTCGCTCAGGGCTGGAACAGTTCACATTTGTAGCCATTTGCTCTGGAGTCATGTCATTGCAAGCTAAAGATATAGTGCCCATTAGAAAGATAATGTAAAAGTATGATCTGTAGAGCAAAATTGGCAGGATCCATGTCAGTATCCATTTGTGCATTATAGTGCAGTGTTCTGGGTGTTCATGAACAACATAATGAAAATTAAATCTCAAGTAGACTGTTGCTCTTAGGTCACCGACCTGCCTTCTGTCTTTACGAGTTACAGATTCATTTAAATGAGATAGTTCCCTCTTCTAGAATTCTGATCGTTTATTCCTTAATAGTTAATGGTGAAATAGAAGAGCTTCTTAAAAATCTCTGCAGTCAGAATATCCTTTAAAGACACAAGTTATAAAAACCTTTGTTGTTGTGACCTTCTGTACTACTTGAATTTGCTGCTTGCACTGAAAGTAAAAGATCTGTGAGAAAAGGTTCAAGTGTAAGTCTTTATGCTCAATTGTTACAAACGTGCAAGGACACATTATGCTACTGAAAAGTACTATACATAAATGTATAACACGCTAAGCTGACTTTTACAAATATGCAAATATATATATACAATAGATATCTCTCATAACAATTTACGTAAACAGACATTTAAACTGATTGTAAACATAGTTCTGTCTCAGTCTTAAATCAGTCCAAAAATCCCATATTGATTCAGTTGAACGACTTTATCATGCATGGTAAAATTCTGCTGATTACTTCATACATATATCTTCACTATTAGCACAATCTATCAGATAACATTTCTCTAGTTCAAATTTCAAGACAGACTTCACAGTCTTAGCCTGTATTTTTATTCCTACATTTTTCAGTTTATTAAAAGAAATAGTTTTCATAATGTTTTTTAGCATCTAGCATATACAAATGAAGATAAAGGTTATTAGCTGTTAGAAACTGCTGAATGTTTCTGTAAAGGATAGATAACTTACTTGTTCCTGTTGATAAGAGCTGGATACCCAAGTATTCCATTTCTGTTGTCTGCTTTTTGCAACATGAGATACTCTATTGTAGCTACAAACTTTCTCAGCTCAGAAAGACTCCACCAAAATTGTAATTGTTTCCATAAATCAACACGCTAGAGAGATGTGTGTGCTTATGAGTGCGCGTGCATGTGTGTGTTGAGTCTGTTGTTCAGTCCTTTTCGATAAATACCTTTGCTGACCTCACTTGGAAGCAATTAGAATTTAACCAGTCAGCTGTCAGTTGAATGCACGAACAAAAATAAAAGGAGACTTGCATTGTATCGTGTCCAATGGTCATCAGAGGGAGCTATGTACATAGTTTATACTTTAAATCTCCAAGAATCTACTTTCTAAAAGTACACATCCCATGATGTGTGGATAGAATTGCTTTGCGTGCTACTTAGTGTTTCTGTGCTTTGGTTTAGTTCAGTATTTTTCTGTCTTTAAAAAAATTTCTCCTCCTCTTTTTCATACACACACATTTATCTGTTTTCTTTGAAATCTTTTGTGCAGCTTGGTGGATTCATAGTCTGCTTATTGTATTTCTGGTGGGTATATGAAACATGTGGGTACATTATGTATTGTGGAGAGTGTGCTGTGACCATTATAGATTGTGCTGCATATTTTTATATCATGGACTTGAAAAGAGGAACGACTGCAAAAAAATCACTGAGACTTTCACTTGATTAGCCACTAGGGGAAAATGAGAATGCATATGTGGATGTTTGAAAGCCTGACATTTAAGCACAACTTTTATTAGCATGAAGGAAAAAGTGCTACTAGGAAACAGCCTTCCTTAACATAGGTAGAATCATAGAATATCTGAGTTGGTGGGGACCCACAAGGATCATTGAAGTAGTTACTGGTTTCTGAAACTCACAACATGAGAATGAAAAGGTGCAGTGATGGAAGTAAAGCCTCATACTTCAACCAATGGATAACCAGGAGGCTTAAACTTCCCAGAGTCAAAGACATGGGTAGATGTGCCCGGCTTTCTGCTTCTCTGTGCTTATATCCATCTTTGGCATCAGTCTGCTATCCGAAGTCTATGTTCTGTTTCACCCTTAAATTCTGTCGAAATTCTGATGAATGTATTTGTAAAACATATAGAAGCTAGGTTTTCAATAGCTCTTTATCTTGTCTAATTTCCACGCTTAATGTGAATACGCTTCAGACCCTTCTGCAGAATACTAGTAAGAAGGAAAGTTTGGAATTAATTCATGAATCAAGAATGGTTTACCTACCTTTAATTGCCTGTACTTGATATAATAATGCTGTTTATCATTACCTGCTTTTCTTCCATCGCCACTCCTCCCACTCTGTAGAAATAGGTAACAGTTACTTCTTAGAAATTGAAGCAAACTGTAGAGGCAGTTAAATAACAGAGTACATACGTGCCACCTTGTGGTGAGGGGGACATAAGTGAAATGTTCTTTTCACTGGAATGGCCCAAAATAATCATCAAAGGTGTACAAGACCAGGCAACCTTGTATTACTCAGGCTTTTCCGTACACAAACACAGAGAATGAGTCGTTTCCTTCCTTCAAGTCCTCAGCTTCCTTCTTAGTGTTCAGCTGGGCTAATCCAATTTGTCACTTGCTTTAAATTATCTTTTTTAACTATTTATACTCATAATCCAAAGCTAATCAACTTTTAATGTCTTTATCTCCATTTCAGTGTATTGGACTGTTCCCTATATTCTGTGACTCAACATAAGTTTCCTAGTTCAGCAAGGGCTCAATATATGCTTTTTTGTGATATGAAAGATATGACACCATGGCTTTCAAAGACCTCATGCCTACAGTAGATATACAAAGAAGCAGCTTTCATTGAGTTAGCCCTCGTAAACTGTGATTACAGCTATTTCGACCTTGACTTTGTGTTTTGTCAGCCCCTGACTACCATTCTGACGTGAAGTGGGACTGTAGTGTTTTATGCCAGTTATGTTTCTGCCAGCGCATTTGCTGGATTTATGTCAGTGCCTTCTCAGATCTATTCCACAGTCTGAATCCAGAATGATAGCAATGAAAAAAATTTGTGGCATTCAAGAGGCTTATCTGTTGTGTATTATAAAGAAAGCAATTGAGGATAAAATGTAAACTCAGCAAAATAGGACGCAAGCAGAAATGTGTTTTTTTTAAATACTCCTTTCTTTCCTTTTTTTTTTTTTAATGAGCAGTAACAACTTTCACTTTCAGATCCATACTGGTTTTAATTTTTCCTTTTTCCTCGCTAACTTATTTGTTCTGACAGTTAGTTACAGGAGAAAAATATATATATATACATACCTGAGTTTTGGTTCCAGAAAGCTGGAGCTACTTGTGATCCAGGCATATGCATGTGTTTCTCTTGGCTCTGAAAAATAAGTAATTTTCTGTAAGTGTGTTTTTATGTAGTGCTTCAGTTCAGATCTTTATGAAGTTTTGTGTTTAGAATAAACAAAAAACGCTTTAAATAAAACTCTAGCTGTAAGTTCAGTCAGTGAACAATATAATTAACCTTTAATTACTGCTGCTAGCTTCCGCATTGTCACATTTTCTAATTATAGAATAACTTTTATTAAATACTTTAACTGTAGTTTTATTTAATCACACAGTTTGTTTTGCTATACAACTGCTTAATTTTTAATGAAAGGATGCCATCTTGATCTGCATATACTAATCAGGATTTTTTTTTACATAAGTCCAACCTGCTTCTGTTTAAACCAAGTGTAGCTAATATTTCTATCAGATTGCTTTATGTTAGTTTTCTGGAAGATTTAGCTAATATTTCTATCATATTGCTTTATGTTAGTTTTATGGAAGATTTAGCTTGTCTGGCACTTCTTCCTCTAGTTTCTTACAAACTTGTATACTTCGGGCTTTGCAAATCAAATCCCAAGCAAATTTTTAATGATATAGGGAAACTGTTGATCTGAAATGCTAGCAGTTTGCCGTTTCTTGAGCAAGTTTGTATTTGAAGTAATGTATTTGAGGTATCATGACCACATGAAACATAAAAATGTGCAAAATACACATTCTTTAACATATCCTTTAATATATAAACCTTGCCCCCTTTACATTAACCCATGCATTGGCTCCTGCTTGATAGTCAACAGTTGTCCAGAGCACTGCTACCGTGCAGTGCTGAAAAGGAAAAAGTGAAAATGAAGGGCAAGAACTTTGCTTCCGGTTATGAAGGCTGTGCATAGGCCTCCATTTCAAATAGAAACAGCTTAATAAAGTCTTCATTCTCTTCACTCCCATAGGCCATTACTTTTTGCAGTCATGTTTTCATCTAAAACAACAGAGATCTATGCTTTCTTAATCTCCAGGCTGACCTACTGTAATCTGTATCGTTCAGGTTTGGTATTGGGTCATGAAGGTGATTTTAAAAAAACAAAACAACAACAAAACCTTCCATGTTGCCCTGAAGACAAGTTGGACAAAACATACCTGCTAAGAAACTAACATTTCTATTGCTAAGAAACTATCATTCTTGATCCCTGAATTTGCTTTAGAACATGTCCCAAAATTCTCAGAACAGTAGGAATATAGTCTTAGTATCAGACTTCAAACCTAAGATGTTGGGTGTCAGTACCCTGCTGATATAGCTAAAATGGGATTCACTTGTAATTATTACATTTTACATTAGTAGCAATAAATATGAAATAAGGTCTTCAAGGTTTGCTTTTAACTCAGAATAAAAATATACAGATATTAATATTACATATATTACATATAATCCCAAACTGAAATGTGCTATGAAATATTGATTTCTGTATGAAATTTCAGTATGAAATACTGATTTCTGTTTAAGTGCTCAAGCTAGCAATTTTTAACACTTCACGTAGTTCCATATATAGCATAATCATTATTGTAATTTACTTGATGGTTAAACATTTTATTGACCATAAGGAAAATATAATTTGTGAATAAAGCTTAAAACAAGAATAAAGCTTTGTTGCCATGATAGTACATACCCATTATTAGCCTGTCCATCTGCTAGTCTTTTCATCTTAGAAAACAATTTTAGTTCTTTTTAATTGGAGCCCATCTGAAGGCAGATTTTTGGAGGACAGTTTTCAGCCTTTTTTTTTTTTCTAGTTTTCAAACTGTGGCTTCATTGATCTTCTAATACTGCCTATATACTTCATTGAACAAAGGTTGATTGAGAATGGAAAATTATCCTCTTATTCGAATATTTCTTTATATCTCTAATTACTCTTGTCATAGAAAAGAACTATATTGTGCAAATTATATGGTCCTCTCTTAGACTTGCACTACAATTTGCACTCTTTGATTAAACCACAATAAAGGGGAAATTATTAGTAGTCTTACAGTCTACTAACACCTGTTGGCATCTAGTTAGATGGCAGTGCATAAAGCACTGCATTTTCTTATGTAAAGATGTTACCAGTTAAAGTCAGAATGAAAACACTGTTAAAAGGATTAGTAAAAATGTCCAGCAAGTATAATGGCACATGACTTACCATCTTACATAGATACGTACCTGTACGTAATGAAAGAACTGGCAATATCACATAGCAGTGGATGATCTTATATCTATAAGATGGTCCTTAACTCATCTGAAAGTGAACTGGCTATGCAACAAGAAGAGATGGCAATTGGTCAGAATTTGGGATAAAATACTTTGAGTGAGAAAGCTCAAGGATTTAGTTAGGGGAGTGGGATTGGATGCTTCCAGGAAAGTGAAGGGGTTGGCACTGAAGAGAGGAAGATGGTTCAGAAAGGCAACTGCAGAAATTTAAGCAAGGGAAAAGGAACCAAAGTATGGAGGTT
Source organism: Anser brachyrhynchus (assembly GCF_964034855.1). Lineage (NCBI taxonomy): Eukaryota > Metazoa > Chordata > Aves > Anseriformes > Anatidae > Anser > Anser brachyrhynchus. The sequence goes on from NC_137706.1 coordinate 573,485, forward strand.
GAGAGTCGATAGACATGGAAAATACAACAGGAACATTTCCAAAACCTAAAGTGGAACACAGGTTTACACAGAAACAATGGACCTACACTGCAAATCTTTTGGCATGGCCTTAAAATATTAGGCACCTTCATTTGCTTACAGACTTCTACAGCTGTGAGTTTCTCTAATTAAACAGGCATGATAAATTCAAAGGGTACTGTCCCTATTGAGTTCTCTAGGTGTAACAATGGGGTGGAATTCCAAAAACCTAGTCATATGCACATACACACTCTACATTGAAACATCGTTAGCACTATGTAGTAAAGTACTCGAAGGGCACAAAACACTAGTTATCTCATGCATTAAATTAGGCAGGGAACTTGTGAAGAAAAGAATAATGGCACAGATTACAGTCTGTATCATACTACATACTTACAGAGACAGCCAAACAAATGTTATCCAAGTAAGCTCTTGTCATCTCCTGACATATACTTACATTTTAACTAACTTTAAGGTTATAAAATTATCGTTAGTATATTCTTACATAAATCAGAATGGTGTATGAGGCAGATTTCTATCATACTGCAGTGATTTACATAGCTGAGCATCTAGATTTCAATCATAGAAATGTATTCTGGGTAGGTAGCTTGGTTTTCCTGGAGTTTGTTCATAGTCTTTGCTCCTGCAATGCGCATGTTTCATTCTTCTTTTTCTTTTTTTTTTTTTCAAGCAGAATTTTTCATGAATAAAAACTCATGAATAAATTCAGAACAAGTGTAATTGTTTGTAATGGTTGCATTATTTATTACTCACCTGTCAGAGACAGGGACACCGTTTAGTCACAGTTGTAGGGTTTGCCAGTTGTTTACCATTTGGATGATAGATAAGCATTTGCAGAACTGAGGGAACTTAATAAAAAGGTGCCTTTAATAGAAAAACTGTGTTAATAATTGGCTTACAAGTGTGTTACACCACGTTTCCTCACTGATAATCAAGTCCATGATATCCTTCAGTCCAGGACAGTCATTTGATAATCTAGTAAGAGTGTGAAAGGAGGATTTAAAGATAATGTGAAATGCACTCAGATGTCTAGCACAAGCGTAGGGTTAGATCAAGCATGTCAGCATCATTCCTGAGGCATCTAGAATGGCTATGGATCAGAGGACTAGTTTTTCTGTGGCCTGATTACAAAGAGAGAGAAAAAGTTTCAAGATACCTTTGCACTGAAAGTAGTAAGGCAAATTGAGAATGTCAAAATTGGAGAGCTTCTTTCAGAGCTCCAGCAAGAGAGTTTAGGCAAGATATGTCTTATCTTTAAGATAAGTCATATTCTTTAAGTCTTAGTACTTATCTTTATGACTTATCTTTTTTAAGATTATGACTTATTATATGAATAATAATATAATTATTATTTTCAAACTGACCAGCATTTAAAGATGCCTAGAATTAAGATTACTAGAGTAGTTTATATTCCAAGGTAATAGCAGCATTGCACTTCACTGTATATGTAGCTCTTTTGTAGATTCAAGGAGTGAACCCTTCTATCTGTGAACAGCTGTGCTTCCACAAGTTCAAATGTCTGCTATTGCAGCTGTTGTTAGATTATTTGATTGGCTTGTGGCATGAACAAGGATTGAATTTTGCCAGCAAATTGATGAAGGTCAGGCTTTGAAACAGATCTGAGTCTCAACTGAGATAGGTCTGATCTGCCTCTTCACTCTTGGCTTCCTTTGCTTATCATAATTATAGCATTACTAAAATCGTTTCTACCCTTTTTCAGTCACTAGTTTTTCACACTTATTTTTGACAGAGATTGTCCATTGTAACTAAATTTTCTTCAACCAAACCTAAATAGTGCTGTTAAGTGAAAATGGAATGCAGAACATTTGGGAAGTGATAGAGAAAAAGGAGATGGAGGAGCGGGGGAACCCTAAGACTAAGGCATCTGTATTCCCTTTGCCCCCATAGCAGATAACATTTTAAACCTATTAAAGAGGAGAGAAAACTTGATTCCCTAATTAGTATAGTGTAATGGCAACTTGTCATTATCAGCTTTTTATGATATTGGATTGAATGAATCTGCATCATGTCTGCTTTCGACCTGTTGTGTCTCTGTTGGCTCTGATGTAGTTGACTGCGTTACTGCAACAGAAACCTTTTCTGCAGTAAAACAAACACACATTTTTTTGACCTGACTTTGTCAGCAGAGTATGAGTACAGGTCTTTTGCTTCAAGGACTTAAATGGTACATATTTCCTTGCATATTGTACATCATGGATGAAAAACCGTGGCATATATTTGAAAAGCACATGCAGCATGTTTGAGGAATAACTGTTCCTAAGAATGTTCATTATTCACTTGGGACGTAGGAATTATGTGATTTTGGAGACTGCTGACCACAAAAAATAAGTGCATATGTAATGATTAGTAAATACCCAATACCCTGAAAATTATTTTTAAAACGATTCCATATACATGCAAGATTTTGATTTTTCCAGGTACTTTCTAAATGGGGGAAAAAAAAAAAACACTTTTTTTTCAGGAGAAAAATGTTCTGTGAACACTTATTTTTCAGTGAGTAGGTGTAACAGCTCCAGTGAAAAAGTTACGTCACTAAAATATATCATGCTGAGGTACAGAATGTGTCAGTCCCTTCCCATGGCAGCCAACTGAATGAGTATTATTTTCTTAATCCAGTTGTTAGAAAACCACAGAATAAGAAAATATCAATATTAAAGTTTTTTTTTCCAAAGAATTTTGACAAGCAGTATTTCGCTAGTTAACTGCATTTCAATAAAATTCCTCTCTGAAGATCATGCCTTTGTTTATTTGCTTGTTTCATAGCATTGTTAGGCATGAACAATACATTGGCAGTGTCTGGTATAAATTCTTGGTCTCTAAGATGTCTCTGGTGAATAGTTTATCAAATTTAACATGTGTTCTATAACCTTCAGTTACAGATGAATTTTTCTGCTCAAGTAAGTGGTCTGTGCCCCTTCCTGATTGTTCCTACTGGTGACTACAATGCTTTATCTCTTCTTTATTGAGAAGCCTATGGGAGAAAGGACAGCTCTCTTAAAGCATTCTAAAATCTTGTTACACTTCTAGTATGAGGACTGTGAGATTTTATCAGTGATTCCCTTTGCTTTTGCCTTCGTTTTTCCATGGGCTTGCAACCAACATGATTTTGATAACCATTACTTCAACAACAAGAAGAAAATAGGATAGGAGTTGATATTTGTGCAACTGTGGAAAAAAAAATACATGATTATTGAAAAATAATAATAAAAAATCACTTCAGTGAAAAAAAAAATTGAAGTTAGAAAATTTATAGTTGATTTTCTCAATTTGTAGTGTGAGGCAGTAGGAGGAGTAGGATCACAACATTTATAAATACGAAAAAGCTACCATTTATTCCATTAGAAATATTTTGCTCAGTGGAACTATTGTTTCTTAGGCCTACAAAGGTGTGTTTGCACACCACTTTCTTCAATGTGAGAGGCAAAGAATTTTACTTTAGGCTCTTCTAACCAAACCATTTCTGTAATAGGCACCAGTATCTCAAACATGGCAGGTGTCTCAAAGAATGAAACTTTGATCCAATACCAATCTTTCAACATCTACAAATACTTCTTCTCATGCAGCTTATTGTCTGAGTTGGCAAGCTTGGTTAAGCTTTTGCATAAGGAGAGTGATGAGTATCCTCAAGTATCCAAAGGAACCTGATAATGTACCAACTAGTGTTGGCATGTGGAAGAGAACAGAAAACCAGCTATGAGAAGAAAGAAATTAAAGGGCATTAAAAACAGTGGAAGAGGAGAAATACGGGAAAAATTTTGGCAAATTTGAGGAAAAGGGGGAGAGATGTGAGGCATAGAGGAGGAACAAAGGAAAGTAATGAGCTCCTAATGTATGCAGTGAATCAGAAGAAATAGGAGCTGCAAAATAGGGGATCCCCTGAAAATAAACTCTAATAACTTAAGAGTCATTTTAAGAAAGTGCAGGGTGGGACCAAGGAATTTCTCATATAAAACCTCTTCTCCTGTCTAATTATTTTTTTGTGGTGGATTTTCTTGGTTGGTTGGGTTTTTTTTGTTTGTTTGTTTTTCCCCTAAAACTCAGCTAAGAGAAGTAACGTCACTTGGCAAATCAAATATGTACTAAGCTCTACTGCATGGAATCTTTCATTTCTAAATTTAGTGTGAATAGATTGAATACTCAATGTTTTTTGACTTTGATAATCTGCAGTGAAAGACTTCTAGGGATGGAGTAACTATTGTATCATATAGTAACAAAGCTTTGCTCACACAAAAAGTGAGATACTGATATCCAAAATCGTTTGCTCATAAAAGCTAGACATAAGTTGTCTGTTTTGCCATTATATACTGTGCTATTGTGTGGCCTGTGCTCTTCCCAGTGGAAGTGACTCTCAGCTGAAGCAAAGCGGGCTGGTGCAACCTGAACACTAGCTATGAGAATAGGTGCTGAGCAGGTTCAAACTAGGTCTTTCTAGCTCTTCTGAAATTAAGGTAGATAAAGGACAAAGACTGTTTCCTGCCCAAATGAAGAATACTGTTCAACTCCTTGTTTTTCAAAGGAAACAGAGACATTCCCTCTTCAGTGGACTTTACCTAGATGCAAAGGTGCAGAGGAAAAAATCTAGCTTCAGTAGGGCCACACTGAAATCTGCAGTAAAAGCTGAAGCATTGAGAATTGGTCCTGAAATTTCCTTTGTGATTTGTGATCCCTGCTCTGTTGTGGAGAAACAGCTGGTCTACTCTGCTGGTCCACCATGCCATTGTATTGTAGTCATAGTTTTCAAGTTTCTAGATACAGGCCTGCATTTAGTATAAAAAGTGCTACCATCAGGATTGGCAAAAGATAAGGCTTCCATTTAGTGGCTCACTGGAGTTGGTGATAGATCACTTCTTTTGGAACTTTCATATCATATTTACAGGCCAGTAAACTAAAGTGGTATTCCTGTAAAATACAGAGATCTAGATGTAAAAAGGTCTTTTTTTAATACAAGATTTATTTCTTGTTGATTTATAAGCAAAACTGAAAATACTGATTTTTTTTTTTTCTTTCAGTGTTGCCAGTGCACGCAATTTTAAGATAATGGTGCACTGGAATATAATCCAAATAGGTATCTGAAGGACCAGATTGTTCCATGTTTCTTAGGGCTTTTTGTGAAAGAGGAGAGGTCTGTTTTTGAGTGTTTTTCAGTTCCTGCTCCACCCTTCTGAAAGATACATATGCTCTCCCTCTTCAGTTTTGAGAAACACCCCCAGGGCATCCTTTTTATTTGAATTGATTTTCTGGTTGTTTATCTTTTTCAATCTGGTCATGAAAAGCACATCTGGTTCCTATTTTAATCAGTATTCCAGGGGGAGCAACATCATATTATAGAAGGCTAACAATGCTAAAATAATAATCCATAATGATGCAACTTCTGGTAATTTAAAACTGTTTTATCCACTGTTTGTAGAAGTGTGTTAATGATGTAGGCCAACTGATCTCTTTGTAGATTAAATTCACCCTGGGTCCTACTAGCAGAGAAATGTCTGACATCCACATAGGCAAACCCTTCGAACTCTCAGGAATTCCTGGTGTGGTGTTCTGTTTTTTAAGTGTCTGAGCATTTTAGTATTTATAGAAAGTGCCAAACCAACAGTTGTGGAAACTAAATCAATCTGTTGACAAAGAAATTCGGTAAAGCAGCCCCAGTGCTAGTTTACATGTAAACTTGTTCTGTCTTTTATTTGATGCAGTTCTGCTTTTAGAGATGATAGGGTTGGAGGTCTTTGTCATGTTTTTCTTTACTTCATTAGTTGATTCAGTACTTGGCCTATACACTAAGACTGCCAGAAAGTGACAGTGATTGTTTTATTACAACACTGTGTGCTAGCAGCTGAACAGAAACCTGTTATTTCAGCTAGGCTGCCAAACAGCCTTCAGGTGGTAGTATTTGTTTTGTACGTTTCTTGGTTTGAGCCAGCAACAAAGTGGAGAGACTGCTATAATTTCTCTGACTTATGCATACATGTGTACTTTTAGCAATTATTTAGCAACTAAAACATGGTATCTATGAAATTTTCATGAGATCACAATAGTCAGTAAAACAGCAGACTCCCAATCCTTTATGCGACATGGTAAGGCTTGTTAATGTGCGGACCTACCTCACTTACATTTGTATTTGCCTCATTGCAGTGTCACTTTAAAATATGTCCACTCTGATGCCATCTCCAAGCTAGACTTTCACAGTATTGCAGAATAATCTAAAGAAGCTAATTAGAAATAACTTTGGCAGGTGGGGAGAATGTACACTTATTTATTGAGTAGGCTCTATTGGAACCTTTCATTCTGCCTTCAAAATATTTCTTGGAACTGTCACTCTAATATATTCCTCCTTGTCCCTTGACTCAGGTTTAGCAAAGTTTATCACTGAAGCAGGATGTGGCATATTTTAAAATGGAAGGCCAAATTTCATACCAGTATGGTCAAACTAGAAGTGACATACTTGGCAGGATAAGTGTCATACGTTAATTACTGCAGAGACTAAATTTCCAAGTGAAAGTTGGCATTCACAACCTCTAGTCCTTCCTGCTATAATCTGGTTTTAAGAAAAAGTTAAGCCTGGGGGTAAGGGGGAAAAAAAAAAAAGAAAAAACTTGCAAATTCAGTTTTTAAATGGGAATATATTTAGACAGTTATATATATATATAACTGCAACTATAATTGCAGTTACCATTAATGGAATTCACCTAAAAATCTGTGTTCTTGGTAAGGCAGCACGAAGGCGGTACAGAAATGAAATTCAGCAGTTAGAGTCTCAATTTTTTTAAGAAGCGCCTGCTTAAGAAAACTTGTATTAATAGAATAAATTAAGATATGAAAGTGAGCAACAAATTATTAATCTTTTTAGCACTTCCACGATTTCATTCTTTGGAGCAAAATAAGCTATTTTTCTCAAAGTTCTGAAAGAGTGAATTATATAAAACATCAAAGCAATTCAATGAAAATTCCAGAACTTTTAGAACAGAAAATTATAAAATTTTATCTGAATTTCTGTAAATAATCTGTAGTTAAGCTCAAAATATCAAGCCAGGGATATCCAGTGACTACACAGTAAAGTGGGGGAAGCAATAGTATCTATCATCACCAGGTTTGTGTTTTGCATTTTTAAATAAATCAGAAACAAGTGCAGGGTATACATGGTATTACATCCCTATGTTGACAGAGGAAATGTCTTGAATTGTTTGTTCCATCATCTTGAAGTGCAGTTAGTTAAGCTAATGAAATGTTATATTTTTAACTACCCACTTGCATGACAGAATTTCCATAAGATTGTGAAGTGCTATTCCTTGGCATTATGCACTGTGGTACTGTTCCTTCTGCTGGTGAAGTTCTATTTGCAGAATTTCTGTCAGGTAAAATTTCCTTCACTCCAATTATTGAACTGCTTATTTCTGCTGCACACATTTGAAGTGATGCTACATTCCTGATAGACATAGGTGCATTTCAGTGGTAGATATGTGGAAATATTACTACCTACGACATACAAAGGAACTTTGGAACCCTCATGATATTGCAGAGCTATTCTATTTCTATGCCAGGTATTATAAAAAAAAAAATTAAGAAACACCACACCTTTTTTTTGAAGGGGGGGAGGGGAATTAGAGAATGGAAAAGAATGGAAAGGTGGAAGATTATCTGAAATGTTACTTTCATGAACTGGATTCTATTTCTTTGACTTTTTATTCCTATTTTGCCACTCTATAATTTCAGATATTTCAGCTGTATTTCATAAACTGTTCTGATCTTTAGTATGTTCTGTTTTGGAAGTATTTTCATGAGTCAAACATATTTTTGCTTCTACTGAAAGAAGAGGTTATAGAAGAGAAAGAAGAGAATTCTCTTAAAGAAGAGAAATACTTTACTGCCTGTTTGGCATTCTGAGATTTCCCTAGTAGCCAATTTCAAGTTATGGGTACTGAAACAGGATTCCAACCTGGAATGTTTTTCAGCTCATAGAGGGTTTGCACTGGCTGATGTTTCTAGTGTTGAAGTTATACCATGAATACAAATCAAATTTTTCTTTCGAGTTCCTTAGTTTAATTTCTATATTCTTTTGTCTGATTTAAAGTTCTTTCCTGTAGTGTGTTGTATGTATTTAAATTTAACTTCTATGTGATCTGCATAATTGCTTTCAGGATACAGTATAACTGTTTAGGTTAAAAAAAAAAATCTCACTGATATGCTAATATACAGTTTCTGAAACTTGGCAGTATTCTTCAGAGAAAAAATTTACGAACTCCATACAAAAAGGCATATTCACATGGCAGCCATTGTGAATAAATAGTAGAGAGAATCCTTGATCTTGGGATCACAGGTGGGGAAACTGATGTGTGAAGAGATGTACATTTTCCAAGGCTATGAAATAAGGCAGCCATAGATCTAAGAATGCAATTTAAGTGACTTCACTGCAGGAGCTTGCAGAATGAGAACAAGCACTTCGTTTGTATCTTGGAATATGATTTGCTTTCTAGTTTCTACCTCTTGTCATCATGTTTTTCCTTTATTTTGTACCATATACAAAACAGTGCATGCAAGTTTACACAGTTGTCTTTGTACATGTGTTTAGAAACAGTGTATGAATTGTCAAACAAAAAACATTCCCAGAGTGGGATAAAGGTTCAGTAAATGATGAGGGGTCATAGAACTTTTTTGACTTTTTAGAGAGAGAGATATATATATATATATATATTCATTTTATTTCTCCCACCAGTCTATTGCTCAGCTAGTCAGAACTCCAACATGTAGTTCCTCACAACTCTATCCTGGACCTCGGTACCAGAACAGGTGGTAGTGGGTCTTGTTTTATATATTTATTTTGCCAAAATTCATCAGAATACTTGCCCTTCCCCTTCTCCCCAGTAAAAATCATAAGATTCGCCTTTCATTTTGGAAGATGCTACTGTCTTGTTTACACAAGGCAGTTCAATTTCGCCTTTGGCTGGAGAAACAGCTAACTCACAAAATTTGTTTTCTTGTGTGTGTAGTGTCTGTTTGGAATTTTCCAGAATAAACGGGTAAATAAGATGCACGGTAGGTGGGAGAGAGGCTGGAAGAGATCTTTGGCATGAATCTGCCATCTCCAAGTATTTAGTCAAGCAAGGTTAGTTTCACTAAGTCCATGAGAGTATGAAATATAAATGTCAGCAATAGTTTATAAAGTAGAATTTAACATTTTTTATCAATAAGCAAACTATTAATCAGTGTCATAATAATCATGGAATAAGCAGCCCTTGCTGCTTCATCATGTATAGTTCTAAATCACTAGTTTTCTTTCACTTTCTCACTATAACAAAGATGATGATGATGATACTGGATCATATAATTCCTCTGTTTTGGAGCAGAAAACCCACCTGACTTCAATGATTTTCCTTAAAAGCTGATGGCATGATAAAGTCATTCTATTTAAAATTCAGTATTAGAAGATAAGAATATTAAGAGCAGCTTTATTGTACAAAATGAAAGCAGATAAATTATCTCTGCTTTATCAAAGCTTTACACATTCTAGAAACAGATGCCCCTTCAAATCAATACAAAATTCCTAGATATTAACTTTTTGAACAATAACAGCTGTTAGGAATCAGTCCCTCTTGTCTAAGTGCTCTTGGAGTAGACCAGATTTACTTTAAAATTAAACTATCACAGAATGAGTTTCTAAAATCAATGTATTTTCATACTTAGTCCAAGGGAATTCAGGTTAATACATAATTAATTCTATATTTAACAGCTTATTTCATAATATGGGAAGTCTTTTGTAACTTAAGTTAGAATTTTACCTTTGCCCTTCCTCACAGAGTAAGGAATTTGTAACCTAGCTTTTCTATTTTTCTTTTTCTCCTGCTTGTTTTAATCTATTTACAAGAATGACAAATAAACAGAGGCTGGTATGGATTCAGTTGGTTCTATTGCTTGCCAGGAAAAATTATTCCAGCACCTTCCTGAAGAGATGAGTCAGTCTGGGAGTTTGACCTAGTGTTTTGTTTTGGTTTTGCTTGTTTTATGTTTACTTCTGCAAATTTTTTTAAAAAATTAAATATTTGGAGATAGAGTTTCAAAAAGTAGGAAAATGCCTGATGTTTGAGCTCCCGCTAGATCCTTCACCACATGCCTGCATACACATGCAATTCCCTGCATGACTGCACCTGTTCAAGCTTTTTGCTATTCTGAGCGTCCATCTGTGTGTGGCAACTAGTCTGCTTTTTAAATGGAGATCCATTTCTAGTGCCTTCTGGGCAACAGTAACCAGTGTATTCAAAGACAGTGATAGCATGGCACTTTTCCAGTCTTTTTTTTTTTTTTTTTTAAGTACTCCGTCATTCTTCCCCTTGCTGCAAATTTACCCTAAGTTTTGGGAATTCAGATGTTTTAATCTGTAAATTGATGGCACTATTTAGTTAGCTTTGCTCCTTTTCTCTAGTACTGCTCAAGTGACTGCTCATTCATAACCCTATTTTTAGCCATTATTTTTATTAACAACAAGCATATGGCTTAAAAAGTATTTTAGGTGACTAAAGGCAATACTTAAATCTGAAAAAAAAAAAAAAGACTGCTTTGTAGTTTATTGCCCATCAGTGGAAGAATTACAGTTCCGACTTTCCAACTAACTCAGAAGCAGAGACAAAGAGGGCGTTCCTGTGTACTAAAATAAAAGTTGGAAAAGGTGAGAGAAGGCATAGTGTCACATCTAACCCAGTACTATTCTTGACAATGACCAGTACAGCACAGACTTTCTGTAGTATCAGTCCAGCAGTGGGGTGGGGTGAGAGAAGATAATTTTCCTGTGTTTATTTTGAACCTGTTGCCTGATCATTTTCCTAGATGCCCCTTCCCCTTTCTCATGATGTGAAGAACAGTGAATAATTAGTGACTTATTTGTGCTGCTTATGGCCACTATCACGTTCCCCTCAGTCGATTTTCAAGCTGAGAAGAGCTACTGTTGTTTTGTCTCCCATGGAGTTTTGATCATACCACAGTGGAAATCTCACTCTGTTCTGCAAAAGCAGGACTTAAGTTTTAAAGGTACTGATCTTCCTGTCAAGGAACTTTCTGGAGAGCAGTGTACACAGGGCTTACAGTATTTTTTCCCCCCAATAAAAATACAATAATTCTAAATGGTTAGGAAATTATACAAGTGCGTTGCTATATACTCCATTCAGCATCAATTTGATTTGTTGGAAAGTATGGGAGAAACCAAAAAAGATGGTCAGTCTGCAAGAGGGGAGCAGAACCTCCCAGGAATACTAGGAAATAACATCAGTCTTGACTGTCTAAATTTGGGGTAAGATTGGATAATAAGGTATATTACTAGAAGTTACATTGAATGAAACTGGTGCAGTCTACATGACTTCTGAGGAACAGAGAAAGCTGTACTAGGGTTTCAAGGAATTATCCTACTCATTTTTTTCCTCAGTTTCACCTGACTTTCGTGTAACAATTTTCAGGAAAAGTGCTTCTTTGCAGGTGTCCAAATTTAATCATGAGAACTAGGAAGGCTGTAAAAGTAGTTACATTTAATTCAAGAAAAAAATTGGTGTTTGTGATGTATTTCTAGTCAGCCTGAAGTAAACTATCTTTTCTTCAGATATAACAATCTACTGTATTTTTTGGCTATAAAGGTTGGACGTGGTGCTTAGGGATGTGGTTTAGTGGGTGACATTGGTAGTAGGGTTATGGCTGGACCAGATGATCTTGCAGGTCTTTTCCAACCCTAATGATTCTATGATAAGAAAATATTTGTTCTGGAAGCATTGTTATGTTCTATAGAGCTAGAGACAACTCTATTGGAGCTAATTAACAGGATGTTGGTAGATTGTATGGAAGAATCTCAGCCTTTTATAACATTCACAGTCTCATAACTTAAGATTAATTCAAATAGGAAAGCAGAGCCAACATACATGTTCAAGAGAGGTTTTTCTGTCACTGAAACTGCCTCTCTCTCCTCTCCACTGTGCTTCCTAAGGTATGCTAAGTGGATTCAATATGTTCCAAGTCTGAGTCAAGTCTGAAGGTGAAAGAGTTTGTAGGAATAGCAGTGTTCATCATCTCTTTTTCTTTACGTTGTCACTTAATGGTCAATTAGAGTCAACAGTGTTTATCATTTAATGGTCTAGATGAAAGGAAATGTCCTTGTCTAGTCCTCTTTTTCTGGTAGATACGTGTACTGGGTAAAGGACCTCACAATAAATAATAATAAACACAGTATCTCAATTGTATGTGGAAGTTTGTGTTTTAAAGGATATTATGAATACGATCAGCTGAGGTGTATACTATAATTGCGTTCAGTCTGTTGTTTTACATTGATATCCTGAATTGCTGCAAAAAAAGGATGTAGAAAAAATTTAGGGGAAAAATGAAAAGTACATGCAGTTCAATTTAATGAAAATGCAGAACTTGTTTTAATAAATTCATAGGAGATTTATTGTGATAGTTTTTATTCAAAGTTATTTTCTCAGTACTGGTCCTAGTATTTGGTAAAAGGATTTTCTAATGCTGCTGTTTTGCAATTTACTCTTAAGTCAAAGTAGAGATCAAAGGGAATCCTGTTTTCTCTCCGGGGAAATGTGTTGTTCCTTTCAGTTGTCCCTACTGATAATTACACTAATTAAGCTTCTAATTGTCACATCCAGAGATACTATCATTTGCAAGACCATAAATCTTTGCTGATTCACTTTATTCCAATGCTTTTCCTTTACTTTGACAATGAACACAAACACAGTATTTTATTTAGGTGCCTAACACTTTTCAAGCATGAGGCCCAGTAATAAGGATGCAGAAATGTTATTTTAGCTCAAATATTGATGTGTATATTCAGAATTGAGTTACATAGGAACTTAAGTATTAGAGCCCCAAAACAATATGGATAAACTTGTAGTGTTCAACTGAGATGCATCCTAAGAGTATATATATTTAGGAAATTCCACTATGATGAAGTTCTAGAAGAGTTCTAGAAGCATTCAGATTGCTGTGTAACTGGTTATATTTATTTAATTTATGAACTATTAGGAATTATAAGATATCCTCTGGTATTCAGAGAGGGACAAAGAAAAATTTGCCATTACTATGAAAGAGAAAATTATATGTAAGACCAAATTTAACTTCCTGAAAGTGGTATTCAAGTCTGGAAACAGTTTTAGGTGTTTTTATGTATTTACATCAAATAAGTAAAATGGATCTCAGAAAAATCTGAGTTCTAGCTACAGCACTAGTCCAAAAATCAGGAAACATATTAAGGTGTTTATCAGGGCCTCATCACCTGATATTCAAAACTACTGTAATAATTAGAATCAGAATCTTACCTCCTTCCTCTTTCTAAGCCTCAAATAGATTCAGAGAGTAGAAAGGCCTTGAAGTGTTTCATCCTTTATTGGGGGGGGGGAGTAAGCAACCACAACTCCTAAAGCCTCTTGGAAGCTGCTCTTTCAATTAAGAGTATCTCGAAATCTGCCTAACAGTAACAGGGAACAGAACTTCTGTGCCTGTGTTTTTTGGCTCGTAATGGTGGTGGTTTTTTGTATGCATGCATTGATTTGAATGATCAAGATATCAGTTACCATTTCTTAAGAGTTTGCCACCATGTTAAAAATCTATTGGCTTTTTCCTGCCAATACACTTTCTGTTGTTAGTGACAGGGTTACACGCAGTATTTAATTAGAAGGGCAGATATAATGTATGTATGTTTTCAATTCTTCTCTTCCACATGCAAATGCAATATGAATGTAATATTTCCTTACCTAGGCTTGAAATTAAAATATTTTATTTGAAATTTATAAATATTTAAACTAGACAATTGTTTCAATATAAAAAAAAAAGTTAACTTCAATGTAGTTGGATCCTTTGGTGGTCAGTATAAAGGAGAGCAAACTTATTTTCATTGTAGAACTGTTTCAGTTCCCTAAATTGTGCTGCTCAAGATTGTTGAGATATTTTGCTAGTATCTCCATAGCTGAAAATAGAGATTTTTTTTTTTTCTTCCCACATGCAAACAGAAAGGTTCTGGAAGCATTCATCCTCTATGTAATCTCTCTGACAGCACACACACTACTAGTGGAATTTCCTAGATATGCATGCAACAGACATTTGCCTCGTCTCATAGAAAGGCTGGGGAGGGGAGGACACTGAAATTGTGCCATACTTTTTGACTATGTTAATTATAAATAAAGTGTAACTTTCAATTGATTCTTCCCTTCCCACTTTCATTTGTGGGCATTTCATGACATGCTAAAATAACTAATGACAGTCCAGATATTCTGTTTTTTACATCAAAATAACCAAAAGCATTTTTAGTGGTTAAATGCTTTCATTTAAGCTGAAAGAAAAGAAAAAAAAAAAAAGAAAAAAAAGGCAAAACAGCAGAGTAAAAGTTTAAAGAGTACAGCTTCTGTGTGATATTAGAGCAGGCTCAGAGCTTGTTCTAATTTTCTGCATGCTAAGTTTCTACTAAAATCAACAAAAGCTGCATGTGAAGAGGCATTTCAGGGCCCATTCACAGTTTAATGATTGCTAAAGAAATAAATGCAAATTAATCTGATTTTATTTTAATTGAGAAAATTTGGATTCTGAGTTTGGGACAAAATTGTACCTAGATTTCCATATGACTATGTAAGATGTCATTTTACTTCTGATTATGTTTTATGTAATCTGATTAGGTAATCATCTTGAGCAGTTTGCTTGTGTGGCTAGTCCTTTACATGCCATTGATTTATACGTGTGTTTTCTGAATTGGCTCTACAAGGTCTGAGATATTTTCAAAAAAATCCTCTGAAAATTTATTGTAGCTAATGTGATATTGTTTCCAGCTGTTTCTACCCAGAACTGTTATTAAATACTGGAAGATAAGGCAACCAGATCACTTTCTCTATCAGACTTTGACACTAGGTCATGGGAATTAATAATGTTCAAAATGTATCTCAGGTTGAAGTTGGAAAAGCCCGTCAGAGATTTCAACCAGCAGCAGATGTTAAAGACAGACTCTGATCCAATTATTACCTTGCACTGCAAAAGAGGAGAAATGTTTTGGAGGCCAGTTATGATACTTAGTCTTTCTGGGTGGCCTGCTTGTCTTTTCTTCAACCAATATATTCTAAATTTTACTGAAGATGCTTTCAGGTCATTGAGCTAGCAATGGAAAATTTCATTCCTTCCTGCCACACATGAAGATATTAGTGAAATAAGATGTTGGTAAGATATTGAGAAAGATAGTGTCTGAGCTGATAGAAAAAGGTTTTTTTTAAGTTTTTACTGCTGTATTTTGTTAGGATGTAACACAGCTATTTGGGAAGTTTCTGTGCTATTTCCTAATTGTGTGTGCAAGCTAATATTGAGGATGATATACAATAAATAATATTGAAAGAACAGGAACTTCCATAACTTTTCCTTGTTCACCAGAGGCAGCAGATTCAAAGGCCTGGATGCTAACCATTTTGTATGTGCTTTTAGTTATTACAGATTTTTCTCATGTGATGAAAGGATCAACAGCTGGTAGTGTTTATTTAGGCATTCATTCATGAGATAAGGAGTATGTATTGGTCATGTGAGTAACACCTATAAATTATGCTGGGTATAGTTTGCAGTGTCTGAAGGCTTTAGCCACCTTATAAAACTGTCCTGTCCCTATTCCTACAATTGCTCTCCACTTGCGAGCATGTCTGGCATACTGGATGATGTGGTAATGGTGATGATAACTAAGATTAGTCTGACAGTAGAGGTTACAGTCACAGCTGAATATTCATAAAGCTTATTTTAAAGGAAAGAAATCTACCAAACAATTCTGCTAGTATGTTAAAGCCATCAAGAACACAGTGCTTTAATTAATATGAGGAAGAGAGAAATCAAAAACTGTTTTAATAGTTTGCATGCATATTTAAAAAAAATATATCTTTAATCATGTTGTATACTTGTAAGCTGTAAAATTCTGTTCATGTGCTGCAAGTGCATAAGAGGGTACAAATAAAAGGAAAAGTTAATGAAAAATAGTTCTATTTTTTGCAGATGTTTAAATAAAATATTCCATTAGTTGATTAGGGATGCTGGAGGCTGCAATCCTGCTTGTGC
Organism: Anser brachyrhynchus; assembly: GCF_964034855.1. Classification (NCBI taxonomy): domain Eukaryota; kingdom Metazoa; phylum Chordata; class Aves; order Anseriformes; family Anatidae; genus Anser; species Anser brachyrhynchus. Next base: position 589,589 of record NC_137706.1, read on the forward strand.
CCTGTCATCAACACTAGGCATACTCTAAACAATATGCTTCTATAGATGCTAATGCTAATCATGGAAATAGACTTTTTATGTGCTGAAATAATAATATTCAAGAGCTCTTCTATGTCATTATGCTGGCATTGGGACTTGATGAACTTTTTAGGTCCGTTCCAACTGAACTGTTCTATTCAATCCTATGTGCATCTATCTGTTTTTAGATGAAGTCAGACACTTTAATGTCTTCTGCTGTGCTGCAGTTGTCTAAATGTGTATAAAGATTTGACACTCTTGTAATGAGGGCATCAATCCAGTTTTTTGTTTTGCAGACTGAAAATGGGTTGGATTAGTTATTTGATAAGAAAATGAAAATATATATATATTTGAAGGCACTAACAAGATGTGCTTCATGAAGCTGTGTTATTCTAGCAGCCTTCGTATTGATTCCTCAGTAGCTGTGTCCAGCTACAAATCTAAAACTAAATTAATACATATCTAAAATAACCTGAGGTGAAAGATATCCCATGCTCCCTGGGAGGCAGGATTTTTTCAAGAATCAAGGTGTGATTGTTGTCCATAGGTTCATGCCTGGTGTGCCCCACCAATAAGCACTTGTTTTATTTAAGGACTGAGAAATGTGAGGTACACGCTAACTGTTGAACGTCTTGGTAACTTGGTCTGCAGACAAATTCATTTTTGCAGTGATTAAAAAAAAAAAAAGTAGGGAGAACAGCTGATCTTCATCTGGTTAAACTATGTTGTAAAATCATCTCTAAGAATGTTATACTATAAACATAAAATATTTGACAAAACTTCTAGTAGAAGTTTTGGTTATAGTATACAAACTTGAGAATATTGAATCCAGGAAACAGAAACTGTTATCCAGTAGTTTGGGATTATTAAATGAGCAGAATCAGGAAAAGAAACCTCAGTTCCTTTTGCCAGATGACGTTTTGGGAGAAGAGCTTTCTGTTTGCAAGATGTCTTAATATATAAAAATCTTCAGCTGTCTATTGTAAGAGTTCATGTTATGAGTTTTCTGATTATTTCCTAACTTTAAAGCAAATAAGACTAGCAGAACATCAGATTAAACTTAGAAAGAAAAATAAATACAAAATAGAGATGGCTCTTCATACAGTATTGCTAAGCACCAAAAGACACTAGATTTTTTTTTTAAACTTCAAAGATTACTGAGCTAATTAGTAGGAAAATTCATAGAGGACTATTTAATACAGAGTCACCACCTGTGGTTCCTAAGCCACAAAATGCTTGTGGCCAGGAGAGATTTTTGTGGAAATATCACTGTGCTTGCCGTGCTCTTACAGTCTTCCTTAGGCATCTCATATTGGTCAGAGTTGGAAATAGGATACTGTACTCTGTGTACCTTTGGCTTGATTGAGTACAGCTATTCTTGTATTCTGTCATAAAATGAAACAATCCGGATAAGTCTTATTTTTTCTATTAAAAGAAGTCAGATTTTCAAGCACAATATAGCAGATTCAGCAATTAGCTCTCTGATGATGAGATCTCCATATGTTCATTTTGTCTTTTACAATTTCCTCATGTGAGCAGAAAGCCTAATCTATATTCTATATTTAAATAAGTAGGAATCAATAGCAAATCTTCTTGAATTTTTAGATTGCTCAATTCCATTCTTACTCACAGCCTGCAGTGCTTTGCTTCACAAGCTTGATTAGAAAGACATCTTTTTCTCATTTTCCTTAACTTTTGGAGAAGTTTCAAGGGAAATAAGTGGTATCTGATGATTTTCAAAGTTGTTGTTTGTGTTGATGTTAGAATGACATTTAAACAATCCTCCCATCATCGACCTCTTCTTGAATTTTTAATTTTTGAATCTTTAGCCTCTGTCTGACGCCTTGTCTTGGGGTCTACTTATTCTGTGCTTTGTCCCTTCAGAAGTGTTCCTTTAAACTTCCTTTAAAAAATTCATTTTCTCCAAGGCTTATAGGACCAGTCATGTAGGTAATTTCATATCAGAGAAGCAGGTCATGTGGTATTTGCAGCATGTCTAATTTTGAGTTCCTTTTTCAGTGAGGGAAGAGAGAAGGTGTTTTCTCTTCAATGATAAAATACAAGGTCATTGATCTTAGTGCAGTAGAACAGATTCTCCTCTTCAGAAACCTTTCTTCACATCTTTGGGTCAGGATGGCAGTAGCATTACTCTGCTATAAAGATCTCCTTTTTCCTTCTTTTTAAATTGAGGTCGTTTTGAAAAGCTTTTTTTTTTTTTTTTAATTTCATGTATATCTGGAAAGTTAAAAAAAAAAAAAAAAAACAAAACTTCAGAAGTTAAAAATTACAGCGCTTTAGATGGCAAAACTGTTCTCTGTTCAGATAATTAGAGGCAGCATTTCTAATTTTAATGACAAAGATTGGACTAGTTTTTCTTGGCTGTCAAGAATTTGCACAGATCTGAGACACTAAATTAGATTCCTTGTGGGGTTAACAGAATAATTAAAAAGCCTATTAACATTACTATTTTCAAATGATTACTTTGGAAAGCAAGGAGTGAAAAGAGGTGCATCTCCAAGCCTAGCCTTGTGATAGTACTGCGTGGATCAAAATCTGTCACCTGTCATGTAGAAAAACAGATTACAACATAGTTTACAAGGCTGTCGTGAAAATAAGCCATTTCTTACGAGCACCAAAAGGATGCAGGTGTTTGTTTCACATGATAAGAATTGTTAAAAATCTCCAAATATGCTTTTAAAGATTTCTTTAAGAAATGACTTTATAAGAAGTAATGTCTGGTCTCTCTGCTTATCGTCAAGTCTACTACACAATGGGCTAGCAGTATTAGGTATCTGTTTAAGGCTGATTGATTGTTGCAGCACACTTTAAAGCTGACCTGCTGTGTTTTTTGGCTTGCTTTTCAGAATGGCCTTTGTCATTCGAGAGAATTTAGTAAAATATCTCACTGAGCAAAACAACTTTCATTTAACTTGGACTTGTTGGTGGATAATTTTTGGCTATATAACTGTTCAGAATATATATTCATTCTGTCTCACCACTATTTAACAAATATTATTTAAAATGCTTTTTAATGAAGAAGCTGCCTGAAACTCCTTATTTTCATAATAAGCTGTGAATATATATATATGTTGAAACCTGATAGTACAATAATATATTGTAATATAATGTAGAATCATTAAATAAATATCCATACTTTGCGCATACTTATATACAAGCATACATGCACAGACTTCATTGATGTTCAAAACTATGTTTTTGATTCTTCAATGATTTTTTTGAAATACATCCAAAAAATTGTTCAAAAGATGTTTGATTACATTCAGAATCACGAGCAAGTTTAGAGATCTTTTGACAAATATCAGTGTGCTCCAAAAACTGTAGAACTTTCGTAATTATCTTAATTAACATAATCTGTAGTTTAGAAAACTACATTAAAATGTTTCAGCTTTGTATTTAAAAGGTAATAAGAACAGTGTTAGTTTCAGATATGCATATAGTAAAGCAAGAGGTGATTATCATATTAGGTTACTAAAGAAAAGGAATAATTAAACTAATTCTACACACCACCTTTGAAATACAACTCTATTTGCAACTTCGTGACTAAACTAAAGTACTTTACAAAAAATAATGTCTGTGCTCATGAAAACAGCAAAGGGCTACAAAATTAGAGAAGTTCTGCACTGTTATTCACAACCACTGACAGCTACGCTGGAAGTCTTAATTTAGGCAATCGCTAATAATTCACTGGTGTGGAAGACAATGGCAAAGCAATTAATTTTTAAGTGTGAATGTTTTTAGTGATTGTTTTCCAAACACCTGAACCTATATAATAATAAAACAGTAAAGGCTGTATACAGACAAAATACTAGTTGACGTCGGTGGGAGTTTCATCTGTGTAAGGTCTTCATTATTCAGACCTCATGAAGAAAGGCTAAAAAAAAAAAAAGTGACTATAATAATCTTAACAGCTAGATGTTAATGAGAACATCAAGGCTTAATATGTTTCAGCTGATTCAAAATCAAAATATGATTCTGAATTTCTTTTAAACAGATAACAGTTCTGTATTTTTCACTTTTGCAATCATGCTAAAAATACAACTGTTTGTAGATAGTGTTACAGTTACACAGCAGTAAACGCAACATGGCAGACCACAGATCTCTTGTGCACATTAGATAAATATCTGCCACCACTACTATCTCGTGAATGGTAAAGATTTAGCATGTACAATGATGAAACAAAAACATTCACCACGGTGTTACTATCAGCGGTAAATTCATCAAGTGTGTACAAATGCCTAATGACCTGTCAAAATGAAGAATCAATGTGAGAATTTTGCAAAGATGTAACTTACTCCTGAAAGTCTCTTACTTTTCTTCTTTTTCCAACTTCCTTCTCTTTTCACTCCAGTTCTTTCTCCTTGCCAGGAACAGAGTCCTGTTGAAGAGAAGGCACTAATTCCTTAGCAGTAAGGGAGAAATCAGATAAAATGAAAGCCTGTGTGGCTCTCCTCTGTAGGATGACATGTTGTAAAAATATGATTGTATTCTGAAAAGTGACTGTAGAGATGGCGTCTTGGGAGTGAGTGAGGGAAGGTTATGTTTATTATCTGTTAATGATTTCCAGATCAAGTTGGCTCAGTTTGCAAGTTTAAAAAAAATAAAAAACACAAAAACCACACCCAACAAACAACCCTTTTTTAACTACATTCTCTGCAGGCTCAATTTGGGATTTAGAAATCATGCTGTGCTAATTCTAACCCAAGTATTACTGTCAGCAATAAAAAGGTTCTTCAGGGTACAGTGTGTCTTTAGTTAAACTGTCCATCAGTGGACTGTAAATGAATGTTAATTCTTGTGATGATGAGAAGTCTGTCAAAATCAGGATCTGTCTAGTACTGGTTATTCTTGATTAATTCTTCCTTATGAACTGTCTAAAAACTTATGTCTGTGTAAGAGGTTTCTGGACTTACCTCCTGTGGAGAAATGTTGAAGGAAGAGGAATAAACCCTAGAGCTATTAATTTTGCATTGGTCTTAGGAATGATAGGTAAGGTCACAGGAGTTATAAAAAGTCCTGACATAGTGACCATCTTGTTGAGTTTACATTTCTCAAGGATTTGAGTCTGTGGTGTTCATGTGTAACACAAATGAGACAAGTGTGTGGGAAGAAGTGGTATTTTAATTAAACTAAATGGTGTAGTTTGGAAAACAGCAGTTTCAGACATGCAGGTCCTTTAGATCCAGTTGTAATCATAATGTTATCAGAAACGGAGCCTGCAATTCAAAGAATGCTGGGATTTGTTTAAGCATGGCCTCTGACAATGCTTTTATGACACCAGTGGTCTTGGTCATTACAGTAAAGGGAAAAGGGACAAAAGCAGTAACACTTTGCTCCTTCCTTCCTCTTTCTGCCAGATATTCAGTCATTCAGTTTGTACTCCCATCTTGTCAACAAAGACATTACTGACATGTCAGGCTGCAGGGCTGAGCCATGTTCTGGGACATGGCTTTTCCACTGTAGTTCTCACTAGGGTGGCAATCTGGGCTGCGTACTGCCTTTCCCTGTCTCACTCATCCTGGGACACTGGGATTCTTTGGGGACTAAGGTAGGAGGAGAAAGTGTTCTTGTTCTTTGGCTTTGTTTTTCTCTTGTTTTTCCTCCTTTCCAATCTTTTGGCATCACCTTTATGAGTAGCTTATCTCTAGCCTCATCTTGTTAGTTACCAAATCTTTTTCCACTTTGTCCACTTTCTTTTTTCCAGAGAGAACACTACTCTATGGCAGGAGACCACCAGGATTTGAAATCACTCCTGGTTTATTGAGCAATATAACTTCTGCCCTCAGCACGCCACCAGAGGAGTTCTAAGTCTTCTCTATTCCTGCTGTGTATTTCCTCCTCAGAAATGTTCCATGCCAGTAAAATCTGAATTTGATACTAGCTAAATTTTTTGGATTATCCTTTCAGGTCCTTGTCCACCTGTTTGCTGCTGCACATTTCCATTAAAGTATTTTTATTTATGCTTGTCACTTCTGCAAGCAGTGAGAGGTTTTCTTACAGCACACAGATGTTATTCCCAGATAGCATGTGTCTGGCACCTTTTTATGAACAAGGTTAGATTATAATCCAGTTTGAGGTAGGAGACTAATTTATTCATTTTCTTTACTAAATTCAGATCTTAGGGCTAAAGTGTAACTATGCTTATTGGTTTCAGAAAGTCCTGATCTATATCTGTAAAACCAAGCCTTTTCGATTGTTTGTTTTTCTCTGCAACATAAGTGCGTATCTCTGCAGAGGGAATGTCAACTTAACTGATGGCTATGGAAAAAAAAATGCTATGAGGCATTCAAAATGACTTTCTTCATTGGTGATTAGACCTACTCCAGGAAGAGTTTAAGCTAAGAATGTGTCCAAATAATTGTTCCAAGTCCCATCTCTGCAGCGCAGCTAGCTAGAGTTACACGCTCATTTTTATGAAGCTCTGTGCTTGAACGTTCACACTCCTTGAATCGTAGCTTTGCTAAGAGAACTCTCAGACATCCTTTGAAATTATTATTGAGCTTCTGGAGTGGAGTATTGCATCTCCAGTGACAGAGTAGAAAAGGGCAAGTTAAAAAAGGATAAAGCATTTTCCATAATTACAGATTTTAGATATGTTGTCCAACTGCACATTGACTGTCCACAGACATTTCTCTCTTTTTCTTCAAGTCTCTCTTAAATGCTACTGCACAAAGGAGGGCTTGCAAAAGGTGGATGGCTCTACATAATCTGTCTGTATTACTAAGGCAGAAAGAAAAGTCATTAAATGCAAGCTTCCAAAGTAGATGTTTACCCATAAGTCAGTATATCTCAGTTAACCTTCCTGTTAGTATTGTAAACATCTTTCTAAAAATTCAGATTAACTGATATAGAAGTGCTTAGTACATCATTCTCCATTTTGCTAACTTTTTGGAGTCTGGAACCTTATTCCTGCACATATTTTGCTTGCAAGTATATAAACTGTTTTGAAAGCCTATGGGATAATTGTCATTGCAGGAAACCTTTAGTGTTGGTATTTGTCTGCTGGCATCAGAACGCAAAGAGGTTACTTCATTTCAGTTCTTTTTTAGCAGTTCTGTGTCTTCTCTTCCATCATCCTCTCTGTGCACTAAGTTGCTGTGTTCAAAGAGGTTTTCTTTTTTCTTTTTTTTTAAATTAAATAAAATTCTTCACTTTGTGGTTATTCTTATTTGGTTATGTTATTTCTCATTTTAGGAGCTTTTGTATTTAAGGCAAATAAGGCATGTTAGTGGTTATTTGTAATTCTTCTTGTTCAGTGGATTTCCTGTTGTGCAAAAATGTAAAGCTTTTCTCACTGTTCTTCCAAAGTTTCATTTTCCTGGCTTGATAGTTTTGTACATCTGTGTCTGTTTTATAACCTGTGGCTAAGATGTACTTGCCCAGTTAAGATCTGGCTTTGCCTTCATGGATGCCTGACAATTTACTGTAAAACTGCTAGTTTGTTTAAAAACCTTCAAGAAGCGAATGGCTTTATTCTTCCTTAAGAACTATTCTAAAGGATCTTGAAGGTATTGAAGATCTATCTAAAAAAATTCAGCATGTCATTCTTACATATACTATTTGCTCAGTAATTGTTTTATTCCTTTATTACTGCAACAGAAAATTACAAGGGGAACTTTGCAAGACAGCAGGCTTGCACTTGGACAACGTGTGTGTGTATGTGTGCACTACATGAAGTATAATGTTTCTACATGGTGCACAGTCAAAATCCCATTAGCCTGCTTCCTGTTCAAACTGCACAAAGCTGAATACTCTCCAGTGTTGTATAGCTTATTTTTTTACTTCAGTAGGCAGGCAGAAGGGCATCAGCCTTGTGAGACTGGATATTTACTCTCTATTTTGTGCAACCTTAGGAATCTAGGATTATTAATTATACACTTCTAAAAACACATGAGATAGGCAGAGCTAAGGATCTGTGTTTTATTGCCAGCATTAGTAAGATGTTGTCTAATTTCCAATGAATTGACAGATCAGTATGCCTCTAATAATGTAGTAGCTGGATTAAATAGCCTTCTTAGCACCATTTTTCATTAACTGATTCACTACCTGCAGTGATATCTGTTTGCATAGCTTTTTGGCTGGAAAAATGCATGTGAAAAATGCATTTTTGTGTCTTAAGGAATAGGTTTATTCATCTTTCACCGAAAGAATGATGTGTATCCTACAGTACCAAGAAAATGCTATGTGATGAAAAGGGATGTCATAACAATAGGAAGACAGCAGTATCGATGTATGGCCAGTAAATGAAACAGTATGATCTTTCTGTTTTTGTTAGCAAAGACCTACTTGAAGATAGGAAATATGTGGCAGATGAAAAAATAAGTGAAGATTCTGAACATACAAAAGATATGCCAAAGGAATCTGAAACCATAACAGAGGTTTGCTTTACACACTTCTGATGTTAAAAGGAGAGTAGTAAGTGTAGCTTACTCACAAGAGCCACATTTCTGTTAATGTTTATGAAATACACTACTAAAATGCTCTACACAACAAAGTTATCTACACAGAGGCAACATCAGAATACAGAGGAATGCAGGGAGAAAATAAGGAAAAAAAGGAAGGGGATTTTTCTCCTCCAATTTGTAATTGCAGTAATTTTAGGTGTGATTTGTTTAAAAAAATGACAAAATCAGACATAAATGCTATCTTTAAATTGTATAGATTATACTATCAGTGGCTTTGAATACTGATGTGTTTGTTATACTTTTCTTTTACTAACTGTATTTGTGCTGGGTTGTTTTTATGTGTTTTATGTGATTTTATTCAATTCTTCTTTCTACTGTATTTTAAATCTTTCAGTGTTAACGAAAGGAAAAGACTTTAGCCTTACACTAGAATTAATTAGGTAAGAGCATCCATGTGGTAAACTGCAGTTTAAAATGGGATTTACTAGGTATCTTGATAGAACTAATTTATCACACACCTTGATTTACTTTATTTTATTTTGTTTTTAATTGTTGTGCATAAAATACTGCATTGATTTGAAATAATTCAAGCTTAGTTGCAGGTGTTTATGTTCCATGCCAAGAATTTGGTCTTATGTATGTTTTAGTTTCCTGCAGTTTTCCTGTTTGAAATCAAGAACAAAAATCTCCCATAACATTAGATCATTGCCACCAGTCTTCGTTAGAGATTCTGATCCCCCCTTATACTGATAGCACCAGTATATACTATACATTTTCTTTAAAACTAAGGTTTTTTCAACAAAACATTCTCAGCAGAAATATTTAGTCTGTGTAGAAGTTTCTATTCTGTTCTATTATCAAACTGTCTGCAAATAGTATGCCTTACTGACTTTTCTCCCATTTTTACAGTCTTCTCATATTGGCTCAGATCCAGAATGCAAGTGTGTGCTCCTCAGATTTGGTGGCCAATGTCCCTTGGTCTCCTACTATCTGAGGAAGCATAAAATTGATAATGCTGTTCCATATTCCTTGACTTGCAGAACTGATCGTACTGAAGTTTACAAACTACCATATCCTTTTCGACTCCCAACCTGTGTTTTATTTTAAGACCTTGCTTCGAAACTTTTTGCCAAATTGGTTTTAAATCAGCTGGGGCAAGGAGGAGAGGAATGCCTTACTGAAGTCTCACCCATTTAGTTTGTTTCCTTTTTCTGTTATGATCACAATATCTGGGACAGTTTTCTTTTTTCTAGACTGAGACAGACCACAGTAATGCAGACAATCTCAGCAAGTGGTTTGCCCAAAAGAGAGAAACTTAGAAATGCAGAAACAAGATTTGATTGGTTCTTCATCTTGTTATTCCTTTAACCTAACATGTGATTTAAAGTGTCTTAAGTAAGACTGCACTTCAACTTGGTTACTTTATTTTACATCTGTTAGATTTTAGGGGAATAAAGCTGAGCAAGAAATGTAAATCAAACCTCACAAAATGTAATGAAGCTCCTATCATATCTGGATTCGAACTTTATATATATATAGACTTGGTTCTATTATGGTCCTGAATTGTCCTCTTTGGATCCAAACATCTATAAATCTTAAGGAAGTTTTGAGTCTGTTCTGAATTTGGACATATTTCTGCCTCACATTTATCTTTCTGAATGTACATAAGATTTATGTGTTGTGTAGTACAGATATTCAGAGTCCTTTTGTGTTTATATCTTAAACTAAGGGGTTTCAGAATCAACAATTTCCTAATCAATTCTATTCTTTTCCTGATGTATATCAAATTGTTCTACCTAGACAGCGTTTGGTGATTTTAATGAAGATTTACTCGAGTAAACATTTTCAGACATTTTCTGGTGGGAATTCTCAGGATTTTGATTTTCTGTATAAAGAAGCACTTGAACACAACATGTTCAAGAAAAACTACTTTTCCGCTGCTTTTCAGGGTAGGGTATTCAGCACAGGGAA